>NC_079559.1:16388395-17087734 GCF_015846415.1 Triplophysa dalaica
ACACCCTGAGTTTATACAAGTGAACGCCACCCAGAGAGATGCATTGAACTTATGAGTGTGTTATCTTACATATCGTCTAGTGAAGACATTTTCTGTGAGGTAATTGTACAAACAGGCTCTTGTTTTCATAGCTATCATGATCTTAAACTCATGCCAGTCCATGCCACGGTATCTCACCAAGGATGTGAGGACATCCTTGGAAACCAACCTTCACATTTCTGAAATTTGTAAAACGTAGCATTAGGTCCTGTTGAATCCTTGACATGTGACACACATAATTTGCCATCTGGTGTTTATAGTTTGGATGGAAACGGGGAACTTAAGGGCTTGCGTCTCTGTCAATGGTTAATATGGCTCAGATAAGATCAATACTTTGACCTCAATGCATCCATTTGGCTCTGGTTTCTCTTGTTGACCTGCGAGTTGTACTTTGGGAGCAAATATACTTGACTTTTCAAGGTGGGGTCTAACTCCAACTCCAGAGCCATTGGGATGCATGTAATATATGGAAACGTGTTGATGTGCTCTTGTTAGTACATGCTAATTACCTCTTTGAGAAAGAGCAACTGTTTACCATTCTCATGACATAGCGGTTGGCAAGTTTCACATACATTATGCTCTGCTATACTCGCATGTGAGGTGCGGGTTTGAATCTCCTGGTAATGTTTAATTTAAAAAGCTTTCCAAAATGTAATCTTATGTTGCTTAAGATTGTTTGTACAGTTGTCTAATTTCCTCCTCTTGTCTTTGCAGCACTGTAATGATAATATCCATAACTGCCAGTCTGACATGAATATCGTGGGTGCCTGGAAGAGAGGATATACAGGGAAGGATGTGGTGGTTACCATACTGGATGATGGGATTGAGAGGAACCACCCGGATCTTATACAGAACTATGTAAATCCACTGGTTTGGTTTTGTATGACTCTGTCTGAAAGATTAATAGTGCACAATCCCACGTGATTTCACAATTTTTATCAGATAACCTCCAGCAATCGATATATTAAAAAAGTATTTTGCCTTTAAGGGATAGTTCACCATCAAAATAAAAAGAAATCCTCTCATTATTTACACGCCCTCTTGTCATTTCAAACCTGTTTGACTTTCTTCTGCAGTACACAAAAGATATTTTTAAAAATTTTGGTAACAGAAAACCGTGGGTCCCCATTGGTTTTGTGTCCATACAATGGAAGTCAATGGAGACCAGCGGTTTTGGTTTTATGTTTTTCAAAAAATCACTCAGGTTTAAAATGACAACAAGGTGAGTAAGTGATGACACAATTTTAATTTTGACGGTGAAGTATTCCCAAAATGAAAATTCTGTCATCATTTAATGACTTCAAAGTTGTTTCAAATCTGTATAAAATTCTCTGTTCTGATGAACACCGAGAAAGATATTTGAAAGAATGCTTATAACCAGACAGATTTCCCCCCCATTGGCTACCATAGTAGGAAAAAATACAATGCGAGTCAAAAGTGCCCCAGAACTGTTTGCTGTCCTACATTCTTCAAAATGTCTTCTTTTGTGTTCACCCCAAAAAAAAAAAAAATCTACTATGTGAGTCAATGGGGGGGGGGGGGGGTTGATCTCAAGATCAGTTTGGTTCCAAGCATTCTTCCAAATATCTTTCTCTGTGTTCATCAGAACAAAGAAATATATACAGATTCGCAACAACTCGTAGTTGAGTAAGTCTAAGGTGGGTAAGTCTATCTTTCTCTATTTAGGATAGGATTATATTTACAACCCATTGGATTAAGTTTTTTTGTATTATACAACATTACTGAGAATGACTAAGTTACCCAGTAGTCTCGACAAAGTCTCGGTAAAACATAAAAATGTGTCATAGCTCTGTCTGAGAATTGGTTCAACCTAAAAATGCAGAGCACCATGTTTAGTCTATATAAAAGGTGTTTATGGCATTTTAACTGCTTTTCAGAATTGCACACTTGGCTTTGCTCAAAGATCTTTCTTGGTGTACTTTCGGGGAAAAAAACATGTATAAATATATTCTTTTAGCGTATATTTCGCCTGTAATTTTGTGCCCTCAAGAACACATCAGCTGTTATGGAAATATCAAAACCACACACGTCTCAGACTGTTTGTATTAATGTTTGATGTTGTGTATGTGTAAGATCTGGATTGGAAAACCAGTCACATGTCAAAAGTCCAAAAATCTTAAACCGTATTGAACCTCCAAAAAACGAAAAAGAGAAATAAAGCAATTACTATGTCAGAGTGGCCTTCTCATGGTTCATTTGACGCAGCCCGCATGTTTTAAGCTACTTACACAATATGTCCTCACACCTCTCTTTTGATCTGTCTGTAGGATAATGAGGCCAGTTATGATGTGAACGGGAATGACATGGATCCCATGCCACGATATGATGCCAGTAATGAGAACAAGTAAGTTCATTACAGTTCATTTATTACATGTAATATATAACATTAACCAGTATTTGTTCATACAGTCTTTTCTGTGGTGTATTTGGTTTGTGATCTGCACGTTTTGTATGTCTGTTTGGTAAATGTGGGTTTTTGTGTCTGAGGTACACTCTTTAAAATAAAGGTGCTAAAAAGGTTCTTCAAAGCGATGCCATAGAAGAACCATTTTTGGTTCCACAAAGAACCATTCAGTCAAAGGTTCATTAAAGAACCATCACTTTCTTACCTTTTTATAATCTAAAGAAACTTTTCGCCACAAAGAACCTTTTGTGAAACAGAAAGGTTCTTCGGATGTTAAATGTTCTATGTGGAACCAAAAGATTCTTATATAGAATCGCAGAATCATTTGAAGCACCTCTTTTAAAAAGAGTGTATGTGAGGAAATGTGAGGAAATGTGGCACTTGGTTTGCAGTTGGCGTATGCAAGTGAATTTGGCGTGTTTATTTAGCAGAAATGGGATTTGTTTACATGTTCAAAAAGGTTAATTGCGTGTGTAGGTGTATGTAGACAAGCAGAAATTGTTTGCTGAACGATATATGGTTATTGTTGTATGTAAGGGTGTGTTTGGTTTGGTGTGTGGGTGGAGGCCCCCATGTGATTTTGTGGCTGCCACTCTGCCAGTGTGTGTGAGTCTGTGCCAGATGGCTCTGAGCTTTTTTTGATGGTTCAGAAAGAAAGCTTGGCCCAGGATTGAAGCCCTCTCTGTGCCATCGCTGTTTCAGGGGCTCTAAAGTCCTGGAATTCTCAAACTGATTATAGAAAACCGAACAATCAACCGCCCCCCCTTCATGAAGTTCACCCAAAAATGAAAATCTATGTTCACCCTCGTTTCCGTTTTTACGCATTTGGCAGAAACTTTTATCTAAAGCGACTTGCATTGCATTATACTAAGTATTGTTTTCTGAGTATGTGCAATCTCTGGGATCGAACACATGGCCTTGCTAGCACCCATGCTCTAACCACTGAGCTACAGGAAAGTTTTTCAGTTCTTCGGAAGACAAATGTAGAAATTTGGACATATGGTGACAGCTTTATCGTATAAGTGTCACTGAACAATGTGTACAGTCTATCCATCTCCAAAAAATAGTTCATACAACTGTATATTGTTGCGGTCTTTTCATAACCTCAGATGTCCAAATTTGCTGTTTTTCAGGAAATGGAATAAAAGGCTGTACTTCTTGAATGATTTAATATGGTGTTGTTTAAGTTGACAAGCACTTTTTAAATACTTTTTATTGGTAAGATATTTCCAGAACCCTGTGACAAATGTTAAAAATCACAATACTATGTTTCCGAAGGACAGCAGCGATATGTGCTGTAATCTGTTGTCATTCATGGTCATATTTTACTCCAAAATCAAAAGATATACATTCTACTTTGCTTTAAAAAAATATGAACCCCTTCTTACAGTTATTACGATTTTTTTATTTTAACAATGTTTTCATTACCAAAAACATTTTTATTATATTAATTAGAATGTATATTAATAAAAGTTTTTTTGACGGTTTTGTAAATTTCAGAAAATAAAGAAGTCAACTAGAAGTATACAGAAGAATTAAATCTTTGAGGTGACTGAGTAATTTTTTTTCCAGCTGGTTAATAAAATAATTTTTATTCACTGCCAATCAGGATACATTCAACTTTGAAGGATTCACACATAATCTAAAACGGCAACATAAAAGCCTGAAAGGACTAACATTACCATCTGTTGTTATGGCCGCAAATATATAATCATAGTTTTTGTTCTTAGTGTCAACAGGCTTTAATCCACTCCTAATATTTTGGTTCATGCATATGACTCTGATTCCTTCTTCAATACCAAATTACATATTCTTTAGAAATGCCTGAGCTGTATTTTAAAACGGGGGTCAAATGGGGATCCAAACTTTCAAGTTTCAACAAGACTGTAAAATTAATTAACCCATATGACTCCAGTGGTATGTTCCATGTCTTGATAAAATTGTATATAGAACCCAAATCAAATATGATGCTGTGATCAAACTTCATCGCTTAAGACATAAGAACCACTAAGGGTCTTGAGTGACCATATTCAATTATTAAAAAATTATGATAATATGATGTAGTTAGTCTTTGAAAACGACGGCATTATTGTTTCTGAGTAAACTCTGATGGCGGCGTTTTCCAAAGCGATGATGTCATACGCATGTGTATTGCGGTTTCAATCTGAAGGCATGCGAGAGTATTCCCCTTTTCAAAAAACCTTTTCCGTTTTTATATTGTGTAAAGATGCTCTATCTTTAAACCTTTTTCTCCCCATCTCTGTTTCTTACTGAGGACTATTAAAAGAATTACTGTGACAGAAGCTGATGATCAACATTTTTATAAACTGCAGAGACGTACACAGTCAGAACTCTCCAAATGCTCCACAAACCCCCATCTGGAGGTCTTTGCGTGTGACTGCAAGCATGTCTGCATGCACGTTTTGCTTCTGTGAGCACATCTCTTCCCCGCCCCTTAATTTACACTTTCAGGAACCCCATCGGAAGTATTTCCTTGGCCTGAGGATGAAATGGGTTGTTGAGACCAGAAAGAGGTGGGGTGTATAGTTCTGCATGTATAGACATGCTGTATACTATCCACCTTCTCTGTCAGGCCAGATACATAGATAAGTCGAAAGTTCAAAAGTCAATCTTTTTACTTAAGTCTTATAATGTTACTAATATACAATTACTAACGATAATTGTGGTCTACTGTATCTTTAAGACATCTGTAGGAAGTTGGCTGCAGTTATGATTGGCTGAAAGCATACTAAGATATTTTTCATGGTCAAGGCAGGTTGTAAGGGAACCGAACCAAGAGCAGGTGTCACGATTGAGTATTCCTGTGAAGTAGTATGTACCTAACTTGATTCTACTAATGAAATATCTGGACATTTAATGTTGTGATTATACACATTCAGATTAAGTGTGTATGTTCAGTTTACAGCAAGGTCTCCCCTGTTGTTTGGCGACTGTCCCGCACACGCTGGCCATCTTTTATGTGTTGGAATGTTTAGTGTTGGTTCCACTGCTGATAGTTTGTGTAATGTAAGTCTTTATTTCCCTGTGGTGGATTTTGACCGTGAGGTTCACTTCTATGGGTTGTTCTCTGTGACTGTGGACTTCAAACGGATTGTCTGTATTGTAAATATTATGCGTGTGTATATCTCGCAGAGGAAAGTGAGCTATGCGCAAGACTTCAGGTGGAAAAAATAAAGGTATAGACCCAGTTTGACCTTTAAACTGTATGTGAGATGTACAGCACATTGTGTAGTTTAGTAAGTCAAACAGTGACTGTTTGGGATAAAATGTATGGTTTTCAATGTTAAGTTTGATTCTTCTTTTCTTAAGCTGAAAGTTAATGTCTCTGCAGTTCTGCAGCTGTTGATGGGATGTGTGTTGTAGAATGAGGAATGCTGTGTTCAGGTGTTGTGTGAGTGTGTGTGTGTTTCTGCTTTTCACATTGACCTGTATTCTGCTAGCAGATGTGACTTAGCCTCACATAGCCAAGGTTTTGTCTCTTGGCATGAAGTCTGGTCTACGTTGCTGCTTATTCTGGCCAAGAACTGTGCGTTTAAACAGGAATAGGATCTGCCAACAGATGTGAACAACCATAGATGTATATAGCATAGATGCCTGTGTGGGATGCCATATATGCAAGATGTCCGCCATATAGGAACAAACAATGCCAGTCTGTGAACTGATTGATTTTGTTCTTTGAATGACAACAGCAATAGAGTACCAGAGAGATGACGCCTTTTTGTAGGCCAACCAGGAAGTTAGCAGCGCACCCTAATTTAGACTGAAATACCAATGTATTTTTCCCATAGACTATTGAAAGAATGCAAAGATAAACTCTGTGAACAACAAAGGGATATGATGTTAAGGCTACACGTTAACACAACATTTGTTACTTTTGAAGCCTAAAACCAATTGACAGAAGCATCACCAGTCACCACCACCAATTCTCAGACATTTTTTTCAAACTTTATTAAAAAAGGTTCCTGGAAAGTAATTACTTACTTACAGACGGTGAATCCCCATCTACGGTTTTAGAAATTTATGTCTATGTTGCATTATTTGTGAGATTTATTTGCGTGATGACGTCTAATGTCCCCACCAAAGGGTGTTGTCGCTTTTAGCAACTTGTTAGAAACCGTCAATTTCAAGACACAATAAAGCTTAAAAAATCACGAGTGCGTAAATAAAACTGAGGTGTTTTATGTCATATATTATAATGTGAAAATATTCAGTGGTTTTGTTAACCACGGATCTTATTTTAGGCAATTTACCAATAACCAATTCAAACAACCCATTGACTTCCTAAAATGCCAACTCGCTTCTGGGCTTTGCTTAAAAAAAAAGCGTCCTCTCTGAGGTACTCTTTTGAAATGTTTACCAAAGATGGTGGATGCCATGTTTGAAATGGTCAATTGTAGCATAAATGTATATAAAGTATCTAGGTATTTTATTCTTTAAGAAAAAAAACTGCTCTTCACAAGAACATGAATGCTAATGCTTTCTAAAAGGTGTGCAGTCAAAAATATTGCATTTCTAGCATTGGAGCAGATGGTCTGTTTGATTTTATACAAAAGTCGGTAACTGTCACAACCGAGTAAATGGTGTGAGAATATCAACTAAGTTGGTAAAACTAGACTTATTTTTTGCTAAATGTGTCCGCAGCCTTTATACGTCAGATACAGAACATTTTGGATGGTTGGTTGATCGGTGGTTGTGGTTCAGAGTCATTGGTTTGTTATTAAGCCCCATGGACCACCTGGGAGTTCCTCTGGCCTTTTGACCTCTTGACCTTGTAAGTGTTTATGGTTGCGATGGTGACAGGGCACTGTCATTCCAAGATCTGGTGCTGCTCTGGATCTTTACAATCTTTGTTTCTCTTTCTTTTTGTTTTCCTTTTTTAAATGGCTTGGATTCGAGACTGCGGTTACCATGGTAGCGTGAGTTTTGCTATGCAGCTGTTCTCTGCTGGAGGTTCTAAAGAGAATCTCTCTCTCTCTTTCTCTCACTCACTCTAACACTCTCTCTCTCAGGCCATTTGTCTGTCTGTCTTTACTGAATTACTAGTCCGGTTTTTGCTGTCGATTTCTATTTCATTTCTATGGGTTTAGTTTGGGTTAGGAATGCCTCCACGTGGCGTCTGAAGATGAGGAACCTCGCTGTTGTTTTCCTTCAATATCTCAAATATTTAGCCAATGTGTTTGGCTCTGTCGGCTCTGAAGGCACATGTTTAGTTTTAGCCCAGCTGTTTCCCCCCTTTTTGTTTCCTTTACACATTCACATTCTTTCTGTAACAAGTGTGTCTATAGTGTCTGTGCTTGTGTATGCAGTTCTGGATGAGTATTTGTATGTATGTGTGTGTGTGTCATTGTTAAAACCGACCGGCTGATCTGTGTTCTGTGCAGGCATGGCACGAGATGCGCTGGTGAAGTGGCAGCGTCTGCCAATAACTCTCACTGCACAGTGGGCATCGCTTACAACGCCAAGATCGGGGGTGAGTGTGGCAGACGGTCACTGTCCAGTTTATACACCTTTGTGACTGGAATTCTGCCTTTTACATAATTACTTACTTGAACAACTTGTACATAAAATAGTGGCCAAAAGGGATGTCTTGGATAAAACCATCAAAACCTTATGTGTTTAGTACAAAATGGACAAAAATTGACTTTTATTGGACACAATTTTTGGACCCAAAAGCAAAGCAAGCAATATCCATTTTTATTCAAATATACAAAAATGCCCATGAAAAAAAACTTACTAGAAAAAAGGCAGACAAGTTTTATTTGTCAGGAGTATAGAGCCTCAGTTGTAGTAATATTTTGTAGTATATTAGCGGCGTTCAATTGGGCATTGAGTCATTAAGCTTTGCTCATGTGTGACGTGTAATTTTTTGCCAAGCCTCAGTAAATTGTTTTCAAGGCTGAGTTTCAGTTTATACTCCAATCACAACTACGCAACATAAATATATCAGTTTTCCACAGTTGAATATAATTTTTGGCCATGACTCTATAAACGGAACCCGTGAAAAGTTTGGACACACCTACACAAATATTTTAGAATAATAGTAAGAGCTGCTTACGCTAGGAAATGACCAGAATAAAATCGTAGGGTAATGTAATGGCCAAAAATAAATGATATTTGGAAATTTGCATCCTTTTCGTTAAAATTTAGGAAAATGTTAGCAACTGGTATTTCTGGTGCATATTTGACTACCATAGTAGGAACAATTTTTGTCTTTTTTTTTCGTTCTGTTTAACACACAAAAATATTTTTTAGCAAACCAAAAGGTTCTTGGACACCATTGATTGCCATTTAATTTTTTCCCCCATGAAATCTCAGTCGCTAACATTTTTCTAAATATCTTTCTTTGTGTTTAACCAAACAAAGAAATCTATACAGGATTGAAACGACTAGAGACTAATTCATGACATAATTTATTATTATTATACTTTTAATCTTTTTAAAAGCCAATAACTTAATTTTAAATATTTTTTGTCTTCAAAACTAAGTTGAGGTGAAATACTTTAGATCAAAACATTTTAAGAGTCATTTTAATCATTCATTTCCATATGTTTGACCGTATAAATAGTTTCTGTACTGATTTTCAGGTGAAGTTCATTCGGTTGTCTCTGAACTTTATTTCTCATTTCACGGTGTTTCATCAGTTGTAATCAGACAGATGGGCAATAAAATAATAAAACTGTGAAACAAAGAACTATTGATAGTCTACATTGACCTGGAATCAATAAAAACCTTTGATTGTTAATAAACAGTGACCTTAAACTACACTTAAAAATTTACAAAATTAAAGGTCCAGTGTATGATATTTAGCGGAATTTAGAGGTTGCGAGGTGGAAACAAACGGCTCACTCCACTCCACCCCTCCCTTCCCTGTGTTGTGAAGTTTTTCGCTTCTTTGCTGAAGGAGAAAACGGACTAAAAGCTCTCTGCATAGCAGTTTGTGCATTTAGGGTTACTGTAGAAACAACATGGCGAATTCCATGTAAGTGGACCTGCGGTGTATGTAGATAGAAATGGCTCATTCTAAGGTATTAAAAACATAACGTTTCATTATGCGAGATCTTTGCACACCTCTGAAGACATAGTTACCTATATTATATTGCATTTCTGTCAATAGATCCTCTGAAGAATTTCACACTGGACTTTCAAATGTCATTTTATAAAAATTACTAATTAATAATTTGAATTTATTTTTTACACAGTTCCCAAAGTAGAAGATTCATATATTTTATTAATATGGATAGATATGAAGTTCAGATGTCTTTTAAATGTCCAACGCTTTGCAAAGTACGCTGAAATAAAGTCATCTAATGCTTCAAACATGTTAAAGTGTAGCTAATAAAAGGAACCCAATGTATGTATACTCATGAAGCTTTGATCAAACTACTTTTAAATGTAACATTTTAAATGGCTTGTAATCTGAAGTTGTTTTGGCTTTTGCTGCAGGTGTCCGCATGCTGGATGGAGATGTGACGGACATGGTAGAGGCCAAATCGCTGAGTCTCCACCCTCAACACATAGACATTTACAGCGCCAGCTGGGGTCCAGATGATGACGGCAAAACCGTGGACGGGCCCGCCTCCCTCGCCAGACAGGCCTTTGAAAATGGCATCCGACTGGTAAATAACCATCTGAACAAATGTATGACATTCACTCTGAATTATTAGTAGCACAACTGATTATCTGTGCAAACATGTAATGTATAAACACATGAAATTTTAAAACTGTAGTTTCTGTAGTTAGGTTCTATTGGCTCAATTGGTTGTTGTTACAGTAGCTCATTTGGTAAATCATTGTGTTATCCACACAAAGGTCAAAGGTTGAATCCCAGGAAACACACATACTGATAAAACGTATCATATACGTTTCATAACGTATCAAACGTATGATACAAGTCTTTTTGGATAAAAATGACTGCCTAATGGAAAAATGGAAGAGTTTTATGGAGTAGAATAAGAAGTGTTATTTCCAGGCCCATCTAAGATGATTCTTTGCTCACACCCTTCTGCCCGAGTGAACTTTAGAGCCTGATTGAAGTTTATCTCTTGTGAGTTACGAGTCAGTGTCTGTGATGAGCACTGTATCCTGTGCCAAAGGTGTGTTTGGAGTGGTTTAGGCATGTTTCAGGTATGTGTATTGCAAGAGTCATAGGCATCAAAAATACCTGTCATGTTTTTTGTGAAAGTGCAAGAGAAAGGCTATAATGTCGGTAGATTATATTAATTCCTGTTTTGTTTTTTTAATAGTTTGGGTCAATATGTGACTTTGAAATGTCCATTAATTATATTTTGAGCATAAAATCTGGTCCACGTGGCATTGCAACTAAAATCACCCTGTTACATATAAAGAAAACTTATAAGTTTATGGGTCAAAGACGTTAAGATGTCCCCATCAAAATAAACTTACAAAAGTTATTTTATGTCCATATAAATAACAGTTTTTGGAGAATAAAATGTCAAAATTTGGTTGAAATAATGTTACACTGTCATGCAGTGTAACACAATATTTATGTATTGTGCTTTAATTGAGTAAAAAATTTGGTAACACTTTCCTTGAAGCATGTATGTATAATGCATTATAAAGAGTTATTAAAGGGTAAAACTATAGATACATACTTCAAGGAAAGTGTTACCAAAAATTCTTATTGACAAATGGGGAAAACCTAGGATAGTGGCAAATTTAATAAAATGTAAAATTACAACTAATGACCATGTGGGGTAAAAGTAATTAGTCTTTTAATATGTCATAAATTGATTTTTGTTGTACATATGCCTGACAAGATCGTTGCACTGACTGACATTTTAGTGGCCGTCTTCTGTAGATCAGGGAAAAATGTATGATATAACTTTTTTGCTCAGAAAAAACTATAACAAAAATGCATTTAAAATAAACAGAAAATTTTATAATTTTAACATTTTAAAGCGGTTTTACACTTAAAATAATACTTAACCCATCAAAACCATGAAATTAAACAAATGTAGCTGTGGGAATTATGTTGTGACTAAAAGCATCCAAAATAAATGAACTCTACATTATATTTTAGCATCTTTAAAGTAGCCACCCTTTGACTAGAATCGTTCACTTCACATTTTATCATCTAACTTGTTGAGGTCTCAACCGGGGAAGCTTTATATACAGTACTGAAGGAATTTCCATCTATGCTGGGCTCTTATTGACTGCTTTTTATTTATTATTTGTTCCAAATTATCCGTTTCAAAAATATTTTGTAATAAAAATGAGGTTTTCTAGTAAAATAAACTAATACGTTGGCACAATGTTTTTCGTCTACAAAGTGATTTCAAACACTGAAACTCACACCTTCAGATTAAAAGACTTTTAAGAGCACAAGAAATGTTTTCTTCAAGTGATCCTAAACATTTTACTGTTAGTGCATATACACATTTATTTTGACCAAAAAACATGAGCATAATAAAATTTTGTTTAATATCTACTATTGACTTCTGAAATATTCGTGTTTCCTAATTTGGGACAGAATTTAGACAAACTCTTATTACCTTTCTCTTTACAGGGCAGAAAGGGGCGGGGCTCTATATTCGTGTGGGCTTCAGGAAACGGTGGGCGGAGCCGTGATCACTGTTCATGTGATGGCTACACTAACAGCATCTACACCATCTCCATCAGCAGCACTGCAGAGAGCGGCAGCAAACCCTGGTATCTGGAAGAGTGTGCTTCCACCCTCACCACCACCTACAGCAGTGGAGAGAATTATGACCGCAAAATCGTATGTTACCAACCTGTCTGCCATTTTAAGAATCTTATGTTCTAATAAACACAACAAATACATATTCTTAAGGGACACTGTTAACAATTAAGAGACACTACTAATTTGAGAAAACAATGTTCAAAACAAGACAAAATAATATTTGTTTTAGTCAAGACCAGTTATATCGGTCAATGGCTTTTTGTCATGCAAGTATTGTGCGAACATTTCAAGGGAAAATCTCCTTTTAGGAAAAACATCAAGGTGTTGTCTTTCAGAGCAGAGATGCCGTTTATATGTTTCCAGTGAATTTCAGTTTAATGGGCATGATGCTTTGTCCTGTTGTCAGTCATGGTTCTGGTTAAATCTGTATGTTGGTGAGTGTGTCACCAGACCGTTGAGGTGTTAACTGTTGTGGTTTACATCCCCCACACACACAGGCCGACAGCTCTCTTAGCTTGTTGAAAAGTGACGTGGGAAATCAAACACTGGCTTTTGAACTCTTTTCTCGCTACCTGTCAGAGCTTCTCTTTGTTCTTATGGCTAGGTTGTAAAATGACATTGTAGAAAGGGCTCATTCTTTGGATCAGAATTCAATGGAGACTTGGGCCCTTTAAAAAGCTTTCAGAATAACCCCTGCAACCGGTTGTGGAATGAACGTGGATAAAAACATTTTCTGTATGAAAATTAAATTTCAGCATATTAACCATTTGAACCACTTGAAATCTGAGTTTTGTGGCGTTTTGTTCATGTTTTTCACTTTGACAAACTTTTAGCAAATTCACAGTTTTTCCTGGAAAAAAGGACCAAAAATATTGATGTCTCATCCTTCAGTACACAGATTTCAATCCTTCAGTCCAATAAAAAGCTAGACCCCCCCTACCCCTAATACCACCTTTCATCAAAGTAGCAGCAAATCATTGCTCGTGGCTGTAACACCCGTTTGCTATTTAAATAAAAGAGGGAAATCCTTTTAACCACACAGGGACCCTTTACACCCCTTCTACAAAACTCGCAACCTCTTGTTATGATCAACAAAGACTTGTTTTGAAAACTTAGAGACAGCTGTGTAGTTTTGTTTGTTTGTTCATTTGAATTTTCGTTCATGTTGTTTTTTGGAAGTATACATACAGTGTCAGTTCAGAATGAACAGAATGAATATACATGAAAATATACACGGTAGAATTAGATAGGTTTCTTTCTTCTTTTTTTGTTTTTCTTGTTAGATCACCACAGATCTGAGGCAGCGATGCACAGACAGTCACACTGGAACATCAGCTTCAGCTCCCATGGCAGCGGGGATCATTGCTCTTGCTCTAGAGGCAAAGTAAGAGAAGTCATCAGCTTTCAGTGTCTGATGCACCGATACCAATATTTCCGCAAATGCGAAAGCCGATTATTCCAAGTGCTGATACTGAAGATTTAATTAATATTTCTAACTTTCTGAATGTTATTAAATTCATATAAAGGACATTTAGAGAAAAACGTGGCATATGCCATGTGACTGTATTATTCCCTGCACAATGTGGCAACGTAAATAGAGGTGGATTGTTTGGATATTTTTTTTTAGGAGTAGACACATAGCATCCACTTCTCTTGATGTTTTATCCTGCTGTGCACAGTGTATTATAGAAAACATTTAGACCAAAAAGGGTGCAATGCTGCATCCAAGATGCTCCATCATCCGAGCCCATGGTGGCAACATTCTTATGTTAAAGCAAAACTTGATCATTGTTATCTGATTGTATATTTGCTGCTCAGTTCTTTCCTGACGTGGAGAGACGTGCAGCACATTGTAGTGAAGACATCTCGTGCCGGGCATCTCAGTGCTCCCGACTGGAAAACCAACGCAGCTGGTTATAATGGTAACAGCATTTAATTTTTTTAAGCTGCCCTACCTCATTTTTGGCCACTGGATGCTAATATGCTCTTGTGAGGTACACTGGCCACCCATTATATTTACACTTTAAGGTCTTTACAAGAGAAACTGGTCTCTTGGCCTTACAGAGACATGGGCTGTCTGGTTGTGCTGTTTGGAAGCACAGACTTCTTGAAAGATAGAAAATACAGGTGACAAATAATTGGTGACATATAAGCCGTGTTTATGGGGGAAATGTACAGATAGAGCTCAGTATAGATGTTTATATTTTATTGACAAGGTGGGTGAAGGTAAATGTTAAATACAAAAAAAGAAAATGACAACAATCGTGTCTAGTCTAGATGTAGAAAAGTAAGTTTACTGTACAGTTAAAGATATAGTTTTCTTAATGTAGGAAATTAACTGAATCATTGGCATTAAACCACAGGAAAATGATAATAATCAACATAATTGCATCAAAGTTATCATAGTTTTGATTTTAGTTTTATGTAGTTTTTAGTTTTATTAAGTTTTTATTTGTATTTAGCCTTCATTTTTAGATTTTTTAATTTTAGATAAATATTCAGCCACTTTGTTACCGTCTATTAAGACTCATCTGTAACTCGCTTTGGATAAAGCGTCTGCTAAATGAATAAATGTAAATAAATGTAAAATGAGAAAAGCACACTCTTAAAAATAAAGGTGCTAAAAAGGTTCTTCACAGCGATGTCATAGAAGAACCATTTTTGGGTTCACAAAGAACCATTCACTCAAAGGATCTTTAAAGAACCATCTCGTTCTTTCCATCTTATAATGTGAAGAACCTTTTTTTCAGCCTTTTGTGAAAGAAACAGTTCCCTGGATATTAAAGGTTCTTTATCGAACCATTTAGACAAAAAGGGTTCTTCTATGGCATCGAAGAACCTTTTGAAGCACCTTTTATTTTTTAAAGTGTGCTTTTCTCATTTTACATTTATTTACATTTATTCATTTAGCAGACGCTTTATCCAAAGCGAGTTACAGATGGGGTACAATGGAAGCAATTGGGACAGCATAAGGACAACAAAAAGGATAAGTACAATCTAAAAGACTGGTCTCATATAGTCTACCACAGAATACAGAGCTTAGTTAGTTTTTTTTTTGAAAGAGTAGAAAAGCAATAGAATTCAGAACTGATCGTTCAGGTGTTGACTGAAGAATACATTTTGACAGAAGTATACATTTTATTATTAACTTTATTTTTTATGTTGCTATATAAGTTAATACATTTTAGTTTTGTTTATTATTATAATTTTTAGTGCTTTAAACTAAATTCAGTTTATTTCTGAGGCTACATTAAAAACAAATGTCAAGATGTTTTGGCCAATATTTTATTTTATTTCAATAAACAAAAATGCTTTCAAGTAAACTAAAATAACCTTGAATTTCACAAACCATAACACAAAATTTTTCATGTATTTCATTGCTTATTCTTCTGAAATTTGCATAACTGTAACACCTCCCGAGTAATCCATTATATGTTGTAATGTAAACAGAGTACAATTAAAATAAAAGCGAACGTCTCTTTTATTAAAAAACCCTTTTGACGTGTCTGCAGCAGGTACGTATTTTGACATGATGCGCCACACTTCTCCCCCTGAAGGGGAGTCATGGATCACCACTGCTGTGTATCTGTTGTTCTTGTCAGGTAGTTAAATGTACATCTTCTTACAGTCAGTCACCTGTATGGCTTTGGGCTGATGGACGCAGAGGCCATGGTGAAGGAGGCAGAACGCTGGAAACAGGTTCCCTCTCAGCACATTTGTGTAGAGAATGCCGACAAACAGATCAGGTAACCACAGCCCTTTAAAGGAATAGCTCACCTTTAAAATTAAAATTCGGTCATCATTTACATGCCCTCTTGTCATTTCAGAACACAAAAGAAGATATTTTGAAAAATGTTGGTTACAGAACAGCACAGCCCTCCATTCACTTCTATTGTAAGGACACAAAACCAATGCAAGTGAATAGGGGGCTGTTGACAACATTCTACAAGATATCTGCTTCTGTGTTCTGCGGAAGAAAGAAAGTCATACAGGTTTGATATGAAAAGAGGGTGAGTAAATGATGACAGAATTTTTATTTCTGGGTACCCTCATAATTATTGTTATATCAAGGTTATATAATCAAAAGTAAAAATTTAATCTCTTCTTCTCACAGAACAATTCGTCCAGAACACGTCGTTCGGTCGGTGTACAAGGCAACAGGGTGCACGGATAATGCAAACAATCATGTTATTTATTTAGAGCACGTTGTTGTACGTATAACTATTACACACCCACGAAGAGGAGACCTGTCAATCAACCTCACCTCTCCATCGGGGACGAAATCGCAACTGCTTGCTAACAGGTAAAACATTCAACAACTATCAGAGCTCTTTATTAGATTTTGTTGCTATATGTTCATGTTCTCTCGTTGTTGAATCCCAGGTTGTTCGATCACTCAATGGAGGGCTTCAAGAACTGGGAATTCATGACCACTCACTGCTGGGGAGAGAAAGCCGCTGGTGATTGGATACTGGAGATCTATGACTCTCCCTCTCAACTTAGAAGTCAGAAAGCACCAGGTATTTCCTCCATAACACACCAACTGTCTTTGGAAAACCCACATGGGCTTGTAACTATAAATTTAAACTATATAGGCTAAATCTTATAGTTCAATAATCCACTTGTGATTGTTCCAGGCAAGCTGAAAGAGTGGTCGCTTGTGCTTTATGGAACCTCTGTGCATCCGTACTCGTTCCGCAGCGACAAGCCTCGCTCACTGGCCGAGTCTCAACCTGAGGAAGAATATAGTGAGGAATATGTTGGTAATGCTTCCTAATTGTTGTTCGGCACATCACAAAGCTTCAGCAAGAAACCTCTGAACTCATTCGATTCTGCTTTCTCACACAAGGCCCCTGCCACCCAGAGTGCGGGGAGAACGGATGTGAGGGTCCGGGACCTCAGCAGTGCATCACCTGCCTTCACTACTTCCTCAAGTTCAAGAACAACACCAGGTAGACTGCTGAAATCATTTCAGTGTAATAACCGCAGATGTAATAAATGTTTTCGCAGAACTACAATCCCAAAAGAATTACACAAAGGGATGCACGTTTGATTTGTTGAGCCGTGTTTACAGTGCTCCTGGTTTGGCAGGAAGGAAGTTGTTCCAGATTGATTAACATTGTAATAGTTTTATCCATCCATCCATCTTCTTCCGCTTATCCGGGGCCGGGACGCGGGGGCAGCAGTCTAAGCAGGGATGCCCAGACTTCCCTCTCCCTAGACACTTCCTCCAGCTCTTCCGGGGGGACACCGAGGAGTTCCAGGCCAGCCGGGAGACATAGTCCCTCCAGCGTGTCCTAGGTCTTCCCCGGGGTATTCTCCCGATGGGACATGCCCGGAACACCTTCCCGGGAAGGCTTCCAGGGGGCATCCGGAAAAGATGCCCGAGCCACCTCAGCTGGCCCCTCTCGATGTGGAGGAGCAGCGGATCTACTCTGAGCTCCTCCCGAGTGACCGAGCTTCTCACCCTATCTCTAAGGGATCGCCCGGCCACCCTGCGGAGAAAGCTCATTTCGGCCGCCTGTATCCGGGATCTTGTCCTTTCGGTCATGACCCACAGTTCATGACCATAGGTGAGAGTAGGAACGTAGATTGACCGGTAAATCGAGAGCTTCGCCTTGCGGCTCAGCTCCTTCTTCACCACGACAGACCGGTACAGCGACTACATTACTGCAGAAGCTGCCCCGATGCGTCTGTCAATCTCCCGTTCCATCCTTCCCTCACTCGTGAACAAGACCCCCAGATACTTGAACTCCTCCACTTGAGGCAGGAACTCTCCACCTACCTGAAGTGAGCAAGCCACCCTTTTCCGACTGAGAACCATGGCCTCAGATTTGGAGGTGCTGATTCTCATCCCAGCCGCTTCACACTCGGCTGCAAACCGTCCCAGTGCATGCTGGAGGTCCTGGTCTGATGGGGCCAGCACGATGACATCATCCGCAAAGAGCAGAGATGAAATCGTGTGGTCCCCAAACCCGACGCCCTCCGGCCCCTGCCTGCGCCTAGAAATTCTGTCCATAAAAATTATGAACAGAACCGGCGACAAAGGGCAGCCCTGCCGGAGTCCAACATGCACCGGGAACAAATCTGACTTACTGCCGGCAATGCGAACCAAGCTCCTGCTCCGGTCGTACAGGGACTTGATGGCCCTTAGCAAAGGGTCCCGAATCCCATACTCCCGGAGCACCCTCCACAAGATGCCGCGAGGGACACAGTCGAATGCCTTCTCCAAATCCACAAAACACATGTGGATTGGTTGGGCAAACTCCCATGAACCCCCCAGCAACCTGGAGAGGGTATAGAGCTGGTCCAGTGTTCCACGACCGGGACGGAAACCACACTGTTCCTCCTGAATCCGGGGTTCTACCATCAGCCGGATTCTCCTCTCCAGTACCCTGGCATAAACTTTCCCGGGGAGGCTGAGAAGTGTGATCCCCGATAGTTGGAGCACACCCTCCGGTCCCCCTTCTTAAAAAGAGGGACCACCACCCCGGTCTGCCAGTCCAAGGGCACTGTCCCCCGCCACGCGATGCTGCAGAGGCGTGTCAGCCAAGACAGCCCCACAACATCCAGAGACTTGAGGTACTCAGGGCGGATCTCATCCACCCCAAGTGCCCTGCCACCGAGGAGTTTCTTGACTACCTCGGTGACTTCATCCCGGGTGATGGGCGAGTCCGCCTCCGAGCCCTCGGCCTCTGCTTCCTCAATGGAAGACGTGACGGCGGGATTGAGGAGATCCTCGAAGTATTCCTACCACCGCCCGATGATATCCCCGGTCGAGTTCAACAGCTGCCCCCCTCCACTGTAAACAGCGTTGGTAGGGCACTGGTTCCCCCTCCTGAGGCGCCGGACGGTTTGCCAGAATCTCTTCGAGGCCGACCGATAGTCTTTCTCCATGGCCTCACCGAACTCGTCCCAGGCCCGAGTTTTTGCCTCCCCAACCACCCGGGCTGCAGTCCGCTTGGCCTGTCGGTACCTGTCAGCTGCCTCTGGAGTCCCACAAGCCAACCAGGCCCGATAGGACTCCTTCTTCAGCTTAACGGCATCCCTTACTTCCGGTGTCCACCACCGGGTTCGGGGATTGCTGCCTCGACAGGCACCGGAGACCTTACGGCCACAGCTCCTAGTGGCTGCGTTGAGAATGGAGGTGGAGAACATGGTCCACTCGGACTCAATATCTCCAGACTCCCTCAGGATCTGGTCGAAGCTCTGCCGGAGGTGGAAGTTGAAGATCTCTCTGACAGGCGATTCCCCCAAACGTTCCCAACAGACCCTCACAGTACGTTTGGGTCTGCCGAGTCTGTCCAGCTTCCTCCCCCGCCATCGGATCCAACTCACCACCAGGTGGTGATCGGTTGACAGCTCCGCCCCTCTCTTCACCCGAGTGTCCAAGACATACGGCCGTAGGTCAGATGAAACAACCACAAAGTCGATCATCGACCTTCGGCCAAGGGTGTCCTGGTGCCATGTGCACTGATGGACACCCTTATGCTTTAACATGGTGTTCGTTATGGCCAAACTGTAACTAGCACAGAAGTCCAATAACAGAACACCACTCGGGTTCAGATCAGGGGGGCTGTTCCTCCCAATCACGCCCCTCCAGGTGTCACTGTCGTTGCCCACGTGGGCGTTGAAGTCCCCCAGCAGAACGACAGAGTCCCCAGTCGGGGCACTTTCCAGCACCCCTCCCAGAGTCTCCAAGAAGGCCGGGTACTCTACACTGCCATTTGGCCCGTAGGCACACACGACAGTGAGAGACCTATCCCCGACTCGAAGGCGCAGGGAAGCGACCCTCTCGTTTACCGGGGTAAACTCCAACACATGGCGGCTGAGCTGGGGGGCTATAAGCAAACCCACACCAGCCCGCCGCCTCTCACCCTGGGCAACTCCAGAGTAGTGAAGAGTCCATCCTCCCTCGAGGAGTGTGGTTCCAGAGCCCAAGCTGTGCGTAGAGGTGATCCCGACAATCTCTAGTCGGAATCTCTGAACCTCACGCACAATCTCCGGCTCCTTCCCCGTCAGAGAGGTGACATTCCATGTCCCTAGAGCTAGATTCCGCGTCCAGGGATCGGGTTGTCGAGGCCCCTGCCTTCGACTACCACCCGATCCACTTTGCACCGGCCCCTTACGGTCCCTCCTGTAGGTGGTGGGTCCACGGGAGGGTAATAGTTTTATCACTGTCATAATATTATTAGTAAAAACAATGTTGGAATGAAGTTGATTTTCACTTATTATGGTCTGTCTTGAATACTTGATTCTAAAAATTATCAGATTCTGAAATGATCTGCCAACATAAAAATGACCATTTGTCGGCCTTCACCGACAAAAAAATCTGACTGCAAAATTATTGACAAATAAGATTTTCTTGTCACTTAATTAAACAATTCAAAATGCTCGAAATAATTTTTTATATTAACTTTTTTTTGTGCTGTGTAGTGTAGTTTAATAAGTAGATATGCACGATAAATTATAGTTCATATCGTATCGGCTGATAAATGGTCATTTTTCATGTTAAATAAAATAATAATAAAACTTGGGGGCCGATATATTATAGATGATAAATAATGAATCATTCCTCTGAGCAGCGTGCAGCTGTAGTGCTTCAACCAAAGTTAAAATCCAGTACAGTACTGTCTTTCTGTCATGATCATTCACTTACAGCTCTTAGCAAAACAATGTTGATGTTGTATAAAGATATTTATTAATGTGTAAATTGTAGGAACAAAAACATGTTTGAAGCTGACTGCTGTCTGAATGCTTTCTGTCTCGAGAGCGGTTAGACTTGTGGCTATTAAGAACAACTTTCTGGGTTGCTCTGGAAGAAAAAAGTTTTTTTCACAATGACGTAATTTAACTTCTGCCTTTTCGCAAAGCAGTGTATCATAACATCTTTCTTGCAACAAAACAAGGAGAAGAAGAAGAAAAACTTCTGTTTTGCCGTCACGCTGGAATTTAGCAACAGTGAAAAAAAAATGGACAGAACACGTTTTAAGTGCATATCCTTGCACCTTTGCTAAAACAAAAAGAAAACAAAACACTTTCCTTCATAATCAAACAGGTACTGTTCAACAAAGAATTTGTATCCTTTATCTAGCTTTGATCTTGTTGTAAGCAAAAATTTGTCTGCAAGATGTTTTACATCATCTAGCTCTATTTGTGGCAGCTGTGCCAGGGACTTGGTAAACTCCATTCTGAGGCGCTAGCAGAAGTTACGCTACACTGCTTCGCGGCAGAACGGCAGATGTGTGACATCATAAGACAGGGCCTTTTAGGGCCGTCAAACGATTAATCGCATCTAGAAAAAAAGTTTGTGTTTACATAATAAATTTCTGTGTACTGTGCATATTAACTTTGTATTTATAAACACAAAAATATACATGTATAGCTGAAGAGTTTGTTCATAATGAGATGACTCTGTTTAAAAAAAAATTATGTAATTTATTATGTATAATTGTGTTAGTTAACTTTTTTTAGTTATAAGGGCTTAAATCAAAACAAACTAACAGTTTGCAGTTTGATTTATTGGAATGCTCATATAGGAGCGACTAGGGTCTAGAGACTGGCTAGGACATTTAATGTGCTTCTCTTTAAGCCACTCATTGGTTGTCTTTGCAATATGTTTTGGGTCTTTGTCATGTTTAAGGCACATCCACGACCCATCTTCAGTCATTTAGTTAAGGGGAGGAGGTTCTCGTCCAAGTTTTTAAGGTACACTTGCCTGTCCCTCAGCCCCTAAATGCGGTGAAGTCATCCTGTGCCCGTAGCAGACAAAAAGCCCTAAAGCATAATGATTCTAACACTGTGCTTCTCTGTAGGGATGGTGTTCTTGGGGTCATAGTCAGCATTTCTCTCCCTCCAAAAACAGGAGTCAATGTTTTGGTCTCACAGCACTTTAGGTCTCACAGCACTTTCAGAAATCACAAACCACAAACCTTTTCTGAATCATATTGATGTTCATTGTCAAACTTCAGATGAGCCAGATGGATCTTCTGGGCAGGAGGACCTTGCGGGTGCTTCAGGATTTCAATCCATTGTGGCATAGCCTGTTACCAATGGTTTTCTTGCTAACTGTGGTCCCGACTGTCTTGAAATCGTTAACAAGATTCTTCTGTGCAGTTCTGGGCTGGTCTTTAAACCTTTCTCATGATCATCTTTCACCCTTTGAGGAAATCTTGTATGGGGATCCAGATCAAGGGCAATTAGTATTTCTTCTATTTCAAATTAATCGCATCAACAGTTTTCTCATTCTCACCAAGCTTCTGTCTGTAGCCTATTCAAGGTTTGTGCAGGTCTACAATCTTGTTCCTGACATCCTTTGAAACCTATTTGGTCTTGACCATGGTGGTGTAGAGGTTGAAATAGAAGATACAGATTCTTTCTTAAAGTTACAGGACTATTCTGTGGTCCATATAGGCCCATAACCAATCTGTGGAGCCAAAATTCTTGCTGGTTGGTACATTTACATTTAGTAATTTAGCAGACGCTTTTATCCAAAGCGACTTTCAGGTGGGGTAAGGAATGGAAGCAATTGGGACAGCACAAGGACCTCAAAAAGCATAAGTGCAATCAAAAAAAATAGACTGGTCTCATATAACCTAACACAGTATACAGAGCTAATTTAGATTTTTTTTTTATATATAAAGAAGAAGAAAGAAGAAATAGAAGTCAGAACTGATCAGTCATGTGTTGACGGAAGAGATGCGTTTTCAGACGATTCTTAAAGAGGGGATCAAATACTTATTTCATTGACTGCAATGCAAATCAATTTATAACCTTTATATCATTTTCTTTCCCTGATGTTTTGGTTGATATTCTGTCTCTATTAGTTTAAATAAACCTACCATAAAATGCCAGACCCTTCATTTCTTTGTAAGTAGGCAAACTTACAAAATCAGCAGGGGATCAAATGATTATTTCCCTCACTGTATATTTATGTAATATTTGTATGTATACATTTACATTTACCAATATTTTAAACATTTAATAAAATGTTTATTATTTTTTATATTTCCTAAATATATGTATGTATGTGTATGTTTTCAAAAATACAAAATTAAGATGTACACAAACATGTATTATGTAAACACAAACTTTTATTCCGGATGCGCTTAATCGTGATTTATCGTTTCATAGGCCTAATCCCATGTAAAAGAGCTATAAAAAGATTATCCTTTACTTCTGAAACTTCTTTGTTTCATTTTTAATTAAAAATTATATCTGTAAACCAAAGAATTTAAGATTAATTACCCCTTAAAAACACCAGGACACATGCTGACAACAGCTGCGCATCTACTTAACATATCAAAGATCTGCATATCCAGACTCGCATGTCTCGCTTACATTTATAGATTTTGTTTTGTCAGGCAACCAGTGTTACACAAGCCATCTGCAGCTGATGACTTTCTCAGACCTCAGACTCTTGCCTGTTTCCTGGTGAACGTGGCTGCCAGATGTTGATTTTTCTCTTTCTTCCTGTCTGTGACTGTCTTTCTATCCCTGTCTGCGTGCTCCTCAGGATTTGTGTGCCTGAGTGTCCGCCTGGATTTTTCCGGGACGATAAGAAGCGCTGTAAGAAATGTTCTCCCCTGTGCGAGTCTTGCGTTGGCAGTCGCAGCGATCAGTGTTCCACCTGCCGGTCGGGGCTGTACCTCATGGAGGGAGCCAACACCTGCGTCAGCTCCTGCCCAGATGGCTTCTACCTGGATCTCGGCAAGTCCATTTACACTTCGTGTCACTCTTATGAAAACCCTGCACGCTTATTGACAAGGTCTTTAATCTTTTTTAAAGAGATTTTTCAGCAAGGCTTGTAGGTGTAGGTTTTTTGTTAAATGGTCACATGATATTTCCTTGGCACATTCTATGAATATGCTATATCTGGAACTAGCAACGTTTAAAGGGACACTTCACCCAAAAAATTCTGTCATGAATTACACATTCTCAAAGTGTTCCAAACCTGTGTAAATTTCTTTGTTTGGCTGAACACAAAGAAAGATATTCGGAAGAATTAAACAAATGTGATTTCTGGGGCACCATTGACTACCCTAGTATAATTATTATAACTTTTATGTTCTGTTGAACACAAAATTTTATATTTGGAAGAATTAAGGAAAGCAAACAGCTCTGGGCCACTTTTGACTACCATTTAAATTTTCCTACTATGGTAGTCAATGGTGGCCCTGAAATCTCAGCTTCTAATATTTTTTCTAAATATATTTCTTTGTGTTAAACAGAACATTAATTCAGGTTAGAAACAACTTGAGATTGAGTAATTCATGACAGAATTTTCATTTTTGGGTGAACTATCTCTTTAAATGACAATTTAAAAAGAAGAAACTATATAAACTATATTACGTTTCAGGCCCTGTTGGTTCTTATTTGAGAATAAGAACATATATGAACACAATAATGGCATTATATGGATTTGAGGCCTTACGCAACATTTTCTGCCGCAGATTCCAGTATGTGTCGAAAATGCAGCGAGAACTGCAAGAAATGTACCTCAGCGAACATTTGCACAGAATGCAAGACTGGGCTCAGGTAAGACCTCCATGTCTCAAATACAATATTCTACCTCTCTTTTTGCCAAGATTTGGACTGAGGTATAGTCATAATCTATAGTCTGCTTTTGGTTGTTCGTAAGCTGAGGCTCAGATCATAACTGTGTAGCACTACACTGAAAGCTATCATGGTAAGGTAACACTGACTAAACTGTGAAATATGTCTGGAGATGTCCTATTTTACATGTTGTGAAGCGCTTGGGTTCCGATCTGTGTTGAAATGAAGTCTCTAGTGAGCGATTCGGCTTGAGCTTTTTCATACGTGAGAAAAAGGAGTAAGTGAGAGAGAGGGAGAGAGGTGGAAAAACAGAGAGAAAGGCAAAAACAGGTCATGGCACACAATATGCTGTAATGCGGAGCAGCTGCTTTCTGTGAATGCTTTGGAAATATGTTCCAGGACTTCTCTGAATCCACCATGTAGGGTTTTACATCTTTGAAAAAATCAACAAAGGAGGATTAAAGTCCAGACTTGTTTAGACTACGGCAGGTATGAAAGGGATGGCAGGAGAGATGAACCTTTCTGCCTGTATTCTAATTTAATAAGTGACAGTTCACCCAAAAATGAAGGTTTTGTCATCATTTACTCACCCTCTGGTTGTTCCAAACCTGTAAAAATGTACTTGTTCTCCTGAACACAAAGAAAGATATTTGGATGAATGTCAGTAACCAGATAGATCTCATCCCCCATTGACTCCAATAGTATTTATTTTACCTACTATGGGAGTAAATGTTCATTTATTACTGTTTAGAGGAAGTCTTGTAAAGAAGGACTTATTGTTCACCTTAAACAATAGTTTTTTAAATATCAGAAAATCACTTTGTTCCACTGAAATAAAGTAGAGTGCTGTGCTGTTTTGCAAAATATTGTGTATTTCCCCCAATTTTCTATTATAAACAGAATTTAATTTGTAGATGTTTGCCAGAAATCAATAGCCTTCATTTTATTCTGTTACTTGCACACAGTCAGGAATACACCATTGTGGGGGGAAACATTCCCAATAGACTTAATTTTTGTTTACAAAGGCACCATTTCGTTTAGGTGCTTATTTCATAAGAAGTTGAGGATTCGTTTTTTCCTAAATTTAACAAATTGAGAAATATTTATCTCATTATTAATAATCTTTAGTTCTTGTTGAATAACATTTTAATTTAGTGCTTAAAGTCCCAGTGGAAAAAAATTACAATGCCTATCTGGTCATGAAATATTGCAGCGTTTATTGTACATAGTTAATCAATGTGGGTCATTCTCATTTTAAAATTTGTGTGCCCTCATAATCATCAGTTAAAATCTTGAAATGCACACCGTTCCTGTAATGACCATCGATCTTAAATAGTAAGCAGCATATGATTTTTAAGGTCCTACTTTGGTTAATGGATTGTCCAACAACAAGTTTATGTACATAGGTGTAAAAACACTATTATGTCATAATAATAGGTAATTATTCTAACATTACTTCATTGCATCCGTTAACTCCTCCCCTTCAACTATCAGTCTGCTGTCAGTTCTTTATCAAAATGCAACGGACGTTTTTATACATAGCAGAAAAAGGTGAAAGCCACACCCACTATTTTTCTCATTAGAAATTCCATTTCAATCAGAAATGCGCCAAAATACAGTAGTGAAAACAATCGCAACTTCCAATTCACGGAGACTTTAAGTTCAGTTTTTATATAGTATGTTTTTTATCATTATCTGGTGTCCACTGATATGCTCTGGCGCCCGCTGGGAAGACCATTGGAAAAGCAATAGACTCACTTTAATATGTTTCATTTTGTACAAAGTGAAAAGTGTGTAAGATTGTGTTGAAAATACAGAAAAGTTGTACCGACAATATCAATATTCGTGTTAAATCTCTTTATTCTGTCTCTCCCTCTTTCTGTTCTTCTGCCTTTCTTTACTGTTAGTCTACAGGGAAATAAGTGCCAGTTGAGCTGTGAACCTGGCACCTATTATAATGGGCACAGAAGGCTGTGTGAAAAATGCCACTCTACTTGTGCCACCTGTGCAGGTAAAATCAGTTTATTACAAACTTTACTTGCAAATTTTGTACTTCTTCTTTACAAGATAAATTTTCCTGGCTTTCAGTATGGTTTGTTTTTCTTCTAAATATTACATTATTTTAGAATCACAGTTATTTTCAATTTCTTAAGTTAAAGCATTAGTTCAGCGGAAAATTTACATTTTCGTTCCAGAATAAAAGTGTGTCTAGATAATAATAAATGTCTGTGCACTGTGCATATTTATTTTGTATTTATAAACACATACACATACATACACATACACATACACATACATGTCTATATTGAATTAATATTTACATGTATATATTACTAGCTATATTTTATTTAAATTTATGTATAAACAGTTATTGATTTTTATATTTAGTTTTTTGTTCTTAAGTATATGCATGTTTGTGTATGTGTTCATAAATCCAAAGTAAATATGCACAGTACACAGACATATATTATGGAAACACTCACTTTATTCTGGATGCGATTAATCATGATTAATCGTTGAACAGCCCTAAATTGACTTGTACATGAATTAATATTTCTGCTTCACTAAAGCATCTTTGAATATTTACTAGAGTATTCCAAAATATTTTCCAAATTATTTGCAATTCGCAATCTTGTAACGGTCCTTCTTGTGTTCAGGAACAGGAATGGAAGCGTGTAACGAGTGCGCTCCGGGCTTTTACTTCGAGGAGTGGCGCTGCGTCTCCAGCTGCAGTGTGGGATATTATTTGGCAGAGCAAGGGACAGATAATGGAGATGTCCAGAAATCTTGTCAGAAGTCAGTATTGCTGCGCTATACACGAAAGGTTTTACAATGAAACTGTAATGATGCAATCTGACTGTCGTCATGATTCTTCAGGTGTGACCCCACCTGTTTTGTGTGCACGGGTCCAGGAGAGAGAAACTGCAGCTCCTGTGTGAGCGGCTATAACCTGGAGAACGGCGTGTGTCTCGTCAGCACTGTTTGCAAAGATGGTGAGTATACTTCATTCGTGACCTGTCTTCCCTTATTCATTTTGTGTTGTTTTTTCATCCAGTCTATGATGTGAATCTCACATGGTGTTGAATCATAATTAAAAGCCTGCAATGATAACTGTTAGGATTGTCATGATATCAGATTTTCACTTCACGGTAAAGGGCAAGTTATGGTCGTGCGTTAGACTCAACACCGTAGGCAATGCGCAGGTTTTCATTTCTACTTTTGCGTCATTGTCCGAGTCGACAGGCAATGACAACTAGCCGCCAGTGTCCACACACATGTTGAAGAAGCAGCTCGTTGTTAACGCTGTCTGAGAAGCATTAGCAGTGATTGCGTCAAGTAAACAATTACTTTAGTTCCAATTTGAGATGTAAAATAATTTACTTAGATAATTCATTCGTAAATGCGTTTGCGTAAATATGACACTATCACAGAGTTTTTTACCTGAGGGAGTGGTTCAAACAGACCAATCACAGCGTTGGCGTTCCGCCTAGGATCCGCATTGAGTTGACGCCTTGTTATATTTTTGGAGAGATGCGCGTCAGGCTACGTCGTTGGGTGTGCTTCTCAGCATAGGCTACGCCGTACCTACCGCGTACACGAGGCACAACTATAAACACTTTCCTCTGACCAAAAATAATTCCCGGATATGATAACATCATTGAATTTTTTTTAAATGAACAAATAATGCTAGAATTAACAAGGTTTCGATTATCATGGTTATTGTCAATACCAGTATATTGTCACACTCGTAAGAATAAAAAATGACACTAAATTAGTTTTAAATTGAACAAAAAAGAATTTGACTGATATAAAAAATAAATAAATAAATAAATAGTTGCCGTGATAATATAATTACCAAGAATTTGGTTAGCCACGATAACCGCGAAGTGAAAAGACGATATTTTGCCATTTAATTGAATTTAATGAGAACATTTCACATTTTACACCCATATTTAGTAATATTCTTCGTATTGCATTGCATAAAAGGTTTTGATTTGTGCTATATAAAACCGTAGTGGTTCTCAAACTAGCCCTTTGTCTCATTTATTGTTCATCTAGTATTTGATTTTGGGGTGAATTTGTTTTCTGACAGGTTTCTTTAGATTGATAGTGAACAAATTTTCTCTTGATCATTTTCTAAATGTTTGTTTTCCTTTTCTTCCCGATGATCTTTCCCTTCAAATCTTTCCATGCTGGATTTCAATCCCACCTGGATATTCTTCCTCCCAACAATCAACCGGATTAAAAAAATGCAACCTTTACCTCTCACTGCGACCCAATCCACTTCCTGTCCGCCGACCAATCGCTCTGTCTCTGCCTTCTCTCTCCTCTTCCTGCTCTGTGGAAAGCAAATGAAGAATCATGGGCTGAGGGGAGTTTCTGTGTGCTTGTGAAAAAGAACAATCTCTGCCAGAGGAAGGTTTTGCAGCAGCTCTGCTGTAGAACGTGTTCACTAAAGGGCTGAAGGAACTGCTCCGGCTACACTCGCCACTCACGTTCCGCTAATTTATATTCCATTTGAGAACCTCTAATACGGGACTACATCGTGAGGTCTCTGGATGCCAGAACTACAACAAACCTACCTTTATCTGTGTGTGCGTGTGTGTGAAGCTGTCAGGGTGGTGCGACTGGGATCCGTAATAAACAACAAATCATACATGTCAGAATTTTGTGACCAAAGCATGGATGCCAAATTTTTTTTATCTTTTTTGTTTTGTTTCTGTTTTGGGTCCGAAGAAGAATTTGGAAAGACATGCTGGTAATGACTTGTGCTTCATTTTTCCACAAGTACAATGAAAGCGATGATCAAAGCCAGTTGTGCACAATCTGAATAAATGACTCTTAGACAACCTCTAAGAGTTTCAGCAAGACCTTTATAAGCATATCGGAGAATAATATTCCATAGCACAGGTTCACTTATTGCCTGGTACGAGGTACACCAGGTACTTCCCGAAAGTGATGAGTGTTGTATTGACACGAATGACCTGGAAGTGCGCGGTGATGTATGTCAGGTCCTCTCACTGTTCAAACATTCTTCACCTCAGGCTCAAATCTCACCGTTGTGTGTGCGTGCGTGATTGAGAAATACTTCATGGGAACCTAATCGTAACCGCAGGTGTTAGCATAGCTCTGAAGAAAAGACTTGACTTAAGTTAGTGATGCCTGAAATGGGGTGCAAAACACTTTTTTTATTATTTTTTTATCTTACCAGACCATCATAATATATCCTTAAAATGTTTTTTTTTAATCCCTATAGACTTGTATCTCCAATTCATACACCAGTGTTAAAATTATTACCTGTGAAATTTTTCAGTGGTTTTACATTATTACGTTTCCCTCTGTGGTTATTTCCCCCCATTGATTCATCATGCGTATAAAAAATTTAAACAGTTCTGTTTTAATGGCCGCCTAAAATAGTTAATTATTCCAGGTATTTATAGAGAGATGGTTATGATAATAGAGTAAAATGACATCATCCTTTTATTTAGTCATAACTGGTGCTATTGATGTATTGGAACTGTTTGGACTGTGTACAATGAAAAGGGGTGTTCCATTATTAAATACACATTTGTGTCCAATCCAATGATGCAAACAAACAAATATTTATCAATGCATTGTTTTTTTGTACTAGTCCAAATTTTAGAGATGCATATTACACATGGCCGTATCCTTAAGTAAGGGAGAAGCATTACATTTAAATCGGAAGCGAGGGAAAATGTTTAGCTAAACTAATAATACTACACAACACCATTGGATTCTACATTCATTAAGGACATGTGTGACCAATCCACTTCTGCTCAATGTTAAGGGGATTTCTGTGTCTTTTATTTATCAATGATGTGGATTCAGATGACGTAGCATTTTATTTATGAAAAAGATTTATAAATGCTCATATAGTTGACATGAGTTGAGTGTGGTGGGATTGGATGGGTTTTCCAGCCATGCTCATCGTGTATTCAAAACGTTGTAGTACGATTCCTGCGGTACGCAACATCACCTAACTAATGTTATATAGGATTACATGAAATGTTCAAACGTGTTACATTTACTCTGGTCATGTTTTTTTTTCTTAATGTATATATGTAATTTTTATCACTATTAACCTTATAAATATATTTTGCACCCACGGTCAATTGAAACGGGGAGGGGGGTGATCCAAGTTTTTTTCAAATTTGTTTTTAGCAAGTTGCCATGAACGGTTAGTCTAGATTAAGATTTGTTGTAGTCAGGGCCAGGGAAAATGTTTTATGTAGAGAAGACTGGAAAAACAAATGGTTTGTTGATCTTTTTATTAATGACCTTTAAAATAAAAACAAGACTCCAGAGAGATTATATGAGATTTTTGTTTGCTCTTTTAGATAATTCACTTTTACAATTAGCTGTTTATATTTTAATTCATGTTATGCAGAATATGTCTGTGCAATGGGCATGTTATGAAAAGCTATGTTGTTATGCTGGGTTCACACCAAACGCGAACAACCGCAATCCACGCTCTTTTAAAAGTTGGTTATTTTCACGTAAGTGAAGCGAGCTGACAAATATTTTAAACTTGCGAGGAAGAGGAGATTGGCACACGTTTATGGCAATACAGCCCCACGATTCGTGTTATTCGCATCGCCTCCTGCGAGTTTGTGTCGTTGCATCGCCTGTGTAGGTTATTTACTCTGTCAAAACACTTCATTCACATATGGTGTGGAACCCATATTACTTTACTACTTTACTTTACTACATTCACCAAATTTTTGAGAAATTAAAACAAATGCTGAAAAACTGAAAGAACGAATTGAGCCATGTCTAAGAACTTACGGATGGATTCAAATATGTTTGAAAATACACCACAGCTCTCATTGGCTTAAAAACATTTTTTTTGTGGTGTAGTGTTCTTGTGTTGAACCGGTGTGAGAATGATTTCAGCCTCTCCTTGTTATATTTTTCAAAAGACCCTTTTTGTTCGGAAAAGAACAATTCAGTATCTAACCGAGAAGTGTTATTTGTTGGAGAAGCCACAAGCGCTCGGATGCTGACAATTCCATTTGAAAGAGACAATATGTTTGCGGCCTTTTGTTTTGACCTGTGACCGGTTCCTTCAAGAAAGGAACATTTCTATAATATTTTGCACCTGCCGAGCCACTATTGTGACTGTCCCTGAGGTGGATAACATGATAAAACCATCACTGTGACTGCTAAACCTGTTTTCAGTTTCATTTTTTTTTTATGTAGGCTAATTTAGCTCGGGGAGGAGCTGCTGTGACTTTTGCGTTTGTACGGATGTTTTATTTAGGTAAAAGTTGGGTCATTTGGGACGTGTTGTGTGTGAATGTAAGGTTCAGAAGCGTCAGGATTAAATGAATGGAGTGTGTCCGAGCGTAATCCGGAGGTCATAAGAAGGGTCAGTCGACCACGGACCTCCAAGATTCTTTATGGTAAATCTCACAAACACATCGGTCAGCCTGGGGTCAAAGTTCAGCTCAATGTCTTGCGCTTTCTTCACAGTCCCATGACATCACTGTTGAGATCTGGGAAAGGTTTGAATTCTGAGAACTTAAAAGCTTTTATGTTGTTTTTAAAACTTCTTAATAGTTACTAGTTTTGAATTAAAAAGATAGTTTTGAACTATCTTTGAATTATAGTTAAAAATATAGAGTTAAAAAGCGGAGTTTGGGTTTTTATATTTAACCTTCACTCTATCCCTACATGAGATAATTAAATGTAAATGTTATATGTAATTAATTAAATGTTAATCTCAAAATTATATTTTTTTAAATATTCAACTTTTCAAAAAGTATTTTTAAAGACCTGCTGATCATACAGGTGCAGTGTGAATGGGTTTTAAACCAGGGTTCGGGCTTGCATGCTTTGTGAGCATTTTGATTTATAAATCCGGCAATCTCATGGTCTTTAAATCATCTACAATCACAAACGGCATCTGGCCAAACCTTCATCCAGACGCTGTTCTCATTATCTCTAAAGCTCTGTACATATGAACTCAGGTAAGCACTTTGGTTTCCTTTTGTGTTTTTCCATCTTTCCTTCTGGTTGTGAAACCAGATGTGCGTTTTTTAAAACATACAATATTTCGATCACACTTTATTTTAAGGTCCAATTCTCAGTATTAATAGACCATTAACTATATCTAATAAGAACCTAGTTAATGGTGAGAATTGGTCCCTATACTAAAGTATTTAAAAAAATTAAATACCCACTTAAAAATTTTAAGCATTTTAACTTTGAAAATTAGTTTGCAATTCAATACATGAAACTAAAAAACATGAATAATGTTTTAACAAGTATTTGTTGTAAATGCAGCCTAATTTACTCACCCTCATGTCATTCAATACCTGTATGACTGAAGATATTTAACATTGGATTCCATTGTATAGACACAAAGCTACTGAAACATTTCTTCTTTTATCTTCCACAGAATGAAGTCATAATGACATGAGGATGAATAAATGCAATTATTTTTACTAAAGGTGAACAATAAACTAGAAATATGTTAATGCAGGTTGTGTTTTGGTAGTTCTGCCAATAGGATCAAACTCATGTCATATTCTAAAAAAATCGCCATATATCATTACACCCCAAGTAAAGTTTGAATAATTACATGATTGTAGATATTATTTATTTCTGTAATTCACAGTCCTGCTCGCACATTCAGACAGACTGAGGTTTGTTATTAATGTGTTTTCTATATCTGCCTCTTAGGGGAGTATTTAAGCAGACTTCTGAAATGTCAACTCTGTCACGCCACGTGTTACAAGTGCATAGGACCAGAGAGTAAAGACTGCATCAGCTGTTCAGCCAACAGGTGATGCATGAACCAATGATGGCTTGTTTCTGCTGGCAGGTTGGGTGGTTGCGATGCAAGAGACTGTATGTTCTGTTGTGAGGGTAAAGGTTTGAGTCTTGTATCTCTTGCAGGTTTTTCGATAAGGGCAGCTGTGTGATCCGATGTGATCCTGGGAAGTATCAGAGGGATGGACAGTGCCTTCTCTGCCACCACACGTGTCTTGAATGTAAAGATGAAGGACCAGATAGATGTACCCGCTGTGGCAAAGGTAACTGAAGTTTTATACAAAAGGCATTACTGAGTGAGATCACGAAAACCTGAAAGTATCATTTTTTTTAGATATGGAATGGAACTAAAATCTACATCTTTCCTGTAGCTCAGTGCAGAGCCATTGAGAGAGAGTTGCGTCAACTTCGTTGGTCATGGAGGCTCTCAATAGTTCCCGGAAGTTACTAGTAACGCATGGAGCTGCGATTAAACAGACCATCTGAGGTGAACTTCTAACCCATTTTAAGACGAATGCCATTTAATGAGTAAAAAAATGAAAGAAATAAAGCATTCAAAGAGAAAACATAACTTCCTGGATCTATCTGAAGACTCCATGAATCTTGTGCCACTCCAGCGTTATGGACTTCCGTTGGCAGAACTCTCTCTCTCTCAATGGCTCTGGCTCAGTGGTAAGAGCATGGCACTAACAAAGCCAAGGTCGTGGGTTCGATCCCAGGGGATTACACATACTTGGAAATAAATGTATAGGGTATTGCAATGTAAGTCGCTTTGGAAAAAAACATCTGCCAAATACCTAAATGTAAAGGAAATAATGGAAATCGCAGATGTTCTAGTTATGTTCAAGAGTAAAGATTTCATTTGACTTGAAATTGTTGATTGTGATTGCCTTAAAAAAGTTGTACTTGCAATTATATAAAATAATAAATGTAAACATTATAAGTGATTTTTTTATATTATATCCACATTTTAGAATAATAGTCAATTCATGATAATTATGAAATAACAAAAATGAGAATTACTGTGTGATGTGACAAATTAAAATGTTATTTTATTTTAATATTTATCTGTACAATTATTTGAGATGATTTTAGATATTAAATATTTATATTATTTTATTTTATTTAAAAATCAAACAGAAAATAGATAAAATACAACAAAATAAATCAAAGATAATAAATCAAAGATATGTTATTTTTGAGCATTTTAAAAGTAGTTTGATAAATTGTTCTTTTGGCATTTTTTGTTAGTTTCTTCAGGTATCACCCTGGGATGCTCTCCAAACTGTATTGAAGGAATTCACATCTATTCTGGGATCTATTCTGCTTCGCCTTCATTATTTGTTCCAAATCATTTGTTTAATTTGTAATTAATGTTAACAGTAATGTTGAACTGAATTTTATTATTTATACATAAATTTATACATAAATTAACACTTTCAAATTAAAAAGCTTTTGAGATAATGAAGACCGTTGAACTTCAAAATCACACTTCAACCCACTTAATATTCAAACCAAAACTTCACCATCGGGTAGGAATCCTGGGTTTTGGTTCTTATCATTTTATTCCTGATTCGTTTTGGTTTTCCTGCAGATAAGTCTGAAGTGGAGCGGTACCTTTTTGAAGGGAAGTGTCGTGATAGCTGTCCAGAGGGTTATTATCATTCTTCAAAGGGAACATGTGATCCCTGCCCTCCAAACTGCACAGTGTGTACTTCCACAGGCCACTGCATTTACTGCGCCCCCTCCTACTACCCCACAGATGGGAAATGTGCCAAACTGGAGTGCGGAGAGGGTCAGTTGCATCATAGCTATTTCTGAATGTTCTGGCTTGCTTATAGCTTTTTGCACACTTTATTTTTCTGACTGCTATTAGGATTCTGCTTCCTTTATTTTAAAATGTAAACATTCTTCTGTTAATGATTGAAATGTAGGTCTAGTATAGATACAAAAGACACGTCTATTATAGAAGGTTTCATCGAACACATGCCTGACCAGAATTTAACTCTGACTGGCTAGTGGCGAGTTTAACAGTATTTTTTTTATTTAAATGATATTTATGTTAATTTATTTTACAATTTTATTGTGTATTGTATTAAAATAAAACTACTCAACAGTTATCAATTCTTTGCGGAGGTCTACCAGAAGTTAAGTTTGGGCCACATAACATTTGTTTATGTTGTGGCCACTGAAACAGTCTTAAGTAATCTAATATCGGGTTTTGAAAACTCCACAAATCCTTTTCAGATAAATTGTACACACTGTGAAAACACATATATATTGTAATATTCCGAAAGATGGGACCCTAAAAGAAAAGTAAAATAACATGTATAATAAAAAGTACACGTTTTTCCATGTAATTTGACAAATTTTATATCTATATCTATATAAAACTGCATATTTCACCCCAAATTTTTTATAATATAATCATTATTATTTTATATTATTCTTGTATTGTTATGCATAATATAAAGTAATAATCAGCATTATAATTGTAATTGTATATTGTGTACATATTATTATAATTGCATGTATTATTATTGAAAAGAAAGAACCTTTTTTTTAACATTAATTTTATGAGAAACGCGATGCATTTCTGCATTATAAAATATGTGCTGCCTTAATTTGTGATCAAATTAGATTATCACAGATTAAAAAATTATTTCAATTTACTATTTTAACCTTTGTTTAAATTGTCGTAACTTATTACAACTGAAATAGCCTATTTTGAGTTTAAGTAATTTTATAATGAATGGTGTAAAAATATAGTGTATAAAACAAAGTGTCATAAAATACGAAATCTTAATATGAAAAGGTAAAGACTTTTTCTTATAGAATACGTTTACTTTTGATTTGGATGTTAAAATGTGATCAGGACATGATTTTCTTGAACTTTAAGCATGCTGGATCACTTTAAACCGGCATATATCTGGAAATCTAAGTAAATGACGTTTGGCTTCTCACGACACCCATTGGTGTTTATCTAATCTTCTTCACAAATTTCTATCATGGTTAGAGATATGAAGTGCATGAGGGAAGAGCTTGACTGAGGGAGTCGGACAGAAATAGCAGAAGAGAAATGATTGGGGAGAAATTCTTCTCATAAGTGGCAGACATGTATAAACGGATCCACCTGTCACACAATCTCTTTGTTTAATTTTCTTCACCTATTTATAGATTTAACTCCTCTTTCTACATGCTCGTACATGCATGTGATGTGGTTATTGTGTGTCATTGGTTTTCTTTCTCTGTGTTGGAAACAGTATCTATATACTTTTGATTTTCTTCAAATACCACTGACTGGAAGCCAATCCTGTCATAATACTTTGCTTCCTGCGCAGGTGAGGTAACCAACCTGGATCATGAAGACTGTGTTACCTGTGAGGAAGGCTGTGGGAAATGCCTCAGCGGTCAGTATATCATTGAATGGACGTTAAATACATATACTATATATAATATATCATTATCATTGACAACTCTAGTAAAAAGACAATCCCTACTTTTGAAGGGATAGTTCACCCAAAAATATATTCTGACACTTGATTGATTTATTCACCTTCATGCAATTCATTTTACTCTTTACTCTCTGCTGTGGAACACAAAAGAAAATATTTTGGCTCAGTGTCCATCCAATGGAAGTCAGTCCTGTGTTGTTTGGTTGGAAACATATAATTTAAATATCTTCCTTTAATTATTTTGTTTAACACAAAGTCATACATGTCTAGAATGACATGAAAGTGAGTTAATGATAAAATATTTTAATTTTTGGGAGAAACATGTATTGATACATCTGTTAAAAAAATCAGACTAGAAGTTCAGATAAGTGCTTATCACCAGGGCCCGGTTTTTCAAAAGGTTTAATCCGGATAAAATTGATCCGGATTTAGTTATCCTGTTTTTGTGATCCGTGATAACGTTATCCATCTTACTTTTGGAGCCAGTTTTTTTAAAGCAACATCGGATTGGATCAATCTGATCCGGATAGGAACTTTTCAGGATCACCAAATCTGGATAACCAGTGCTGGATAACCAGTGCTCAAACAGGATAGGAAAACACAATGTAGAGCTATAGATATGTAAAGAGCAACAAGTAGAAAAGCCAGTGTGGGGTCAATATAAGTTTATTTTTATTTGAAATGAAAACACACACATTTAAAAAAAACTAAAAACAAGAAAACCCCCACCCCATCCTCTTCCAGCAGTCCGCTCATCTGAGACCTACAACACAAACAATTGAGCAATTGAGTGTTTAGATTGAGTTCTGAGAGCAGAACCACAGAAAGCATGCAACATAACCCTTGCCTGTATTGTCCTGCACACAACATCGCTACTAAGCGCAATGTCCCTCTCTGTGCTGACAATGATACACCTGAGCCCCTTGGAGACCCTAACCAACCTCCTGCATTCTGCCAGAACGAGCAAACAGGACGTGCAACAAGGGACGAAATAGTTAGACACTATTTCTGATTTGGATTTGTTTTGGATTTCAAAAATCAGTGATTGCCATTCTTTGCATTTTTTTGGTTATTCTGTAATCATTGCATGCATCACTAATAAATATTCTAAAAACAAAAATATTTTCGATTGTGATGAATATATATATCAATTAGTGACAGAATAAAATGTATTGTTTTTGGTCAATTTTGACAGCTGTTTGGAGGATTATTTTATGAGGCCAAACTCTTTCTACTTTGCTGTAGGCCTATACTGAAAGACTGAATACGTTAAAGCCTACCTAATCACTGTAGCCTGACGGATGAACAAATAAAAATAAAACCTTATGAATAAATAGGATAACTTGTAAGATACTGCATGATCCAAATATAGTATTATTTGATACATTTTTTTAGGTTTTCATTACATTTTGGGCATTGAATCCATGCTGAATCCACCCTTCTGATGGGATCAATTTAATCCAGATTTTTTGGATCAAAGTGATCCAAATCCTACAAAAAAATTCTGAAAAACCCAAACTAAAGGTTTGATTCGGAACAAAACCAAGATTGGATTAGGTGATCTGATCCGATTATGTAATCCGTTTTTTCTTTTGAAAAACACATTTTCAAGATTTGATCCAATCCATTATCCAAAATCCTAGTGGATTACTTTTGAAAAACCGGGATCAAATCTTGAAAATCCAAAACAAATCCAAATCAGAAATAGTGTCTAACTATTTCGTCCCTTGTTGCACGTCCTGTTTGCTCATTCTGGCAGAATGCAGGAGGTTGGTTAGGGTCTCCAAGGGGCTCAGGTGCATCATTGTCAGCAGAGAGAGGGATATTGCGCTTAGTAGCGATGTTGTGCAGGACAATACAGTTATGTTGCATGCTTGCTTTCTGTGGTTCCACTCTCAGAACTCCATTAAAACGCTCAATTGCTTAATTGTTTGTGTTCAGATGAGCGGACTGCTGGAAGAGGATGGGGTGGGGTTTTTCTTTTTTTTTCTTTTTTTTAAATGTGTGTGTTTTCATTTCAAATAAAAATAAACTTATATTGGCCCCACACTGGCTATTCTACTTGTTGCTCTTTACATATCTATAGTTCTACATTGCGATTTCCTATACTGTTTGAGCACTGGTTATCCAGCACTGGTTATCCAGATTTGGTGATCCTGAAAAGTTCCTATCCGGATCAGATTGATCCAATCCGATGTTGCTTTAAAAAACTGGCTCCAAAAGTAAGCTGGATAACGTGATCACGGATCGCAAAAAAAGGATTACTAAATCCGGATCAATCTTATACGGATTAAACCTTTTGAAAAACCGGGCCCAGCCTATTTTAGTCCGACAAACGATCAAATCATTCTAACACACAAATATGGGAGAGAAAAATATGGCATACATGCGTAAAAACAGCTCAGAATGCACTTAAACATAACCGTCACTGTAGTTTTGCGAACATTATGTGGAAATAATGCCGAATGATGTTTAAAGGATAGGCAATTTTTGCTATATTTGACTTTTAACTTCAAAGTCATTCATTACAGCGGCAGCAACAAAAGCTATGTGGACCAAACTAAAAGGGCCGAAATCTCAGAAAATGCAATTTTAAATATTTATCTACCTGAAATTGATTCGCCAGGGTGTGTGCAGAAACACCCTGTAATTATACAAATCCATCTATTCTTCTTTTTGTAATCTCCTTTAAACCACAACAGTGACACAAAACAGGCTGCTGGGGATCCCCTAACAATCTGATGTCACATTAATTTACGCCTGCCCTGACCGCTCACAGACTCCGCCTTATGAGCACTTAGGTCCACCTTCAGCCAGAGACACGCAATCAGCCATTTTCAGGCAAGAGAAGATGTAACGTTAGCCACTAGCCAGCGACAAAACTGTCTAAGAAACAACAAATGTGTGCTGTTGTTTGATGTAAAATGAAACATAAAAGTAGGCCGGGAGGAGAACTTTCCGAACTCGGGCTCGGAGTTATAACAATCGAAAGTCTCGGGTGATGACTTTTTTCGGATCTACAAACCAACATTCACCGGTCCGTATTTCCGGAAAGACTTAGAGAAACGAGCCAGGACTCGTTGGAAATGTCTCCGCCGGGGCATTAGAACGACGCTGACCGCGAGTTGATGCGACCCCCAGGTCGGGAGATAGTGCCCCCGGTAGCTGGAAAGGTTGAAAATCTAAGCTCTGGCACCCGGTGGTCTGTCAGTATATCATGGGTTTCGCAAAAAATCATCTCACATCGTTTTTAAGTCGCCTTTCTTAAATATTGCGTTTAGCCCGTCAGCGGCTGTTGTTTACGTGCTCGCTGCTAAACCTGAGACTTTACATTAGACCAAAGACAGGCGTTATGTAGTAACGGCAGTGGTAAAACGCATCGCGCCCATCGGTTCAGAAGACTTGTGACCGACTTCATTTCTGTAAAGCTTATTAATTACAACGAAAGAAAGTTATAGCAGTGTCTTTCTCTGTGAGTTCAGTGTTTGTTTCTTGTATGTCCTAAGTGCGACAATACTAACAGCGGATAGAAACAGAGTTTGCATTTGTAAGACAACCTGGTTGCTGATCTTTACATACCTGTCTGTCATATACAAGTACTCTGAATGCATGTTTTTGCCTATATCCGTCTGTTATCAATATGCATACACATGATTAATCATCAATGGCCAACATTTCATACAGCATATGTTGTTCCTATGTTTTTGTCTACTCCATGTAATTCGTATTTATTAACAAGGCATTAAGGTGATTTTTATTGCAGTTACTGTATGGTTTTTGTTTGATGGGGCATTACTGACGTAATTGCGCTTTCCGCCATATTTCTTTTTTTTGTCATCCAAAGCACATGTATAAGCGCTCTACGTTATATTTTGCATACGTGGAGGGGAGCAGAAGCTCATTTGCATTTAAATAGACACACAAAAACGGCACGTTTTCCATTGCAGCCACAAATGGCCATGTTTAACATATTGTAATGAAATATATGTGGTGTATTTTGAGATGAAACTTTACAGAGACATTCTGGGGATACCACTGACTACTTTTACATTGCAGAAAACACCTGGATTTGAGGCCCTTTAACTTCCAGTAGACCTCCATTCTGTATCATTTAATGTTGAGTACTTTTCATTTTATTGAATACAATTAATACACAATAAGATATATTTAAATTGCATTAATATTAATTAATATTAATAACCAAACACACACCAAAAGTTCAATTAGTGCCAGTGAGTGAGTGCATGCTGGCGTTGAAACCGTTGTCGTCTCTCTACAGCGCTGGTTGCACATTTTGATACCTCAAAACGCCAAGAAAGATATAAAAAAATAAAAGCAGGTGTTTTATAAAAAAATAACATGAGCAAGTCATTTTATTGTTCTTATTGTGCCTTAAAACCCCCTTTAACCTCGAAAAACTTCAGGACTCACATGCTGTACATGCAGCAACATCGCCATTTGCTGGTCACTATAATAAATGCGTCCTAAAACTGCGGTCAGGACAAAAATCACCAAATTTTTAAAAATGTTCTGCAATAAAAAATATGGATTAAAGGCGATACAACTTAGTTAAATGTGTACAAATATAAACACTGCTGCTTGTTGGTATAGAACAACATTATGTTCAATTGAATTTTCACATATGCCCCAATTTCTGCAACTGTTACATCTTTTGAGTGAATTCCTGTATATGATAAAAGAGAATTAAAAGCATGACTTTCCCTCAGTAAATCCGGAGCACTGCATGGCTTGTTTGCCGGACTATTACAAGTAAGTCTAATGCTTTTGTATTTGTGGTTATAATCTCTGTATTAATGATGTAAAGAGTGATGAATGTTCAGCTTCTTTCTGCAGACTGGGATCAAGCTGTCGTAAGATATGTCCAGCTGGAACATTTGAGGAGAAGATTTTGAAGACATGTGCTCGATGTAATGATAACTGTGTGACATGTGATGCCACTGACTGTTATCTGTGTGAGGACGGCTTCTTACTGTCAGGTAATATACTGTATTTTGGTAATATACTGTATACATGTTGACGCTTTTATTGTATTGACCTTCATTCATCAACATACCTAAAACTTTTTTGTTTACAGATACAGAGAAACTAAGAAATATATGATAAATGGCTGTCTTTAATTTAATCTCTTTCAAAATGTTTTTTTATTATTTATTTTTAATTATTGGCTAGTCCATCCATTAAATTAACCCCTGTCTAAAAAATCTATTTGGGGTTTTATTGTGATCAATGTTTACCCAACATGTATAACAAAAACATGATCTGCGTTTTCGTTCAGAAAATATATAAACATCCTTATGAAAGCAGGTTTAGATCTAATAGTTTGAAACCAACAACATCTGCAATAAAAACCCACATTAATGGAGCCATGAATTAAAATCACAATTTTAACCCAAGCTTTTGTTATATAAGAGGGAATTATTCACGCGAACATCATCTAAGTGTCAGAACTGAAAACAAAACCAGTCTTAAGTGTCAATATATTTAAATGGAGATTTTTAGATGATCTGAAAGCTGAAGAAATAAGCTTACTATAGATGTATGTTTTGCTAGGATATGACACTATCTGACGGGAAAAAAACAGTTTACAAAGAGAAAAACACCTTTGAAGTTGTTGATCTTAGCCACTGTAGCAGGCCATCCACACACAAAAAAGAAAGTTTTTATACATTTCTGGTAGGAAATTCATAAGATATCTTCATGGAACATGATGTTTACTTAATATTCTAATGATTTTTGGTTAAAAGATACAATGTAAGTCTGGTTTTGTTGTCCAGGGTCACATATTAGGATTGCGAGGTTAAAGTTTATTTGTAAAGACGTTCCAGCTCATGTGGGAAAAACATGGAGCGTTTGTTCATTTAATTTCTCTGAGGATTCCTTCGTGAACAAAGCACAGGTCGACACTGTATTTGTGTAGAGTCTAAAATAAAAAAAATGCATGGCTCTGCCTTCAGTATTGGATCTGATAGGAATGGCGCAGCAATATTATGTGAGTAAAAATTTTTGTTCTTTGGGTCACTATTGCTTTGTTAGAGATCGCTTGATGTGCCCTGAGCACTTTTCACACGAAATTAGTATTACCTAGGGACCTCTAGTCATTTGTATTAATTGTAGAGGTTGTCTGTGATTTTAAACACATGCAAATCTTGATTTCTGTGATTTTTGTGGGCTCATGTTTAATTTTTCAAGGTTTTGAAGTGTTTTTGTATTATTTGGGGTGCTGGGACATATCCATAAGTTGCTGGGAGTCTCCTGTTTGTTTATTTATCATGGAAACTCTCGTAACATTAGAGACCCTCGATCGCGGTGATTGTTGTCCGGTTTGGGATCACTGGCCTCAAATGCTGACAGGTACGGTCATCATTAAACGCAATACAAGTATAGGCTATACAAACTATAAGCAAAGCCTTGCCATCACATCCGGGAAATAAGTCGGTAAATTTGAGTGATATTATCCCGTGCGAATGTGTCACATGAAATACTGATGTAAGGAGGTCATTTATAAATCAAAGGAGGTCACCAGATAATACTAATGACGTGCGGAAACTGTGAATGGTGCTAATGTGTAACATAACGTTACGTCTTGAACCAAATTCACAGAAGGCTCCAACTATGCAAACTGCTATACAATCAAAGCGGTGGGCGTTTACTTCGAAGTGTCTTCAATGCGGCAGGTCCATTAAAACCGAGCGTTTGCAGAGCTGGCCTCAAAACCTGGGTAGAAAATAGCCTATTACTTATTGATTTTGATGTTCATGGATGTAAAAATCACACGAACATCATAAGAAGACCTCATATAACAGTATAAAACAATAAACAAGTCCAGTTCACCAGACCTTTAATGTAATTGTCCATTTTCTCCAAACCTTCTCATTAATGAAATATTAGGATGTGTGTCAACTTTCCCATGTGACAACTAGGCCCAGGCACCCTAATAATATGATGGTTGTGTTAGAATTGTGTTAGATTATTTGTATCCAGTCTGCACACCCTTCATGTAAACCCATACCTGTTTACCGAAGGAGCTTCATACTGTTGTCCTGTTCACCTGTAGATGGCACCTGTGTAAAAACTTGTAAGGAGGGTTTCTACAGTGACATGAAGCAGGAGTGTGAGCCGTGTCATCACAGGTGTCGTTCATGTGGCGGTCCGAATCATGACGACTGTGATAAATGTCAAGACAACATGAGTGTAGTAAGTGGTCAGTGTGTCGGCACGAGCCAGATCAAATGTCCTGATGAAAAATTTCTTAGCGGTAAGACGTCCATTTAACTCATTATAACAAAATATACACTCACCTAAAGGCTTTTTGGGAACACCTGTTCACTTTCTCATTAATGCAATTATGGTGGAGGTGTGGGGGATGTTTTCTTGGCACACTTTAGGCCCCTTAGTGCCAATTGGGCATTGTTTAAATGCCACGGCCTACCTGAGCATTGTTTCTGACCATGTCCATCCCTTTATGACCACCATGTACCCATCCTCTGATGGCTACTTCCAGCAAGATAATGCACCATGTCACAAAGCTCGAATCATTTCAAATTGAACATGACAATGAGTTCACTGTACTAAAATGGCCCCCACAGTCACCAGATCTCAACCCAATAGAGCATCTTTGGGATGTGGTGGAACGGGAGCTTTGTGCATCCCACAAATCTCCATCAACAGCAAGATGCTATCCTATCAATATGGGCCAACATTTCTAAAGAATGCTTTCAGCACCTTGTTGAATCAATGGCACGTAGAAATAAGGCAGTTCTGAAGGCGAAAGGGGGTCAACACAGTATCAGTATGGTGTTCCTAATAATCCTTTAGGTGAGTGTATGTGCATATTATGTATATTATATAGTATATGTTATGATTTGTTTATGTCATGTCATAACATAATGTCATGTTATATTATTTGTTTTGTTATGTTATGTTGTAATTTCTAATTTTCATATAGTTCAAGTTTTATCATTAAGCTTAGTTTGTTCGTTTTCAATTGTCTTAAATTTAAGTTGAAAATAATCCTTATTTTTATAATTTAGCTGAACAGAAACATAAGTTTTGATTTTTATTACGTTGCTTATTCGTTAAGCGAATTTGAAAGACAAAATATCCAAATATAATATGTTGAAGCAAATGGCACCATATTTACAACTTGTTTACAGAATATTGGCTAATTTACTGACTGGAATAACGTTAGCCTCTTGCTATCTGCACTGTTTACCTGCCCTCGTGATCCGCCTGCTCACAAACTGGCTTTAAAAAGTAATCAGTAATCATATCTGCTAAATTAAAAACATAACATGTGATGTAATGTATAGTTTGAAAGCCTTTAAAAACATATTATGGTGCCAAATAAACAATTCACCTATCCAGTCACGACAGAACTGAGGAAAAATCTTTGGATAACTGCAGATCTTTTTCTTGAAGCAGCGCATCACTGTACCTTATTGCAAAAGCAGTTACAAATGCCTATTGAGTTCAACGTTTGTCCATGGCATGAAGATAGCGTTTTCTGCGACACTGTTTTTGTCGAGAGGGACTTAGGCGGTGCAAAATTAGGCAGAGGCAGCCGCCTCCAAATTCTCTATGCAGGAAAAACCCTGGTTATATGTTATGTTATGTTGTGTGTTATGTTATGTCATGTGTTATATGTTATGTTATGTTGCGTGTCTTGTTATACAGTATGTGACACGATGTCATGTCATGATTTTTATTTTATTTGTGTGTAGTTCAGGGTGTGTGTGAGCAGTGTCATTCCACCTGTAAATCCTGCTCAGGGCTGGAGAAAGATCAGTGCGAGTCCTGTCCAAAAGGTGATTCCAGTGCACGTCATTTTTCTTTCAGACATTCTGAAAAACAATTAGGATATGCTTGAAATCTATCCATCAAATGTACTCATCTGAAATCTATGGGTATGTTCTTCTATTTACACAGGAAGATTTCTTACCAATGGTCAGACGTGTGTGTCCGATTGTCAGGCTGAGACGTATGGGAACCGGACGAGTGGACGCTGTGAAGATTGTTCAGCAGGCTGTTTGAAGTGTCAGGACGCTCATCACTGTGTGAAATGCAAAGCGGGCCAACTCTATATGCAGGATGACAAATGTGTCGCTGAGTGTAAAAGGTTCATGCACATTTGTATCCTAAATAGTATGCATGATTAGAATGAATTTTAATAGATTCATCTTTGTTGTCCTGTTTTGCCCAGTTCAAGTTAATATGTCCTATGATAATTCATGCGGATGCTCTGTGGTGTTTTCACAGGGGTTACCCAGATGATGGTGTGTGTCACAGCTGTGCGCCGGGTTGTGTTTCCTGTGAGGGGGAAGCCAATAACTGTCTGAGCTGTGAAGAAGACTACCTGCGTATAAAACAGACCTGTGTGCAAGACTGTCCGCCCAAACACTTTGTTGAAGATGGAGTGTGTGAGCGCTGTCCAGTCGGCTGTGCCGAATGTGATCATACACGCACATGCGGTGGTGAGAAACTCGGCTGTCTATATCCATCAATATACAGTATCTGTCTGTATTGTGCATGTATTGATCTATTTATAGTGAATTACACAACCCATTCCATTTTCCGATTTTGTGGTCATGCTGTGTCTGTCAGAGTGTTTAGAGTACTACTTCCTGCATGAGGGCAAGTGTCACGATGACTGCCCTGAAGGCTACTTCACAAACGCCCAGCAGAAACGCTGTGAGCCCTGTCACACTGACTGCACATCATGTGACGGACCAGACCCGGATGACTGCATCTCCTGCAAGGGTTCGAGGGCTTTACGCTATAACGGAAAGTGTCTGAACAATTGTCCATCATACACTTACCTGGACGAAACGGAGTGTCGAGGTGTATTTATGTGCTCATATAATACAAGTAATACTGTAATGTGTATTTATGTTTAGTCATTTAGTGTATTTGCAAATGTAACAATATTATTCACATTTTTCAAGTTTCATTTCATTTCTTATCTTAACGGAACTATTCATTGGTGCTCAAACCAATTAATGTGTGTTTATCTTAGACTGTGACAGGTCCTGCCTGACGTGCTCAGGGCCCGGCCGGTCCTCGTGCCTAACCTGTGGCACCAACATGAGGAAAGATGTGAATGATCACTGCGAGTTCTTCAGCGACTGCTCTCCGCACATGTTCGTGGATAATAGTGGGCAGTGCCAGCGGTGCCACCCCAGCTGCCTCCGCTGTTCCGGCTCAGGAAAAGATCACTGCCTCACCTGCAACGCCAAACACTTCCTGCTTAGTAAGAATCCTCACTAATTTGTGTATATGGGAACATAAAATATCTCTTATAAGACCTAAAATGACGTTATTTATATTTAAATATTTGATAGTCTACACAAATTCACAAAACAGTGAACAGCAGTTAATCTGTTTGACTTTCTTTCTTCTGCTAATCACAAAAGAAGATATTTAGAAGAAGGTTGATATAAGAAAATCGTGGGTCCCCATTGACTTACATTGTTTTTGTGCCCATACAATAGAAAACAATGGAGACCAACGTTTTTGTTTATCGACATTCTTCAAAATATCTTCTTAAAGAAAGAAAGTCATACAAAAGGGTAAATGATGAACAGAATTTTCACTTTTGGGTGAACTTTCCCTTTGAAGTCCCATTTTTCTATGTTTCAATGTTGCTATTAAATTGCAAAATAACCATGATTTTTTTTAATAACATATTAGAAATACTGATGTATTACATGATTATATCATATATATACAAAATAATGTTATTTGTATGTGTATTTGTCAGATCAGACATGCGTGACCACATGTCCGAGTGGTTACTATGTTGATGAGGAGAGGCAGGAGTGTGTTCATTGTCACATGAACTGTGCGTCATGCAGTGGCCATCACAGTAAAGACTGTCTTACATGTAAAGCAAGCCTGTTTCTGCACGAACACAGCTGCTTTTCCACCTGTCCACCGAGGTATCACATAACTGAGCTTTGAACTTCATTTTTCTCTCACACGCAAAATCTTTTTTGTTTTATTTTGTAGAAATGGGTGTTAAATTAAGTTTTGCAGTATGACTTTGGAGTCAGTAAAAGTCTGTAACAAATATTTGAAGATTAACCAGATATTTTAGTCATATTTCGGAATGACAAACCTTATTCCCACTTAACCTCTAGGGAGCAACATATCCGAGAGAAATAATGATTGTCTTTGTAATTGAATCGACACTAAATGGTACAAGTCAGAGCTTCATTGTCTCAAATACATGAAATCACTGTTCAAAATAACCCTAATAATTCATCCTGTTAATTGTAAAAATCTGCATTTTGTTCCATAATAACAGCATCTTACATTCTATAACCTCTATTTGCTATATGTAAAACCCAAACCCACATATTTCTCCCTTAGTTCCTTTGTGAACAGCAGCAGTGGAGTGTGTCAAGCTTGTGATCGTACGTGTGAGGAATGTTCAGGAAGCAGTGGTTTCTGTCTCAAGTGTAGAGATGGATATCTCCTGTTCAGAAAGTCTGGCCTCTGTCTGCATACATGCCCACCACATTACTTTCCTGACAAAGACAGAGAGTGCAAGCGATGCCACCCTACCTGTAAAACATGTGAAGGTAAGAAGTCCCTATTCAGAACTCAAGTTTTTGTTGATTTTCATTTAAGTTTGTCAATAACCTTTAAAGGTAGAGTTCATCCAAAAATTAACATTCTGTCATCATTTACTCACCCTCGTGTTGTTGTAAATCTGTATAAATGTTGTTGTTCTGATGAACACAGAGAAATACATTTAGAAGAATGCTTGTAACCAAACAGTTCTAAGCCATCATTGACTACCATGTAGAAAACAAATGCTTTATAAATTTCTTTGTTCTGTTAAACACAAAAGAAGATATTTTGATGTAGGAAATCAAACAGTTCTAGAGCACTAGTATGAAACATGACAATGGTAGTAAATGGTGAAAGATCGGAGGGATAACCAGTTTACTTTCATTTAGTCTAAGCTTTGAATCTTGAGTCACAGTAGCTCAGGTTAAAATATTTATCAACACAATGTAGGCTAATAATGGCTGAATTGTTTTGGATTTCTGTGGAAATTTTACCTTGCTGCATTGCATGTATTTATAAAACAATATCTTAGACGTTTGTTCTTCTAGTGTGGAATAAACTGTAATATAAATGTAATCTCATATGAATATGTAAATAATACAAAAATTTTACAAAATAATATAAGAAAAAAGCAATATTACATATTGAACCTAAGGCCAAAAGCAAATCATACTAAAACACAATAAGATCAGAAGAACTAATGCAAATTAGCCTCCTCGTAAATAGTTAAAAATGTATGTGAGGTTTTGCTGTGAATGTAGATCCCATGTGTTTAATCATGTTAATTATGAATGTGTTTTGTGTAAACAGAATCTGGGGCTATCTACTGTACATCGTGTTACGAAGGTTTTGGGATGTTGGCAGGAATCTGCTCATCTGACTGTCTTAGTGGACAATATAAAATGGTAAATGTCTTTTGAGAAGGGGTTTTAACATTAGGTGGCATGGCATCTCACGCACAGAAGCCATTGGCACATGCCATTAAGTTTAGTGTCACGTCCAATGTCACATCCGGTTTCTAGTGGCATATGTCTATTCAAGGGCTCTGGCATGTGCCAATATTTAATGACACGTCTGGTTTCTAATGGTTATGGTGGACTATGGATAATTGCAAATAGGACTCATGTTGTGGCACCTCCGGGAGTGACTGCAGCATAATTGTGACATTAATGTGACCATTTTGTTTTTTGTTTTGTTGTTGTGTTTGCTTGGTGTATTAAGTGATCAACTAGGTTACGTAAAGTGCAATAAAATGAATTATTGATGAATGGGACATCGGACGGTCGCTTGGTACATTACCGCTTACCCAACCCTAATGGTTAAAATAAAAAATATGACCTCGTGTTGTGTATATCACATTTACTCATTTACAAATTACACATTTTCGTCCGTCATAAAACAATTTGGACGGGGTTCGATTTTCTGATTTCTTTCACATCCGTAGCAGGCATTTTGAGAGGTGTTTGGCAATTCTGAGACACCGTACAAATTAGCTCCAAATACGAAGAAACGCAAGCGAAAATTTCGTACTGTGTGTGCAAAGACCTTAACCCTAACATACCACTGAAAACCGACATGCCACTAAACTGAGTGGCACATGCCATCGACTGACAGACCGGATGTGTCAACAGACATTCCGCTAAGACAATGGAATCTGCCGATGGCTTCTGGCCGTAAAGTGCCATGCCACTCTGTGTTAATACTGCTACTGTGTCTTTAAATACGTAAACTAACCAGGGTTCTGTTTTTATTAAGTTTCAATTTCATCCCATTCATTAGTTAATTTTGCTTGTTTCTTGACATGCTGTATGCCTGCTTTCTTAAATAGTATTTTTTTTGCACAGAACGACACATGTGCATATTGTGATGAATCGTGTAATGAATGTAAGGGTCCTGGGCCCTACAACTGCACCGGATGCCCTGCTCTACAGCGCCTGTCAGAGGACGGCAGGTGTCTTTCTTGCTGTGGAGAAGACACAAACAGACATTCCTCAAGATTTCCCTGGGAATGCTGCCTTTGTAATGAATTGGAAGGTAAAATTTACAATCTGTGTTTCAAAGCATCATATTGACATATATCACGCACATGCAATATAAAACCTTTTGCTCCCTAAATCTGATTTTTTCTAATTTCTCAGATGAATGCGATGTCAGACTGAACTACAACTTTTTCAGCAAAGGGCCACTACCTTCAGTTCGTCCTGGCGTTGTTGTTTTCACAGTCATATTTGTGCTGGTGAGCTTGTGTTTTGTTATTTTTTCCTTCCTGCATTTTCGATGGAGGACCCCCTCTAAGCCTATCGTTAAATCAAACGGCTACGCCAAAATCCCAGATGACCCCTTTACTTCCGCCACCCTCAAAGACAGCGTACAGCTGGAATACTGTGACAAAGATGAAGACCAAGAGGATGAGGATGACGATATCGTTTACATGGGAAGGGATGGGATAGTGTATCGGAAGTTTAAATACAGCATGTTAGAGGGGGAGGAGCCGGAAGAGGAGGCAGAGTTAGAGTATGATGATGGTATACACATTCTTACATAAAACATCATTTTTAAATTGTTAATATTCTTTCGTTTATTTGTCTTTGTGCATATCAATATTTTATTTATTACAGATGATTTTAGTAAATTGTGACACAGTGAGGAAAGTTTACGTTAATATTTCCTTATCACCAATTTTTATGTTCAAATGAAATGTAGTTTGCTTCCCATTTTAAATGTGGGACTTGATGTGTTGATAGTTGGGTGGATTGTGAAAAGGGGGTTTTATTTTGACAAAAGTATATGAAGAACAAACTTGTTTATAATATTGTGTGCTATACATTGTGAGCGAGTATGCACGGAACAATTTTGATAAATTTTGTTTTATGTTGACTAGTACAAAAGCACAATCAATGTTGGCAAGTTTGTAATTTCCAAATGTTTGCAAATACTGCAGTAATTTTAGGTGATTTGTTTTTAAATGTCATCAGTATTACCTCATGCCTAGTTAATTGATGCTGTGAATGATTTACATTGTACAGATGACAATATGCACTTCTTTCATAAATGAAACCGTTTAGAATGTGTACATAGAATTTGGTGTCAGTGGGTTTATACAGCTCTTGAAAAAGTAATAAACCACTTAACTAAGTTTGTGTTTAAGTAAAATGATCATTGCCACTCCTAATGTTAGCTTTCATTGAAATTTAACAGACACTGGACTGGAATAACTGCAGTACGAGCAGAAATGTTGATTAAAGCAAATTTGAAGTCTTTTTAGAGCTGTATCAGATTAGTTAATCAAAATGTTCACAGTGCTGATGGCATCACATGTGACATCAAAGATTAGACATAGTCGTGTCTGAGCTTTTGAATTGAATGAAATTCTAAACCAAATGTCAGCCAACTCACTATGATAAAAACAAGTAATGAGCGACAAGAAGAAAGAGTTGAAGAAAGAGTTGTTTTGATTCTATAGATCACGGAAACAGACAACATTTAAACAAAACATAAACAAGGCATTGTTTTTGAATTGTAGTCAAGCTTATTGGAATGCCTGGTTGTGCAATAACTGTTTCTAGTGTTGCGATTCATCATATTTAAGGCACCGTCCTGACATACGCATATTATTTACATTTGAGAAAGCATTGGTAAATGCCCAAAGTCTAAATAATAGCATCTTAACATTTAATGATTGTGAAAGTACCATCTAATAGATTTAACATACCATCATACAGATTAAACAGAGAACTGCTACAGTTTTACGCTATACCAGCAGCAACAGAACTAAAGTTAACTGACAACCAGTTAAACAAACTCCTGTTTGTTGAGTCACTTTAAAAATGTTTAACCAGATTACATGGAAAAAAAGGCAGAGGTTAATTTAGGTGAAGGTCTATCACTGATACATGTACATAGTAGCATAACTGCTAAACAGGGCATCTGTATAAATTCTTAAATATTAAAAAGATCAATACAATTCACTTTAATTATGTACAGCCAAATTTATATTCAGTCACTGCAATCTGTGTAACCAGTCGCTCTATTTTTTTTGAGGGGCTCTTTTTATCTATGTCTTGGACTTCCACCTCAGGGCGCGCCCCGGTTCTGTGAGAACCATATAAAAACACTTAATTTGTGTCGAAGAAATTCCCTATCTGAGATGCAGAATGATTAATTTCAAGAGGAATTACAGCAGGAAGATGAATTTTGTTTTGACTCCCTGACTAAATGTATATGCTAAACTGTGAATGGGAGCTTTCTTTCCAGAATATGCTCAATGTGTAACATTATGCAAGCAATGTTTTGTTTCCCAGATAGGATTTCACGTAAACTGAAGATGAACATCAGTGGTTCTGCTTTATGAAACCTTAATCCCTCTTTCCACAGCATAATACCATAATCAAAATAAAACTGGGATATTTTTTAAATACAAAAACATTAAACTGCAGAGAGGACATCATAATATATTACATTATAATCTGTGCCCGTTCAGGATCTGATCGGCTGTTGTAGATATTGATGTTTTGAAGAAGTTATCCTCCTTAAGTTTTAAGTGTTCCGGAAGATCCAGCTTTGCCTTCGCCTCTTCAATGTCACTGTGAATCGCTGAAATTAACTCATCTGTAATGTAGACAAAACTTCAAGTTAGTGTGACGTGAATCCTGTGTGGTACTGTATTGACACTAGGTTTAATCTTGTTTATATGATGTGAAAAGGTTTGTTTGGGTGCGCGTACAGGATGTTGTGGTATTAAAGTGTGAGAGTTTAAAGCAGTTACCCAGTGATGCGAATCCTTTTTCAGGACGAATGTAACCGACCATAGCCACACTCAATATCTGGTCATAGAAATCTTCCTTGAACGTGTGGATCACATGCGTTTCCTACAACAAGGAACAAAAAGAGAAAGAACTCTGACGTCTATGTGTGACATCATATGCATTACGAGTCATTAAGGAAATAGTGGCAACATTTTCAGGCTTAACATCACACTATTTTTGGCTGAAATATCCCTTTAAAGATTCAGCAGCAGCATGACAATAACTTTTAGATTCAACACATAATAGTCACAGAATATGTCTGCAAAGTTTTTTCAAACTCATTGAAGGTTGCACTCTTGAATGTTCTTGAGATAGACTCACCATTGATTTCTTAGTGTTTTTGTAGTAAGGATTCCAGCCAATGCTCATGACCATCTTGTGAATGTCTCCATTACCCACACGTGCCCACCCGTAGTATATACCAGTGTTGATGTCAGCAGGGAGACTGTCCACCACAGACTCTGGGAAGTTGGCTGAGAACAAAAAAATATATATGTTCAGAAGAACAATTCTAATGGTTACAATAACATTTTTTATTATGGATTATTATGAGCTTTTTACAATTAAAAAAACATAACAAAATTCCTTTATGTAGTAGTAATAGATACGATTTTGGTGTTCTGTTGGTGCCCATCCACCAGACAGAATCCAACACATTACCAGTAAAGACCCAAAGTGACTATTATAGTTAAATGATATACATAAAACGCATTTAAACCAATACAATTACCATTATAACCACTACTTGTGAGTCGGTTATTTAGGAAATACAGGTCTTATGTAACGTATGGAGCACTTATCAACATTTTTTGTCTATTTAAACTGGCAAAATGTTGGTTAAATAACCACATAGACTCACAATCACTTAAACAACTTGGGCCCACAGTAACAATGTCGAAATAACGTCGTATTTTATAGAGTTTAAAGAGATGTTACAGTAGTGGCGTTAAACGATAAAACACAGTAATAGTCTCACCTGTCGGAATTCCCAGATCTTTACTTCCACGTCCAAACCCATGGATGACTTTTCCTCGGCAGAAATATGGTAAACTCCTCATGTCGTGTAAACTGATGGGAGTGATACAGTGACCGGGTTATTCTAGACTCTTCCGTCTTTTTTAAATCAAAAATATGTGATCAATTAAACGGTCGAGTTCCCAGCTTGAGAGTACTGAGAAAGTGTGTCAAAATGAAGTCCGCCAGAATGAGGGGAATGGTAGTTCTTACTGTAATGTCACCAGCAAACTAAACGTTTGTATGACAGTCATCATGACACCGGCAGCAGGTTTATTCAACGACCTTTGCTGACGTATTTCCTGATTCCGTTTAAAAGTCCTGCAGCAAAACGGAAATGAATAAAACACTTTCTTCATAAAACCAAATTTTATTCGCGGTTAAATAATTCAACATGCATTATCCATGCTTGGATAAAAACAATTGTCATTTGATTTGGGTAATGTGTTGTTATGGCAGGAACAATAATGCCTGTTCGTTCCCAAAAGACCCAACCAGTGACATCTGACCAAGATATTAATATTTTAAAAGGGTCAAATGTCAAACATTTACATAATATATATAAACAAAATCTAAAAATTACATCAATTCATTATTTATTGATAAACGCAACACGATTTAAAAACATTTTGTGTTTCTTAAACAATTACAGTGACACAAACTCACAGGTGTGGTGTCATATAACATCATGACGTACATGTTAATGAACCAAATGACAACATACAGATCTCTGGTTTAATTAACATATTATAAGAATAGTGTATTTTGAGCAATACAAGCACAGTAATTCAGGTCGCTAAGACTTCTATCATGTTGTTTAATCAATGACCCGTAGATGTCGCCAGTGTACTGGTGTTAGGCAAAATAACGTGACACTTCTTTATGGAGCGCGCACTCAAAAATCCTCATTTGTGGCAGCAACTTTTCAGTTTAACCTTACCATCCCTCCTAACATAACCCAAGCTTTTAGTGTTTTAAAACTGTAATTTACAATTACATTGGCTTCAAATAAAATTAGATTTATTAATTTCATTTTAAAATTGTATTGCACTTTATCTGTAGATATCAAAATATTTGCCTTTGAAGATGGGAAACCTTTGATGATTGGTATTTTTAACTGGATTTCATGTATGATGAATAAATTAGACCCACATATAGAGTATGCAATTTTGACATTAAAACGTTATATTCTAATAGGCTAATATGGAGGTGTTATAATATCAGCTCTCATGTCAGAAGTCATTGGTGCTGCTTTAATTCTAATACGTTGAAGGGTTATCAACCTAACTCATAAATAAAAGCAAATCATTTGGAATGTAATAATTACAAAACATTTATGTGTCTAAGTGGTTCTGTAATCTTTTCCTAAAAATAATTACACTGTTCAATTTTATGTCTATGAAATCCCCACAATAAAACACACAGCACTACACACGTTACATAAAAAAAGACTTAGCGGTGCACTAGGCAACATAAAGGGTCTGAAGAAACAGAATTCTAAAGAACAACATTACATAATTTCAATTAAATATGATATAGTATAGAATTTGAAATTTTACTGTAAAACACTTAATCGCTCATTTTATTAGCCAAATACTAAAATACAAATAAAAATACTGTTCAGTTTGTATAGCTAATTTAAGAAACCATTTATGTATTTAACCTAATAACATCTCATGTTTATTTTTTTTCAAAAAAAATTCCATGCATTCTATTTGATGTCGTAATAAAATATTTCATTATTTTTTAAATTGTTATAATATACAAAAAAATCCCCAGCCAGGAAACATTTTACATATTAAACCAAGTATAAATAAAGTACAATAATGTATGTATCACAAAGATGCAAACCACAGCCACAGTTACTGTATATTATGTTTCTTGTTACAATTTTACATTATAAAGAACACTTTGTTTCATCATTCCACTGTTGAAAATAAATGCCTTCTAAGTTAATGCTTAATGACGTAAAAGAGTTCTTAAAGAAAAAGTAACAAAAGAGAGAGAGAGAGACTTTGACTTTTAACACACTTTATTTAAACGTTTTGAGAGAGAGAGATAGAGAGAGAGAAAAAGAGAGAATATGAATTAAGCATATTGTTGTCTCAACTGTACACATGGCAAGTTTCACATTACCATAAGACATTATTTGGGCTGGCATGGAACTATCTTACCACATTACAAGCTTTTTCAAAGAGAGTTAGTTATTCAACCATACATTCGTGCAACCAAAACATCTCAAGAGTGCTACCAAAAACAAAATACCCACAATGCCAATGGGGCATTAAACTCTGGGAAGTATGTATGAGTGTGTGTGACTCAGTATTTGAACATAATTTGTCAGATGCTTTTTTCCAAATGATCTTACTTTAACACTTACATTTAACATATTATGGGTACTTGCATTCACTTTGATATGAACCCATGGCCTGGCTCTGCCAAAAGAGCTGCATTTGGTATTGGTTAAGCCCTTTAAAGCATACACGGTTCTAGCTGATAACTGCATGGATAGATGGCTATAGTTGGGGGAATTTGGGCTATCGATTGTCAACAATTAAACATAACTTTCAGATAATATGGGAAGACAAAGTATGTCATGTGGAAATATGTCCAAACAGCCTAAATATAATGATTTATAAAAAAATGACAGATCATTTTTCTGTTTCTTTGCTGCACTCAATGCGACAAATAAAAAGTTAAAAGAAATATATTTTTTACATTCATTAAATAAATGTTGTTCATATTTACTTTTCAGGTGCCGTTTGACATAAACTATATTCTCACGTTACAGAGTAACTGGTGAAACAGGAAATTTAGTCAGTAACAGTATAGTGCTATATCAAGGTTTTCAGTGAATTTAATTGTTGGCCTGATCTAGGCCTATTTGATACCAAGTTGTATATGGAATGCTTTTATTATGCTTTCATGTTCCCATTCTTTCCATTTATAGATTGAAATGCTCATGAGCTAGCAATTTTTGGTTCCTAGAACGTGGTGTTAGTTTTTCATTCCCAGAACGTTATTTTTAAAGTTTGTCATTATTAAGTTATTAAGGCAAGTGTTTCTCACGAAAATATAATTTTAGTTTCTAGTTCCCAGAACTTTCTGGGAATCAAAAGCTAATATTCCTCCAACATTTCCCTAACGTAAAAATTTTTTTCTGTAAAAATAGAAAAATATAGCAACTTTAAACCGATGGACTCAAAACCACTGACACATTTCTAAATATATCTTCTTTTGTGTTCAATAGAAGAAATAATCACATACCGGTTTTGAACCACATGAGAGTAAATATAATTTTTGGGTGCACTATCCCTTTAAGGCGGACAAAATTACCACTTTTGGCAAACGATTTCTTTAAATGTACTGTATATGCATCAAGGCCACAAGGCAAATGGTATGTGGTGGTTACTGTCTGTCAGGCCCGGGTCAGAATGTGAGAGCGATGAACTTACACACCCACACCGTGTCTCATTGTATGTGTTTGAAACACAGCAGCAATGAAGCAGGTAATGCATGCTTAATGAAGCATAAACACATTTAAACACAGCTACACAGGGGAGATTAACAGCTTGTATACTCACATTATACACCCACTCATACATTATTACAAAAGCATCCCCCCATCTCTCTAGCTTTTCTCTTACCTTTCCTCTCACAGTACTCACAAACATTGACTCAAAGAGACACGCACACCTGTGAATAAACCTTCAGCTGCTATGATACTCTCTCACCATCTGTTGTGATCCGCAGTTATAGCACGGGCTGCCAGTGCACTGAGATGCCGATAACTGATTGTGTTGATAATGGACAGGGCAACATCCAGGGATGGGCATAAATACATGTAAATGTATTTAAAATACAAATACAAAATACTGTGTGGAAAAGTGTATTTAAATACAAATACAAAATACTGTGTGGAAAAATGTATTTAAATACAAATACAGTATTTTGTATTTTGAAAATACACAAAATACATGTGAAATTGGTGATTCAGTGCAGGTACCCCTATTAGGCTAAAATCTATCTGGGCCTATTCTAAATGCCAAAAAGCATGATGTGTTTAACTGCTAAGAAACTTTCGTTTTCATTTTATTTACCGCTTCCCTTCCCCTGCCTGGTAGGAAATACATAACTACAAAAAAAGACACTTTATAAAATGTTTTATTTTATTATGTTTTATCACCCACGGTGGCTTAACGGTTAGCACGTTCGCCTCACACCTCCAGGGTTGGGGGTTCGATTCCCGCTTCCGACTTGTGTGTGTGGAGTTTGCATGTTCTCCCTGTGCCTCGGGGGTTTCCTCCGGGACTCCGGTTTCCTCCCCTGGTCCAAAGATATGCATGGTAGGTTGATTGGCATCTCTGGAAAAATTGTCCGTAGGGTGTGAGTGCGTGAGCGAATGAGTGAGTGTGTGTGCCCTGCAATGGGTTGGCACTCCATCCAGGGTGTATCCTGCCTTGATGCCCCGTGACCCGAGGTAGTTCGGAAAAGCGGTAGAAAATGGATGGATGGATGTTTTATCACCATCATAACTTCAAACTCAGTAACAAAAATAGAAAGTTTGTCTAAAATAAAAAATAAATTAAATTAGAATTTGGCATTATTCAACCAAAGGTTGTTTTTTTTCTACTAAAAGCTAAAGATTTTGTGTGGTGTATCATTAATCAGTGTCATCACAGATGCACACAATCAATACAGATTGTTGGGTTGTAGCTACAGCTGAAGCTCACGTGCATGAATGTTAGGGCTGGGGAAGGGCGTGTCTGGCCTGAATTATGTTGGTTGATGCACGAAAACACCCTGATAAAAAGGTTGACTGGCTCAAAGTATTTTGAGTATTTTGAAAATACAAAAATACTCATCTTAAATGTATTTAAATACAAATTACATTAGATTTTTCCAAAGGCTTTAAAATACAAAATACAAAATACTATTTTGTATTTCAAATACGTATTTTAAATACATGTATTTGAAATACTGCCCATCCCTGGCAACATCAGGGCAACGTCGTCAGTAGAATTCTTTAATGTTTTTTGGGGCTCTTTTGTTAAAGAAAGACACTGTTTATTGAGAGTTACAAGAAGTCAATGCAAAAGAGCGTGAATGGGACACGTTGCGTGCCATATTTGATTCGGAGTCACCCACACGAGCATCAGAGCTCAATATTTCAAACAGTTGCGATGTTTTGAAGATTAGTTTGTGATACAAAAAGGTTATGCTTTTAAAATGCCGGAAGGGAATCTGAATGTGAGCCGTCATTTTTACTTTTATAAAGAATAAAAGTAAAAAAATTATGAAGAAAATTATTTTGTTTTGCATTATCTGTACGGGTGGTTAATAGTAATGTCATGCATTATGTTTACAAATCCCCCCATTATGTTTAGGTACTCAAGGTAAAAAAAGAAGATTTTTCATGAAAATCGTGTCGTGGGCATCGTATTAGCGCACACGTGGAGAAGTGAATTAAAATTCCCCCCCTCTCTGCGCAAAGTGTACAAAGTGCATCTGATGAAAAAGTACAAGTGCCACAGCACAGAGGGGGTACATAAAGGCAGACTTTTTGATTAATACTCCCCTAAATTAACTGTTTACTCTACAGACTCTTAACATTCTCAGATTATGATAATTCTGTGACAGGCAAAGAGATTGATGTTTGAAAGCTTGTTTTAATTAATGGTTTTGTTTGTCTCCGGAGAATGGATTTTTTCTCGTCTTCATGGTTGCTCTGGAACACTTTTTCGGAGCTTTACAGCGACGTAATGGGACCCCCATGTGTGTTTTGAATAGAAGTGAAAAAGTGTCTACAGCGATTATTTCGTGTTTGAAAGAGAAGCTAATCATACATGCCGTCATGTTTGCATTTTTTTCTTTTAATGCCTGAGTGTTTATAGCATTTTTATGACTTTTGAAATTATCAAAAAACTCAATTTGATTGTTTGCGTGTGTGCGTACGTGTAGCGCAATATCATATTTATGTGTTTATAGTTGAGTGTACTACATTCATTCGAAGTTTTAAGTAACTTTGTTTGAAATGCACTTAAAACAAAATTTTCAATCTTGTTTATGTTCATGTAATCTTAATGAAGGCTTATCATGTCACTTCTTCATTAAAAAATACACCACTGTAAAAAGTGATTTGTTGTCTCAAAAAAACATGTTGTATTATGTTAATTTGCTTCTACTTAAAAAATAAACAAATTTATAACATTTCTAGTTTAACTTAAAATTCTTTGTGCATGCAACACAAAATATACATGACAAGAAAAGCTCAAAATTAAAGTTAATAGAAAAATTTTTAGCTGTGCAAACTACAGTTAAAATTAAGTACACCTAACATACATTTCTAGTGCAATGAACTTAATATTATCAGTACAAAGGCTGTTAGGAAAACCCATAAGTACATGCGCCTAAAAAGTTTGATTATTCATGCTTTTTTAAGTAAAAAGTACTTTTGGGGCATTAATGTTTAGATGTTAATAAGATATGTAACAAAATTTAAGAAGAATTTAGTATTATTGATTTTGTTTTGTAGTGAATAAACGTTTTCTGTGAAGTTAACATTCAGGTGATTCATGTTAGCTTTGGTAAGCATAGACCCTGTTCAACACATCATACTTCTTACCACAATAAGGAAGACACACTTCAGAAATGCAGTATGTGGAGAATCGTTCAATGACTGACATCAAATCAGTCATCAATTATTTCAAACCTGTTTGTTGTAATACTATACGTAAATATTGAAATATGAAATATTTAAGTAAGGCCCACATGCACTGTAAGTTGATTTAACTTGTGCTACATAATTGTTTAAGCAAAGAAGGTCAAGCGAACTGATATATTTGTGTAAACGCAACAAAGATTATTTTGTTTTTTTCATTTAAAATCTCCTTACGTTGAATTTACGTAAAATAAATGTGCACCATTTTTGCAGTATGTTTTTAAGTAAAGTCAACACATAATTTTTTACAGCTAGTCCTCCGGATGTGAAAGCATTCTTTGTTTTTCATTTACTATTGAAATTAATTTATTGTTTGAAAGTGTTATTGAAATGTACATTGAAAAATTCAGAAAAGTATTCACATAGTTTTGGGACTTGACCAGGGTTGCTTTTACAATCAATTTTTAATTTCCAGTATTCGGTCACATTAGGTTCAAATTAGGGATAAGGGTCCATTTCTTACTATAAACTAGCAATTAACTATGACTTTTGCCTCAATAAACTCTTAATTACTGTATATAAGGTAGTTTTTAGGTTAAATTATTGGATTAAGGGATGTAGAAAAAGGTCAGGCTTAATATGTGCTTTGAATAAATTTATACCTAAAGTGTAACCAATTATTTTTTTATGAACGAAAATATATATTTTTTAAGTTGACTGTAATGTTCTCACCACCGTCACTGGTTATATAAAGGATGTTTACATTGTTGTGAAAAATCTTTGTCAAATTTTTTTTATATTTAAAAAAAATAAAGAATAACGGGGTAAAAACTGCCTAAAGAAATAACCATATACAGTTGAATGTTTATGATGTAGTGAGTATGAAGTCTGAACTTAAAAACACTTAAAAAAGGAATTACTCAATTTATTCATGTACATCAGTTCCACACGATATAATTAAGTTTTTTTAAACATAACTTTCTTGCAATTACAAAAAAGTTATGTTAAAAAATGTAATTAAATCACGTCAAACAGATGTACATAATTAAATTGAGTAATTCCAACAAACCTATCTTTTTTAGTGAAGAGATGTTGAAGAAGGAATGAAACTTTGTTTATTTTGTTCTTGTAGGGTCACAGAAACTTGGAAGACACAGATAAATTAATATTTTGTCAAGAACCCATGCAGGGAGTGGGGAAGAGGGTGCGTTAAAAAGTAAAACCGACAAGGAAAACTGTGAGCAGCCATTGCTTTATTACCATTTCCAGGACAGGGTCGTTTTTCACAACAGATACCCTGATGAGAGTGCCTGACAATGTCTACTGTCTTAATACCCCTCTTAGAAACACTCTTCCAAATACATACAACAAGCACAGCCACATGTAAAAGGTGGGGGGGGGGGGTCTTCACTAAAGTTCTGGGCTACCCATTCATCCGAACAGTAAAGTGTAGTCCATCCCGAAATGTTTTAGCACCATGAATAATCATCAAGATTCTTGCAGATCTGAATATTGTTTCGATTCTGACTAACCTCTTATCCTATTTCTAAATATGTAATGTGTTGTTGTTGTTGTGGTTGTATTCTCTATCTCTTTCGTTCTGTTTCTCTCTCTCTCAATAAGCCCTCCACAGGTAACGGCTGTTAAACAGTGAATTTCAGATCCTCCGACCTGCCATCATTATGTAGAATCGCCTAAGGTCCAAACTCCTGCTCGATAACTCATGCCCCGTGCAAATTCCCATGCAAACACAGTCAATGCAAAACACATTTCCTGCTGTCAACAACATTGCTGGCGAGAATCAATCAACCGTTCATCCATTTACACTCTTTGCATACCCTTATGTCAAAGAAAAAAGCGCTCCGAGACTCTACAGCTCTTCTGAAGCGATTGTTTCATCGTTCTGAAGAATCCATCAAGCCGCGTTTGATTGATAAGTCTGTCTGCGCGCACAGCAGTACAGCTACAGCAAATGGGGTGGCAAAGCGCGAGCTGACATAATGCAAGTCTGCGCAAGTTTGGGAGACAGACTGAGCGGGTCCGTGGGGGGTAAAAGTTTGATGCGACATGCTACAAGACACACACAGTACTCATGATGGCACACACAAGCTGCAGCCCTGTCCGACCCGCCACAAAGAGCGAATTGTAAGACGCGTTTTCGGATTTAGCAGCGCATGGGTTTCGGGATAAACTTTTGATACATTCGGCGTGTCAAATACATAAAGCATGTTTAATCAGGCCCCCGGCTAATTGCAAAAATAACTCAGGGGGGTGTACCGAGGGGCATTATCAACACAGTCTTCGTCGAGAACGACGCATTGAGATTTCTCAGGCATTTTTTTTTATTTCTATCAGCAAGACGAGTCTTAATGACAAAGGTCTTTAAAAACAGGCCGATCTCAAGGCCACCATAATGAATCTCGCACTAGGGGCAAGCCGCGCGCGACGTAACGCCCCCTGCGCGGAGATCCGCCCCCCCGCGTAAAACACATTATTCTTTGGGGGGTATGTCGCAGGGACGCAAGCCATTCGCCCGTGGGACCCGAGGGAATATGGGCCCCGTCTTAAATCTGAATCCCTAGGAGGGCCACCCAGCACCTGCTAACCCAGGGCAGTACTCATCAGAAAAGCATTTAGCGCGCTTGCTAACTCCAGGCCATAATTAGGGTGGGTAATTATTTACAGGCAGCACTGGGCAGAACTGGCCTAGCATAAACAAACAGGCGGCTTGGAGACACACGACAAACATCGTTAGCTCTTCCCTCGTTTTCGCCCAAACGGCAAAAACACTAGCAGCATGTAGACTCGCTCCCGGGGGGAAAATACCCCCCAAAAAACTTCTGGTCTAAAAAGAAATCGTTCCCAAATAGCTATCACATTTAAGACACACAAGTAGGCCTATTGTAACATCTGTAATGTGGTGACACACACACGCACATACACAGATACACACCCGGCCTCACGCACTCATGAATATGATAACGTGTGAAATGACAGATTTATTTGTGTGTGGCTCCAGGGTTTTATCTCTAGCACAGTTCATCAACTCCACAGCACGAGGACTGCTAACCAACGCAGTGCCTGCACATGCTAATTACTGGACCATGGTTAGCTTCAAACCTCAAAACCGTGCTCGCTCGGAAGACGTGCCCTGCCTTTTGCTTTTATGATTTTTTTCCTTGTCTGTAAGAACGGGGGAGAAAAGATTAAAGGTTTCAAAGTTTGAATCGTTGAGACTTTTCGTAGCCTGGAGTGCATGTTGTAATGCTAATGAGGTAATTGTCACAAATTTGAATCCACTCTTTTTGCACACACAATTTATTGGGATTAAAATAAACCACATCTTCGTAAAGTTGAATATTCCAGAAATCAGAATTTAGATGGCCTCTAATAAACTGATCCAACAAAAAAAAAAACATTTTTTATCTGACAGAAAGAATTACTGTATGCAGGAATAAACAAATTGTTGGTTAATCGGCCCATAATGCACAGACACTCATTACTAGAATAGTTATCAATTATAGTGCGTACACACAGAGTGCATTGGGTAAATATTGAGTGTCATGTTTAACTCAAACTAATCGGATACGATACGTTGATTTCATTGATCGTTGTCGAAGCCTCCGTTCTCTCGAAATTGCTGGCAAAGTCTATTTGAAAGTAAAGCACCATTCACTAAAATGTTACTGTTATGCATATTTAATCTCACAGGCAGTAAAATGGAAAGAAAGGAGGTTGAGAGTGCTCCAGATGGCTCCAGTGCTCCGCAGAGAACTAGGCCTTGTTGTTAGATTTTTTTCTTAAGTTTTAATTAGCCACAAGAACAAAAAATTTTAAATGGAGGACTGGATGTTAGTATGTTTAATGCGTTCAGTACATTGTCTATATTTACAAATTATAAAAGTAAATGAATACACAGGCCATTTAAACTACGCCGTTTTTAACTGAAAATAGAACACTTTTTATGTATTTTAGCCGGAAAGTTTTAAAAACGACACTGAAAAAGTGCAACTTTTTGAAAACACTGCCATTTTCCTTTCCATGTAAAAAGCGATGACGTCATGCGCATGTCCATTAATCGGTTAGTCAAGGGAGTATAGCCAAAACAATATGGCGGCTTCCTGTACTGCGATTCTAACATCATTTCAACCTGTCATGCCTTCACCCTAAATCAAACTTTCATGCACACCACATAGAGGAATTTTTCACCCAAATATGACAATTATATCATAAATGTACCCAATCTTATGACTATCTTTCTTCAGTTAAATACACAAACAATTAATTCTATTAAATATGAATAAGAATGTTTCCATTTTATCTTATTATATATTCATTGATAGGGCAAAACTTGAAATCAGTAAACGCAAATATGGCAGCATTTTGATAACTTTAAATCTTACTTGATTTGTGCATTTGACTTGTACAACACCATACAATACAATTTTATTTATATAGCACAGTTTAAAAACACCCGAAGGTGACCAAAGTGCTTCACAAGAAGAGGATGTCAAATTTTATCCATTTTTCAAAAATCACCATTAATCCACGATTACTGTACTAAAACCATGGTTTTGCCAACAGTAATCAATGCACCAAAAAACGCGTATACTACACTTTTACCAACAAAAAACATGGTTAATTCTCATAAGGGACTGGGGGCCCAAATTTTAGTTTTATTCATGGCCGTATAATAATGTAAAAAACTATTACTGTCCAATCACATGAAAGAAGGTGGGATTTGCTAGAGTTTGAGGTCCATTTTAACTTTGAAAGAGGCAATGTATGTAGCTACATGTTTAATGTTTGTCAAGTGTTTTATTATAGAAATGTTAGGGCCGTTCATATGTCGCCTCTAAAAAACTGCATCTCTTTCTTCCTCTTTCTGGCGCTTGGGAATTTGCGCTTCCTTGTGGTTTGATTTACTATTTGAGTGCTACTGACGCACGTTACCATTTAAATAACGATACTTAGTAAATAACTGATTCTAATGTCCAATAATGCTCAACACTGTCGCAACTGACAGAAGTGGCCCGTTAAAAGTTTTTGTATTTGGGCCCTGATCATAAAGTTTACCCCATTGGTCATTTGGATTACTATAATGCTGTATCTTTGTTCCAGTAATATAACTAAATGGGTCTATTTTTATATTAATATGACATTATTTTGATATAAAACTATAAGCTTGTGTTAAACTAAAGAATGGAAATTGTACATATCTGGGATGTCACGAGGGTAGGAAATGAAGAGAGAATATTTTTATATCAGGGTGAAATATTCCCTTAAGACATTATTCAATAAAGTATGTTTAATTATCTATCTTCCTCATAAGGCATGTTGGCTGGTATGTGTATGTTGTTGTGTGTGTGGATCAGGTTTTCCTTACACTCCTTATTTTCCTTACACTAAATATAAGCTATTATACAGTACTAGCTTAGTATATCCCTCCCCGCCCCCCCCCCCCCCCCACACACACAGACACACACGCTTTGATGCACTAATCAAAGCAAACTTATTTAGTCTTTTGTAAAGCATTTACGGCCCTAATCCTAAATGCTGTGCTCTTGGCTTTGTTCTCTTCTCAAACACAATTAGAAGATAATATATAAATATATACATACTGCAAATGACATGCATATAACGGCTTCATTTGAAGCCCGCTCAGGTCATTAGTAACCCAACAGGGCGCTACAGAGCCGCCGGTCCCTTTCTGCCAGTCGACCAGTGGAGATTTATTTGATATTAACTCCCTAATGGCCTAGCTCTTTTTCTGGTAAAATATGCACAAAAGTCCAACACGAACAGTGCCATTCAGTTGAATGCTTATTTATTCACTAAACGAGGATCTAATGTTCAATGTTCCCTGGACGCTAAGGTAGTTCTGGGGGAGGAAGGATTCCCCCTACAGCTATATACATCATTTATTTTACACATAGCCCGGTATCACACACTGGGCATCGAGGGGAGAGGAAGAGCTTTATGAAAATCAGAACAGTGAGTGTTACGGGGGACATTAAGACTTGGAGGGGGAGAGCTGTGAATGGAAGCAGAAGAGGGCCGATCAGGAAGATTGTTGCTGGAGAGAGAGTACGTTGCTCGCCCGCCACCCACAAGCAGAGCGGGCTGCGCGCGACACCCCTCTGACAGGATGCGGGCTTTCGCTCACCGTATCTTTTGAACTCTGAGACCCTGGCAGCCGCTACAGCAAATGGTCTCGCAGTTCTTCGCCGACTTTGCGAAGATTTAACAAACACATTAAGAATAATGTCTGTCTGTCTGTTTTTTTTTCAACTTGTGCAAATGCACATGAGGCTAGGGGGAGATGCATTGGTCATTAGTTTCCCCGTCTCGAACATGTATGTTGAGCTCACACCCAACGTGTAGCCTGACACCCATTTGTGATTAAATGCTATGTGAATTCATTTTTGGTGTAGATAGCATCCAATGTTTGATTTGATCCCTATTTCTGTTGTACTACTCTAAAATACAGTTTTTTAAAAGGAGGCTTACACAGAATTGAATATTCAGGGTGGTTCTGAAGCTAAAGAATAAAACGGGTTTTTGAAACTCAGTTGGGAGTGGATTACAGCAGGTATAAATAACTGCAGGAGTATATTGCGGTAGGTATGGAACAACCACACTGTAGTTAATGAAATGTGGAAGGTAAGGAATAGGGAACATATTGTTAAAGGTAAGGAATAACTGAAGGGTTGTGGTAGGTAAGGGCCACTGACTGTGGGCCCCTGGGTGTGCATGTGTTGTGGGGGAGACAGAGTCTGCCAACTGCACGATTCACTAAACTCTCACCAGGGGAGAGAGGCAGCCGGTTTTGATGTGCATGTGTGTGAGAGAGGCAAGAAGAAATAATGCAAATATGGAAAACAATAATGCATTCCGTATTAAATATGGGAATGGATTTTAGACTCAATTGTGTATATCTACGTTATCTTTTGGTAGGAAGATGAATGACTTGGTCTATTAGCACAATACAGGGCTTGGCAATGGGAATATAGGCCTAGGACAATTATGCAAATCTACTTCATCTTGACTAATCCTAAAACTTTACTTTAAGGTTCATCCGTCATCAGTTATATTAGATACAAATTTAACTCCGAGCACTCATCATATGTCCTGAAAATATAACCCCGCCCGAATTAAACGTTTTAATCAGGGGTGTACAATGTCGGTCCTGGAAGGCCACAGTACTGCAGAGTTTACCTCCAACTCGGTTTAACACACCTGTTTGGAAGTTTCTAGTCTGCTTTGTGAGACCTTGATTAGCTGGTGTGTTTGATTAGGATTGAAGCTAAACTTTGCAGGACACCGGCCCTCCAGGACTGACCTTGGACCCACCTGGTTTAAATGAAGAATGATGGGCCTACTTAAAAGGAGACCTTAAAATTATCATCTAAACTTACTGGAAACTCTTCATCCTCTTCACAATTTTAGGGGAATAAAGTGATCATATGTTAATCGCCATCAATAAATCATTTGGTGGCCACAAAGTCCTCATGCTGGTGCCAAAGACTCATTTCCCAATAGGACCACTCTAATTGATTTAAACGCTTAGTCCTTGCGGCAATGCTACTATGCTCACTAAGTAAGGGGTCTTTAACGTTGTTATTATTATCATCATGAATTGCGGTTTTCTCCATTTGCTATATTGTACGACTAGAATCAAAATCTCTCGCCCAAAGCTGAAAAAATAATTATTAGCATCTCGGAACAAACAGACGAACCCCCTCCCGCCCTTTCGCCTCGCGGCCCGGAGCAGACCCCCTCCTCGCGCGCTCATCTCCCCGTCTCCATTTTTGCCACGTTCAGCCTTTAATTTATTCAAAATTAATTGATATATCTTTTATAATTGATGTGCTGTAAAATTAATGAGTAATTTATGTAATTAGTCAATTAAGGCTAATTCCAGCATATGTTCGATATGCCCAGAAGGTGCACTTTACAAGTTGTTATTTGTCCAGGAGTTGAGCGCAGTGAAAACCGTCTAATTAATTTCTTATGCATATCAGCGTGTCGTCTACTTAACACCGCGCTTTGTGGGAGCAGGTTTAATATTGATCTAAACAACACGGTGAGGAGAAACACGCGCGCTCCCGTCGCAGCCTATTCGGGGCCTTCCGGGGCCAAGACGTGCCAAGTGCGCCGCATGATTTGGGTGTCAAAGGCGCTTACAAACACACGTTATTCGTCAGCGGTCCGACAGCGTATCCAATGACATTAAGCTCTGGAGATGGTAATAGCGGCGGGTGAGTGAAATATGTGCGCGGCTCGTTCACCATGTGACCCTTAAACTGGAGAAACACCGAAGCTCTTCGGGAGCATAATAAGAAAGATCTGCGGGCTAATGAATTGACACCGTTTTGAATATTCATCACTAATATAAGCGCTTTAATTATATTGTCGGACGGTAAATCACTGAAGGCTTAATTAATGTAATGTATTCGCGACCCGCCGGGAACTGGAGAAGGCGCCTGACGGGACCGCGCCGTGACACCTGGCCACACAAGAACTGCGGCGCTTTTGTTATTCTATTTACCAGAGTAGGCCTACCTGTTCTCGAGGGTTGTGGGGAAAAAGTGTTTATCCTTGTGAAATACTGGCAAAGTACAAACAGCTTGACAGGTTGATGAGCCCGGTTGGGTGCGTGTTAAGCGTCCGAGTGGCTTGTCACAAATATTTTACCTCAAATTACTCAGAGATGAATACTTCATACAATAAATAACTGAATCGTACAGCAAAAAATATTTTTTATCACAATGTTACACATTATAAACTTTATACAAAAAGTAAGAATAAAGTTATTCTAAGGATAAAACCTGCATATAAATATAAAAATATAAAAAACGTCATATCAACATTTACATAATTAATCAAACTCGGATTTTGAATTCGAAAAATTTGAATTATACTTGGAATCAAGTCACATAAACTCTCTCTAAGGATGAATTAAGGGAGAAATAAAAAACACAACAAAAAAATTAAACAACTGATGTTTACTGAAATGAAGACATTAAAATACTATCGGATTTATTTCCTTTTAAAAACAACTTAAGATACAGACAACAACTAGACAGCAAAAAGCCCAAATACAACCACAGCTTAAAATAAATCAATGTGTAAATAGGATATATGCAAATTAAGTCTTATATAGGCTACTTTTATCAAATAAGGTTATAAAGTTTGTAATCTAAATACAGGTTGACATTTAAAACAATTTCTTTTTTTTTTACAATATCGATATATTCAAATATTTTTTCCTGCAGCGTGTTATTATCAGAGTCAGACTCATTAGTGAGCGCGCTCTTCTTTGCCTCTGATTGGTACAGATGAATAAGACTAAACGCAAATGAAGTCAGACCCTCCCCCTTTTTACCCCTCATTCGTCCTAAAGTCAGTGTCATCATAATAAAGCGCAACTGGCAGGGGGTCTGAACCTCTGCCATTCTTACAAAAGCGTCTCAGATCCTCCGCGAGTCACAGCTGAGAGCGCGCTTCCGCTAGGAGAACTTCTCGCGCTCTGAGAGGACGCAGGTGTCGCGCACGTGTGGAGTATCACTAGAGAGGTAACTTTCAAACGGTGCCTTTTCATTTCCATACTTGTTATTGCCTGTGTTCCTTTGGACTTGACAATCTGAGATGCTCCATACATAACTATTATAAATCAGATGTGACATTAAACAGCTGCAGCAAATCAAAGCAGAGCTTTGGCAAAATATTTCTTGTTTAAATGGAAGGTATGCTGGCTTTCTTCTGACCGAAACTGCATAGAATTTCGAAAGGAGAAATAAAGTCCACTCAAAGCCATGCCTCGGCCGGGAAAGAACTCCTACAGTGACCAAAAGCCTCCGTACTCCTACATCTCGCTGACTGCTATGGCCATCCAGAGCTCCTCTGAGAAGATGCTCCCCCTCAGCGACATCTACAAATTCATCATGGATCGTTTCCCGTATTACCGCGAGAACACTCAGCGGTGGCAGAACTCACTCCGTCATAACCTTTCATTCAATGACTGCTTTATCAAGATCCCCCGCCGCCCCGACCAGCCGGGCAAGGGCAGCTTCTGGGCCCTGCATCCCGACTGTGGAGACATGTTTGAGAACGGAAGCTTCCTGCGTCGCCGAAAGCGTTTCAAGCTCCTTCGGGTGGAGCATTCGCCATGCAAGAGCGCCCCGGTGCTCCACTCGTACCACTCTCATCCTCACACCCAGCATTCTTTGCATCAGTCCCACCATCATTCAGGTAAACTAGGCATGGGCCATCCAGAGTACCTGGGCACCATGGGCCGCCTCTCACACTTCCAGAGCTACACGCTCAGTGGTGGGCAGAGCGGCAGCTTTAAGCACCCGTTTGCCATTGAGAGCCTGATTGGTCGAGACTATAAAGGAGTGATGGCCAGCGGCTTGCCCATCGCATCCGTCATGCATCATCTCGGTTATCCTGTGCCTGCTCAGCTAGGTGGCATGGTCAACTCCGTGTGGCCACACGTCGGCATGCTGTCCGAGTCAGTTCCAGTATCGTCAGACTATCCTCCATTTGGCGTGGCTATGAAGGGGCTGTACCATCACCCAGGGACCCAGAGCATGCCCGCTGTACCCGTGCCCATTAAACCCACACCCACCCTGGGCACCGTTCCTTCTTTGACTGGCATGACACCGGGAGTAACACAGATATGCCCGAGAACAGCATCATTGATGGAGAGAGACGGAACAGCTCTTACGGAGGAAAAGAGCGCATCTCTACACCCTGCTCTTCTGCAGTCCTGAAAATTCTGAAGTGGGGGTACGTAAGAGCATGTTTTGGGGAACAGCTGTGGACTCTTTAATTCTTTGTTTCAGTAAAATTGCCAACCTTTCCCACACCGGAAGAGCTGAGGAAGAAATGTACGCCACTTAATTTCCTGAATTCTATACTGTACTTTTGGAAACTATATTATGTGCATTTTTCAGCGTGTATATAAGACTATTGTGTAATGTGCAGAGGACAAACTGTCTCTGCAATTTAGATTTTTTTTGCTTCATGTAGAATAAACCAAGTGATGTAACTGCCGCGTTTTAACTATAGGTAAACTTCCAGACAAATTTTTCTGTCTATTACAGAGACCATTTCTTAAGGACTGTAAAATGGAATAAAGGGAAACCTGTCTTAAAGTGCCCTATTGCACTGTTATTTAGAAAAATTAACATTTTAACACTTATGAGACAAGCCTTAGAAAAGTTAAGACTACACTGTATGGATTTAAAAAAAACGTGTTTGCACAAACTGTGACATACCTAGCATGCATGTATGCCACTGTTAACACAGTGAAGTAGATTCTGAAAGTCATGAATGAACCCAAATTGAATTTACTAAATGTTGTAATACTGTATAATAGATACCGTAAATAATATATGGTTCAATATGATCTCAAATGTTATACATGTAAATATGTACAGAATATGATCACTTACAGTATTTGAATTGCACTTGTGGTATTTACTAACACAACATTAAAATATTTATGAAAACCTAAACAATCAAATGTACAGTTAAAGTGATTAATAACCACGACTGGTTTATGTGTGGCTGTTTAACAGTGATGTGTCAAGATGAAATGCAATGGAATGAAGGCTTTCCTGAAATAAAAGAAATGGAGATATAATTGTGTAAGATTTGTAAATTAAATATTTTTTTGAGTAAATAACATCTGCTTTAAATCGTCCTTTCTTTCTGTCTGTTAGTGAACACTGAATCATATACTTGTATTACAAAATAAAGGCGTACATGTAGTCATATGATAAATACAAAAAACACAATATTTATGTATCTAAAGAAATCTTTATAATTAAGAAACTTTTTGTATCGTATTTAAAATGTCCTGCATGCTTTCACAAAAAAATCAATATTGCAAGTTGATTATTGAGATTCCTTGCCGATTCTTAAAAGAGCAACATTTGAAACGGCGGCTGAACATACAAAAAAATTATAATGGCTTTTCTTCAACATCATTTTTAAACATTAAGACAATTGTTGCTTCAAGGCATAAGAAGAAAATAAATCATTCAATCTATTTGCCTAAATACAAAATATATGATTCTTTCCAGCAGGGAAGCATTTACAGTAGTGTTGTACAGTGATACAGTAGCCTGGCCTGTAATCCATCCCACTGAATGTTGCATAAGAAGGTTGAGAGCTGTGTTCCCTAATAGTGCTCTATGATCCTCAATTAGAGTAAATTACTTTTTAATGATCAGTATTTTATGGATATTTTTAATAATAAACAACACATGAGTTTCACATAATTGTTAACAGGCTGCCTATTGCAACAAAAAGCGGAATCTGAGATGTAATACGTATATGCGGCAGGACATTGAGAAAACAAACGGTTTGTTAGTTAAATATCATAAAAAATAAGTAAAAATCATCTTAGTTGAAAACAACACAAGCACAAATTTATAGGCTATTTTGTGTCCATTCCATTCCATTTTCTACTGCTTATCCGAACTACCTCGGGTCACGGGGGCTATTTTGTGTCAATCAGTTCAATTGGTTCATTAACCTAGTGGCCTGAAAATGTTTTTGTCTTACAATCCATATCAATGAATCTTCATGTTTTCAAAAAATATATATTTTTCAATATTAATCTCATGCTTTTTGATGAGAGCAACACTTTCTTCATTTTATGATGATTATCCTGTAAATCATAACAATCATGAATCAGATTTTCTACAGAATTTTTATACTACAGTACAGCATGTGTTTTTGCATGCGTCTAGGATGCTCTGCTTATCACATAAAGAGCTGAGGGAGACGACGGTCCCATGACTTCAAAAGCAGGCGTTTGATAAAGTTGTTTTGTCCCGCTAGTCTTGACATAATTTCACCTTTGAAGTTGAGAAGCTGGTCCTCTTCACAACACAAAAGCTGCCAGTTTGAAGGCCATTTAGAGTGTCACTGTTTAGCATGGCAAAGGCTCTCTTAAACGTCTTCATGTGTGTGCTCTCACCAGGAGTGAGCTCAACCTGCCCTCTGAACAAATAAGATGCACAAGTGGCTGGGTGATGTGACAACTACACCCACATTGTAGCTGATCCGTCTCTTTTTCATCTCTCTTCATTACTCTCTGGATTCATTACCGTATTATGTTCTGCATCTCAATTTTCTGGCATCCAAAAAGGAATAAGATTTGTCTTTTACCATAAGCAGCTGCAGTGTGAATCTTAGACAAAATGTGCATTGGTCGAAAACAAACGCCCAAATGAACGGAAATCTTTTTGCAATACTGTATGTGGCCGTGTCTTATCACAGTTGTCATTTTGGTAAATTACTTTCTCAATGAAAATGATATGCTTAAGGATTTTTTTCAATCCTTGGGTCTTTTAAATATGGATTATCAAGAAAGTCTGATGAATAGGAATGAGGTCATCGTGAAGTTGCTGGTCGTGGCTTGTCGAGGGCCAGAATTGGTTATGAGGTATTATTGTTAATTACTCTGACTTCGACAGTGGTGAAGGTGACACATTCTACATGCGTGTGTAAATGACTGCAAAGCCTCCGTAATGAACCGTTTAATTCATGACGCTGCTCGCCACCATGGGCAACAGCAACTTAGTACAAATTTTTCATTTTTTAAATCAATTTTATGATACAGGGTGAAAAATTGGAGGAGATATTTTGTCTTCATTCCACAAAACACATAATTGAACTGAGAGATTCACTGTTGAATTTGTCTCGTGAAATGAGGGGATTTCTTATTGCTGATAGCTTTACTGTCAAGATGGTGTTTTGTATTTGGTAACAGTGATGTACAACATGCGCTTAGCTTTAAATCTTCGTTGTCATTTGTTCTTTAGGTGCTTTTCTACTAACTACGAGCACCTTTATGGTATATCACAACGTTTTATTAAGCTCTTTAAAATAATTTATTCTAATTTAAATGCATTTATGTATAACTCTACACTTGTTCCAGCCCAAATGATTAACATTATTCCATTTAGTAAATTACTTACCAGTATTTTACTTACATGTAAAATAATGATGAACCATTTCTCTAGGTAAAATGATTTGGGTACATTTTATCTTGGATTGTCATTTCCACCATGCCAAGTGAGTGGTTTACCTTGTTTTGGATATGAGATTGACTTTAGAAAGAAATGCGATATCACAAATCAAGTGATGTGATTTGTGAATGATAATAACAGTGTGTATTCACTGCTGGACGCCTTCAATTTTTGACTGACATAGTTTCTTTCACAAAAATTCACAATCCCAAAAAACGGGCATCTAATTTGCATGTAATAAAACGGAAAACGTTTTTGTTCATTTAGAGATTTTGAGTCCTCTTAAAATCATAGGAAAAGCTGTAAGAAGAGATTTACAAATTAAGACTCCAACCTCTATGGCTATCAAATCTATTTTACAACTTGCACTATGACCATCAAAACGAATTGAACATTGAATCTGCCATGGAAGGACAGAATACAGTACTTTCTTGTTCTGCAGGTTAATTTTGATTCATGCATGCCATCTATCAGGGGCTCGGGTTCAGCGAAACAGCATTGATTTGTTCTCCCAGGACTGAGCTTTCATTACTTGGCGAGTGCCTTCTGACTGTCCCCTCCAACATGCCCCCGGCCATGAGTCACGGGCTCGTAATAAAAAGCTCATCTACCACGTATTAACAAAAGATGAGTAGAGGTCACCAGAGCTGTATTGGCCGTCACTAAATCTCTCATCTCTCTATGTAATTCCACTCGACCAGAGAGCCAGGTTCAAATTGCCCTCCAGGCTAATTAAAATGGTCGGAGGTTGTCCTTTTAACAAGGGTTGTTGGATGCAGCCAACTCCTGTGTTAATGGTAGCTACTCCATATAGCAGATTGTCTCGTGTTAGACTCCTTTTTTTAATTACCTCTATGAATTGCTCCCAGAGATCGGAAAGTTTTTAAGTTTCATAACTTCAAACATCTTTTAACGTCCTACAGACTTGGAGCATTGCACTAACGCACCGTCGTACAATATATTTGAAACAGTGATCAAACGATTTCATCTGGTTGCAGTTAAATGAAATGCACGAGCACGAGCACGCGCTCTCATTTTTTACGCTAGACGCAGATGAGCTTTCCGAGATGCGCACGCTGCTCATTTAGAGTTAATTGGCTGTTGACAGCAGTTAAAGGAAAGGTCTTGCGCTGCCTCCCTGCACATTTATCTTTCTATTAGAGCAGGCACTTGGGTTTTTATTGGACTAATTAAGACTCTCTTTATATCTGCTTAACACCGGCCATACAGCACGCGCCGTCCTGCTTCGTGTATTTGTGTGTGGGAGTTGGGGAGAAAGGTTATAGACTGTACATGTGTGTGTGACAAGTACCTCAGTTAGGCAAACACTTATGTTTGTTAGATGGTTCAGTTGACGTCCTGTAAACGTTGTCTTTTAGCAAGAGCAGATAACTCTAAACTGATCTGGTACAAGGAAACTCACTCTCGCCCCCTGGTGTTTAGAGATTTGATTTCAAATAAATTGTTTGTACAATCATGTTTTGTGATTTTTGTATAGTAGCCTATAAGTATACATACAAAAACTGTATGGACGAGACTGGGGCTAGTTGTCACAATGCGAAGTGTTCCGTTTTCAATTGCATGAATGCTTATTTTTCAAGCATAGGTTTTATGTTGGTTTAAACATATCTACGCTTTCTTAAATTTGACTTTATCGATTGAATTCTGTCTTTTACACTAAATTTCAAATATTCACATGCACAGTAATATATAAGATATTTAAATCAAGTATTTTTTGGAACGTCAGGCTGGGCATCTCGTATTCATATAAAAAAACTGTGTTTTATTTTTATAGTTTTTGTTGTTTAGTATTTCATTTGGCATAAATGATGATTTATATATATATATATATATATATATATATATCAAAGTTTGCTATTTTTTATGTATTCCATTATTTTCCTGTTTCATACTATTAAGTACTCTAAAATATATTTTAAATACAGATGGTTTTTGAACTTACATTAGAATTTCGAAATTTCGAAAATCAGGGCAAATTGCCCCATATAGTATAACAACATATTTTTAATCATATTAAAATTTTATGCTCAGTTTTTGGTGAGCAGACAAAACTAATCGAATAGAATATTAATATGTTGTAATCATTTCTTATGATTTCGTGCAGGTAAAACTCATCCATGTAATGAAATTCAACAAAATAATTATTTGGTATTGTCAGATCTTTTCAGATTCAGTCTTCTTTATTGTATAAAAACAGTAATATACGACATATAAATATTAAATTATGCATATTTCATGGATTTAGATCTTATGTGTCTATCATTTTGTTAATGCTTAAAATCTCAGCAGATCATGAGCAAATTTGATCCAAAACCCATCAATTTATTGTCAGTCTGTTAATTTGTGAAAGATTCAAATTCTGGTATTGTTGAGATTGAATATGTGAAAAAAATTCTAAAACACCAACAAGCAATTTACAAAAACAACGATGAACAATGCAAGCAATGTGTTGATCAATCTTCAGTACTTGTCACTGTATGAGGCGTCTCTTTGGTTTAATATTATACAACAGAACTTTATTCAGGCAATTCAAATGAAGTGCATTTATTAACATTGACCTTTTTAATTTGAAACTATTAAAATCTTCCTTACTCAATCTTTATAGCTAAAGAAAAGAGGTATAAATTATAGTTTTAGTTAGAAGAACTCCCTGTTATAACAAATCAGGCATGTAGTTATCTAACATAAAAATAAAAGAAAAACCGAGCTCAAAATGCTACATTTATATTTAAAATTCAACATGTTTATCATAAAATATTGTACCAGTATATCTGTCTATAACTGGTTGGAGGCTTTCTTTGTCAATTTATTTTTGTTTGTCCTATAAATCTCTATAAACCTTTACTGCATTGCAACGGATCCAAATTACAGTCACTGGTTCTGATTTACAGGAGATTTGTTGAAAACCCCCCCTAAAAGCCAGAGCGTATTTTCAGTGTGTGTATGTTTGAGCATTTTACAGCGGCAACAGTTGACAGAGCGGTTTTATCACAATTCCCAATACCACACCTCTCCCCAGACCCGAGGCCTTATCCAGCACCTTCAGTCTGAGGGCTAAACCTCTCAGGCCTCCCTCCTGGTCCTCAGGCTCTGTGAAGAAGAAATCTTCATTGAACACGGGGTTACGACAGTTTCTGATGATTGCGCTGTTCTGCCGCTGCAGTTTGCCGGGATTGAGACTCAGGGTCAAGCTGCAGGTCAGAGGTCGAAGGTCACCGTGCTCTCTCAAGCCTTCTATCGAGACCACACGGATGCGGACTGTAGCAGAGCACCCGTTGGCGCTGTAGCGGAAGGCGGAGAGGCGTACACGACCTCTCTGTGGAAGGGGAAGGACATGCTCCTGATGGAAGCGTTCCTGGCAGTGTAGCATGTCAAGTGGGAACTGAATGGGCGGGGCTAGCTTTGTAGACAGAGAGGCCTGAATGACCTTAGCGCGTTGAGGAACTCTTGGCATGAGAGGCTTTTTGTCTGGATTGGGGAAAACTCTGTCATCTCTGATGTTGTGCTCGGTTGGAACTCCTGGCTTTAAACATTCATTTTGGAAATTCTCTCTTCTGATTGTCGGTGATGATGAATGAGGGGTGGAGTCAGCAGAAGGCGTGTCACTCTCAGTGCTGGCTGCCTTCAGCAGTGATCTGCACGCAACTTTTGGTGCTATGATGGTCATTCTCTCCAGCGTATAACTAGTAAGCGTTGAATGAAACAGAGACTCTTTGCGACGTGTGTTCGGACTCTCGAACAAACCAGACTCGTAGCACTTAAGCGAATATGGGATCGGTTTAAGTTTATTCAAGGCTGCTGCAGATATGTTCAAACTTGCTCGCTGGCCGGGCCTGGATGCTAATAGTTTTCCACAGCCAAGACCTTTTATTTCTTCACTCAGACACTGTGAAATGTTTTTGGCGTCTGCCACAAGGCAGGTCTTGGTCAACTTGGGAGGCAGGAAAAAGTCAGGGATTTTATCAGGTGTGAGCACATTGTTGTGCAGTTTATTGAAGATGCTGGTCTTTGCAGAAATGTCCTCTTTGTTCTTGCTAATGAGGTGAGTAATGTGCAAGGGAAAGCTTTCTGCACCCTCCTGCATTCTCTGAATGATCCACATGGTGTTGGATAGTGGCAATCAATACTGTAATAAACAAACAAACAAATAAATACATTTAGATAATTAATTATCAAATATCAAATACGTTTTAAAAAGTAAGTATGAGGATCTAAGAATCCCATTATTTACTGTTTTACATTAATTTACTTTCTTTATCATATCATATGAGAGTAGGGGCTAGTGTAACTTTTATATATTCATTTACAAATTTAAACAAATTAATTAATTAATTAATTATTTCTTTTTCAATTCTTCTGAAACAGGCAACAGTCTAAAGTCTATTTTAAATGTCAAAATGGATTTTAGAGATTTAAACATTATGGAATGAAATGAATAGGAACATTCAGGAATCTCTGGATCTCTTCATTAAATAAGCACATTTCCAACATCAACCATTTTACGTGCTTTGTAAAGCAGGTCAGATTTTCTTGCTTCCACCGAAGCATACAAAATGCTCTTTGGAAGGTTCTCAAATCATGCTGGGATATCATGGATCATCAGGTTCTGCACAAACTTGTTGAGTTCATGCCAGCTTGAGAGCATGCTGTCATTAAACCAAAAGGGCACAAATGTACCAAATACTAAAACAGTCATTGTTATTTTTTAAATCCGCTTTGACTTTTTTGTACATTTACAGCCATTTTAACAGTGGTCTTAGATGAAGAAGATAAATGTGTCTGTGACAATAGAAAAACAAACATACTGTACATCCATTGCTTTAATATGTATTATTAATATCACTAATAAAGCAGGAAATATTTTTTATACTTTTTGAACATTAAAAAATGTATTTTTATTTGTTTAAATGGCTTGAGCCACAACAAACTACATTTACATTTGTTCATAAATTTTTTGTCAAAACGCTAAACAGTACCGTGCAGTTTACAAGGCCATTCTAAGAGGATTAAAGCTGGAGTAAGCAAGGGAGAGAATGAATATTGAAGTTTTTTTTTATGATACAAGACATAGACTGTCTAGTCTATTGGTTAGTCAAATAAATGCGGAACAGGTATGTTTTGAGCTGTTTTTTGAAAGTTTTGAAGGAGGCTGGCAGTTCATCTCATCACAGAGAAACACAATGAGTAAAGGTTTTTGAAAGCGATGTTGTGCCTCGCGTTGATTGAACAACCAGGGATCGCTCATTTTCAGTTTATTATCCTTCACTAACTAAAAAAATGAAATACATATACATACATACAAAAGTTAAGATAATACACATAAGACATCATAATTGCAGCAAGAAGATAATTTTTTTAGGTCATCTAAAAAAGTGACTTGCATTTTACAAAACTGATTAAATGTGAAATTCAGTGTGTCGCAATTGCTACTAAATTATTCTAACTAAAAGATTATCATAATTTTAAGAGAAATGTTGTGAGATTATTGTATATTAATGTTTTTTGTCCTTACCTCTTTAAATGATCCGTAGTTGAGCTCTGTGAGCAACCTTGTGTTATATTTGGTCCGTGTGGATGTTTTAATGTTTGTTTGTCCATCATTGCTTTAAATGCCCAGTAACCAATCACAAGTCATTTTTCTGCCCCGGACCACTTCTTTTTTCCTCTGCTTGTAGTCTAGTTTCTTTTTGATGTTGAATAAAAAGGGGGTTTAAAACAAGCCCTCTAAAGCAATATCCTAATCCAAAACTCATATATCAAACAACTAAACTGTTCTCAGGTCAGACAGACGTGGCTATGGAATATCTATGACTCACAATTAAAGGTCAGCAGTGACCTCATTGGTGCTGGTTCAAAGAGAGACCTTTCCTTAGAAAATGGTTTGACATGTTGTGGGGTTAGACATTCCACTGAGTGTAGTTTCCCAGTCTAAAGGTTGACATCCCGATTTGATTGGGTGAAATTATTAACAACAACAACAAAATGCTTCTGTCTTTTAGTGTCAGGTGAGATGTGCATTAAATACTTATTATTTTCTATTTAATTGTCTTACAATTGAAATTTAATTGTACTGTATTTATATAATTAATTTAAAAAGTGATGTTTATCGGTTATGAATTTTATCCTGTTTATTATTTTATTTACAGCTATCACTATTCAAAGATAATAGTTTATGACAATCACATGCATTTTTTTAATTTATTATGTGCTGTTTTCAGTTAATCTGGTTATGTTTTCAGTTTTCAATTATATTTTCGATTAGCCACTAAAAACTGTAAAAAGCACTTCAGAGTTTTTTCAAAGAAAATATTTTACGTACTGTTATTCTGCAGTAGTATTGGTGTTTTAAGTTGTTTTTAGGACATATCTACAGTGCCTATATTACAAAAGGTTAATAATAAAATAAATAAATTTAGAGCAGTGCGCTACCAAATATAAAGCTCCACCTGGTGGATTTATATGGTAAGTTTTAATGCTTACTGAAGTACCTGTTTCTGTTTAAAACATTTAAAAAAAATCAAAGATAAGAAATAAACGTAGTTTTAATCGAGCTATGAAAAATGATAACTCCAAATATAATATTTTGCTCTAGCATTTAATAGCTAATTACTAGTAGTGTTAGGGACAGAAGAGGAGCGTGTTGTGAATGTTCAGTGTTTGGGTCCCTAGAGGGCGCTCTTGTTCAGCTGGTGCTTGACTGGCTCACAGGAATAACAAAATAGGTGGAACGGCAAATGAATAATCTCAATGTGGGTGGAGTTAAGGGTCTCGGAAGTTTTTTCTAATTGGCCAGCCCGATGAGTTTGAATAATTGTTAAAGCTCTTAGGAATCGTCATCTTTTAACATTAAAACGGTTACAAATCTCCTATATTTAGTGTGTACTTATCATATACGCCAGGATACATCCCATCAGAGCACATTCCAGTAGAGACAGTTAGTTTCAGTTAAAAACAGTACAATACAGTCGCTGAATGTATCTGATGTTTTCTGTTTTTACCCCATCAAGGCTTTAATAAATTTAATCATCTAAACTTTTTAGTGCAACTACAAGGAAGTTCAATTAAACTAATTGTTTTGATGCTTACTGTACATATTAGTACAGTGGAGAAATAAAGAAAAAGGAAAATAGGCAAAACCAACTAAATTACTGTATGAGTAAATACATTTTTATTGAAATTTATACGGCTATTGAGCGCGTATTGTATTCATCCATCCATCCATTTTCTACCACTTATCCGGGGCCGGGTCGCGGGGGCAGCAGTCTAAGCAGGGATGCCCAGACTTCCCTCTCCCTAGACACTTCCTCCAGCTCTTCCGGGGGGACACCGAGGCGTTCCCAGGCCAGCCGGGAGACATAGTCCCTCCAGCGTGTCCTAGGTCTTCCCCGGGGTCTCCTCCCGGTGGGACATGCCCGGAACACCTTCCCGGGAAGGCGTCCAGGGGACATCCGGAAAAGATGCCGGAGCCACCTCAGCTGGCCCCTCTTGATGTGGAGGAGCAGCGGATCTACTCTGAGCTCCTCCCGAGTGACCGAGCTTCTCACCCTATCTCTAAAGGATCGCCCAGCCACCCTGCGGAGAAAGCTCATTTCGGCCGCCTGTATCCGGGATCTTGTCCTTTCGGTCATGACCCACAGCTCATGACCATAGGTGAGAGTGGGAACGTTGATTGACCGGTAAATCGAGAGCTTCGCCTTGCGGCTCAGCTCCTTCTTCACCACGACAGACCGGTGTAGCGACCGCATTACTGCAGAAGCTGCACCGATCCGTCTGTCAATCTCCCATTCCATCCTTCCCTCACTCGTGAACAAGACCCCCAGATACTTGAACTCCTCCACTTGAGGCAGGAACTCTACACCTACCTGAAGTGAGCAAGCCACCCTTTTCCGACCGAGAACCATGGCCTCAGATTTGGAGGTGCTGATTCTCATCCTGCAAACCGTCCCAGTGCATGCTGAAGGTCCTGGTCTGATGGGGCCAGCACGACGACATCATCCGCAAAGAGCAGAGACGAAATCGTGTGGTCCCCAAACCCAATGGCCTCCGGCCCCTGGCTGGGCCTAGAAATTCTGTCCATAAAAATTATGAACAGAACCGGCGACAAAGGGCAGCCCTGCTGGAGTCCAACATGCACCGGAAACAAGTCTGACTTACTGCCGGCAATGCGAACCAAGCTCCTGCTCCGGTCGTACAGGGACCGGATAGCCCTTAGCAAAGGGTCCCGAATCCCTTTATACTTGACGAGTTCGCCGTTGAGATATTCTTTGAAACGACAGGGGGCGCATGAACGAAATCGTTCTGTAAATCCGCAGGAAGTAGAAGAAAAGTAGGAATTTTACCGGAATTACGTCAGATCATTCAGAATGGGGTCTTGCGAGCAGCTGCTCGACAAGGAAACGTAGGAGATTTTTTTGTTGTTGCTACTATCAAAAGAAGGGAGATGGAAATGTGAATAAATCGCTCTTTTGAAGCAGATGCGTGTGATGGACGGGGAAATGCATTTCGAACTATTGTTTGTTGATTTAATAAAAAAATTTATCAAACTTTTTGTTCACTCTTTCATTTCTGTGCATAATGCACACATTTCTACATATTGTTGGTTAGGGACTGCTAAATGCACATTGCCATAGATTAACCTATTGGATGTCTTTATGTTATATAAAATGAGAAGATATAAGAACAGTTCAAAAGAGCAATGTTTATAAATATTGTTTCAATCTGAATACAATATAAAACAGACACACTGATGATGAAAGATGTCTGTAGAGGCGTACATGTTCAGCCAAAATCTCTTCAAAGCTTTCATGTTGACTGCGGCGCCGCGCGAACTGTTCGCTCAGGGCACAAAAAATGTTGCGCACGCCGCCACGCGAAATGAGCTCGCGCTCACCCAAAGCGAACTCCGCGAACACCGCGATGACGTCATATTTGGCGCGCGCACCCAGGCGAACTAGCGACTGCGTCGAGTTTAACAAGCCCTTAACACATTACGCCCAATGGTGCGATCCAAAAACAGACACGAGTCTGGACGTCACTCACGACACGCGGATCTTCGGTCCTCCACATCTTCCCGTGACAGTCTGTCTGCTGGTGTCAATGGAGTGCAATGTGCAGTGCATTTACTTTCACGATAAAAAATCTTGTACATCGCCGAGTGTAACGGACAGCATATTTGATGGACTGACAAATACAGTTCAGCGGATCCACCTTTCAAGTCTGTAAGTATATTCTTTAACCTACTACAATGTGTGTTCGTCTTCATGATGTGCTGCACAAATCCATGGGCGTATGAAATGAAGTATCGCGAGATCAAACCTCTGCTCTATCCTTTCGAAACGCTCTCGCGGCATTATGATATCATATAACGGTCGGTCTGCGCAGCACCGCATGCAGTCAAGCACCGCTACTATCTGAAAGCTGTAGCTGCCTGAAGAAGTAATCTAATGGATTAAGATATTAATAGTTTTAATATCAAAACATTAGGCTATTACTAGTATAGTTAGAAAAAAGGGGATAAACACGTGTTTAGTAAAAATTGCATGTGACATAGTTAGCTGTTTTATGTATACATCTTTCACTACTTTATAAAGTCTACCTTATTTGAGGACGGTAAAATTTGTGTATATGGAGCACTGAAACCGTTTTCTGTTTCTTTACACTCTGCAGGGTTTCTATATTTCAGAGCCCTTCAACAGCGAATAGCTGTGTATGTTCCTCAGATCAGAAACATTTGGAATATGATGACGCAAGGTATCTGAAGTTGCAAAAGTTTGAGGTTATGAATTACTTAATGCAAATTAACTCTCCACGTACAGAATGATGTGTTCACTTGAAATTGTAGACCGATGGCTATGAAGAACTATGTCTACTTTGTGGATCCGTTCCATGTCATGCTTTGGAGACTTTGACCATAAAATAGCTTGATAAACTTACCCTTTATCCAAAAGATAAACAGCTTTTATTTGAAGCAAAATGGGTCCTTTTGTGTCTCCATTTAATAACCTGCTATGCATGCTTCTGGGCATCTCCTTCACTGTCTGGTTCAAGCTGCTCTTGGTTTTCATCATTGTTCCTGCCATTTTTGGCCTGTCCCTTGGCATCCGGACGCTCTACATGAAGACGCTTCTTAAGGTGTTTGAGGTGAGTTGGGTGTAAAGTGATGTTTTACAGACTTGATTTATTTTTTGATTACTGTTGGGGTGACAAAGTCTGGTCATGGTATTTATACTGGTTGCTCAATAGTATCTTTGTAGAGTAAACATGATCACAGCAGCTACAAATTTCTCATCTTAGACTTGGCTCTTTGATTAGAAAAGTTTGATTTTCATATCAGTCCCAAATTCCTACTTGAATATAAAAAAAAAACTAGATACTTTATAATTCATAGTCAGTTCCCATACATTTTAGAGGGTATGAGAGACCAGGTGCAAGAAATGGATGGGGAGGATTTGTTGCATGAGTGCACATCTGGTTAATTTTTCAGGATTAAATCACTTTCTAGGTCTAGGTTTTTAAAGGTCTAGTGTAAATTTAGTGGCATCTAGTGGTGAGGTTGCAAATTCCACCAAACCACTCACTCCACCAATCCCTTTCAAAACACTACGGAGGCTGACACACAACAAATTTGTCTGTATGAGCAGTTTGTCTGTTTAGAGCTACTGTAGAAACAGCATGGGGAATGCCATGTAAGGGGACCAACTGTGTGTGCAGATAGAAATAGCTAAGGTCTTTACACTCCTCTAAACAAATAGTTATTTATATTATATAGCATTTCTGTCAATAGATCCCACTTGTCTTAAAGCTAATTCTTCCAGATAAAAATTGATTAAAAAATGTCAGTATGTTGTCCCGACAGCTCAAAGTACTCCATGTATACACGTCAACTATTTATTTAAACCAGAGGTGTAAAGAGTACCTGAAAACCATACTTGAGAAATGTATGGATACCATGCAGTGAAAATTACTCCATTACAATTTACAAGTCACGAATTTCAAAACGACTTGATTAAAAGTCTTAGAGTATCTGATTTTAACAGTATTTGAGAATTTTATTCATATTAAATGTAAGCTCAAAGCAGCACTAGTCCTCAACGCTTAAAGGGATAGTTAAAAAAAAAGAAGACAATTCAGTCATTAACTTGCCTTATGTCATTTCATACCTGTATGAATTACTTTGTTCCGATGCACAGAAAAAAAGATATTTGGATGTATGTTAGTAATTTTGTGACTTCCAGGAAGAATGAAATGGTAGTCAGAGCTGCCCCACAACTCTGTTTCCTAAATTCTTCAAAATATCTCATGTATTCAACAGAACACAAAATACATATATTTTTTCTTACTACGGTAGTGGATATTGTCCCAGAACTGAAAATTGCTAACATTCTTCCAAATATATTTCTCCGTTTTCAATGGAACAAAGAAATTTATACAGGTTTGAAACAACCTGAGGGTGAGTAAATGATATGGGATTAGAATCCCGCCATAAGTATTGCGGGCATACTTAAAAATATAATAAACGTAAATCAAAAAATTTAAACTGTGAATCAGAACTTTAAACATATTTTAAATGATATTGGACAAAATAAATATATAAAGTCAAAGTTGTTCAAATCGCAACCAAAATAATGTTGTCCTTGGTTGTTTTACTCATTTTGGTGTTCTTTGATATTTTCTGCTAATATTTTAACTTTTTCTATGCATACGTTATTTTTTCCCTCGCTTGTTTTTCCACGTTCTGCGCTTGCTTTTCCAAAAACTGCAGTTCGAGTTTCATGGTAATTAGGGCGGGCTTTTGCGTCACCATTGGTCAACTAGTTCTAGATTGACAGCTCCTCCTCGAGTCAATCAGTCGAAGATGGTGTTGACGTCACTTCATACGCGACTCGCGGCATATCCCTGGAGGTGGACTATAACCGTCATCTGCAAATCCCGGACAAGGTCCACAGGTAATTGAACATAATAATATCGTTACTGAGTGTCAGATACACTTCTGTTATGAATATGCTCTGCCAGGTTTACCGAGTAATTTGATGTCCAGTTCCACCAGATAGTCCGATAAATTAACATACATGGGTCCCGTTAGCTGGGTTTAGTCAGCGGTGCTATAGTTTACAGTTACTTTATTAAGTTATTTAATATTATTGGCTGTGTATTTAGAAATAAATACTGTATTGTTGTAAATGTGATGTTGCTAGCTTGTGACAATTATAATGCCATGCGAATCTTAACTCATTTAGACGAGCACATGATGCAGCGTCTTATCTCACAGTAGTGCATTAAATCAGTAATAAGTGCTAATTGAACGTAGTGTTACCGGGGAACAGATGTGTTTTGTCAGTTTTGTGAATTTTGCTCCAATGCAAGGAATTATGTCAAAGAGCATGGTATTACACTAGTGTGTACATAGGAAACGATTTAAACATTTAAAACGGTCTGTCTTAATAGACAAAGTGTGTAAAAAAAGATGGACATTGTTTAAAGCTGAATCTTAACCCAATCAGCTTTGAAACCAGGTGTCCATGTTATGATTAAAAATGCACAGAACAATGCATACTTCAACTTGTATATTTTTTATCCTAGGACCTTTTGGAGCAAGACAGCGCTTGAGGACTTATTGGAGGAGCAAAAACGCTAGTAACAGTCCCTCATGTAGATGGAGTGTACGTTATCATGATATGGCTCAGTTCATGACAACCAATCTTACATATCAGAGATATTTACTTAGTTCAATTTTGTGACGCAGTCCGTTGCAACTTGAATCTTAAAGCATCAGACTAATATTAATGTAATATGTTGTTATTTTTATGTCATTTAACACCATTATAAAGGTGATTAAAAAAAGCAAACATCACTACAGGAACGTAATGAGACTGGTTAAATAGAGTACTTCAATACAATATACTAATGCCGCAACAGAATTGTCATTTTTGGTGGTTCAAAAGTTCACATTTGTCCATTCAAGTTATCCAGAAGTTAGCAGGGTGTTTTTACTGATATGTATAGATTCACTGATCCTATCCACTCAATAAATGTTAAAATGAGTTCTTGACAATCTTAAATTGATGGTCATGCACTTGTATTAGATGGAGCCATTCATGCTGTTCTGATGAGGAAAGCATATCTTGGATAGCCTTCGAGTCTTTTTAGATGCAGTATACAATGCAAAGTCCATCTCCATGTTTCTTGAAGGAAATATTTAAGAAGCTTATGATCTTCTGTTTTTCAAAAGCTGTGGAACTCACTCTTGCACTAATTTCAGGAGAAACGTGGCTGAGGACGTAGTCAACATCGTGCTGGAAAAAATGCAAAATGCAAGTCGACAGAATTACAAACGTGTTAAAAAAAAGACAATGCTGGTAAAGAAATTTAACTTACTGTGTTGTCTCTTGCAGAGATCCTTTCCATTAACACAGGGGTGTCCGAAGTCAGTCCTCGAGGGCCTGTGTCCTTCAAAGTTTCGCTTCAACTCTAATCAAACACACCTGAACAGCCAATCAACATCTCACAAAACATACTAGAAACTTCAAAACAGGTTTGTTAAACCAAGTTGGAGCTAAACTCTGCAGGACTGTGGCCCTCCAGGACCGACATTGGACATCCATTAACATATCCATCAAACCGTAAAGTGGATGTCTTGATGCAAGAGGCTTAGCACTGATGCAACTCAAAATGTTACATGGGGAACAACTGCTTTCCTAGAGAAAAACAAGTGACATGAATCATACAAAGCAAAACTAATAATGAATATCTTTTGAATGTGTTTTAGTTGTAACAAGTGTTGTAAACAATTTGAGCACAAGACTGCAACTTAAATTAAAATGGGTCTAATTATGAAACCATTGCAATAACATTCAAATGGCAGTTACCCTGGATAACGTTTATTACTGATAGATGGTTAGCAGCCAGAATGTCTCAACAGTAGTCAACTAATGTTACCTTCACCCAGAAAAGCGTGAGAAAAGACGCTAACGTTACACGATGTGCTTGTCTAAATGAGTTAAGCTGCGAATGGCATAATCATAATTATGAGGTAGCAGTACACGCATTTACACAAATTCAGTCTTCACTCAGAGTACTTATAACAGATATAAGAAGTGTGTCTGACACTCAATAATGATATAATTATGTTCATAAATGTTTAAATCGTTTCCTATGTACACACTAGTGTAATACCATGCTCTTTGACATAATTCCTTGCATTGGAGCAAAATTCACAAAACACATCTGTTCCCCGGTAACACTACGTTCAATTAGCACTTATTACTGATTTAATGCACTACTGTGAGATAAGACGCTGCATCATGTGCTCGTCTAAATGAGTTAAGATTCGCATGGCATTATCATTGTCACAAGCTAGCAACATCGTCACATTTACAACGATACAGTATTTATTTCTAATATTAAATAACTTAATAAAGTAACTGTAAACTATAGCACCGCTGACTAAACCCAGCTAACGGGACACATGTATGTTAATTTATCGGACTATATGGTGGAACTCGACATCAAATTACTCGGTAAACCTGGCAGAGCATATTCATAACCGAGGTGTATCTGACACTCAGTAACGATATTATTATGTTCAATTACCTGTGGACCTTGTCCGGGATTTGCAGATGACGGTTAATTTATAGTCTACCTCCAAGGATATGCCGCGAGTCGCGTATGAAGTGACGTCAACACCATCTTCGACTGATTGGCTAGAGGAGGAGCTGTCAATCTAGAACTAGTGGACCAATGGTGACGCAAAAGCCCGCCCTAATTACCATGAAATTCGAACTGCAGTATTTGGAAAAGCAAGCGCAGAACGTGGAAAAACAAGCGATGGAAAAATAACGTATGCGTAAACAATCTTAAAATATAAGCAAATAATAACAAAAATAACAAAGAATGAGTAAAACAACCAAGGGAAACGTCATTTTGTGTGCGATTTGGACAAGTTTGTCTTTATGAATACATAAAGTCAACTACCTGATAATGCACCCGCATTCTCATAAAGAAACCATTGAAACGTTTCAGTAAGTAAAGCCAAAAATGCAAAAGATCTATATTTTCTATATGCCTTCACTGCCCTGTAAATGACAATATTACTTCTTCTTTGGCAGATATAAAACGGCTGGAGAAAAAGTTAGGTGCCATACAAAATTTAATGTGTAATTGCATTAGTCATTACAAATGTAGTGGAGTAAAGAGTACATAATTATTTTAAAATGTAGTCAAATAGAGAGTAAAAGTTGCTAATATAATTAAAGCCATATCAAGCGACTTTTTGACCTTAAATGAATGTCTCTAAAATTATTTAGGTGGTAGGACAAGTTTTAACTGGACGAATTTTACTCCCGTTGGTTTCTAAGTAGCCTCCTGTCGGCTGAAATTGCAAATTTAACTTTGGTGTTCGGGACGGTACAAGCCCCGCCTATCCCCTGCTTTACGGAATACGTCACGTTTTACTCGTACCGTGGGATAAGCTAACAGCCAGGGCGTTCACACTCTTCCCGGTAAGAGGGTTCAACAACCGCAGTTTTGCACAAACGCCTTACAGCACTCGTTCCTCCGTTTCTCTGCCCGCTCTGTATCTGCACTCGCTGCGGCTGCTTCCTCTCCCCTCCCTCTCAAACATGACACCAGCTTTGAGTGTGACCGGCTGATGGTTCCTTTAGTCCCGCCTCTCTTGGTGTGATAGATTTTTCGGTCAGCTCGCGCTGAGGAGGCGGGAACAAATGGTTATGGTTACTTACATCTTCCTTTTCCAGGTACTTTGAATGAGTGTTTATGCTTTCGAAGTTTTAAATAGGCTCGATATGTGTTTGGGAAGATGTTCTGTTTATATTTTGTTGACATGTCCAGTGTTTTCTGTATTATGACGAATGCTAATTGCGATATTGTTCAGCAGCTAGCTAAATTCGGTTATGTATCTGGCATGCAATGTATAAAGTAACTGTGATGAAGAAGGTAGGGAATTGACGAGGAGGAGGGACAAATTGTTATTGTTAAGAAGTGTATGTACGGGTTTATTTGCCAGCGCAATTGATTTTGATATTTTGAGCATTGTTTGTTGATTAGCTGAATATTTTTGTGGATACTTCCTTGTTGTGTTTGATTGTACCTGTTGAGGAGAAAAAAGTTAGAAATTATGTCATTGTTTGCATACCTGTAAAAGAACTATGAAAGAAAATATATTATTTTAATGTTTAAAAACAGTAAATTGTTACAGTATTTATATCACCAGAGAAAAAGCTTTGTGTTGACGTTTTTTATATCTCCCCCTTTCAAGGCGCAAGTAAGCAAACTTAAGCAGTCAAAGTCCTGTCGGACCGATGTTACCGACGTAACATGACATCATGAAAATGACGTTTCATGCAGTCTGTTATATTGCCGTGTTTGAAAGTAAGCTGTCTGCCAAGTTGTAAGTCCGAAGGTGAATAAATAACGAAGTTATTTGCTTGTAAAAATGAGAGTCGACTCTGAATCACACAAACGAGCCGTGGATGCATATCTACGTCACTATACATAAACGTGTTGCTGAGACTGCCGGGAAAACGTATGTCTCCTCCCCCAAACACTGTCGCACTTTCGTGATGCGTGTGTATCATGTCTAGAGTCTGTGTTCTACGCTGTGAAACTAAGTCCGTCTTATTTCAGCTACCTAAGCAAGAACGTCTGAGGGAAAAATGGTTACAATTCATTTTTCAAAGAATACCGAAGGGGTATAACCCCAGGGTTGTACTGTGTGCGCGTCATTTCACAGATGATTGCTTTGATAATCTTGGCGCGTTCAGTGCAGGATATGTGAAACGACTATCCTTGAGAGAGGGGGCAATACCAACTCTATTTGGACCTTTTAGCTCCACCGAGTCCCAACCTGTAAGTGTGACTTTTGATATTTGTCTGAACTTCAAGAAATATTTTCGTACCTTATGGCTGTGTTTAGCTAATGCATATAACGCTAACATTAGCATGTACTGTTACTTCTGGTGTGTTACAGTTTGTTTATCTTGCTATTTACTCGGTTGATTGAATTGTTCAATCCACGAATTCTCAAAGTATTTGTTTCAAGAACTAAGTGGAGTACTATCTGTATTGTAATAACATCTGAAGATACGAACACGGTTCACTGTATGCCATATGCCGTGTCAACTAGTCCATGTATAATACTGTTACAAGAGAATTGTAAATGTTCTTTTTCTTACTGGGATCTGCAGAAGGATGAATTAATTCTCTAAATATTTTAAACGTTTATGAACTTAATAGAATGTTTTATGAAATAATTTTGTTGTGATAGCAACAAACGATAGAAAATATTTTTCATAACATAAATTGATTAATAATAATGTGTAAACAACCTGTTGCACTTTCTGGCAGCAAATATTTTCATTCTCGCTTTGCAGTTTGACGCGTTTGACGCATTTGCCGCACGTGCACCTATATAGATATATTTGGGTGAAACTACAATAATTTTTCATAACGTCGACTTTTTGAAAGGCCCTTATGTACCATGACAACGCACAATTAGACGAAATAATAGTATTACTAACGTATTTTAAGAAAAAAAAAATTTACTTCATTGATAAGCAAAACACAACATGCATGTTGTCACACTGAGAGTTTTTATGACAAGAGTTGTCACTTGCCACTGACTAACATCCTGCTCCAGTCGTGGTGGACTTTGTGGAGGATTAGCGTCTTCTTCCTCGTCAGACTCGGGCTCAAATTGGTACGGTAAAATCGCCGCCATCTCTATCTACACATATAATATACATGACATCCAACCACATGTAAACCGTAATCCTGTAATGATGGTAGGCGTTCACTTTGCGACAAATGATGAACGCGTTTGACCAATCACAACAGACTACACCATCTGACCAATCACATGACACGAGGTTACCGGGTAGGAGGGGCCTAGACGGGTGAATCGCGGAACGAATCATTTGAGAATCAGTCAAGAAGTAAGGTACGAATAACTGCATATAATAACGAGATTAAAGTGTTTTTACACATTGTATGTAGATAAACTTGTTGTTGGACACTCCATTACCCAAAGTAGGGCCTAAAAAAACATATGTTACCTACTCTTCAACAAACAAACAACATCCATCCCCCACACTGTTGAAAAGCTTGCCACGCCCCTGCTAACAATAAGACGAAACGATCTAGTTCAATGCAAGTCTCCAAACCATCACTCTGGCAGAGCCAGCAAATAAAACAAAGAGCAGAAGAGAGAGAGTAATTGTACACGAATCGATATCTGACGGACTGTATTTCCACTACGGCGGAGCGTGCCGCTGGTAACGTCGAAACGCATCTGCTATGAGGCGTGTCAATAATTTTGCGCCAACACGGCTCCGAAATGAATCCACCATTTGCAGCAGTCGATCTTGGCTTGCCCACTGTTTAAGTCGATTGGCTGCCGCCCGGCGTTTGTCGCTTGATATTTGATATCATATTGATTGATATTTTTGACGCTCTCAACAAAGGACAGACATACAAATGCTCCACACACACACAATATGCATACATACTTACACACATTGACATAGACGCACACACGCAAACACACTCGCACACACGCACAGTGAAAGCACACATTTGAGATAAAGGGGAGAGATCCACAGGTCAAATATTAAACGGACTATAAATTCTTATATGCAATATTAATTATGTCTAACTTCTAAATTCTAAAGCAGCCCCCCCGGCCAGGCAAATAGTGCAAAACAATATGCAAACGGTGGCGAGGAACCCAAAACTCCAATCGAGAAAAAAAACCTCAGGAGAACCCAGGCCCAACCAGGGGATTCCAGTTCCCCTCTGGCAAAAAATGCTGCCTCTGCACAAGCTCAACAGTGCTTGCACAACAAGGCTAAATAAAAAATAAATAAACTTACTAATAAGGTAAATTATAGATTTAAGATTATCATTAACAATCTAATAGCATCTGAAGTGTTGTAGAAAAATCGTGTCAAGTTGCTGCGTCCTTTATCCAGCTCTATCATCTCAGCTCTTGTCAGGTCACCGCTTCCCATTCTCAGCTCTGCCATCAGGTCTGGGCATGAACTGCATCCTGCGGTAATCTTGGAACAAAAAGATAAGACTGGCTGAGAGTAGACTACTGTTCTGCACTCTTTGATGCAACAAGAACATCATTTGTTGTTGGATGTGTTCCTGGTTCCGGTTGATCTAAATAATGCAGCCTACATCCTGTCAACTCAACTCAACTTTATTTATATAGCGCTTTTTACAATTTTCATTGTTACAAAGCAGCTGTACATGAGACACATTGAATACAAGTATGAATTCTAAAGCAGCCCCCCCGGCCAGGCAGATAGTGCAAAACAATATGCAAACGGTGGTGAGGAACCCAAAACTCCCATCGAGAAAAAAAAACTCAGGGGAACCCAGGCCCAACCAGGGGATTCCAATTCCCCTCTGGCAAAAGCTGCTGCCTCTGCACAAGCTCAACATAGCTTGCACAACAAGGCTTAATAAAAATATAAAAATTAAGGATTTAGGATTATCATTAACAATCTAATAGCATTTGAAATGTTGTGGAAAAACAAAGTTGTCGCGTCCTTTATCCAGCTTTATCCTCTTAGCTCTTGTCAGGTCACTGCTTCCCATTCTCAGCTCTGCCATCAGGTCTGGGCATGAACTGCATCCTGCGGTAACCTTGGAACAAAGAGACAAGACTGGCTGAGAGTAGAGTACTGTTCTGCACTCTTTGATGCAATAAGTACATCATGTGTTTTTGGATGTGTTACTGGTTCCGGTTGATCTAAATACTGCAGCCTAGATCCTCTGAGTATTATTATTATGGAAGTGTAGTGTATGCAAGATTGAAAAGATGTGTCTTTTGTCTAGATTTAAACTGACAGAGTGTGTCTGCCTCCCAGACAGTGCAGGGAAGAATCTTCCAAGGTTTAGGTGCTAGATAAGAAACGGATCTACTACCTGCACTTGATTTTGAAATTCTAGGTATTAACTCAACTCAACTCAACTATTTATATAGCGCTTTTTACAATTTTCATTGTTACAAAGCAGCTGTACATGAGACACATTGAATACAAGTATGAATTCTAAATTCTAAAGCAGCCCCCCCGGCCAGGCAGATAGTGCAAAACAATATGCAAACGGTGGTGAGGAACCCAAAACTCCCATCAAGAAAAAAAAAAACTCAGGGGAACCCAGGCCCAACCAGGGGATTCCAGTTCCCCTCTGGCAAAAGCTGCAGCCTCTGCACAGGCTCAACAGTGCTTGCACAACAAGGCTTAATAAAAATATAAAATTAATGATTTAAGATTATCATTAACAATCTAATAGCATTTGAAATGTTGTAGGAAAAACAAAGTTGTCGCTTCCTTTATCCAGCTCTATCCTCTTAGCTCTTGTCAGGTCACCGCTTCCCATTCTCAGCTCTGCCATCAGGTCTGGGCATGAACTGCATCCTGCGGTAACCTTGGAACAAAGAGACAAGACTGGCTGAGAGTAGAGTACTGTTCTGCACTCTTTGATGCAACAAGTACATCATTTGTTGTTGGATGTGTTCCTGGTTCCGGTTGATCTAAATAATGCAGCCTAAATCCTTTGAGGATTAATATTATGGAGGTGTAGTGTATGCAAGATTAAAAGGATGCGTCTTTAGTCTAGATTTAAACTGACAGAGTGTGTCTGCCTCCCGGACAATGCAGGGAAGAATATTCCAAAGTTTAGGCGCTAGATAAGAAAAGGATCTAACACCTGCACTTGATTTTGAAATTCTAGGTATTACCAACTGACAGGACGCCTGAGAGCGTAATGCACGTGGAGGATTGTAATACAATACAAGTTCATTCAAATACTGCGGCGCTAGACCATGTAGGGCTTTATAGGTAATAAGCAAGATCTTAAAGTTAACGTGATCCTTTAAAGGTAAACAGTGCAAGGTTGACAGAACCGGGGTTATATGCTCATACTTTTTTGTATGTGTATGAACTCGAGCTGCCGCGTTTTGAACCAGTTGCAGTTTTTGTAATAGGCCTGCAGGGCAACCACCTAAAAGTGCATTACAGTAATCTAGTCTTGATGTCATGAATGCATCAATTCATTTCTCTGCATCTGACAGTGACACCATATGACACATAGTTTAGATATATTCTTAAAATGGAAAAATGCAATTTTACAGGTGTTGGAGACATGGCTCTCAAATGACAGATTACTATCGAATACAACGCCAAGATTCTTAGCTGACGATGAGGATTTTATGGAGCATCCTTCAATAGTTAAGCAGTATTCTTGGTTGTTACGTATGGCGGTTTTTGGTCCAGTAAGTAACACTTCTGTTTTGTCTGAGTTCAGTAGTAAAAAATTGTTACTCATCCAGTTTTTTAAATCAACTATGCATTCCTTTATTCGATGGAATTACTGGGTTTCATGAGGCTTCGAGGAAATGTAAAGTTGAGTATCATCAGCATAACAGTGAAAGCTAATTCCGTGTCGCTTTATTATATCTCCTAGAGGTAGCATATATAATGTGAAGAGCAGAGGCCCTAAGACTGAGCCCTGTGGTACACCGTACTAGACTTGCGATTTGCGGGACACATCATTGTTTATTGCAACAAATTGAAAACGGTCAGATAAATAAGACTAAAACCATTTCAATGCTATTCTATTAATGCCGACGTACTTTTCAAGTCTGTGTAGGAGTATGCTGTGGTCAATGTTGTCAAATGCAGCACTAAAGTCTAGCAGCACAAATAAATACAGCCCTGGTCAGACGCTAAAAGCAGATCATTTATAACTCTGATCAAAGCAGTCTCTGTACTGTGACATGCTCGAAAACTTTAGATATAAAAGGTAAATTCGATATAGGCCTGTAATTCCCTAGTTCAATTGGGTCGAGTTTGGGTTTTTTGACAATGGGCCTTATAACAGCCACCTTAAATGCTTAAGGCACGTGTCCTAATGTCATCTTATACATTTATACATAGGTATGTGCCATCCCCTGGGTCGAACCCACAACCTTGCGTTGCTTTCGTAGCATGATCGTGCTTCATCATGAATTCAGTGTTATGATTGTAAATGATGACAACCAAACCACAATAAAAATGTTGATTACTTAGTTCATGCACGTAGACTAATATTGTCGGCATCTATAGTTACTGTGCCAGGCTCTTTTCCCATAGCGTGTTGAGTGTAAGTTATTGATTGCACCTGTACCACAAAGCGCAACGCCTGGTCGCGAGTGTGTTTCCGAAAAAAAACTAAGTTACAGAAAATGATTTGCGTTGGTTACTTAACACATTCACGTGCATTTGCTGTGTTTTGGGTGACTATGTGTTATGTAGCTAACGTTAGGAAGGTAGCTGCTATGTAGCTAGCACGCTTTGCGCTGACGGCTAACAACCAACTGCTACATCAGAATCTATTTTGAACTATTAGTATAGCCCAGTAGTAAAACTCACGGGAGCCAAAATAATGCTTTAGTACATTCACGGTTTATGAAGTGACATGATGTATCAGCGGATTCTGACTAGTCAACATATTCACGTGTATTGCGCTGCCTACACGGAAGCTTAAAAGCTGTATACAGCGGCAATATTTACTACATTTCTAACAGACAAGTGCGCTATCAACCACGTGGGGGAACCATACACCAAAATGGCTCGTTGACGCTATAATACTCAGTACAAATACAAAGTAGCCAAAGGATACTTAAGTAAAGTAACTAATTACATTTACTCCAATACTTTACAGCACTGATTTAAACTGACAAATGAAGGTTATGGAGCCAGTTCTTACACTGATCGTATAATAAGGCATGGCTGAATACCATTAAAGAAATTAAAAGGAAGCTTTTGGTAAACTTTGCCAATCAATACTTTGACTCTCGGATGTGTTTCCTTGTTTTTCAGTGCTGTAAGTCAATTGTGTATTGTGTTCTCCACATGCCCTTCCTGAATTAACAGACTCACATTATTCCTCCGCCCACATCTTTTCAATAAAGTGCTTGTTGTTCCCTGTTGAGAATGTTCCTTCTTAGCGTGTGTGTAGGTTTCTATCTGTGTGTTCGCTACAGCTCACCACAATTTCTTAAATGAATGTAATACTCTATTATGTAAATTGAATAACAAATTAAAGAGGAATGTGCACATCATGTCTCATTAAATAAATGGGTTATAAGTTACATAAATAAATAGGTATAAGTTATAAGTTTTATGCTATCAACAGTTGTACAACAGTAGGTTTAAATGTCCTTCAAAACCTGTATATCATCGATGTCCTACTGAAACCTCATATGTCCAAGTTCATTCTTTTTAAGAAATTGGAAAACACAGGAATTTTTGATATTTGCAGTACCCAGTGACATTAAACAGTAACATTAAAGGTGACTGATAATAATGATTTATTGCAAAAACGAAATATCATCAATTATGGAGATACAAGGTTTCAGAAGAACAAAACAAGAACTTCTTTTGGTTTTGTGAACATAAAATGGACATCAATGGGGTCCAGTGTTGTTTGGTTACCAATGTTCTTCAAATATCTTCTTTTGTGTTCTGGGTGGGTGAATATATATTTTTGGTGAAGTGTCCCTTTAAGCGTAGATCGTATAAAATTCTTATGTTTTGTTTCATTTGTTTTCCAGTGGGCCACATTGAGGATAGAAAGAGGAGCTAAGGAAAAGAAGCATCTTTTGTACAAGACTAATGCTAATGGTATGCGTGTTTGTTACTGTGTTAACAAAATATATCCTGAGTGATGTGTGCTCGGGTGTGTTAACAATCAATGATGTTGCTTGTTTTGGTGTGTCCCTGGTGCTCTTTTGATCTCCTGGGACATAAGGCAAAAACAAAAAATCCATCATTATTACAAACCTGACTTTCTTCATTTGTGTTTAGAGAGATTGTTATTGGGACTACCAGCTTCAGTCAACGTTCACTTTTTGTTTCTTTTGTTTGTATTGTTATTTTCTCTTAGGCATCATTGCCAAAGAACCTACCTCGCTGGAAGAAGAGCTCAAAGAGATTCGGCAGAACGGCTGCAATCGAAAGCTGAAGGGGCCCACCACCATCATAGGCCACACCCCTACCTCCTCAGAGTACGAAATGTCAGACATCTTTTACTTTTTCCGGCGAGGGATTGAAAGCATTGTAGATGATGAGGTCACCAAATGTTTTACGGCGGAGGAACTTGAGTCATGGAACCTGTTGACTAGAAGCAACTATAACTTCCAGCACATCAGCACAAGACTGACGGTGCTGTGGGGTCTTGGAGTTGTCATTCGTTATGGCTTTCTTCTGCCTCTCAGGTGAGCTAGAACAGTTCTTCCGACATATCCACTGAGGTGCATGCGGGGCTTTCAGGCCAAATAAATAAAATAAGACATTTATTTCATGCATTTGGTTGATTTCAAGAGGTACATTTTTAACAGTAAGCATGGGCTTAAACCCATGATCTTTGCTTTGCAAAATGGTACCACATGAGCTACAGGAACACTCAAAAAGACTAAAATTAAAAGAAAGTTAACTGGAAGTACCATGATGCTTTGGACTTGGACCATTCGGCACCATAAGTATTTGTTGCACAGCATTTCAACCTTATTTTAGACAAGATATTTAAAGAACTCTTTTTCTGTCTCTTTTGTCCTGTTCTAGTACACACGTCTGAATTTAGTGTCTTGAAATACAGGCTAATTCTGCCGACTGCCGCTCCTCAGGGCAATGAACTTACATTCTTTAATAGAAACTCCTCACTGGCCCGTGCGCACATTTGAGATGATGGAGAGTGCTTGATATCTGAGCTATCTTTAATAATATGTCTCCAGCTGGGTATTGTGGGATGAATTTAATAATGGGCAGAAACCCAAATGCTTAGTGCTCAAAACTCTTCAGCAGTTTTACTGAAACTATTTACTATTAAGTGTAAATTAAATCAAGCATTTTAAATATAAAATCATTATTGAGTTATAGCTCTGGTAGAGTGAGTGAACGTGCTCTTGAAGCTGTGTTGCTCCCATAGAAGATGCAGGGTTGAGTGTGGTCCTACGGTGGCCGCTTGGTGTCACTGCGCTGCAACAGAAGAAAACACATGCAAACACATGCAAACACAAGCAAATTCAGAAAGCATCTTAATTAGTTTGGCGACAGATGCCCTGCAAATACTCGAAACACAAACAAACACAGAAACGCGCTGCAAATACTCGTAACACAAACAAACACAGAAACGCGCTGCAAATACTTGCAACACAAACAAACACAGAAACGCGCTGCAAATTCTCGCAACACAAACAAACTCAGAAACGTGCTGCAAGCTTCACGGACGACAACGGAAGTGTTTCCGGGGACCCCAAAAACTGATGCACCTGATTGGGACGCGCTTCATTTTCAGTGTTCAAATTCGTTAGTTCTGCAACATTTCTTTCCCCAATTCTCCTCTATAATAAAAGTTAAAAAAGTATAATGGATATTGTATAAAAAAGGATTTATAGGGTAAAACTTGAAAAGGTTGTCTTTAGTTTCATATTTTTATGATCAGGTTAACACTAGCAGTCACAGGAGTCAGCCTGCTGGTATTCTTTACCACCCTGATTGGTCTTTTGCCCAATGGCAGGTAGGAAACATTATACATCTTTTCTAGCGGTTAAAAATATTTGTCCGTTTTTGGACGAATAACGGTTAAAAAAACCTTCTTGTCAATGCATAAAAAATCTACTGTTTTTAAATGTTTCAAAAATCTTTTTTTTTTCTGTGCATTCCAGTTATTTTCAATTAAACTGCAGTTGGGTTGTTTGATAAGTAAAAGTAAACGAAAAAACAACAACAGCTTACTAACACAATAAAAACATGTTAAAAAATAAGGCTCCTAAACGATTAATCGCATCCAAAATAAAGGTTGTATTTACATAATATGTGTCTGTTCACTGTGCATATTAATTTTGTATTTATAAACACAACACAACATACACATGCATGTATCTTTATATGTTTAGGAAATATTTTGATGTTTTTATTTATATTTACCAATAATAAAATTTAAATTTATAAGTTTATTAATTTTTATATTTTTCTTAAATATATGCATGTATGTGGATGTGCTTATAAATACAAAATGAATATGCACAGTACACATATATAAAATATTTAAACACAAAATTTTATTCTGGATTGGATAAATTGCGCTTAATCATTTAACAGCCCTAGTTAAAAAACATTATTTTTGAACATTTAAAAAAATAATCAGTCATCCGTTTTTTAATGTACATGTAGTTTGTATAGTTTTGCATAAAATACATTTTCTAATGTAAACAAGCTTCATTTACCATAGTGTAATTGTATTATTTACTTCATAATATGCAGGTTCAGCATTATTTTGACTGTTCACTCATAACTAAATATTAACAATTAAATACAGTTTTGAAATAGATACTAATGTGTGGTTGTGTTTGTACACAGGCTGAAATGTTTACTCAGTGAGAAAGTGCACCTGATGTGTTATCGTATATGTGTGAGAGCGCTGACCGCTATCATCATGTACCATCACAGGTATGAGCAAATGAGCCACAGATGTTAATTTAGCAAGTGCATAAATGCCAGAAATAGGCAAACATATTTAGCACTGACGGTGGATTTCCAGGGTTTGCTAGATAAGTGGAAGCTGTAAAAAGTATTCAAGTTTTCCACCTGTGCTGGAGTGAAGATCAGACACTAGTAGAAAGTGTGGACAATAATTTGCCCAGCAAGGCTCTTTTATTTTTCTCTTACACAGATCTAAAATATGGTTACTAAACGCTTCACTGTTTGGAATTTAGTTCAAACTGTTTTTTTTAATCTCTTTGAACATCGGGAATGTTGACTCCTCAAGCATGTTTTGCACTGATGAGCAGCCATGTTAACATTCTACATTTTCTGATTGACCTCGGGTTCAGAGGTCACGACACTTCGATGAATTGACATCTGTCGGCCTCTCATTCTACTTTAATATATCAAAGAGTTTAAAGTAGATGTCCTTTAAGACTGTTGAGCGTGCAGAACTTTACTGTACTGTGCAGATATACTGCCATGAATTTTGAAAATTAAGTTAGCCATTTCTCTGACCAGGTTACGGCAGAGATTTAAAGTTAAATTACAGCATGAATAATGACACTGACTATGGGTCACTACTAGTTGCTGTACTCACCGTTCACAGTAGCATGTGTGTTTTTTCTTGGAACAGTGAAAATAAACCCAAGAATGGAGGCATCTGTGTCGCCAACCACACATCACCCATAGATGTCATTATACTAGCCAGTGACGGATGCTATGCAATGGTAAATGTTTGTGTGTCTTTACTAAACCTCTTGTGTGTGTATGATGGGTTAATTGTTTGCACACGGTCTGCATAAACCAAATTGATATAAACATACCAAATGTTGATTTTTTTTAAATTAAAAATGACAAACGTTTTCTGTTATGTTTAGATTTAGGGTTTGGGTTAATACATTATTAAAATGATTACACCTCTGGAGAGTCCTCGTAAACCACATGCAAGTTTGTGAAGGTAAATCGTGTGTGTGGGTGCTTGTGTGTGTCTTATAGGTTGGTCAAATCCACGGAGGGTTGATGGGGATAATTCAAAGGTCCATGGTAAAAGCTTGTCCACACATCTGGTTTGAACGGTCAGAAGTCAAAGATCGCCACCTGGTGGCTAAAAGGTAACACAGCACTGCTTCTTTAGATCTCAGACTGAGGCTGCGTCCAAATACCCCCACTTGTGGTATTGGCCACTTGAGAGCGCCTGCACACGGCAGGAAGTAAGAGCGCAAGTCTGTCCAATGTCTCAAATACGCCAAAGTGCAGTGCCCTTGACACACACTGAACCTAGCTTTCCTGTAGCTCAGTGGTAAGAGCATTGCGTTAACAATGAAAGGTTGTGGGTTCGATCCCAGGGCACATACCTATGTATAAATGTATAGGATATTGCAATGTATGTCGCTTTGTATAAAAGCGTGTGCCAAATGCATAAATGTAAATGTAAACCACACTATCTTGAATACCGTAGGGCTAAGTGTATCCCAACATGCATCACGTTTATCATGAGACTTTTTGCTCGGGTCTTGCGAGATTTTGCGGAAAGCTTTCCAGTGTAAAAGTTATACAACTACTTTTTAAGGGTATATCTTTATTTATAACATGATATCTTACATGAGTTTTTCTTTTGTTTTTGCTTTTTTGGGGTACAGCTGTTTGATACAACACAAATAAAGCACTAAACAAATAAATCTGACTTGACTTGACTATGTATTTAATTAGATTAGTTGCCCGTTTTATTGGTGAAAACTTCATTGTTATGTATTTTGTAAAACTGCTTTTTATCACATACTTAGAAACACCACATTAATTAATGTTACATGTTTGCACTTGCTAAGTGTGTCGCAGCGGGCTCGAAACACTACATGCTCACTTGGGATCTTTACACCCACCAGAACACTTGGGCCGAAAACAGGAAATTAGTTATGAACGTAGTTAAGTGGTCAAGTGTAAAGACCGCAAGTGGGGGTATTTGGACGCAGCCTGAGTCTGAGAAAGTTTATGACCTCACCTCTTCTTGAAGTTTAGTTATTCAATAGGGTTCATTCTTTCATTTAATTGTTATTAATAAAGTGAATGTTATTTCAGGTTGAGCGATCATGTAAAAGACAAAACCAAACTGCCCATCCTAATTTTTCCAGAGGGTAAGATTTATACATTTTTTAGAAAGCAGTCTGTATGTACAGAGGAGACGGTTTTATAACTTTTCTTCATAATTCATAGTCTAATAGAGATCTGTGTGCCTCTTTAAGTAATTAAAACATTTATGTGAGCCAGTAATACAAATATTTACACAGAGAAAGGTTGGATAATTTTGAATAGAGAAGTCAGAATGTGACAGTTGCACTTGCTGCTGACATTGGAACACTTGGAAAACAAGATAAAAAAACAGCATCCTACAAAGAAACAAAATCCGGACACTATTCTAATTCAAATAATAAAAGATAAAAAAATATTAATGTAACAGTGTTGTTTCTGTAAATGTTTATGTATTCTAAAAAATTATATGAATTCCATAAATGTAAAATTTACTGTATCTAATGCATATGAATAAACAGGATTTAAAGCAAAATTGCGACATAAATTATAAGTATTTGTAAAATATTGTGTATTCTATTTTTTATCATTAGAAAGATACATTTGCATGCAACACATAAAAAAGTAAAAAAGAGTGAAAGGAAGAGAAGATTCGTTTTTTTTTCTAATACACGTTATACTACATAGTAATTATTATGGAGTATATGTTTATATGCGAGTTGGTTTGGTTAATTCTTTCATGTGTTCATTGTGTCGTTTATCTCCAGGTACCTGCATTAATAACACATCCGTGATGATGTTTAAGAAAGGAAGCTTTGAAATTGGTTCTACTGTTTACCCAGTTGCCATAAAGGTCAGCAATAGTATTATCTGCAACAACACTTTGGCAAACATTTTTTATTACTTTCATAAAAATCGAGTTACGTCCTATTTACTCTCCATGCAAATGCCTTCTGAGACGTGCCCTCTCACCTTCTTTTCACACTTGAAACCTCCTTGACATTGATTGGATTTATATATTTATAATTACACAAATAAAAAACTGACCAGCTGAAGGGTGGTATGACTATTCTTTTAATCTTTAATGGCCTGAATTATTAGCTTTGTTTTCAGCTGTTCATGTGTTTTTTTTTGTGTGTGTACAGTATGACCCAAGGTTTGGCGAGGCGTTCTGGAACAGCAGTAAGTTTGGGATGGTGAATTATCTGCTCCGCATGATGAGCAGCTGGGCGATCGTCTGCAGCGTGTGGTACCTGCCTCCCATGACCCGTCAGGTGAACACAAACACACAGCCTCATGATCTCATTATGACTGCAGTAAAATCTCTGTGGTATAAATGACTTGCATTGCTTTGGCCTTTTTTGCATTGGTGCATTTAGTAGACAAATCAAGTACAAATTTGGCCTGTGTGGCTTGGATTTCAGTCTCAAGCTTTTCGTCCACCCACCGCAGATTGTAAAAGGACGTCTGCTTTTGCATATGGGCTTGCAAATAAACAAATAGGCCATTCCTTTTCATGCATGTCCATGCACCTGTATTTCCAAACTCAAAGAAATGATAACCATAGGTAAATCATAGTCAGGATGAGATGCTCTGTATTTGAATGACACAGAAAATCACAATATTAATGCTGGAACACATACTTTAACTTGATGATTTTAACATTTTATTGGATTTTTTTGTGTGTTAAAGCAAAATGCTGATAACAATTTAATACATATGAAAACTATGAAAAAAATAGGAAGGTCTGCACTCCCTTTCTTTTTTTTCTTTTTACATTTTCATTATGCAACACAACTAACAATTTAGATGTAACATTTGAGCTTTTTTAATAAATATGAGAAAGTCAGTTATGTCATGGTTAGAAAGCACGCAGGTTAGAATTTCAATGTGCGGGAGCCTCAACGAATCCATTGAAGATAACATTTGTTGTATTGTTTCTGTACCCATGCTTTACATTTTTTAACAAAAAGTTGCTTGTGAGTAAACGGTAATTAGAGGACCCCTTGCAGTTCTTCTGTGGACCCCTATGGGCCGCGTACCCCCCGTTGAAGACCCCTGGACTAGACTATTGCTAAGGTCATGCATTCCCAGGAGATATGGACTACAGTATAAGCAGCCTTTCTTAAGCCAGTCTTTTGACATTGGCGTTGGATGATTTTGTCACTCTTGAGGTTTGATTTTATTGAAATTCATCAAACACTGGACTGGAATAGGTACAATACATCTAGAAATGCTGATTTGAAATGAATTTTTTTAATGGTATCTTCATTTCTGTGGCCGTATATACTACAAATGCACTGTAATTAGCTTTAAACGAAAGTTCATTTGCAAAAACAGAAGCAGAACTTACTAATCCTGTTTTTTGTCAATTTTTGTGCATCCCAGTAATGTCAATCAAACTGTAGTTGGTTTGTTTTGATTAAGTAATAATAGCTATTTAAAAAAAAAACTTGATAACACAATAAGAAACATGAAATTTGAGTCATCCGTTTTTGCAAGTGAACTCTTTAAGTCACTTTAAGTCACCAATAGCATAAATGTAAATATAGTGCTCACTGGGATATTAGTTTGAATCCAGCCTGTGCCATTTACACTGTCTTTTCCTTGATTTATCTGTCACTCTGACTTTTACTGTTAGCTAAAAGGTAAAAAGCCAATAATTAAAAAAATGAATAATGTCTTTCATCAGACAACATCCTAAAAGACCAACAATCGAAACACACGCACAAAACAGCTTTTCTTCCTTCTGCAGGAAGGTGAGGATGCAGTGCATTTCGCTAACAGAGTCAAGGCAGCCATTGCCAGGCAGGGTGGTCTGGTGGACCTGCTGTGGTAAGCTAATCAGCTCGAATATGTGCATATACAGTAAACACTTCTAAGAACACATCTGCTGACCGTAGAATATAATATAATTAAATAATTTCTTCTTGCCCTTAAACCAGTTTAAATTCATGGTAAAGATTGCATATGGCCCGGCACCCTGAACATTGCTTATGTTTTACTTTAGCTTTACTAGATAAAGTACTAGCATTTCTGAGAAGTCTTTTAAATGCCCCAGTGGTGTGATAGAGTCAACTGTTACTCACCCAGTATAGTTTATGTGATAAATTTAAAGCAGTTGACTCAACACTGTAATTCTAATTTTACATGACGAGTTAAGTGGAAACTCTGCTTGTGGTGTCTGTAGGGACGGTGGGTTAAAGCGAGAGAAAGTGAAAGATACCTTCAAAGAGGAGCAACAAAAACTCTACAGCAAAATTTTGGTTGGAGTCCACGAAGACCGCAGTCGCTCTTAAAAGGAGAAAGATGTGTCAGGTGAGGTCCAGAGAGCACAAGCAGTTCAAGAGACCCACCGATTTCCATTGAATTAAAAAGGACTTGTCAAGCGGACCCAGGCTTGGTCCATGGAAGGTCATGTTCTGGGGCTGCACTTCGGAAAAGACATATTTTTATGTGTAACCTAGCTGATTTCAGTCTATAGTTGTGGCCGCAATTCAAGTTTAGCCTGTACTCGGCAATAGTAAAATATCTTTCTCATATTTGTTTGTTACTTTGTTTGTTTGTGTTATATTTTCTTTCAGTTTAACTTATTTATTGTATTATTATTTACTTTAAATGCGGATGGCAGTAAGCATTAGGGTCAAATTAATAATAAGGGTTGATATTACCAAAGATGGACTGCACCTGCAGCTATAGCGCTTTTTATTTGCATAGACCAGGCAAATAGTGCAGAATTTTGTGAATATGTCGGTAATGGGTCTCATCTCCATAGAAAGTTTGCATGTCAGTGACTTAATTCAGATACGGAAAAACCCTATTTCTTGGTTTCAGTTAAGTACTTGGAGTTAGTAAAGAAGATGCAGGGTTTTTTATTTTGCTGAAATACGGCTGAATTGTCACAGAGATGTGTGCTTAAGTCATAAAGCAGGAATATGTTCATTTATTAGGCATAAGACAGGTTATACTGGCCTTGAGATGCCTCAGTACAATCAACTCTTTGTAAAATGTTTGAGGAAGGTACTACTTTATGGTCATATTTGTTTCATTCTTGTGTGGCTATATTATTTGTCATCCACGCTCCTTCGCCATCATTCACATCTGAAAGTCAAATCCTTTAAGAGTGTTTATGATGTTTGCCAAGTGAAAGCCGATTGAAATCTCTTAAAACGTTCATGTCTTTTAGGTATTTCAAATTCAAATCAGACTTTGCAATGTTTAAACAACACTTTGCTGCGTGCATACATACATACAACTAGATCTAAAACTATTAAAACTTTGACACTTTATGGTTTATAAAGAAGTGGGTTGATATACCTGTATTTACCACTTCAGAAATGATGGTAAATACAAACGGACCAAGCTGTTTGTATGTAGATGCCGTAGCAGTGTAGGAATTTGTGCAGTTTTGATACAAGAAAAGTATAACATTTTTAATACCTGTTGCTCTTAGTATGCTTTTAGTATGAAACATTATCTACAAATAATTTTTATGCAAGAACCTAAATACACTATATGGCTATTTGGGTATCACAGGAACGCTATGGGCTTAAGCCTCTCATGTTGGTAGGTATATGTTTTAATCCATCATGGCACCAGAGCAATTCATGCACTTATTTCACCAAAATGACACCAGTGTGCTAACATCATGTTTTATATTCAACCATATGTAAATAAAAGAACTCACATGAAACAATCTGTCTGTTTCAAATTTATGACGTTTCCAACTATCTGCACAAGCATTTTAGTGGCTTTGCTTTCTCCTATGAGCAATACAAGAATAACTTATACCACAACATTCTCAGTATTTTGGGGAGGTTGCGCTGAAAGAAAAGAACTGGAGTGATGCTTTGTACATTGAACTATGACTGGAGAGTTGTGCCTACGGTTATTGTTTTTTTGCAGTATTGATCTTTACATATACTCCACAGCACACAACAATACAAAAAATAACCCAGATCAAAATGAAATAAGATTCTAAATGCTGTGTGTTGTAACTTGGACGATCAAGGACTGTTTTTGTTTTGTCATGGTTGTTTAATGGTTTAATGGCTCAGATTGACATGCTTGATCAATTAAACTGTGCCAGTATCTTTTGCATATCTTAGCATTTTCAGGAGTGATTTATGATGTTAAAATTCTTTTCACACTGAGGACAGGGTGTAAGACTGTAAGACCGATAAACAACTGAACAATTGAAAAAATCTTTGCAGATGCTTGTAAAGGCATTAACAATATGTGTCACATAAACAAGAATGATTGGTGTAAATTGTACTTGTTTTATTACAGATGTTATTTACTCATTTAGGAATGCCATTCATATGCATGTTTCCCAGAAGCCAAACGACAATATACACAGCCCCCCCACCACTTGGTTCACAGAAGTATTATTCAATTTCTGTTTGTCCCACGTTTGTAAAACTTTTGTTATTGAATAATTGCATGTTCACACAAACATATTGCGGGTAGTAAAAGCATCAGCAAATGGAAGAGAACTTCTACATTTTTGAGTACTTGTTAGGCTATGTGCGAATCAGGTCTCTCGATTGCTCAACTGACTGTCGGAAACTTTGACGCTTCATCTCTTTACAATAGCTCGTGTACATGTACAGGGCGGAGCTTCTCGTGTCGTATACACTATACACTGACAGCGCAACTAGTTATGTGCATAGTGCAGCAACTCAAAGGCTACAGATCTCGACGCCGGGTTAAGTCAGCTTACAACCTAGTCCAATTACCATGAAGACAAGGAGATTTCCCTCTCCAGCGCTGACCCTGAATGTGAATGTTTCCTCATGACTCGGGAGACTGACAGCCGCACGAACGGAGATGCGAGCGACGCGCGCGTGTTTCTTCTTGATTTCAGGAGGAGATCGACTTTTCTCTTCGTGTCTTTAAGACGTTTGATATTCCCCCATTAAATAACTGCGAGCGGGATCCCCTCAGATTAGACTTTTCTTGGACTAACCTTTTCACCATGGAGATTTACACGGATGTCTTGCTGGTCACCGCGAACGTCGGCTCGCTGTTTGACAATGTAAGTTTAAAACCCTCATGCTTTTAACCTGCGAGAAAACGTTTGCGTTGTAAATGAGTACTAACGCGGCGCGCGCGTACAGACCCTTCTCTCGTTTTATCGTTTACAGCAACTGCACGCAGTTGAAAAGTAACCTGTCGATGAATGCTACCTGTTTTTAAGGTCATTTACAAATGATGTGAATAGATAGGCCAAAACCCTACTTAACAGTTGCATGACTGCTTTTGAAAGCACTTAATGTTACAAAAACTGGACCCTCTGAGTTATTACAAAGGAAACTGTTGTTACACTGTAACGTGACATGCAGCGTCGGAGCGTCAAACGCAACATCGCGTCTCCGCTGACTCATCGATGATACGACCGCGAGCGGTCCATTTCTCGGCCCGTCCTCCATACTGCATGTTCTTGGAGTGTAAACCCTTCAGGTTTTCTACGCTTCACTGGGCCTTTCTCCCACTGAAGTCCCCAGTCTAGAGTAATATCCTCTTCCATTTACAGCGAGCTGTGTGACAGAACCTCCCCACAGCTCTGACAACCTATCATCGCCGGACTGTGTATGTATTCAAATAAAACAGGAAACTGACTGACAGTTGTGAGACTTTTAAAAGCGCTGCCGCGAAACTGAAGTGCTGCAATAGGCTACACACAGTGGTAAACAGACACTCTCTGTGTTTATGAGTGCCAGGAGAAAGAAAGTGCAGAATGGAATAGAAAAGCATTAATCTAAAAGTATTAATGTTTTGTTACGACTGACGATTCTAGACAGTACACGATACTGTTGTGTTCAGGATATTTCGAACATCATTTTTAAGAAAAAAACTGATATTCAAATATCTACATTCTTTCCATAACAGTAACGGTGTTGTTGCACATGCACTTTGGTACAGATTGACAGCATTGAAAGTTTATTTGTACCTTCTTTATGTAAATTAAAAAATAATTTCATATGTCTGTCAACCAATAACGAACTAAATTTTATGAAAATTTAAACAGAAAAGTATGAAAGGAAACTAAAAGTCCAAACTTTTCCAAAGAGAGAATTTCTTAAGGCAGTAAAACAGAATTTTTTTTAAAAATATATTAACGAGATATAATTTACACCCTTACTGTATGTTATTTTAACCATGTGCTCAGTCGACTGAAATGATATCTAAAGTGCAAATAGTCTACATAAATTGTCTCCCTACACAAAGGGGGGGCCTCATAACGAAAAAGTTTTAGAACCTCTGTTATAAGCTACTGGTTTATTATTTCTAGGTTACAAAGATTTTTCTTGCATTTGTTTTATTACAGGTAAATCACAAGTTTGATAATAAACTTATACACTTTCCCTGACATGCCCCTGGTGGCATGGATTCATTATACTGCACTGCTGTTGTTTTTCTCATTAATTTCTCATGTTGTACTGTAGTTGTCAATATTTGGGTATCTGGTTGATATGTAAGTGAAGTGTTGACATCCATGGGTGTTTCTTTAAGTATTTGAATGTTAGGCTTTCTCAATTCATTCAGATCATTTTGATGGGGCTGTGTGATGAGGCTTCGTATTGCCTTCAATGCAGACATAACACAGAATGCACAGAAAAACATTTAGAGATGCCAGCATGACGCTAAAAATATTTGGATAGTTAAGTTCTGAGTAAATGTCTTGTGATTGTTTTTTTATAATGCAATGCCTTAACATAACAAAGCAAGATCAGTAAACAAAGTGCATGCTATTTAGTTATTTGTTTTTCAAAATGTTACAAAAACAAATATATGTGTAGTTTACTTTCTGAACCAATAAACAAAGTCAGTATACTGTATAAAACAGAGCTCAAATATTGAATAAACTTTACATAAGGCGGTAATTCTGGTCACCCCATGGACCATATTAAGCAACCAGAATGTCAAAGAGGGACGTGTTACTCTCTTTTTGGGCCAAAACGTCCTAGAAACTGTTTGGCACATTTCAAAAACACAGTAAACTTTATCTAATGGAAATATGAAAATATTTGAAATATCTATATCTTCCTTTCTCCTTTTATGTTCGTCCAGATTGTCCTGAGTTTAAAGTGCATTTGTTAAAACATTGGCTTCATTATGCATGTGACCACGCAAGTGGAAATTTGGCCTCGTACCCAGTTTCCTCAGGCCATTTTTGGCAGAGAAAAAAACACGTCACAGTCCATTGTGACTGTAAACAGATGAATATCGATTCCCAAAGGACTTTAACCTTTCAGCGCCTCATTTTTCAATAGGTCAATATTAATGTTTTTCCTCAAAGAGTTTGCCAGACCTCTGACATTTTGCAAGATCCTGAAATTTGGTGTATTTAACTGTAATCCATGATGTTTAATGCTGACGTTGTTATATCTTGTGTAACATGTATACAATAGGTGTTTCAAAAACGAGGATTTATATTTATTAAATTAGTTTTTTACTTGCGTTTAATATTTGTTTTGAACTTTTTGCCTGCACGGGAGGAACAAATTATATCTAGTTATACTGTCTGAGCTCTGTAGCTCCAATTATTATAGTTGGCTCTGAAATATCACACTCTTTCCTGATACAGTGTTCACTTTAGACATTTCATGTGAAGCCATGAAATTGCATGAACACTTATATAAAAGTCACTGAACTTAGTTGTCTATGCTATTTTAAGCTGAATGTTAGTACGGACTGTAGCCAGTCAACAGGAAATAATGCATTGTAAATTTGGGAATACCTCTTGAGAGCGGAGATGAAGGAAGTTTCCATTGGTCTCCCCACCCAACAAATTCAGTGGATAGAACGAAACTAGAACGTCCACAAAAATATCAAAGTTACGTGTGGCAGTATATGCTGCTGGCCATATGGATTATAATACAGTCTGCAGTTTTGTATAAACATCAAAATAAGTGCAAATCAACCATTACCTTCTCTCACCTGTTCTGCAGTCAAATTTTCATGACCTGGTTTCACTGAATGCTTGACATATTAAGACAGGGAGTGTTCAGGGTGCGTTGATATTGTTGTACTTTTCATTGGTCACTGCATGAATAAAACAGTCAAACAAAAATAACAAGGCTTTCTAACAAGTCCACCATATTGGTTCCTGACCACGCAGGGGTGGACTTCCTGTTCTTATGGCTACAAGATAAGAATATAAATCAATTTCTAACTTGTGGCTGTAGTATAGCAAACCACAGGCGTAAGTGACTTTGAAAAAGTCTGTTTGTTTTGTAGCAACCGGCGTTAGTTAGGAAGTGAAAAGTGATCTGTTAGATATATTGTGTAATGTTTGTTCATTCTGTCTCACGATGCTTCCTTGGCTTTTCTCTATTCTATTTTGTGAAAGATATATATATATATATAACCGGTTAGCATACTTACTGTAGGAGCAGGCCCTCATGGAATCAGCTTTTCACAGAACTGGAACAAAATATTATGCATGCCCCTCTACATGTTTGCTTTGGATTTGTTGATAATGTTTTCAAGGGCCAATGAGAATTTTGAACCATCAGAAAAATTCCACATTGATGGAAAGTAGGAAGTATAGAAAAAAATCTACAAAAAGAAGTATAATTTATTAATTTGAACCCATCATTTGTTTTACAGCAACACAGTTGCTGGGATTTCCTAGTACATTTATTCCATTCGTTTCTTTGTGCTTTATAAAGGCGAGCATACACGGTGCGATTTTTGCTGTTGTATGAGCTCACTGGTTAATTTTTTCAAATCGCGAGGAAATCGTTGATGTTCATATGGTCGCGACTCGTATCTTGTGCGAGGAATTACGAGCCAAGCAGAGTGCCTTAAGATCACTTCCCGACCTCCCGATCATTTTGAAACCTATTAAAAAAGTTTGGGAGCTATTGGATTGAAACCTCGACATGTTTTCTGTTGAACAAGGCTTTTGTTGATCTATGTTAAATCAGGAGTTACTTGATTGATATGATTGATATGACATCTTCCATTACCACATCAAAACATGCACAAACAGAAACGTTATTACCTCAAGTTGTTTTTGAAGAACAGAAAGTCCATGCTGTTCTCTGCTCTTCAACAAATTCTTTGCCATGCCCTTTTTTATTTTCTTTTTTATTCTTTCGCAAGCCATTGTGCTAAAACATAGAAAGCAATCTTTTCTTCTAACTCCGTGTTTTTAGCGCAGAACTTTGTGCGATTGCTTAGGAAATTGGCAGGTCGCACAATCGTGTCACGTATCACTGCCTCTTGAACTGACTTCTCAGTTTCTACTCACTCGTGACATGTGCATGGACATACGGTCTTCCGACCATCAGAATTTGCACCCTGTACACCCAGTTTAAGGCATTTCTATTATTTAGATCCAAGAAAATATATACTTACATGCTCCGGTTGCATACTTTGCACACAGCCAGATGAATCCTCAAAAAAATATACTTTGGTCTTTATTGACTTAACTTAAAATATCTTTAAATACACTTAATACTTTTAATACTATATGCTTTAATTGATCCTATGTAAATATGGTTGTAAATCTTTAAAATGAACAGTGTGAATATGCCCACAGTAGTCAGGGCTGGCTAGGACTAAAAGTGGTCCCCCTGGAGTTCTTGGTATTGTTGTGCGGTGGTCTATCAAACGGGCAGCCAAACAGATTTGAATGGGTGATTTCAGGGAGATGAGCGAGCTTTTAAAAACCTTTTTATTAAAAAATAATTTGTCATTGGCAAAAGCAAAAGTGAATACCACAAAAATGTATTTACTACACAAGATGCTGAGATTCTGTTGAATCTGATTTACAAAAGAAAACTGCAACCTGTTTTTCTTTTGAACTGCTTATTATGTTTACTGCAGCATGAGCTTCAGGTAGCTGTAGAATTTCTTTAGAACAATAACAAGAAAACCCTGTAGGCATGTAACTGTAGATAAGTGCCGGTAAATGCTAAGTGTGAGGTGTTACAGATGTTTTGTTTAGGCTGAAACGATCTCATTTGATGTTTTTCGGTCTTTAACAAGTGGGATGTGAATGTAGAATTATTTGTGTAATTGTTCCTGAAAGTCTTCCCCTTATGCTTCAACTAAGGAATCAAATAGGCTACTTTTGTTAAAGTGATAGTTCACACAAAAATAAAAGTTCTTTACCAACCCTCTTATCATTTTAAACCTTTATGACTTCCGTCCTTATGCAGAACACAAAAAAATATATTTTGATATTCGCTAACCGAACCCATTACTCCATGATAGTGTTAATTTCGTTAACGAAAATAATGACGAAAAATATTCGTCAACGACTATTTTCCCAGGACAAAGACGAGACGAGTTGAAAAGTAAGGCCATAAAACGACAACTAAAATTTTATCAGCACGCAATATCGTTGACGAAAAATTATGAGACTAAAATGTAGCTATAAAAATAAAAACTTAATCAAAACCTGATGCAGGCATCAGGGGGTTGGATGTCTATGAATAGGCCTTTGTACTTATCAGACTTCTGTGGAAATACTTGAAGCTATGAAGTTAAATAAACTATAAACATGATTTGAGATTCTATTGATTTGTGCTTATTAGTAAAATAGATAATTATAATGAAATATAAAAACAAATTTCTTAAACAATCACAATCACCGTGATTATAATTTCTTTGGCAAAATACCCATTTCAACTATTATACAGCATGACGAAAATGTGACTAAGTTTGACTAAAACGAAATGAAGATGTATAGATATTTATTCGACTAAACTGGATTAAACAAAAACAGGACAAGGATGACCAAATATGATAAAAATTAAAAAGTGTATTCATCGTGGGACTAAAACTAACACTAAAATGAAATAAGGCTGACAAAATTAACACTACTCCACGAGTTATTTTCAAAACCAAAGGACACCACCCATCAGCTCTGAGAGCTCGAAGCGTTCTTATATTTTTCATTATGGTTGCTTCCACTTACTTGTGCCCGTCTGTATATGACAGGATTAAAAAAAATATATCAACAGTTGCGGTGTTACTATCAAACACTATCAATTCAATTCAAGTTTATTTATATAGCGCTTTTCACAATGTGCATTGTTCCAAAGCAGGTTTACAGGGGCTAACAGGAAAAACAGTAAAGGTAAAACACAGCACAGTGCATGGTGTTTATAGAACAAGCAAGATCATTCTAATAAATAATATCTAATTAATAGATAAATAAATAAATGCAGTCTCCCGGGGAGCAAGCCAACACTGCTCTGTTGTGGCGAGGAACCCAAACTCCAATGATTGATTAATGGAGAAAAAAACCTTGGGAGAAACCAGGCTCACGAAAAGAAAGTATAGCAGAAGTTTCATGTATCGATATTTTACACAGCCCTAACATAGATTATTTGGTTTATAGTATTGCATATCGCTGCTGTCCTTCGGAAACCTTGTTTCCCTTTCTGTCGGTCTCTCGATGTTGTGTCGAGAACGACAGATGGGGTTCGCCCTTGGGAACCAATCAACTCTATAAGTACAGATCCCTGTCTCCACAGGTCTTCACGAAGATCGTGGAAGCCGCCCTTTCTCCCCTTGGGGAAAAAGGTGTGAGGGTACTAAACTATCTCGACGACTGGCTAATCTTGGCACTCTCGCGAGATCTGTTGTATACACAGAGGGACCTGGTGCTCCGGCATCTAGATCGATTGGGATTTCAGGTCAACCGAGAAAAGAGGTCAGCACTCTCCCCAGTGCAGAGCATCCTCCTGTCCGAGGCCCCCCTCGGCACGGATGCCCTTGCGCACAGCTGACCACGGGACAGGCGGAAACACACCTTCCCCCCCAGGAGCCTCCTTGCACAGACACTGTGCAAGGTCAGGGAAGAGGATCACCAAGTGTTATGGGTTACATCGCACTGGTCTATCCGCACTTGGCTTCAGAGTTGCTCTCTCGGGGGAAGGACACGTTCTTGCATCCCAGATCAGACCTCTGGAACACCCATGTCTGGTCTCTAGACGGGACGAGAAGATCCTTAGTTGTCTACTCCCCTTTACGGCAGAGAACATCACCCAGGCTAGGGCCCCATCTACTAGGCGGCTACATACCTCTAGATGGCGCCTCTTCTCGTCCTGGTGTCTCTCTCAACGAGAAAGACCCACTGAGGTGCTCGATCAGGATAGTGTTGTCCTTCTTACGAGACTAACATCTCCCCTCCACACTGAATGTGTATGTGGTCGCTATCGCCACTCATCACGACTCAGTTGATGGAATGTTTCTAGGGCAACACGACCTGGTCACCAGGTTCCTTAAGGGGCCTGAGAGGGCGGAATCCGCCACACCTCCGCTCCATACCCTCTTGGGACCCTAACGTGGGTCCAAGAGCACCTCTGAGGTTCCGATCTTCTCACCTGACGAGTAAGACGGCCCTCCTGTTGGCGCTCACTTCCTTCAAGAGGGTAGGGGACCTCCGAGCATTCTCTGTGTTCCCGGATTGCCTTAAATTCGGCCCTGGCAAACTCTCACGTTATCTTGAGACCCAGGCCCGGATACGTGCCCAAAGTTCCCACATCTCCCTTCCGGGACCAAGTGGTGGACTTGCAGGCACTCCACATCTACAATATGCCCACAGTAGTCAGGGCGGACTAGGACTAAAAGTGGTCCCCCTGGAGTTCTTGGTATTGTTGTGCGGTGGTCTGTCAAACGGGCAGCCAAACAGATTTGAATGGGTGATTTCAGGGAGATGAGCGAGCTTTTAAAAACCTTTTTATTAAAAAATAATTTGTCATTGGCAAAAGCAAAAGCAAAAGTGAATCCCACAAAAATGTATTTACTACACAAGATGCTGAGATTCTGTTGAATCTGATTTACAAAAGAAAACTGCAACCTGTTTTTCTTTTGAACTGCTTATTATGTTTACTGCAGCATGAGCTTCAGGTAGCTGTAGAATTTCTTTAGAACAATAACAAGAAAACCCTGTAGGCATGTAACTGTAGATAAGTGCCGGTAAATGCTAAGTGTGAGGTGTTACAGATGTTTTGTTTAGGCTGAAACGATCTCATTTGATGTTTTTCGGTCTTTAACAAGTGGGATGTGAATGTAGAATTATTTGTGTAATTGTTCCTGAAAGTCTTCCCCTTATGCTTCAACTAAGGAATCAAATAGGCTACTTTTGTTAAAGTGATAGTTCACACAAAAATAAAAGTTCTTTACCAACCCTCTTATCATTTTAAACCTTTATGACTTCCGTCCTTATGCAGAACACAAAAAAATATATTTTGATATTCGCTAACCGAACCCATTACTCCATGATAGTGTTAATTTCGTTAACGAAAATAATGACGAAAAATATTCGTCAACGACTATTTTCCCAGGACAAAGACGAGACGAGTTGAAAAGTAAGGCCATAAAACGACAACTAAAATTTTATCAGCACGCAATATCGTTGACGAAAAATTATGAGACTAAAATGTAGCTATAAAAATTAAAACTTAATCAAAACCTGATGCAGGCATCAGGGGGTTGGATGTCTATGAATAGGCCTTTGTACTTATCAGACTTCTGTGGAAATACTTGAAGCCATGAAGTTAAATAAACTATGCACATGATTTGAGATTCTATTGATTTGTGCTTATTAGTAAAATAGATAATTATAATGAAATATAAAAACAAATTTCTTAAACAATCACAATCACCGTGATTATAATTTCTTTGGCAAAATACCCATTTCAACTATTATACAGCATGACGAAAATGTGACTAAGTTTGACTAAAACGAAATGAAAATGTATAGATATTTATTCGACTAAACTGGATTAAACAAAAACAGGACAAGGATGACCAAATATGATAAAAATTAAAAAGTGTATTCATCGTGGGACTAAAACTAACACTAAAATGAAATAAGGCTGACAAAAATAACACTACTCCACGAGTTATTTTCAAAACCAAAGGACACCACCCATCAGCTCTGAGAGCTCGAAGCGTTCTTATATTTTTCATTATGGTTGCTTCCACTTACTTGTGCCCGTCTGTATATGACAGGATTAAAAAAAATATATCAACAGTTGCGGTGTTACTATCAAACACTATCAATTCAATTCAAGTTTATTTATATAGCGCTTTTCACAATGTGCATTGTTCCAAAGCAGGTTTACAGGGGCTAACAGGAAAAACAGAAAAGGTAAAACACAGCACAGTGCATGGTGTTTATAGAACAAGCAAGATCATTCTAATAAATAATATCTAATTAATATATAAATAAATAAATGCAGTCTCCCGGGGAGCAAGCCAACACTGCTCTGTTGTGGCGAGGAACCCAAACTCCAATGATTGATTAATGGAGAAAAAAACCTTGGGAGAAACCAGGCTCACGAAAAAAAAGTATAGCAGAAGTTTCATGTATCGATATTTTACACAGCCCTAACATAGATTATTTGGTTTATAGTATTGCATATCGCTGCTGTCCTTCGGAAACCTTGTTTCCCTTTCTGTCGGTCTCTCGACGTTGTATCGAGAACGACAGATGGGGTTCGCCCTTGGGAACCAATCAACTCTATAAGTACAGATCCCTGTCTCCACAGGTCTTCACGAAGATCGTGGAAGCCGCCCTTTCTCCCCTTGGGGAAAAAGGTGTGAGGGTACTAAACTATCTCGACGACTGGCTTATCTTGGCACTCTCGCGAGATCTGTTGTATACACAGAGGGACCTGGTGCTCCGGCATCTAGATCGTATGGGATTTCAGGTCAACCGAGAAAAGAGGCCAGCACTCTCCCCAGTGCAGAGCATCCTCCTGTCCGAGGCCCCCCTCGGCACGGATGCCCTTGCGCACAGCTGACCACGGGACGGGCGGAAACACACCTTCCCCCCCAGGAGCCTCCTTGCACAGACACTGTGCAAGGTCAGGGAAGAGGATCACCAAGTGTTATGGGTTACATCGCACTGGTCTAACCGCACTTGGCTTCAGAGTTGCTCTCTCGGGGGAAGGACACGTTCTTGCATCCCAGATCAGACCTCTGGAACACCCATGTCTGGTCTCTAGACGGGACGAGAAGATCCTTAGTTGTCTACTCCCCTTTACGGCAGAGAACATCACCCAGGCTAGGGCCCCATCTACTAGGCGGCTACATACCTCTAGATGGCGCCTCTTCTCGTCCTGGTGTCTCTCTCAACGAGAAAGACCCACTGAGGTGCTCGATCAGGATAGTGTTGTCCTTCTTACGAGACTAACATCTCCCCTCCACACTGAATGTGTATGTGGTCGCTATCGCCACTCATCACGACTCAGTTGATGGAATGTTTCTAGGGCAACACGACCTGGTCACCAGGTTCCTTAAGGGGCCTGAGAGGGCGGAATCCGCCACACCTCCGCTCCATACCCTCTTGGGACCCTAACGTGGGTCCAAGAGCACCTCAGAGGTTCCGATCTTTCTCACCTGACGAGTAAGACGGCCCTCCTGTTGGCGCTCACTTCCTTCAAGAGGGTAGGGGACCTCCGAGCATTCTCTGTGTTCCCGGATTGGCTTAAATTCGGCCCTGGCAAACTCTCACGTTATCTTGAGACCCAGGCCCGGATACGTGCCCAAAGTTCCCACATCTCCCTTCCGGGACCAAGTGGTGGACTTGCAGGCACTCCACATCTATAATATGCCCACAGTAGTCAGGGCGGACTAGGACTAAAAGTGGTCCCCCTGGAGTTCTTGGTATTGTTGTGCGGTGGTCTGTCAAACGGGCAGCCAAACAGATTTGAATGGGTGATTTCAGGGAGATGAGCGAGCTTTTAAAAACCTTTTTATTAAAAAATAATTTGTCATTGGCAAAAGCAAAAGCAAAAGTGAATCCCACAAAAATGTATTTACTACACAAGATGCTGAGATTCTGTTGAATCTGATTTACAAAAGAAAACTGCAACCTGTTTTTCTTTTGAACTGCTTATTATGTTTACTGCAGCATGAGCTTCAGGTAGCTGTAGAATTTCTTTAGAACAATAACAAGAAAACCCTGTAGGCATGTAACTGTAGATAAGTGCCGGTAAATGCTAAGTGTGAGGTGTTACAGATGTTTTGTTTAGGCTGAAACGATCTCATTTGATGTTTTTCGGTCTTTAACAAGTGGGATGTGAATGTAGAATTATTTGTGTAATTGTTCCTGAAAGTCTTCCCCTTATGCTTCAACTAAGGAATCAAATAGGCTACTTTTGTTAAAGTGATAGTTCACACAAAAATAAAAGTTCTTTACCAACCCTCTTATCATTTTAAACCTTTATGACTTCCGTCCTTATGCAGAACACAAAAAAATATATTTTGATATTCGCTAACCGAACCCATTACTCCATGATAGTGTTAATTTCGTTAACGAAAATAATGACGAAAAATATTCGTCAACGACTATTTTCCCAGGACAAAGACGAGACGAGTTGAAAAGTAAGGCCATAAAACGACAACTAAAATTTTATCAGCACGCAATATCGTTGACGAAAAATTATGAGACTAAAATGTAGCTATAAAAATTAAAACTTAATCAAAACCTGATGCAGGCATCAGGGGGTTGGATGTCTATGAATAGGCCTTTGTACTTATCAGACTTCTGTGGAAATACTTGAAGCTATGAAGTTAAATAAACTATAAACATGATTTGAGATTCTATTGATTTGTGCTTATTAGTAAAATAGATAATTATAATGAAATATAAAAACAAATTTCTTAAACAATCACAATCACCGTGATTATAATTTCTTTGGCAAAATACCCATTTCAACTATTATACAGCATGACGAAAATGTGACTAAGTTTGACTAAAACGAAATGAAGATGTATAGATATTTATTCGACTAAACTGGATTAAACAAAAACAGGACAAGGATGACCAAATATGATAAAAATTAAAAAGTGTATTCATCGTGGGACTAAAACTAACACTAAAATGAAATAAGTCTGACAAAATTAACACTACTCCACGAGTTATTTTCAAAACCAAAGGACACCACCCATCAGCTCTGAGAGCTCGAAGCGTTCTTATATTTTTCATTATGGTTGCTTCCACTTACTTGTGCCCGTCTGTATATGACAGGATTAAAAAAAATATATCAACAGTTGCGGTGTTACTATCAAACACTATCAATTCAATTCAAGTTTATTTATATAGCGCTTTTCACAATGTGCATTGTTCCAAAGCAGGTTTACAGGGGCTAACAGGAAAAACAGAAAAGGTAAAACACAGCACAGTGCATGGTGTTTATAGAACAAGCAAGATCATTCTAATAAATAATATCTAATTAATAGATAAATAAATAAATAAATGCCGTCTCCCGGGGAGCAAGCCAACACTGCTCTGTTGTGGCGAGGAACCCAAACTCCAATGATTGATTAATGGAGAAAAAAACCTTGGGAGAAACCAGGCTCACGAAAAAAAAGTATAGCAGAAGTTTCATGTATCGATATTTTACACAGCCCTAACATAGATTATTTGGTTTATAGTATTGCATATCGCTGCTGTCCTTCGGAAACCTTGTTTCCCTTTATGTCGGTCTCTCGACGTTGTGTCGAGAACAACAGATGGGGTTCGCCCTTGGGAACCAATCAACTCTATAAGTACAGATCCCTGTCTCCACAGGTCTTCACAAAGATCGTGGAAGCCGCCCTTTCTCCCCTTGGGGAAAAAGGTGTGAGGGTACTAAACTATCTCGACGACTGGCTAATCTTGGCACTCTCGCGAGATCTGTTGTATACACAGAGGGACCTGGTGCTCCGGCATCTAGATCGATTGGGATTTCAGGTCAACCGAGAAAAGAGGTCAGCACTCTCCCCAGTGCAGAGCATCCTCCTGTCCGAGGCCCCCCTCGGCACTGATGCCCTTGCGCACAGCTGACCACGGGACGGGCGGAAACACACCTTCCCCCCCAGGAGCCTCCTTGCACAGACACTGTGCAAGGTCAGGGAAGAGGATCACCAAGTGTTATGGGTTACATCGCACTGGTCTAACCGCACTTGGCTTCAGAGTTGCTCTCTCGGGGGAAGGACACGTTCTTGCATCCCAGATCAGACCTCTGGAACACCCATGTCTGGTCTCTAGACGGGACGAGAAGATCCTAAGTTGTCTACTCCCCTTTACGGCAGAGAACATCACCCAGGCTAGGGCCCCATCTACTAGGCGGCTACATACCTCTAGATGGCGCCTCTTCTCGTCCTGGTGTCTCTCTCAACGAGAAAGACCCACTGAGGTGCTCGATCAGGATAGTGTTGTCCTTCTTACGAGACTAACATCTCCCCTCCACACTGAATGTGTATGTGGTCGCTATCGCCACTCATCACGACTCAGTTGATGGAATGTTTCTAGGGCAACACGACCTGGTCACCAGGTTCCTTAAGGGGCCTGAGAGGGCGGAATCCGCCACACCTCCGCTCCATACCCTCTTGGGACCCTAACGTGGGTCCAAGAGCACCTCGGAGGTTCCGATCTTCCTCACCTGACGAGTAAGACGGCCCTCCTGTTGGCGCTCACTTCCTTCAAGAGGGTAGGGGACCTCCGAGCATTCTCTGTGTTCCCGGATTGCCTTGAATTCGGCCCTGGCAAACTCTCACGTTATCTTGAGACCCAGGCCCGGATACGTGCCCAAAGTTCCCACATCTCCCTTCCGGGACCAAGTGGTGGACTTGCAGGCGCTCCACATCGACAAGGAAGACCCAACCCTATCCATGTTGTGTCCTGTACCGCACGCAGAGCTTCAGTAGCTCTGACCAGCTCTTTGTGTGTCTTGGAGGACAGCAGAAGGGGAAGGCTGTCTCCAAGCAGAGGCTGGCGCACTGGGTCGTGGATGCCATTACGACGGCATTCCGATCTCAGAATCTCCCATGCCCACTGGCAGTGAGGGCTTACTCCACACGCGGTATAGCCACCTCCTGGGCACTGGCCAGAAGCGCATCCCTAGCAGACATCTGTAGAGCTGCGGGTTGGGCTACCCCCAAACACCTTTGCAAGGGTTAACGACCTTCGCGTAAACCCGGTGTCAGCCCACGTCTTGCGGTGCGACATGTAGGACTGGCATCCGGGGGGGGGTAAGCCTGCGAAAGCACCTTCCCACACTACAAGAGCTTGGGTCAGTGTGCTATCTACCTTTTTTATTTCCCAAACACATGGCTAAGAAACTGGTACCTCACCAACCTTCCTTCTTACCCAAACACTGGATAAGAACAGGCATTCCATCCATCACTCAGCAAGCACCCCCTGGAGGTTGGCTGGGCAGAGCAGCCTTCCCCCTAAGGCCGGGACACTGTAAGGAGGTTGCGCTTACCCGGTGTATACCCGAGCCGGACGGCCTCTCGCCAGTAGTGAGCTAAGGCCCCGTCCATGAAAGGTTACCGGTCAGGGCTGTACCCATCTTTCTCCTAGAAAGCTCTGGAACCCCCCGACCACCACACTGGAAGGTTACAGTTTCATGAAAGCTTTGAGCTGAAACGCCCAGGCCTGTTACCGTCGCTTCGCTAGCGATTGTGACGCGATACAGCGTTGTGCCGTTTTCCATAGGTAACCCCATCTGACGTTCTCGACACAACGTCGAGAGACCGACAGAAAGGGAACGTCTTGGTTACGTATGTGTAGTAGAGTAGGCGGGGCGAGACCGTGGTTCGAGTCCGGTGAGTAATTGTGAATGAGCGCCAGCTGTGCGCACAGCTGAGCGACCGGACCATCGAAGAGAGAGGACCGGGCCCGAACATATGTTAAATTTATATTTATGGTCTTGTGTTTTGTATTTATGTTTTGTTCGCCGACCGTCGGCCGTGAGGGGCCGCCGGCTTTTATTATTTATATTAAATGTTTAAACGTTTGCCGGTTCCCGACTCCTTCCTTCCTTTTAATGAACCTAATTACATTCCAATGTAGAAAGGTTCATTGAAAGGAAGGAAGGAGTCAGGAACCGGCAAACATTTAATAAAGTTTTAATATAAATAATAACAGCCGGCGGCCCCTCACGGACGACCGCCGGCGAAATAACATAAACACAAATATAAATATAAATACAAACGTAAAACATGTTCGGGCCCGGTCCTCTCTCTTCGACTGTCCGGTCGCTCGTTCCTTTTATATGCTCCCATCTCCTACGTGTTTCGAGCCCGGTGTGCGCACAGCTGGCGCTCATTCACAATTACTCACCGGACTCGAACCACGGTCTCGCCCCGCCTACTCTACTGCAGTATGTTACCTCAGTACCTGATGGAGGGAACAAGACGTTGTGTCCCTAATGCCACAAACACGTATCATATTCTGCTGCAGTCGTGAGAGGCTCTCAGGCTCTTCAGAACAAGAGGTAAATGAATGCTGCACGCTGGATTCCTTTTATACTGGATATCCGGGGGCGGAGACCGGCATGCAAATTTCATTCGCCAAATTTCATTGGCCTTTTCTATAGTAGTCAGAGTTGATTGGTTCTCAAGGGCGAACCCCATCTGTCGTTCTCGACACAACATCTCGTTCCCTCCATCAGGGAACTGAGGTTACATATGTAACCAAGACGATCTCCAGATTTAGGAGATTTTTTTGTTGTTGCCATAAATTATTATTATTAATCCCCCTTTACAGTATGTTTGTCACTGGTTTTTGCAAATATAGAAACCAACAAAATGTACTAAAAAGTGCTTGTCAACGTTGACAATACATTATTGAAATATTTAAAGTAGTCATATGACACGGCTAAAATGAATATTATTGTTTGTTATAGTTGTAATGCAATTTGTATACATTATTTAAGGTGAAAAAAAACATTTTTCCAGATACCATGCTTATTTGATGACAGGGCATCACCTCCAGCTGAACCCTGCCAAGACAGAATTACTCGTGTTTCCGGCACACCCTACGGTGCAACACGATCTCAACATCCATCTTGGCAATACCACAATCACTCCATCAAAAATAGCCAGGAACCTCGGAGTCATATTTGATGAACAGCTGTCCTTCAATGATCACATTGCAAAGACAACACGGTCATGCCGATATGCCTTATTCAGCATAAGAAAGTTGAGACCCTATCTCACTGACCATGCGGCACAACTCTTTGTCCAAACCCTGGTAATCTCAAGGTCGGACTACTGCAATGCTCTCCTTGCTGGTCTTCCTGCAAAGGCTATCAAACCATCTGGTTCAGAACGCAGCAGCACGCCTCGTCTTCCATCAGCCCAAAAAGGGCTCATGTGACACCCCTTTTCATCTCTCTCCACTGGCTACCATATCAGATTCAAGTCACTAACGCTTGCCTTCACAACTTCTTCCTGGTGGCACATTCTTCCTAACTCTGTCCGGTCAACCACATCTCTCACAACATTCAAAAAACTACGTTAAACCCAACTCCTCTGTGAATACCTGACAGACAAAAAAAAAAACGAACCCTTTCTCTTAACAGGTAGTGGTCTAGCTTTGGTTGAAACCAGTAACTTTGTATTGGCACCTAATGTATTATGGCTCCAGTATGACATATCGCTTGTTGCTCCCTAACTCTTTGTAAGTTGCTTTTGATAAAAGCGTCTTCTAAATAACTAAATGTAAATGTTTGTAACTCCTCTATGCCCCTTCTCTCTGAAAGGCGCAGATTTTTAAACATCATCGCTCTAAAAAACGAGGTGTGCTATGATTGGCCAGTTAACCAGTGTGTAGTGATTGGTCGAATATTGTAAGCGTGTGATGGAATTGTAACGCCTCTTACCATATTTGGAACATCAGGTTCAACCGCAATTACACTGACAGGTACGCCCACCTGCCAACGTTTTTTTGTCAAATTATACCATGAACTGACGTGCATTTGTGGGGGTGTGGTTACACGAGACGTTTCAGGCAGGTCTGCGTGAGCATTCGCTTTAAGATAGAATGCATCTTTTGTTCCGACACTTGAATTTTTGCAATTTTACGTGTCTAATACATGCATGGGCAACTTGTAACACACCAGAGACACAGAAAAACCCATTTGACCCTTTTAATAATTTCCTGAAAATGTTGAATTTGGACATCCGAGGTTTTGTAAGGACAGCGACGATATGTCAAGATATTGTTTCTTGTCTCCTAAAAAAGAAACACCTGTCTGCCTAATAATCAAAAGCAACCATGTGAATGATATATAGCCAATATTCCAATCCAGTATCGCTTAATAGCTTAGTTAATCAAAACTTTGTTAACACTAAGCTTAGGTTAAATCTCAGTGATATTTAAAAGTGCCCTAACAGGGAAATCTGGTTTTTGTTGTCAGGTGGGTGAGATTGAAGGAGACTGGCTTCGAGAGTTCTCGGTGAGTTTGATGTCTTTTACATACACAACCATTTCTTTGTCAAAGCGCTCCACCTGTTCAAACTGCAATATAAACACACCTACCAGGCATCATCTCTGGAGGAACTTTACCTTGTGAAATGTAAAAAAAGCGTTTGTCACATTTATGTCACTGCTCCTGATTTTTTTTTTTTAAATACAAATGGCTTAAAAAGAGACATGACATGGGTATTTAAACCACAAAACATTGACATCTGAGCAAAAACTTGTGTTCATGTTTTCAAAGTCAATTTTAATTACCCCCACTGATAAATCAATGCATTTTGTGTTTTCAGACGGTGCACAAGTACAAGCCACGCTTCATTGCCCTGCACTTTCAAGAAGTTGGTGGAAAGGACTATACGAGTAACATGGACCACGCTGAGAACTTTTTCCGGTATGATCTGTCATATTTATTATTATTTATTATTATTATATAATTAGTATTCTTTTAAAATAAATTGTATGTTTACTCACTATGGTAATTACACAGTGTATAAAAACAACAAGCCACTGCAATGTTACACATTTAAAAAAAAAGTTTGTTTTTATAACTACTCATAATTTATCGTTTTTTTATTCATGATTCCCATGATTATTTTGATGTCTTTTGATTATAGGACCATAGAGACCAGCCCTGGGATGGCAGATTTTGACAGAGCATGTGTCTATATAGACAATGTTTTTAAGTCAGACAGTTTCACGGTGAGTAATACGACTGTTGCAATATATCACAAGATGACTTCATTTAGTTTCTCATTGACCTTTGGGGAAAATACATTGTAATGTCATGCAATCATGCATATTATTATAGCACTTTCAGTACTGTAGTTCCTTTGTATGTCCACTAGGTGGAGCTCTGAAACCATCTTGAGATTGCTCAATTTGTGGCGGGTATTCCAATGTTTTTTTTCCACTGCAGGACTTCAGTGTTAATATTATATAAATACACAGTTAGCTGCAAAAACATCAAGACCTTTTTAATGTATAATGCCAATAACATATTAGAGACAAGAAAATCTAAAATGCATTATTTTCAAATATATTTTTTACAGAAACAGATACAAAAATAATTGCATGTAGTATTGTCATACAAACTAGTTTGGAAGTTTTATACAATGACCAAGTCATATTTGACCTCAATCTTTGCATACTGTATTGTCTATTGACCTACATTTATTTTATCATACTTATGTGAATGTTAAGGCACAACACTGTTCTGTTTGATGTCTTTCATTGCCAATTTGTGTGCACACCACATCTTTTATATGTATGAAGTACTTTTGAAGATCATATTTGATCACATCTGTTAAGCAATTTAGCATTCACCAACATTTTAACAGCATTTGTTTCAAAACATACAGAACTTTTAATATCCATCAAAAGATTCCCAGAATAGATTTGGCAAAATCCAGCAGATGATATCTAGTCCTTGTTAACCAGCCAAACCTTAAAATGAATCTCATGCCAGTGCAAGTCCAACATTAGGGGGTGTCAAGTTATCCAGTAAAATGCGTGAAAATCCAGTAAGACGAGAAGTTGCTGGTGCTTGTGAAAGTGGCAGGATATTAACCCTCAGCCCACCCAGGTGAGGGGTGCTGTGTGTGTATATATTTTAGGTGTTTGGAGTGTACCTTGATGGACTGGGTTAATGTGCAGGAGTGGCCAGCCAGCGGACCAAGTCAATACGTTTAACTCCAGATTAAAACTATTGATTAGGCCCTTCACATCTGAACATGATAAATAAACTGCAGGTTTATGTGTCTTCGTGTGATGGTGAGCAAGTGTGTATTTGTGGTGTTGTTGCTGGAGGGTCATGGAGTTTTTCTGAGCGTGGACCCCCACACCATTTTTTTTTTACTTTTTATGACTATGTCTGGCTTAAAATATAAAAAAATATTTTAATCAAACAAATGTTTCATTTGCCTCACCACATGAGCCAGTTTCACGTACACACACTTAAACAGAGATGAACATACAATCAGCCTCACACCTATCTTCATCAATCAGGCTAGTGCAGCGTTTAATAAAAATGTATTGATTTAGAAGTGATTTTTTATCAAAACTCCATTTGTACGTTGAGTGTGCCAGACGATCTCCGCATTTACACACACACTCTCAGCAAAAGCGATGTTTCGCAGCCCACAGAAAACTAATTGCAAATCAATACAGATGATGTGAGAGAAATGAGAATGAAGATGGGTGTTAACACAGCCGACCTATGTGTGTTTGTGTGTGTGTGTGTGTGTGTGTGTGTGCGTGTGTGTGTGATAGAGAGAAAGAGAAAGAGAGAGAGAGAGAGTGAGCATGTGCAGTTAAAATCTTAATCCTGCAAAGATGCAAAATTGTTTGAAGATTGAAAGAAGAAATACATTACATTCTTATAAAATGTGTTTATTGATAAATTACGGCTATTTCTATGGTTACAATTATTCTAAATTATTATAGAATTCAATGATTCTATAGTTTTGATAAGTTTATTTGGTGGTTCACAAGAAGAAAACTGTAAAATAAAGGCCTTCCAAAATTGGGGATGACTGTTGGTTGACCCTTTCTTGATAAAGAAATAAGAAGCCTAAAATTTTGATGATCTGGGTGTCAAAAAATTCAATTTTGAGCTCCATGTGCATCAAATGCATTGAGAGTTGGAGCTCACACTGTAGTTGCGGGTTCGAAACAAGTCTGCATCATGTTCCGAATATCAGTAATTTCTTCACGTCCCTTTGCTCATTTCCAGTCTCTATAGACTGATAAAATAGAAACCTCTGTCTTCTCAAACAAGCATAATTTTACTTAAAAGATTTATATACTTCTCCAGGGACATTTTAAATTCTTTGGATAAGTGTGTTAAAGCATAAGTGTGTGTGTTTATGTAATGGTTGTCGTGTTTACTTCTTGTCCAAACCTCCCAGAACGGCAGGTGATTTTTCTCAGATTTTTTCTCTGCGATGGGACTCGTGATGGGCCGACAGCAGGCTCTTGTGTTTAATCTCTGTGTGATTGTTTTAATTTTCTGTCTGTATTGATCTCTGTGGGACTGGATTGATGAGCGCTCACTGGAGCAAACAGCCAGTACATTAAATCCATTCACAGTGCTGCCAGAAAACACACGGTCAACGTGGTCATTTATAGAATAGGATTCGTTCTCCAAATCCTTTTTGTGTTTAGCGATGTCTGTATGTTGTGTTTACGTTTGGGATCCAAAACTGTGTCTACATCTGTCATTGGAAGGTTTTGTCTCACAGACAGAAGGATATTGACTGTGGCAGTTTTTTAAAGGTGGAGGTTTAATGATTATGATGTGAGTACATCATCATCTAAAATGAAATCGGAAGTCTTCATTAACCTCTAATTGTGTGTGACTTTTAAGATGGCAGGTCATTGTGGTCAGGGCTTCCACCAAAACCTTGAAATTATGTTTGTTTAAGAAGAATCACACATGTTTTTTTGTTGTTTGACTGATTTATTTATTTGATTTTAGGCTCTGGGAAGCATGTATTACATCCACAAATCACTGAAAAATATCCAACAATATGACTTCAATGGTAAGAAATTAAACTCACACTATGAGTGTATTAATTGTACATTATAGACAGTTACCTGAGGTTTTTTTTCTCGATGGGAGTTTTGGGTTCCTCACCACCGTTTGCATATTGTTTGCATATCTGCCTGGCCGGGGGGGCTGCTTTAGAATTTAGAATTCATACTTGTATTCAATGTGTCTCATGTACAGCTGCTTTGTAACAATGAAAATTGTAAAAAGCGCTATATAAATAAAGTTGAGTTGTGTTGAGTTGGGTTTCAAAGGCAACAACATAAACAAACGTTATGTGGCCCAAACTTAATTTACGGGAGACAACTGCAAAGAATCAATTACTGTTGAGTAGTTTTAATGCAATTTAAAACAATGAATATTCAATAAAATATTAATATGAATTAAATATAAAAATGAATTGTTTTAATCAAACACAGATTCAAAATTTACTTCGGGCCAGGCGGATACATTCGATGAAACCATCTATAATTTATTAGTGAATTTAATAAAATTCATGAAGATCTGGGTCACAGTTTAGAATTAAAAGAAAGAAAAGAAGTAATATAGCTTGCTTAAAGAAAGCCTCCTTTTTTATTTGTTTATTTAAAGAACAAAACAGTTCACCCAATAATAAAAATTATCTCATATACTCAACCTCGAGTTGTTCCAAATCTGTATCATTTTCTTTTTCTGATTAACACAGAGAAAGATATTTGGACTGCTTGTAACCAAACACTTCTAGGACCCCATTTACTACCAAAGTAGGAAAAATGACAATGGTAGTCAAAAGTGCCCCAGAACAGTTTGCTTCAAAATATCTTCTTCTGTGTTCAACAGAACAAAGAAATTTATAAAGCAATTTTAAGGTAGTCAATGGTGGGCAAGAACTGTTTGGTTACAAGCATTCTTTCAAATATCTTTCTCTCTGTTTATCAGAACAAATGAATGTATACAGATTTGAAACAACTTGAGGGTGGGTAAATGATGACAGAAATTCAATTTTAACGTGAAACATCCCTTTAACTTCTGAAGTGTTCATCATGGTAGTGTTATTGTCACTCTCTGATATGTTGAAATATTTATAGAATAGAAAATACTCTCATACAGTGCTGAGGATTTAATAAACCCAAAGTAAATAGAATAAAATTAATCAAACCAATTATCAAAACTTTTTCAACACCTGCCATGACAATATTCAAAATGCCTTGTTGCTTTTATGTTTTAACTTTTTTAAACAAATTAAGTGCCATCCATTAGCTACAGGTTACAGTCTCTGACATATATACCAAACAGTAACATACAGTGTTCTCATTTACAGAAACACTATCTACTTGAGCAGGTGTCTCACTGCAAAGATGTCATTTTTTGTATGACTGGAACATTGCAATGATTAATCAGCATCCAGATTAGAACGGAAACTGTCTATTTTATAAAAAATGTCACGTACAGCTACATATGAAGAGTTTATTTCCAAAATGAGAACTCCTTTTTTGTAAATGTCAAAAATCATGTTTTTTATAGTGTTATCATGTTTTTCTTATTCTTTATTGTGTTAGTTAGCTGTATTTGTTAGTAATTATGTCTTAAATCAAAACAGAACAACTGAAGTTTGATTGACATTAATTGGAATGCACAATAAAAAAACTAGTTATCTCATTTTGGAAATAAAATCTTACATGCCATGTTGTTGTATTTAATTTATGAACTGTTCACCTTGACCCCTGATATAAAGTGCTGTGACAACTACTATATATCCCCACCTTAGTAAAGCAAACAGCTGTTAATATTAATTATATTTTCTTTATACCTTTATCATTGAGCCAACATGAACCAACACAATGTATTGTAGGGTGTAGGAGCTGTTAATACAGATGTTTATCATGTTATTACATTGTTTTGTGTTTTAATCATCACGCTTAATGAAAGGGATGACTGTAATCATTGAATTCCTATTTGGCAATTATAATTATTTCCATTATCTGCCAAATTGACATAAAGGTCAAAGGAAGATTTAAAACTCTATTACAGAGAGCAATTTTTCATTTAAAGAAACTGTGAAATACATTTAAATACAATCTCACGGTTCTAGAAAAGAGATAAATTTCCAAAGCAACACAAACTAATTTTCTCCTTTGGCATGACACAAGCGACTCGTGTGGTTAGTCTCTTTGATAGAACAGGATTCAACCCGATGAGCGTTTTTCACTGGTATTTATCTATTCTAGTCACAGCACCTTATGAATAAGCTTTCTAGAAAAGCACTAATAGAAGAGCCATTAAGATCAGTGGACCAATGAATTTGGTGCCCCATCAAATCAGTGTTCCATAGATCCTGCTCTTAGAGCTTACAGCCACGGGACAAGCCCAACATTAGTATATTGATTTTGCATTTGCATGTTTTTCTTTCAATATGTCTTGGTTGTTTATTCCTCCTCCTGTAGTGAAGGAGTTTAAAGCTGTCTCGGGCTGCAACAAGTACGTGGGCTCACTGGAAGGAGTGACGACGGTGGAAAAAGAAAAATTCCCAAAGAACTTCTGGCCTGATGTGAGTGTTGGGCATCTGTTTAAAATGATTCTAGCGAATTTCCCGGACTTTTATACCGGACTTTATATGACACATCCTTTTTTCCAATATACTCTATGAGATGCTGTAAAAGGTTTTGTTTCTTGGAAAACAACCATTGCAGTTTTACGGTAGATATAGGTTTGTTTTGAAGTTAAATTTGCCAGACTTTTACTAGGTGCTTTTCATAAAACCTAAAAATACATTTATTTCCTATTCGGGGGGTATTCATATGTACAGCTTTAGTATTTTTATATCAACTTTACCCAATAATGCCGTCATCACCGTAACACCAAGAATTTCAATGAATAATAATCATTTTTGCAGAGTTTTTTGAATTTGAATTGTTTTCCATAAGGTTTTATAGTTTATATAATTATTATTTTTATTTATGTTGATAAATATTTATTATTATTTCGCCCCCCCGTTATACTGCGGTAATAATTGGCTGATTGTGAGTTGAGGTGGAGGAGGGATGCTGCGAAAGGGTAGAGGGTAAAGCATCTTGTCTATTTGTTGGGGTTTTTTCCCCGAGCTAAAAGGATGATTGGTGAGATTGGTTATAGGAAACATTAAACATTAAAATTTAATGTTTTACAAACAATTCATATATTCTGTTTATTGGTTGATGGCTAGCTAACACTTGTTCCTTAAAATGACAGAAGTGTCATTGCCATCACACAGCATTACCAACACAATAAAAGCTGCACAATGTTTCACGTTATTATACCAAAGTTAAACCAGGGCATTTATTCATTATGGACATACAATAAATGCTTTTACATTCATTTTTCATTTCATTTTCTAATAATATTGGAGTAAACACAACCCTTAAGAATAATCTATGTACCTTAAATATACCTCCATGTAATGTGCAATGTGTGTTTGTGTGTTTTGATTACAGTTCAAGTGGTCCAGAAAAGGCTATATGAGAACACGGTGGATCATTCACAATCAGTATGTTCACACACACACACACACACACACACAAACACACACTTCAATAAGCACAAATCTTGTCAGGTGTTTTTTACAATTTCCTTTACAGTCTGACATATGTCTAAGTGTATGTACACTTGGCCACAGCTCAAGGCAAACGTTGTGTTAGCCGTGTGTTGGTGGAACAGTGTGCGAGCATACTCATCAGAAGCACATTAATAGCTGGCGTGTGGCAGCTGTACAATAGAGCAGTACTGGAACCTGATGGCTGAGTGATAAATTAATGGAGCCTGAGAAAGAGTTCAGGTTTAGCGAAGCTGCACTTGCTCTTATCAGCTAATGTCCCACATCAGTCAGCGAGACTGACAGCACTGATAGACCTACACACACACACAAATTGAAGATATCGCAATGTAAATAAAATCAATACGCACTCTCGCAGAAACGTTCATTGACGGTGCACCACGTGATGCAGGCTTACAGATTTTATATAAAAATTTGTTGTTTATGACACCAGGAGACCTTTTTGACATTAGCTTTTTTAGAGGAATAGTGTGCCCCAAATTAAAAAATATGCAATAATTTACTCACTAACCTACAATTGTTTTTATGGCTTGTATGGCTTTCTTTTTTATGTGCAACACTGATGTGAAATTTAATTTAAATGAATGGGGACTAAAGCTTCAAGCACCTAAATAATAGGACAGTATCATAGAAATGTAATTAATTTGTGTTATATTTCAAGTCTTCTGAAGTTATACTACATGTATATATTTATTAAGTTAGCACCAAAATTATTTTCTTTTTCTGAAGAACACAAAAGAAGATATTTTGAAGAATGTCTGTAACTGAACCATGGCGGTACCCATTGACTTGCATTGGTTTTGGTCCATACAATAGAAGAGAATGGCTACTGCCATTATTTGGTTACAAACCTTCTTCGAACAATCTTTTGTGTTCTACAGAAGAAAGAAAGTCACACAGGTTTGAATTGACATGAGTAAATGATGCCAAAATCTGTTTTTTTTGGGGGGGTGAACTGTCAATTAGGGACCAAGCGTCAAATATGTGCTTTTTCGTCATACAACAAACATACATTTTTATACCACATGCAGTTAAATTGCGACACCCCTGATTCAGGTCAATTTTGTTAATAGGGTACATGCACATGGGACGATGACCTACTTCCGCTAGAATCTCAGCCAGCTAGGTCACGTCCGCTCTCATAGCACTAAGGGGATTTTTCACCAAGTGATAATGATGTTCTTAGTAAGAAAACGTTCAAATTTCGGCAAACTGTCAGCACTACGGGTGAGTATTGTTAAGTGCCTCTGTGATCATGCCTCTAGTAAGTGCAAAAGTTCACTTTGCATTTTTTCATATTTGTTGATGTACCTTGAAACAGATAGCCTGAAGTGCTTCTCCTTTTTGGTTGTCGACATACAGAATAGCGAAGTGTTTGAATATTTACTCTCACGTTGTTGATCGTCCCAATCACGACAGACCGGTTCAGCTTAGACAATCAAAGCGTTTCAGAAGGAGGGACTTTATGTATACCTGAAGAAATCCAGTCGTTTTGTTAAAAGAGGGACAGCACAGCGGTGAACAATATACTTGAAATATGTGAAATATAAAGAGTTTTTTTGAAATTAGAAACATGAACATCCATTGTTAAACACCCAAAATAACATAACCAAAGCCTCAAAAACAGCAAAATACTGACTCCTTTAGAGCAAGCTGTGTTTTGATTAAGAAGAATGAATGCAACAGGCAAGTAAGTTGTAACCATAACACAAGTGTGCACTCTGTGTGTGTGTGTGTATGTGTGCAGGCCTTTGGATCTTGTGAACATTCACCTGTTTCACGACGCTTCCAACCTCATAGCCTGCGACTCCAGTCCGTCTGTGTATTCGACAAACCGCAAGACAGCTCTCAAATACGTCATCAGCAGGTTTGTCTTTGTTATTCTTTGAATATTTCACATTATATATTTTTTTCATTTAAATGATGAATAAGTGGTCGATCAAACTTTGTGCTCGTTCCTGCAGGATATCAGATAGCAGCTACAGTCCTGTCCCCTTCTTCCTGTTTGGTGACTTCAATTTCCGTCTTGACACGCTCAGTTTAGTACAGGTACATTTGACTGCCAAAAAATGTACATTGTGGTCCAATGTATACACACAAGTCATTTCGTGAATGTCTGTTTTTGTTTCTGTGTACAGAATCTCTCAACGTCTGCTGATCTCCAGACAGTAAAGATGGTAAAAAACAAAGACAGTAGCAACGAGGTGGAAAAAATCATTTTCAAGGAAAAAGACAACGACCACAAGGTGATTATTTATTGTTAGATCTGTCTAAATTCTATTGCTTTATTGTTGATCCATGTAAATATGATTGAGATTTATGTCTTGTGTTCTTCTCAGTTCCTTGAATTAAAATATCAACAATTAGTTTTATAGTCTTAAACTGTCTATGGACATACCTGCAAAATTAGAGAGCAAATCTACTGTCACCTTTTCTGCACTTAGATGTTAAAGGTTCTGACTTTTGCACCAGTAGATGATGAATTTTTCTTTTTGTGTGCACTCAGACATATCCAGTAGACTGTCTAGCCAGATTTATGGTTCTTGGAGGGTTGATATTGACTTTTTGCCAGCCCAGAAAATGCGAGCTTGCATTTAGATCATTCCAGCCGACATGCAATTCATTTTTTTCTGCCGGCCAAGTTGGAGTTACCCCTTGTTGTTTGTTAGTTTTTATTCGCCCTGCATTAACCTGTCTCTACCCACCTGTCGTCATTTTACTCTTTGTCTTCCTGTGTTTATTTCCTTTTTGTTTTCTCTGGCCGTTTCCCCTTCAATACTTGATTCTTTCTTTTTGTCCTTCTGGTTATCATTAGGTCCTCCTTCACATAGAGACCAAGTTATTTGCTTACTTGCACCAGGCTGTGTTCAGGGAAAACAATGGAAAAGAGGTCTGAATATCATTTCAAAAATAGTGTTTTGCACATTTTTAGGACAGTCTCTTTTTGACATCTTAATCAGAATGTACATGTATATTTAAAACAAGCTGATTTCATGTCTAAACATGTTTTCTGAATAAAAGCTTAGCCAGAGAAACTGAAATATGAAAAATAATTTTACTGAAAGATAAAGTAAGCTTAAAAAATTTCAATTACAAAATAGTTTGTGCTTAAATGTATTTTTGTTCTGTAGCTCCTGAAGTATGATAAGGAGATCTATGAATTTCATGAAATCATCACAGAGGAGGATATACAGTTTCCTCCTAGGTAAGCAACTTCATAAACACTGAAAGACAACTTAAAAAAAAAAAAAATTAACATTTGATGGACGATTCACATTTCGCTTCTAAAACCAGTGGAAAACGCTAGCCGTAACGCTTTCTCTATAGTCATAAACTCTGAAGAGTTGAACTATTTCCATACCGATCTGGCGTCGGAGCACCTAGAAAAACATGCGTGCCTGCCGTTTGACAACATTTAAAATAACGAATTTGCACACACAAAAGACGCTAAATGTGAATCACCCCTAATCAGTGTGTATTTTCGAATGATAAAATCCAAATATAGACTATTTTGCAAGATGTTTACTCTGTTTAGGCTTCATTTCCCCCCCAAATATTACATGCACTTTAAAAAAACACCCATAAAAAGGTAACATTTGCTGGCAGCTGAGGAGAAACAAATAACTGTACAATAGATGTTTTTCTAGTAGAATGACATGTTTCCCATGTTTTCCTTTTGAATTTGCATTCTTTTTCAGTATTTTTACATTTTTTGTCCTCATTTTCAGAAATAAACGGTATAAAATCCTGAACATTTTAAAATAAAATAAATAAAAAATAATAATAAAAACTTCTTTGAAATCACATTTTATTTTGCATAATTAATTCTTAAAGATATCCTTTAACATTTTGATTGGTTATAAATGAAGCAGGAAATGCTTCTGGACCAGCTTTGTTTACATTTTCTGAAGTGGTCTATAATAGCATTATCCTCCTATAGTCTGTCCGTAACCAAGACCTAAGTGAGCAGAATGAAATAATACAAATTGTATTAAATCTTGAATAATTCCAATCCTAGATTGATTCCACTAAATATTTTATTTAACTCACATCACATTTAAGAATTCAAATGCATTGTAAACTGCGATTTTCCATATGCCTTAGTTATTTTTAAACAAATATTGTTTTTAAGCTACCCGTACAGTGAAGACAACACTAAACCTACACAATACATGAACACACGGTGCCCGGCATGGTGTGACCGCATCCTGATGTCACACGGTGTGAAAGACATCATCCATCGGGTGGGTTTATACACAGAAAAATTTACAAATAGGCATTCATTTAATACATGTTCATACAAGAATTACTAATGCATCTTTCACTTGAATGTACTGAATGTTCATGTGTTTAAGAATCTGTTTGTTTTATTTCCAGCCTGAAAATGGTGAGAGAAATGTTGTTTATAACACACTGGGTTCCAATGTCTGTATGGGGGACCACAAGGTGATTAGATCTTTCCTAAATATCACATCTCCTCTCCTTTCATTTAATAAGCTTCAGTGAATAATAAAACCTGAAGGACATATAATTGTTTTTCTTTTTCTATATTTTTCCAGCCTGTTTTTCTCCGTTTTACACTGAAGACGATTGCACATTGACTCACAGGACTGGGAGAGTCGGAAGGTGAGACATAGAATTGATTTATTTTTTTGGTGCTTGCAGTTTTTTTTCACATATATTTTGGCTTATAAATTAGATGTGTTACAGATCTGTCAAAATACAGATGAGCAGCTTGGTTTTATTGTTATCACTAAAACGGCTAATATTATTTCATTAAAAAAAAACAATATTGATAGATAATTAAAATATATTTTCATTATCCATTTTAGGTCTATATTTACAAATGAGTATTTATGAATTTACAACTAAGATAAAATGTCTTCTACTACTACTACTAATAATAATAATAATAACAATGATGATAATGATAATAAATAGGTAATGAAATGCAATCAATTAATATACAAATTTTTTCACCAATTTTTATATGATCAGTCACTTTTAATAATAACAATGATGAACATTAAAATTGCACAACAAATTATTGTATCATTGTTCATAATGAAATAGTTAAGAAATATATAAATTACACAAATAAACCCAAGATGAAATGAATAAACTTATTTCGCTATGTACCAAGCTCTCATAGTCCATTTTTACAGTATATGATCTGTCACCTGAAAATGGTTTTCATCAGGAAGACAGCAGTTAATAAAGTTAGCATTTATTTATAAAATTTCCTTTGGTCAAGGCTTTACTTGATCCGTGTATGACATGCTATACTCAATCTAATAACATTTTTATAGCAAATAGTGAACAGTCAAAGCTTTTGAAAATTTAGAACTGTTGGCCTTAAAAAATGTTCACCTTAAAAAGTCTATTGTACTTGTGTACCCAACCACAAACCTCCAACTTCTGTACAGATACCGAGTCTGTACCTAAATGCTGTTCAGTTCAAGTGTTTTGTTGCATTTCCCTAAAGGATCATGAACAGCCTCTCTGCCTTCATTAACTGTGTGATAAAAGACAGATCCCTCCCTTGATCTATGTCTGCTGGCTCCTCTGTCTCCTTCAACCAGTGCCAGCGATACGCTCAGAATCACACCGTTAAAGAACCAGTGTTCATTAATTACAGACACACAGAACACAAATCCTACATTGTTGTCTCATATTGACATTTTTAGGGCCGTAATTTTGTTTTGCTGCCAGTTTTATGTCTGTTCTATAGGTAACGCTTGTCTAGGGGTTGATGAGTTTACTACTGCTGTCGGTTTGTCATTGTGTTCAATTAGGCTTCAATTGCAGACAAGGGGTTTGGCTAAATTAGAAGTGTGAAAAATAATTTGTTGTGTTAACAATTTCAGTGCATTTTAGTTGACTTTTAAGTTTTACAGTGTGCCATTAAATGCCATGCAGTATATAATTTCTTATATTTAATATTATATAACATCTTGTCAGGAATAAAAGGAATAGTTCACCTTAAAATTTAAATTCTGTTATCATTTACTCGTCAACTTTCTTTCTTCTACAAAACACAAAAGAAGATATTTTGAAGAATGTGCGTAACAAAAGATATTGTTATTCCCAATTCACTTCTATTGTACAGACACAAAACCAATGCAAGTCAATGGGGACCAGCGGTTTTCTGTTACCAACATTTCTTTTGTGTTCTGCAGAAGAAAGAAAGTCATTCTGGTTTGAAATGTCACAAAGTCGTGATATTATAAACAAGGCAATAATCTTTATTCCTCCAAGCAGTTGTCATGTGCATGATAGCCATGTACTGTATGTTTTCTATAAACTATTTTATATGCTCTTTCTCTGTTTTTAGGTTTTGCTGTTAACACGTACCCAGAGATTATTCCATGGACAGATGTACCCCTCATGAACAGTCACGTATAGATGCAACCTATTCAGATACAACAAAGCATCCACACGGACCACTGAAATCTCCACAATACACTGCTCAAGCTGTTAAACACAAGAACCTCTCCTTTTCTGAAAGCTGAAATAGCTGAATATATAGTAAGAAATGAACAGAACCAAGAAAACCAGACAGAAAGTGCTCAAGGCACCTCTCAAAGCTTGGACTTTTAACACGGGAATAAGCTTCAGACTGCGTAGCGCATGTAAACTCAAATTGTATGCAAAATACAATCGCCTGATTTGCTTTTCCTCAATGTTTTTGTAATGATGTGTGTACAGGTAGGCAGAAAATATTGAAACATATCCAAATGCAGGCTGCGGCAACGCACAAGCTTTCGTCTGTAGATGTTTTTATTTACATTCGTGTCTGTGGGTTGATGTTTTTGTCCTAAACGCTGAACGTTCCGGTGGAACACTGTTCAGCTGCCACTTTTTCGTTCTTAAACTTTGTGTTTGTGCGCGTGTGGATTTATATTTGAAATATTCAGCGTGTGTTTTGCATTTACACTCATCTCAGCAGATATTGCTGTCACCCTCTCATGAGCTTCAGTCATTGTGTCTGTGGGGTTGTTAGTCAGACTTGGATCGATAGAATATGTACAGGACAGCAAGGTACGAGTTAAAAAGCCATTAGCGCTTGTGAATTATGGAAATCCTGCACAGAGTGCTTTGGCCTGGAAGCCCCTCAGACTTTTAATTAGAGAAGATGTGCAATGGAGAATGTTAATGTGGAGTTTAGCACTATCACACGTTTTTTTTTAGCAGCGTTGAATATGGGTTCTATAAGTTTAGTATGAGTTTTTTTGTTGGGAATTGTGTTGGGTTGTTCAGATACGATAAGGTGTGAAGTGGTACAATGCTTTCTAAGGACCTCATGAATTCATGCAGGTGCTCCATTTCTGGTATGTTAGTGGTCATCGATATGCTAGTGTACTCCAACAGGTTGACAAACCAAAATATTTGTTGAGACATACCGTCTTTAGTTTCTGGGAAAATCTTAAAAATATTATTGACTCATTGGGAATATAAAGAACAGTTTACCCCAAAATGGAAATTCTCTTAAAATTTTCAATTTGTTTCTTCATGAGACACCAATATTTGAAAGTAGTTGACGTTTGAATTTTCGTTAAAAAAGCTCAAAATATTGTTTTAAATACAAAAACAAAAGTATGTTTTTGTTTCAGAAGACATTTTGTCACCTTGGAATTGAAAGTTTTTTCTCACAATTGAGTTATTCACATATTCTGTTTCCACTATTTCATTGTGGAAAATGATAATTTTTTGTGTGACTAAATTATATATTTTATATTCAAAATCATTGCTGCCATGATGTTTCAATGGTTTTGTAAGAATTACGTAAGATTTTTTTTATGTGCATATAAGTTTTATTATAGTATAGAAACTTGAGTGTTCAACCGAAGAAAGTCCTTTACGGATGCCATAAGTACATTTTGAGAGAATTTTCATTTTTGGGTGAACAACATATATGCGTTATGGATTTATTATGTCCCTTAAACTGCTTTTGATTTCTTTGTGACCCCCCATACCATGGGTGTAATTAAAACATACGTATGGATATTGACTGCAAGTACTTCAATTCCTTTTTTTCCTGTTTTAATAGGACATGCATCAGGATACTCAATATTTTGATTTGTTATCTGAACAAAGTATCTGATAGATTTTCATATGGCTAGAACCTTAAGATGAAGACCAGTTGAATAAAAGCCCTATATAAGTATATAAATCTTTTTTTGTTTTTATTGACATTTTTGGGGATGTTCATCCCTTTGTAGTTGACTGAATAATCTAGTTTACATTGATGTTTTATTGGGCTCCAGAATGGGTTTGATTCCCAAGGGAACACACATACTGGTAAAAGAAAATACCTTGCACTGTAAGTCGCTTTGTATAAAAGCGCTTGCTAAAAGCATAAATGTAAATATATTAAATTGCTTTAAACACAATTTCCAATTTAAAATGTGTTTAGAATGATTGCTCATGAAAAGCCTTGTTTTTCTAGTATGATTGTTGGGGGAATAATAGTCAAGTTGTTTTTTATTCGTAAATTAGGAAATGCAATGATCAGTTAAACTCTGTATTGGTTGAGAAAGTATTGAGATAAATATGCCTTTCAACACTGTTTTTGTTTCTGATAGACAGTTTATTTACATCAAATCACCCTACCTGTTATCCACAAGCGATCAGGTATGACAATTCTGACATTTCTCACCTCAACAAGAATTTATTGATGAAATCCGTATATTCAGAACCCCCGTGCATAATTTACGGGTAAGGGTTAAATTTTTCTGCCAACCTGTCAATAATAGACTTGTTGTAGTTGATTCATGGTGTGGTCGACATAATTTACTGTGCTCTGGTGCATCGCCTCAAGCTCTGCTTCCAAAGCTGTGGAGCTGGTATAGAAACAGCGTAGATGTCATTTAGCATTTTCTTTTTTATAAACAGAAACACTACAATCTTTTGACAAGTCAGTTTTTATGTTATTTAGAGTACTTTTGCATGCTAAGTCAAATTTATATGTAGCCATATATGTTTGCACTTGTTGTTGGGAATCATTTTACTTCTTTTATGATACGTAGAACATGCAACAAAGGTTTGTTAAATAGCGTTTGTGAGAAAGCAGTCATAGTACTTATTTTAATGTTATCCTTTTTAGAGTGTTTCTCTTTTCTTTGTGTTTAACTCTTCTTTTTATTCCAAATCATATAAACAAAGCATTGTCACAGGATAAGACCAGAACCAATGGAAAACTAAGTAGTAATAGTGTGCAGTGTTGTGCAGTGAAATTTGAAGATTACTGCTTAATATTGGACTAAGGGGAATGTTGGGTATGGAATTCAGCATTAGGAAATTGTTTTTGTTGTTGTAAAATGCTGAAATCGTCACCAGTCATATCCATACCTCAGAATTGGAAAAGGATCCATAGAGCGGTCCATTATCCATAGATAGTTCTTGCCCCACCTGTCATATTGGTTCTGATTTACAGTATGTAACAATGTTCTGTTAATGTACTATTTCATGTAACTAAGCAGGAAAAAAATCCCAAATTGTGGACATAAAATACTGTGCCAAAAAACTGCCCCCTCAATTTTCCTATTTTATGGGTTTGGAATGCAGTAAGAACTACAATGCATTTCTTCAGCCTCAGGTACTGCTGAATGTTGGAATAGCCTAAAAGACTCCCTTACTGTACTTTCTTCAACATTAATGAATGGGTTTTATTTGTTTCTTAAATATGATACTGTGTTTTGTTTCCTAATAAAATTTATAAAATACATATATTCATTAACAAACATGCACTTGATGTATTTCAATTATATTTGATACACGATATGGACAAAGGTATTAAGACGCTCCCTTTTGATAAACATGTTTATCTATTCCAGTTATTCCGATTAAAACAAAAATAAACCCCATATCGTAAAACACCAATTTCGGAAGGGCCTTTGTCTTTGCCGAAATGACCCTGTGTAAAAGATCATTGATGGGTTTTGCGTGATGAGTGTTTGACTCAAAGGTGTTCAGCTGGTTTCAGCTCTGAGCTTTATACAGACCAGTAAAGCAGACATCTCAACCTGCAAAAAAGCATTTCAGGGAGGTATCCCGAAAGCACAACCCCCTGCCGATCCCGCGCCCCCCCCCAACAAAAATGGAGGCCAAGGATATGATATTTCACCACAGAACATGACTATACTTTTATAACGAAATACAGTTGAAATGAACAACAAGATTGAATAAATTAACTATTTACACACACTGCAAATGTTGGCCTAGGCCTATTTCCAACATCCTATGCCTTTTACTTTTCTTGCAAGCTTTCATTGTACTTTGTTGCTGCTTTCTTCGAAGATTTTAGCAACTTTCCAGAAACCTCAACCTCATAGCACTCTGTATTTTTAGATGATGCACAAGCAAATTTCGTTGTATGTTACTACTGCACAATGACAAATAAAATTCTCTCTTTCTCTCTATCTATTATGTAAACTGCTTTTATTTATATTCCATTGCAATTTTAAATATGTCTAAGGTGTTTTCATGTAGCTAGTTGTTAGCCGACCTGAATAATATGCACATGAAATCAAATGAAACTTGATGAACTCACCTCAACATGTCTTCTACAATCATTTAACCCACCATGGGCAATGCTGATGTCTCTATTGCAAACTGTACAGCGTGCAAGACTGTCATTATTTTTCACTTTTATAAGACAGGGGTACACTTTCGTGTAGTCTTGGGTAAAATGTTACCTTATATTTTCGTTTTTTGGGGCCCTCTCCCTCTGCCATGGCGCTCGTTTCTAGATATACTGAACTGAATATTCAGTTCGGGACTCGGGATAAGAGATAAAAGCCCGCCCACACTGACAATTGATTGGTTGACTTACCGAAACAGGCCAATTAGGACGCTCTCTGTATTACATGCGATTCATGAGGCTCGCACACGCACGCAAGGTCCCTCGCTCCCTATGGCAAGCCAAGAGGGTCACAATTACGCCACAGATTAAACGCGTTTGTATCGGAACGCCGTTTTTGACGGCGTTTTAAACAGTATTTGCGCCGCAAAATACGGCGTCGCGATTCCAAACGCCGTAAAAAACGCGCGAAAAGCCGTTCATAACGCCGTATTTGACGGCGTTTTAAGGCGGCCGAAAAGCACGGCTTTTTGCGCCGCTATCTTGCCATATGACGGCGTAAAAAACGCCGTTTTGGTTGCACAGAGCGCGCGTCTTTTACGGCGTTTCGTCTGTTGTATAATGAGCCCCTCCCACCGATTTCCAAAGCCAGTAAATTTGAACCGTTGTCAACCAATCCCTGATGAACTGAGCCAGACCAGACCAATTTACCACTGATCATTTCACAGGATTTTATTATGTGCGCAGTGTTTGCTAACATTTGACAAATTATTGCTTGCTTTCTGAAGAAAATATTTATTCTAATAATCTAAGGTAATCTAAGGTTACATAATGTCGTCAACAATTATATAAAGGCCAACCAATCCCATTGTATGTATCTTGCTTATTACATAAGCTATAGCACCGTATTGTCTACGTAAAATGCAAAAAAGCAATCGGTTGAAATATTGCATTATAGTATCATTGTACTATAAATCATTCTTGGTACAAGCGGTGTCAGACAGAGTAAAATCTAAACTGCCTTCCCTTTGTTAAATCGTAGGGTGTCACGTAGCATATTGAGTAGCATCTTCGACCCGTAATATATATTGTTGTCTTTTTACGGTTCGAGTCCCGCTTGGATCACCGGTCATTTTTTACGTTGTTGGTCTTGATCTATTTATCTGTATCACCGGGTAGTTTTTAGATTTATATTTCAATACTTAATGTGTGGTCAGTATGAAATGAGAGTCTGGAATGAGAGATCTTTTTATAAAACGGATCTGTAGTTGATTTTGCCGCTGAACTCACACATCAGTGGACTTTCATGCTATAAACAGGACGGACGAACAGTAATAAATGTTGCATTCACGGATTTAGCAGACACCTTTATTCAAAGCGACTTACAGGGGTATCCCCCTTTATACCCATATAATTTACCTAGATATAGTTGCCAGTTATCCTCACTAAGATTAAGAAATTTACTGGCTGTTGAAATCATCGGGAGGGGCTCATTATACAACAGACAAAACACCCTTAATGACGCGCGTAAAAAACGCCGTTTTGGTTGCACAGAGCGCGCGTTATTTACGCCGTCATAAAGCAAGACAGCGGCGCAAAACACGGCGCTTTTCAGGGCGCAGTAAAACACCGTTAAATCCGGAGTAATTATGAAGGAAAATCCGTAGCAAAACTTTAGAGGAGGTAGATTTTAAGTTGTTCACTTGTTAAGTAAGTATTTCTACGGGTACACTAAAATGTACACTCACAGCCCCTATGTGAAAACGTGTAAAATAAAAAACTTAAATTGAATGTTAAAATTTTCACTCGTGGACAAAACTGACTTATCTGTCTTCTGAATTTGAAGTTGCAGAAAAATAGTGACAAATGTGTAAACTGGCATTTATAAAATACATTGGTAGATACAAATGTTTTGCACGTATTTACACGTTTTCCTATTCAGATCTGAATTGCCACCACAAATAGGCATCTACAACCTCGCCACCTGTCATTGCAGTTTCAAATCATCTCGCATTGACTTTTGCAACTACTTTCGCGATAAACCCTTTGCAGAATTAACTTTAAGCTAAGAGGCAAGAGAAGGACCGGCATTTGATGACGTCATGTGGCTGATCCACACTGCCCCCTAACGGCAGGAAAATCACAATGAAAGGATCTGGCAAATAATAGTTTAACATTTTTTTAAACTATAAGGTTTTGATATAAAGGTCCTACTATAGATAAATTATAGGAATGCTAGAGTGGTAAGCTATAGTTTTTGAAAACCATGGGAAAAGTATATAATATGAATTATACTATGCAATAAGGCTACGGTTATTTTTGGATTTACTGTGGTTTTACTACAGCTATGAAGTGTATAATTGTAGTACAACTATTTATTTTGTGTTGACCATTTACTATGGTCTCACTGGAAAGATGGAAAACTATATAAGTATGGAAATGTTATCTGCTTCTTTTTGTGTAACGTTGGTTAAAAGCATTTGATAAAGGTAGTGCATTTATGTATTTGATGTGTTAAAATAATAAATGTGCTGTTGCTATTAAACATGTTTGTCCAGTATTGTATTTAAAGACAAATTGGTTTGCGTTATTTAACAATTATGAACGGCGGGCCGATCGTGGATAAACCAGCGGCTCATGGCGGACCACTAGCAGAAATGTGGCGACTGCCGCTGGTTGACCGCTGCAAAAATGATTAGCAAAACCCGGTGGACCACAGTCAGTTGACGCCGGTGGCACGCCAACTTTACCACTGGGCCGCTGGCCTTCTATTAGCTGGGGTAAGTCTGAATCATTTAACCATCTTCCCCCATGGATAATTCAATTCGATTTTACTTATATAGCGCTTTTCACAGTGTGTTTTGTTCAAAAGCAGCTTGACAGAAGAAATATATTTTAAAAAAAAACACAAAAACACATAAGGTAAAACACAGTGCATGGTGTTTGTAGAACAAGCAGTTTCGTTTTAATAAAGCTATCTTAACGGAATTTAACGAAACTAAGCTAATTTAAGATATAATTTTATTATATTAATAAATTAACTATAATAAAGATAAAATAAAATGGTAGGAGAACAAGAGTTAGGAGAGTAATTTTTTCCTAAAGGAAAACAGTGTTTACTTATAAAATGCGGCTATGCATAGCCTAAGTCTCAGACTTCACCCAAACTGAAACTGAAATATCATCTCATATAAATTCAATTATATGAGAATGCAGCGTCAACCGACTACATGCAGATTTCAGTTTGAAAATTACTTAATCAGTATAATTGTTACAAAAGCTTTCACAATCATTTAGATATGATTGATTTTACTCGACAAAGCATGAAACAAAATAAAAAAAATGACCATGACTCACTTGAGTATAGGCTGTGTGAAGGCTATTTTATTAAACGGGGTTTTCGGTTGCTCTGTGTAAACTTAAAATGCGTTTGTGTCGCCTGCCCCTTCACTGAGACTCTTTCAAATAAGTAACTAATAATATCGTGTAAGTTTGTTGTGGATATCTTGTTATAGTAATATAATAATGTAAATGCCACACCTTATAATATCCAGTGTTTTTTGTTTTGTATTCGTTTTGATACTGTAACTGCACAAATAGATTGCCTTATTTTTGTTTCTTTTAGATCCACTGTGTTCTGTCCTCATTGTATTGAGGCTCTGTAAGTTTGCAATGCAGGCTAAACATTTAGCTTTTATTTATAGCCATTTGACATTTTTTCTTTTCATTTTTTATTTCAAGAAAACACTTCGTTAAATTGCACCTGTTGTTATTCATTAATAATAATAATATATATTTCTATTTAAAACGTCTGCCTTTTTTATTTAAAAAAACCCTATTCAATAATACCCCTCAAAGATAGAGTAGGCCTATTCATTTTTGTGGTATTTTTCTCATTGTTTCTTCTTTACCGTCTTAAGTGTAGCTGATGTCATCGATAGCAGGGGCCATTCGTAAATATTAAACCTGTTTAATAAAATTAAACCATATCTAAATTCTATAGGTATTTTTATGGATGTTTTTTAATTTAATTAGTTTGATTGACATCGAGAGTTAAGGCCTTAGGAACAAATATTTCCCCCGGCAGTTCAGGTATCTAATCTATCTATCTATCTATCTAGGTAAATTATATGGGTATAAAGGGGGATACCCCTGTAAGTCGCTTTGAATAAAGGTGTCTGCTAAATCCGTGAATGCAACATTTATTACTGTTCGTCCGTCCTGTTTATAGCATGAAAGTCCACTGATGTGTGAGTTCAGCGGCAAAATCAACTACAGATCCGTTTTATAAAAAGATCTCTCATTCCAGACTCTCATTTCATACTGACCACACATTAAGTATTGAAATATAAATCTAAAAACTACCCGGTGATACAGATAAATAGATCAAGACCAACAACGTAAAAAATGACCGGTGATCCAAGCGGGACTCGAACCGTAAAAAGACAACAATATATATTACGGGTCGAAGATGCTACTCAATATGCTACGTGACACCCTACGATTTAACAAAGGGAAGGCAGTTTAGATTTTACTCTGTCTGACACCGCTTGTACCAAGAATGATTTATAGTACAATGATACTATAATGCAATATTTCAACCGATTGCTTTTTTGCATTTTACGTAGACAATACGGTGCTATAGCTTATGTAATAAGCAAGATACATACAATGGGATTGGTTGGCCTTTATATAATTGTTGACGACATTATGTAACCTTAGATTACCTTAGATTATTAGAATAAATATTTTCTTCAGAAAGCAAGCAATAATTTGTCAAATGTTAGCAAACACTGCGCACATAATAAAATCCTGTGAAATGATCAGTGGTAAATTGGTCTGGTCTGGCTCAGTTCATCAGGGATTGGTTGACAACGGTTCAAATTTACTGGCTTTGGAAATCGGTGGGAGGGGCTCATTAGACAACAGACGAAACGCCGTAAAAGACGCGCGCTCTGTGCAACCAAAACGGCGTTTTTTACGCCGTCATATGGCAAGATAGCGGCGCAAAAAGCCGTGCTTTTCGGCCGCCTTAAAACGCCGTCAAATACGGCGTTATGAACGGCTTTTCGCGCGTTTTTTACGGCGTTTGGAATCGCGACGCCGTATTTTGCGGCGCAAATACTGTTTAAAACGCCGTCAAAAACGGCGTTCCGATACAAACGCGTTTAATCTGTGGCGTAATTGTGACCCTCTTGGCTTGCCATAGCTCCCTCTCCCTTTCTGCCGTGCGCGCGCTACATGTGTTGAAGCACAGTCTCTGTCTTATGAGGTGTGATAAGTGCAAATTTGGCTACTCGCTAAGCAAACTTACGTGAGAACAAACGTGTATACGCTCGTATGCCGTCTGGCTAAAATCCCATTGTATTCAGGCGTCAGACGTAAGATATGAGACGTCAGACGTAACGGTCACGTGTCGGTGCTGCGCGCGAATTGCGCGACGATCGACACGACTGATTGCTTTGTTTGCAATGCAGATGCACAAATCACACCTCATACTGTCTCGCATGCGCGCTCTTGATCACTCGCTCTAGATTCCGGGATATTTTAACTCATTTGCGGGCATCAGGGAGCCGCTATCAATATGCGGGAGACTCCCGGAACTTCCGGGAGACTTGGGATGTCTGAGTAAAGTTATTTTACACTAGACTAAATGAATCTTGTCCTTTTTAATCTTGTTTTATGCACAGGGACACTGTCAAGTTGAAATAGAAAATGGCCATGCCTAAACAGTTGCAAAAAATTGTCATTCTAGAGCATATAATGATATTCTATTTATACTCACAGAAATGACTCAAGTAGTCAGAACTGCTCCAATTCTTTTGTCCATATAGTGTATTTTGTACATGGACCAAAATTAAAGTTACAACAGTATTTTGTGAAATGAAACTTTATATTAAAATAGTGGTGGGCATAGATTACTTTTTTTAATTCAGATTAATCTATATTAATCTTGGAATTAATCTATATTAATCTAGATTAAAATGGCTCATTTGAATTCTGCCGAAGGCATTCAGAATACGTGTGCTACCCAAATAATGACTAAAAGTAAGTCTTTGAGAACGGGTTTCTCAAGCCAAGTGGCGCATTAGACCAGGGGCTCATCTGCTGTTTCCAAAATGCATCACAAACAGTTTAAGAAAGCTGTTCTACTATGATAATTGGTGATGAAAATAAATTATGTTCAATAAGATGTACTTGTGTTTACTTCCGCGTTCTCAACTCCAGTCCTCAGGCCCCCCCTGACAGAATACTTTGGATGTCTCCCTATTGAACACCTGAAGAAGTTAATGAGATAATGAAGTGATGATTGATTCATTAATGATGAACAGGTGATGTTAACAAACACAATCCCTAGAATAAAAACCATAATAGTGTTGAGCTTTCTTTAACTGTGGCTCTTACCCTTGATTTATTATGTTAAATTTTTTGCTAGCTGAAATAGTTTGTTTCTGAAGCATATTTATAAGAGCCTGACAAAAGACATTGTCATGATATGTGTGTAAATTATATCATTGTCATGATATTGGTGTGTCATGATATTTGTCAGACTTAAATCCCCCTTATTTGTATCTGTCTTATAACAATTTAAGAAGGTTACATTCCGACAATTTTGTCTTTTGTATGGCTGTTCAGAAACACACTATAACAGCTGATATAAAAAATAAATCAAGGGTAAGAGCCCCACTAAAGGAAACATTATTATGGTTTTTGAACTTACTTATGATGTTTTTTTCGGCGATTAACATCACCTGTTCATCATTATTGATCAATCATCACTTCATTATCTCATTAACTTGTTCAGGTGATCAATAGGGAGACATCCAAAGTATTCTGTCAGGGGGGGCCTGAGGACTGGAGTTGAGAACCACTAAGGGATGCTTTGCGTTTAGGTGGTACTTGAGACTGGAAGAGCTCCTACAGTACATTTACATTTAGTCATTTAGCAGACGCTTTTATCCAAAGTGACTTAGAAAGAGTTAGGTAGCAACAAGCGATACGTCATACAGGAGCCATAATACATTAGGTGCCCATACAAATTTACTGGTTTCAACTAAAGCTAGAGATTGTTGAGAGAAAGTTTTTTTTTTAAACAAACTGTATGTAAACCAATTCCGCATTGCACAAGGTGCAAACAACCTTAGTCTTGTTGATGTTTCCATTGGGAAGCTTCTTAAAAATAAATTTTCCCTGAAGCAACCCGGCGGCTTCAAAGCTGCATCCATGTTAGCACGTCACGTTTGATGTGGTAATTTCACAGTAACGTTATGTTGCGTTCAGACCAAACGCGAATGGCGCGTCAAGCGCGAGTGATTTACATGTTAAGTCAATGCAAAGACGCGAAAGACCTACTTGCGGTGCGAATCGCGCGAATGAAGCCCTGGTCATGAGATGATGAGGCTGCGCGAATGACGCGAATTGCGCGAATCACGCGATTTGAAAAATCTCGTTCTCGCCCGGTACAGTGCAATTCAGATAGGTATACTACCGCGCTAAAATATCAAGGTGAAAGTCATCATAGCTTGCGTAGTTTAGACCCAGCTCCCAACCCAACTTTGAGAATAGATTAACGGCGACATTTTTTTTATCGCGCGATAAGAGTCGCGTTAACGCCGTTAACGGCCCACCACTATATTAAACTTATAATAAAATATACTCACACACTGAAAAAATAACATAATTTTAAAGTTATTTTTTTAACAGAGGTTTCACATGTAATGTAAAAAAGAAAATCACTGTAATTTTACGACATTTTACAGTTTTATCAAGATTTTTTTTTAATTTTATGTAATTTTGTGGTAAAAATATATATTTTATATTAATACTAAAAATATAATTAACTTTTTTAATGTATAATTTTACTTTATATTTCTGACGCCCCAGCTGCTGGAAGATGTACGTTTTCTTTTTGTAATATGGTCAAAAAACGTCAAATTACAGAAAAAGATATCTCATTTTCTAATCGATTTTTTTACAGTCTACATCAGGTAATATAGACATAAGAGAAACCTGAAATGTTTCTAACAGCAATAGAGGTTTTTAATTGACAGTGATTGATTCACAATAAATCATAGTAAGTTTTAGGTCCAAAGATCTGAAGTTTGCGTGAAACCAATGTTCGTTATGAGATTGACATTACAACAAGGACAGGACTGGACAGGATGTCGGTGGCTGGGTAGCCTACTCTGACAGCTGGGCAGCGCTCTCTGGCAGCTGGGCAGCAAACAAGAAAGCCGGCTGGATCACCGGCAGGCAAGGACAGGGAGTAGACTCACAGGCCTGGGTACCAGCTGGAAAGCCGGCATGGATCTGTTGCGGCCTCGACCCCAGACGGGAACACGGCAGCCTCGACCCTGGAAGGGAGTCCGTTGACCCCGATCCTGAAAGGGACACCGGCGACTTCAACCCTGGAAGGGAGTCCGGCAGCGTCGCCCCCACCCACAATGACCACTCTGTCTGCCGGGTCCTGTTGTGGCAGGCAGAACCCTGACATCACCTGGATCTAAATTTGCTGGTAATATTATTTATAATGACTGAATCAATTTGGCTATAGATCAAGTAAGATCCTTAATGTAACAGGTTAACACTTGTATCTCTTGGGGCCGGTTCCACAGACAAGGCTCAAGGCAAGTCCCAGACATAAATGAATGATGGAGTCTCAACTGAAAATAGCTTGCCCTATATCGTGAAATATGTCAGTGTCATTGTTTTGTCTGAAGATGCACACAGGTAATGTTTTTTTCTAAAGTATTTTTATAAAAGTGACTCAAATATCCTAATCCAACTAAGGCATAGGGCTGGTTTAAGCTTAGCATTGTCTCCAAAACAATGCCTTGTGGTCTTATCAAAAGAATTCTGCCTTGTTATTCAACACAGCTCTTTGTATGGTGTTGAATCAGGCTTTGCAGTGATGAATGTGTTTACATTCTGTTTATTATAATAGCTGCTGGTGAAACACATCCTGCCTCTGATAGCTTTATGCTATCTTATCATCAAGTATGTTTGTACAAACTAACAAATACGGTATACTTTAATTGTTCAAAATATTGAAAGCAGTGACCCCAATAGCATATCATACGTTGTGGAACAAATTGAAAGGCAAATGTTAAAATTAGAATTGCAAAGTACTGATGAGTATTTGTTGTTTTACATTGATCGCAATCCAAAGTCATTATCGGTAGGCTACGAATACGTTACGTGTTTGGTCTCTTTTATTGATTTGTACTGTTATGACTTCCATAACAAACACAGCTGTTTAACAAACTATTGCATCACACATAGGCTACCCCTCCCACCATCTGGTCTCTCATTTAGATTAAAAGTGCTTTAGATCAGACTAATGTGTCCCTGTAGACCAGTGGTCTCAACGGAGCCATTAGTTAAATCAGATTCATCAAACTGACATTGGCCACTTCATATTGAACGCATGCTGATTTGCTTTAAAATGATTAGAGTGGGTTTTACATCCGTTTGTAGTTTGACAGGCTTTCCTGTATTGATTCATTTAACAAGTTAGACTCGGTGACCAGTTTAAAATGTGTCTTAAAACTGGATCAAATTTGGAGCATGCAAAAAAGTGTTGTGATAATGTTGGAAAGAGAACATTCTTCAACATAAGAGGACACACTCAACATTCAATACGGTCATTTATTATGCACTTTCATCATGATATTTGATAGGTCATACGCATTCGGTTATATGCATTTTAGATGTAAACTTCAGTGTATACTTTCTTCAATGATTTGTTTTGGGAGGATATACATTTCTAAATAAACTCACAAATGAAACACACTTTAAACTTCAGTGTTTTGAAGGTCTTTTTAAATCGATAAATATCTTTTTACATTACATAATGCAACACAATGCTATGTGAATAACTTAAATACAGTTTCTTAGGCAAACAATGGGCAACATAAAGAATATAAAACTACATTGACTTGAACCATATTTTCTATAGTAGAGTGTTGCAATGCCTTGATTGTTGTCTCTAATCTATAAGCATTATTATTGTTTTAGTGAGCATGTACCTCTTAATTTGTCTGAGCAACATTTGATATTTAAAGAAATTACAGCTGGATAACACTGAGCCTTTATAACTATGCGACAATGTTTTTTATGCAATATAATGTATTTACAGTGCCTCGCAGGATGTGTGTAACCATGGTTGTCCTACATTTTATTCATTTATTTGTGGTAAAACCTTAGGCTATACCTTTGAAATAAATCTAGGATTATATTGTATAAATTCAAAATCCCACCGACTCAATAGAAAGTGACATAGATAACTTTCTGTACGCTTTTGTTGTGCAAACATTGTCTGAATATTCCGATTTTCTTTCTAAAGTGAGAGTTTTTTCATGGGTTATTTGGTGAGTTTTATAGGATCGTCAGACTTGATGGGGTCCCAGTCGCAGCACTGAAAAAGCTCTGCGGTGTTTGCGCAACAGCTGGCGGATCTTCTCATCGTCCGTGTCGGGGTCCAGTGGTTTGTTGTATTCCTCGTCCTCCACCTCGTTTTCCGACACGTCTCCCGCGCTCTCGCCCCGCAAGGTCTGCGTGGAGCTGGGCTCTGACGCGCTCTTTTTGCGCCACTTTGTGCGCCTGTTCTGGAACCACACCTATAATAAACCGTAAAGTTTTATAATCGTTGAAAAGAAAAAGTGTAAATAGATCACACGAAACTTGTATGTCCAATTAAATAGATCGAGTTTAATTCAATTTAGCTAGTTATGGAGATGGTTTTGTGTGCTAAAATGTACAGGTTTTCAAACATTCTGTGCCCTGTAGAAAAATACAACTATGGTTTCCAATATAACTATTTTGAATCATCAGCTGTAGACTATTACAACCTTTGCAAAATCCCTTTTATATTTTTTTAAAGTAATCAATTCAGTTCTACTGGTTTACCTCCATTAGATAACATCTCATCAAAAAAAGACATTACCAGTAGACACCCACACAGCTGTCAATTAAATCCAATACGATTCCTATCATAACCATTCAATCCGATTAGAATATCTGTGATGTTTTCTATTGGTTTTCTTTCAGCAAGGTAATGTCAAATATTCATAAAGTAAGCAATTTCATCACTTTGACAGGGAGTAGAAAATAAATAGAACTATTAAAGAACTGTATACATGTTTTTACATGTTCTCTTACTTTGACTTGCGACTCGGTCATCCCTAGTGAGTATGCCAGCCTTGCCCTCTCTGGTCCCGCCAGGTACTTGGTCTGCTCAAACGTTTTCTCCAAGGCGAAGATCTGGTGCCCACTGAAGGTGGGTCTTGTGTGCTTCTTTTTCCCTGCAGCTTCTGTGTTATGCAAGTCTATAAGGCAAGGCAATATTGTCAAATTAAACATCTGCTGTGACGTTTATGTAATATCATTTAAATTAAATAAAACTTAATAAAGTCAATGCATCAAACATTAAATGGTAAATTATAATATAATAAGTGTTATATAATAAGCAGCGAGCATTACTGTGCTTCAAAACATGATCATATAACTATATTCAGATTCAGGTGTGTATATTGTTTATATATATATATATATATATATATATATATATATATATATATATATATATACACACATATATTTAATAAAATTGTTTGAAGTTGTGTATATTTTTTTTATTTAACATTTATTTAAACGTTTTTGTCCTACAAATTTATTTATATTTTTACTTGTTTACTAAGAGATAATGTAAATGTATTATTTACACTTACATTATATAAAGTACATATAGTATATCTAACATAATACTGAATATATATTGAAATATGCAGAAAATTGTTTTTTGCTTCTGTTAACACTGTCTAATTTGCTCTATTCATTTTCATTTTCAATTTCAAATGTTCATTTAAGTTGACCAAAAAGTATATTTGTAACTAAATAAGCCACACATACGTCTTACAAACATTATGACTTGAAATAATTAACGATAAACAAATACAGAATAAACTTACTGTTGCCACACTGCTGTCTTGTTCCTCTCCACTCGTACCCTCCTTCCACCCAGCAGCTGACGCCTTTACTTTTTATACTTGGACATTCTACACTTGTTTTAGGGAAACTGCCCAGTCCTGAAGGGCCATAATCCCGGTTATAATACATCCCTGGACTAGGCACAGATGCCCCATAGCCGCTCAAGGTGGGGTATGATAACAACGGGGCACCCGGACCACCGACCATGGTTCGACTCAGGATGTCACTGATGCCGTGCGGTGTGCCAGCCTGCAGTTGAGCGTTGATGTTGGAAGGGGTGAGCTTGTAGAAGGAATTGGGTATGGAGTACTGGCACATAGGGGCCTTGATGTCTGAGGGGAATTGGTTCAAGCTGTTGTTGAATAGAAAGGATCCTGAAATATTGGAATCCATGGAACCCGGTGTACACGTCTCTTCTGTTTCCAAAGATGAAAAATTAAGAGTGATCTTATTAGCAAGATTCTGACATCAAGTACTCCAAAGGGTTCAGTCCGATACTATTCCGAGTTCAAAACTTTTAGCTTTAGTGTAGGTTGAGGATTCCTAAAATGCTTCAGTTCTGGCTTTGGTCCTCACATCACCCTAAGTTAGAAAGAAATGTCTCAAAGGTAAGTTAAAAGTCTATTCTTTGTACTTCCTCTTAACTATTCCATAATGGGTGCTGGAGCTCCAAAGTCAACACCAGCTATCAGGTCAACTTTATCCCAGTGCCACTCTCAGTCTTACAAATAAGTGTCCCACGTCTGCTTCTCTGTTTGTCAGTCATAAATATGGGCTACCTTACTCTGGTGTGGCACTTTCGTGGTAATTCTGATGGTTAGAATTTGAATGCTTTGCCTTGACTGGCTGAGCATTCAACGTGCCCGACCTCCTCATTGGTCTGTTCACAGGAGGACAGTCTTGGATTGGTTGACAACAGATTAATAGTTTTTTAAAAAGTCTGGGTGAGAAGGAGTTGATTTTTGATGGGGTGTCGCCGTCGGGCTTGACTGCAGAGGAGCAGCTAGCATAACACAACAGAGAAGGATTTTTGTCATCTTTCTTGGCCTTTTGGAATGTCTTGCATCGCTTTTCTTTATGTTGATTGTGGTATTGTGAAAGAGGAATGATTGATATGTTCTGTATGTGATAGATTTGTTTTCAAAGACCAGTTTAACATTTTCGGTGCTGATTCACTGTGGGACCTTTCTTATATTTGGAATTTGAAAATCTCCCTTTTGAAATGTGCATATTGTTTGAAAGATATTTCTTGGATAAAACACGGACATCGTTTTACATTTTTAGGTAGAAATCTGTCCCCCTTTGAAATTCACTCCCTGGACTCTGCCCCCCACATTCCTCCCATTTCCAGCCCTTAGGATTCCACATCAAAAAATATATGTATACTCCTAAAAATGTGCAATGAATAAGCTCTTAGGACTGGATGGATATTGTATCTGATATTTAAAAGGATGAAAAATTATCCAATTGCTAAATATTTTTGTGGCATTAAAGAAAAGCTTTTTGAGCTGTTATACTTCATGTAGATTTTAAATTGTTTGATTTATGTGAAACAAACTTTGTTGTTCTGCCAAGGTTCTGCTTTTTGTCACTGTTTCTCTAAAAACAAAAAAGGAAACACAAAATCTTAATGGAATGGTTTTTGAATTCCCTCTTTAAAAGAAAGGTGCTTAAAATGTTCTTCACAACGATGTCATAGAAGAACAATTTTTGGTTCCATAAAGAACCATTCAGTCAAATGTTCGCGAAGCACCTTCATTTTTAAGAGTGTAAGCATAACTATAACTAATATTTTAGAATATCAGGAAGAACTGAAATTCAGAATAATTCATTGATATAGGTGTTTATGATATTCTGTCCACCTGTAAGCACAGCCTGTTTGTTGGGCAATGTATATAAAAACATAGTGTAAATCCACAGATATTCACCAGTTCACTGCAGAACAGTCTGATGTTTCTAAAGAAAAAAAGATTGTGGGAGCAAATGCTGGGTTTTGTTCTGTAACTGCTGGCCTGGGAAAAGGATTTGTTATTCCGTCCATTTACTGGTACTGCCACTAAATCAGCACAAATTCCCTTTCTGTGTTTTTTGGACTGCATTGCGTGATTTTCTCTGTAGAGGGCGATAGATGATAGTATCAGAGATAAACAACCTTCAGAATTAAGAGACAAGAGCGTCTAATCTTTGCTAAAACACAAAACAACAACAAACATGCAACCGTAAGAAAATGTTTAAAGGGCTTAAATATGTCTACTTTAATTTCATGTCATGCTACAGTATTTACTCTTTAGCTGTATATGAGCCTGATAGACCAATATTGTATATGGGCCACACATGACTCTAAATGCAGGAGCATTTGACAGCACATTGTATAAGATGCTATTGTAAGACTGACAGCCTATTACACACTATTTGATGGCTGAAAACCCCAAAGTGGTCACTCATGTTGTTGTTTCGTTTCATTTATTGCCGTTTTGTATTGCAATTTCCAACCTGAGCCCGTCCGACTGACTCATCCCTTTGATCTTTGTTTACTTGTTCAGTTGCTTCATATTTCATCACTCCTGTTGACGGTGTAACACACAGAATGATGAATGATAAGTTAATATCTGATTTAAGGAAATTCCACCATAAACCCGGCAAATATTTAAGTAGAGTCATCGTCCCGAGACTACAAATTTCTCCATACTTTTAAAAGGTTTTTAGATTTTTTGTCGTTTAGCATTTTTCTTTTCATTTGAATACTTTTTTGTTTTTATTACTACATTATAACAAGACAAGGCAGTGTATTTAATGCTTAATCAGTCAATAAAATTAGAGAAGAATTCATTGAAATATTCAGTCTACGGAGACTTTTGAGATCATCAGAGTTCAGGTTTTGGTTTCATTATGACTGTTGCTTTAATCACTGCCTTTATTCACTGCCTTTATAGTCTTGTTTTTTTATGTCCCCAACGTGCTAAGAAATACTGTCTCATTTGTAAATCACATGGTGATAAGCAATACTGTTTTTTTTATGAGCACACGACAGCACTTGTTTTGCAATAGCAGCCATTTACAATATATCCAAAGATAAATTTTCCCATTGAAACATTTTTATAACATTCACTATATGAGATTATAAGTACATTATACTTATTTTATGAAATAAATGCAGACAATAAAATTCCACAGCTCTATTTTGATATATACAATAAATATATACAATTTCAATAAATAAATAAAAGAATTTATTATAATATCAATATTTAATGTGTCTGTATACATTCCTTTATGCACACATTAATGATATACACTGTGATTTTCAGTTTCAATTCAACCATTTACAGTCAAGGTAGTTTCCAGTCATATAGACACAAGCAGCCATGTTCATGTTTTCTTGGAAAGGGTGGATGTTTTGACAGAGCAGAACTAGAGATTAAGAGATGTTTTGAAGTACAATGTGGAGTTTGAAACACACCATAGAAATGGTTTCAGAACCTGCTTCGAATTTACAAAATTCACTCATTCATGACCTTGATATGTTGAAACGGTTTGTGAAGTGATCTTTTATGGTTTAATGTATCTTTATATTGCACAAATATATTTATTTGTTATTTATTTTATAATAATTTACAAAAGTTAAAACAAGGCTTTTATAATGTAAGTCTGTCTAATCTGAAAATGTTTGTGTATATTTTGCTTAAAATGAAGCACCGTTATTGAGATTAATAGAAAGGTAACATAGCAACTTTTTGATCTCACAATCCTATACTTTAGAAGTTACTAAATGTTGGTAAAAGGAATAAAATAAAATCACTATTGAGAATAATAGGAACTGCCCAAAAAGGCAATTCTAAAGTAAAATGCCCAAAATACAGTAAAGATAATTAAGTAAGTGAGGAATTGATTGTAATTAAAATAATGCTGAAAAACAAAACCCCAAAAATACAAAAAATTCTTCATGATAATGACACAATGATATATGGAAACATGATATGTGTGCTTTCCTTTCTGGAAAGTACAAAGCCAATAGGAATTTCCTTCATTGGGCTACACCTCCATTAGCCCATCCCATTGGTTGCTTTCCTTTATCTCAGGCAGCAAGTAAAACTAGTCAAACACGTTTTTGTGTTTTATAAGAATCAGAAACTCTAAAATAAACACAGTAAACGCAGGAGTCACAAGTAAATTTGAGTCATTTATATTACAAGGATTCTCACAAACATTTGCATGAGGCAAAGAATACGCAACAATGAGTGAGTACAAGTGGTCAAAACTTTTTAGTTAACAGACTTATTAGTGTTGTTACATTTAACATATTTCTTTTTTATCGTTTTAATTGAAGCAGAACATGACCGCATATGCGGCAGCCGATGTCTGGGTCCAATGACCTTCCATGCAGAAATGACAGGCAAATATGTGACCATCAGCCAAGGAGGTCGACTTGCATCCAGAGACGCCTCGTCCTTCATGGACGGTTTGGTTTTTCTAAGCCGCGCCATCAAGGTCAACGAGAAGATGTGTATACAAATCGAGAGTTGCTCATCGAGGTGGGACGGGGCTCTCCGTATAGGATTCACCAACATCATGCCAAACAAACGCAGTATACCCCCTTCCTCTATCCCAGAACTAAGTGATACGCCTGGCTATTGTGTTCTGCCAGTGCCTGTGGACTTGTGCGTGCACAGTGCAGAGATTCACTTCTGGATGAACTATGCTGGCATGGTTCTCGTTGAAGGGATAACAAGAGAGAGATATTACATCAAAGCAAAGGGACTTAACCTGAACAAATCACTTTGGGTTTTCTTTGATCTGTACGGGAAAACAAGCACCGTTCGTCTTTTGGGTAAGTGTGGAACTTGTGAGCTTTCAGAATTAAGAATTCAATTAGTCTGAAAGAACATTTCTGTTATGTGCTCAGGCTCGAGAAGAGGCAGTAGGACATCGTGCCCAGACATTGCATCTGGCATCAACAGGCTTGATAGTGAGAATCAAGTTTCGGACAGTGTTTTAAATGAGGTGTTGTCGAAATTCAGTTTTTCATTGGTAAACCTTCAAGAATTTAGCATTGCTGTTGTTTGGTTTGGTTGGTTGATGCTTTAAATTATAAATCCAAAATAAATAAAAAATCATCAACTTTTTTTCTGCAGAACACAAAAGAAAATATTTTGGTGCCACATCAACACAAAACCACTTACACATTTCCCAAAATATCTTATTTTGTGTTTCACAGAAAAAAAGTCACACACAGGTTTCGAACGAGAAGAGGGTGGACAAATTATGACAAAATTATACTTTTTGGATGAACTATCCCTTAAAGTATATAAAATTACACAAGCAACAAATGACACTATATGTCTTTTTCTCCTCAGAAGACCACACACACATTATCTTCAGTCATTAATAGAAATGCTTCATCACCGTTGGGCTCTGCTCCATCTGTTCCTTCTCAACGCAGACAGCGACTGACTTCATCCACTAGTTATATGTCTTGCCGTAACTCTTCAATTGTAATACTCTTTCAACATATAATTTTAATAACTTCTTGGTAATTTTAAAAAGTCAACTTTGTGGGTTTTATTGTAGTTAAGGCCATGTTTGCATCTTTCCAACAGGAGGACATTGATGTTGAATCTCTGCTTAGAGAGTTTCAGCAAAACCATCTTTCCGCCAGTGAGCATGTCTCAGTATTGGTCAACCGAAACAGGTTGTTGCAGAGTGCTAAAAATGCTGTTTCTAACTGCAATTTCTCCTGGACCAAACTCCCTTTTGTGAAATTTGTGGGTGAGGAGGCTCTTGACTGTGGAGGTCCGAAGAGGGAGTTTCTCAGGTACACCACTAATTGTTTCAGTAGATGCACAGCTAAAACAAACTGTGAAACTCTATCAAAAAGGTGATTTGCTCTTTAAAGTGAAAGTTCACTCAAAAAAGGAAATTCTATCATCCTTTACTCACCCTTTGGTCAATTCAAACCTGTATGACTTTCTTTCTTCTGCGGAACACAAAATAAGATATTTTGAAGGAAGTTGGTAACCGAACAGCACTGGAGCCATTCCCTTCTATTGTATGGACAAAAAAACAATCGAAATGAACGGTTGGCGATTAATTACATTTTTCAAAATATCTACTTTTGTGTTCTGCGGAAGAAAGAAAGTCATACAGGTTTAAAATGACAGAATATACATTTTGGGCTGAACATGTTGTTCTTTCACAGCATCCATATTTGGATTTAAGATTTGAATGTAATATTTTTCTATGAATGGCTTGTCTCTTCTATGATGCCATTCAAAATAATACATTCCAACCAACAGATGTATGCACTGTAGTTTGAACATATAGTTACATAAATATTACACCTTTGTTTGACATGTATTTTAACTTCTCCAGACTTCTAATGATGGAGGTGCAAAGTTCTCTGGGTATCTTCGAGGGGAAACCTGGACATTTGTTCTTCACCTATGACCAGATGGCCTTAGAGCAGCATAAGTATGAGTTAGCTGGGAAGCTGATCGCGTGGTCTTTGGCTCACGGTGGACCCGGGTTCAAGGCTCTTGACCCCTGTCTCTACCAGCTGATGTGCATTCAGGAATGTCCACTGACAGACTTCAACTGGCACCTCATACCAGATGCTGACATCCAGAACAAAATGCAAAAGGCATCTATCCACTTCTCCATTTGTTCAATCATCTTTCTTCTGTAATCTAACAAGGTCTAATTCGATTTTTTATTATTATTACTTTTTTAGATTTTGTCATGTAAAAGAACAACAGATCTCCGTAGGCTGCAGAGAGATGAGGGAGACTGGATTTGTGAGTGTGGTGTTCCAGGGATTTACATCATTCGAGATATACCACAGATTTACTCCTACGTCATTCGGCACTACATATATCTTAGGTATGTAGACGTTCTTGTTGTTACTTTGGATGCACTGAAAAACAAATGTAAAGTAGTTACTGGAAAAAAAAATATCCATCCCCACTTGAGTAACCATCAACTAGCCATCAACTTTTAACAGTTAAACGTTGTTTAACATTGTTAACTATATTATTAAAAAATAAAATAATAGAAAACCGGCTGTTAATCTCAATTTGGATTTAAGATAACATGGTTTGTTTTATTTTCTTACTTTTTTTAGCAATATGAACATTACTTTTACACTATCACCTATAACTCAGTAATATCCATTAATAAATGGAATTTGGATAAAATCATATGTTTAATAAGTAAATTAAATAATTGTTTTATTAAATATAATAAAAATGTCTTATGGTATGCCATTCATTATTTTATATACTTTTAGAAGTACACAATATGAAATTGACCTAAGAATATTAATGCAGCAGTTTTTCACACAACAACCCTTAGCCCCTTTAATTTATATACTGTACCAACAGTTGGTTCTTTCCAGATTTTACCCAACCACTGGTTATGATTACACTATTTATAAGACATACATGCTGTCCTACTGTATGTCTAACAAACTATGTTGACTTTTACAGAACCTCAAAAATGATTAATCAGTTCACAGAGGGACTGAACGCTTATGGACAGTTCTGGGATCTGGTAAAATCTTACTGGGCTGAGTTCCTGCCCATTTTTACCAACACGCACGAGCCCATATCAAGAAGCTCCTTCAGAGCCCTGTTCAAAATCCACTGGAGTAAAGCAATGAAGAGGGAGCCCGAGGAGAAGACTATTCATTACTGGGAATTGGTCCTTAAGATGATTGAAGGTGAGTTTACTGTTGTTAGTTTGTTAAACATCATTCGACTGTATTTTAACTTTATACATTCATAAATACACAATAAGAATGCCATCATTTAACAGAAAGACCAAAAGAGAGAAGGCAACCTTGATTTTATATTTTGGGTATTGACTTTTTTATATTTTTTTCGAAATAGACAAAAAAACAGACTTACGCTTTGAGGAACTTTTTGCTTTCATAACTGGAGCAGATCAAGTCCCGCCACTGGGGCTTCCCCAAAAGCCCAGCATTCACTTTTACCAGCCAGAGAAGCGTGGATGTCGTTTACCGTATGCAAACACATGCATGATGGGACTTTTTCTTCCCAGAGGTGTAAAAAGTGAAGCAGAACTTCACCGAATGCTCTTAAGAGCAATCAGAGACTCTGCTGATTTTGGGAGAACATGAAAGTATATGCAATAAATATCTTTGTTCAAAATATCATTTATTCATGATTTTATGCATCATTAAGCTTTATAAGCTTGTTTATCGTTTCGGCTTGTATATGTTACAGTTTATGTATTTTATTATACAAAAGTAAAAGTACACAAGTCTTAACCTTGCATTGCAATTGAAAACGGTTTCACTTTCATACTTTGACAAAAAGAAAGCACCAAGAACTTTCATTCAGTCAGATATAATATATGATGGTTAAATAAAGTATATATTTAAAACCTAAAGTAGATGGTTGAAATATGTTAATCCATATAACAGTATTTATAAGCTATTATTTCAGTGATTACTTCCAATGATGTACAGTCAGTAACTTGTACATGCTATATTTTTGATTGAGAGATTTTTTTTATTTGCCATAACTTTGGTGTAATAAATTTACATTTACATTTAGTCATTTGGCCGACGCTTTTATCCAAAGCGATTTACAGTGCACTTATTACAGGGACAATCCCCATGGAGCAACATGGAGTAAAGTGTCTTGCTCAAGGACACACTGGTGGTGGATGCTGGGATAGAACCAGCAACCTTTGATTTACCAGTTCAGTGGTTTAACCCACTAGACCACCATCTCCAATAAATCTGTATGTTTGTAAATAATTTCTGTTAAAAATGCCTTTTGTATAGTTTTTATTTTCTTACATATATAACAATATACTGAAAATTAAACTACAATGCAATGCCAGCATTATGGATGTGAAATATAAGCTCTCAGATAATTTCTTACCAATATTTTGAACAATTTGTTTATATTTTATTTGTAATATACATCTGTTGAGGGTAGACATCGGAAAAAACATTAATGGTTATTATAATTAAATTTTTATGTGCCCATTTATGAGGAATATGTGGAACAGCTGTAACGATGCTGAAAACCATGCTTTAAAAAAAAAAACTTTCCATGCATATTTAAACAACAAAATGTTGACATTGGTGCTATCAGTATGGTAAAAATCTTTGGTAAAATCTTTATTTTTCATGGTAAGGTTAATATTTGTAATTGTCCTACTGTAGCCTACCGAATATCCAGGCAGTGGGGTCATCTTTCACTTAATTTTGTGTGGTTGGTCGGGGTTCCATTTGACCCGCCCCTTCTCTACTGTGATTCGATGGCTGGGGGGGAAAAAACGACAATGACAAAGACAAACGCACGTAGTTGGTCAGTGTAACGTTAGTCCCGTCCTATCTCTACTCTGATTCGACGGCTGGTTACGAGCACTGAGTTACTTGAGTTTAACATTTTTCAACTTTCGTCACCAGGGGTCTCGTTTATAGAACTGTGCGTCGATCTTCACTTAAAGTGCACATGTGCCCGAAAGCCGAAAATAGCGAATCCCAAAAAATATTCCGATTTATAAAACCGTGCGTACGCACATGTAAGCAATATTCGCTTTATAAATCCTAGATCAATAAATGTGATAAATCATCACATCATTAATCAGTGGTGTCCTTTCCCTCAGAAAACATTTGAGCTAATTGTAAAAGACGAATGTTTCTTTATTCCGGTTTTGTTATGATCATAATTAGGATTGATAACGAGAACATATACAGATAGACAAATGTGCGAGAGCTTAATGGCTTTATTTCCAAACTTTGACATTCCATGATTATGGTCAGTATTTAAGGTAAATCATTTAGACTGTCTTCTGCAATTATCTAATGGTATTTGATGATGTCCTGTATTCCCTGCAGTCGGATCATCTCCTGTTCATGCGCTCTTGATGGTGAGACAGCGCCGATTAAATATTTTGAATTAATATTAATTTAAGATTCGAGGAGGATTTTACAAGAAGGTGCATGAAAAATTTATCACTCAAATCAAGCCCAAATAAATCTGCAGATTTATTCTTCTTGAAAGTTCGTGATATTTAAGGGATATGAGGTGAAATTAAATGTTATAAGCTTTAATGCTTATAACCGTTTTTATCACACTTACTTTCTACAATCTAACTTGAGTTCACATACTCACCATTTGTGTCGCCATATGTCTCCCAAATGTGCGTATACGTTTCCATCACCCTTGTTGTGCGTACCTACCTATTATAAATGAGACCCCTGGAAAATACGTAAAGCGCGCTACTTAGCTCGTTCATCCTTGGTGTTTCGAGTCAGATCCGTAGGCGTGGCTTGTTGGTTTTGACAAAATCCTAGTTTAAATTCTTACGAACCTTTAAATTAACCATCTAAACTACCTATGATTTTAAACTTGCCAAAAAAACACGATTGAATGATGACTTCGTTTTATCACGTTATGAACCTACCAGAATTGATAAAGTGTAGAGACTTTGTAATATCGGAATCGGTCTTTCAGATCACACAATTAAGCATTATCTTATGTTGTGTTTATTTTTCAATGCAATGATAACATACGCCAAAACGCCTTATCTTGACTCAAACCGAAGGTGAAAGCATGTTGCACTACGTTTGGAGTGTTTAGTCTGTTCGAAAGTACCGTTGAAAAAAATTCCTAACACATTCATATCCATCATGACCTTTTACGTGTAAGAATTTAATTAAAATAATTTTGACTCATTTCGCAGGTGCATAAATGTTTGATTAGCATTACTTAAAAAAAGAGGACACATTATCATTCTCAGTCGCGTCTTTACTTTACCTTCCTTGTGTATCCGTAAAATGTAGGCCATATTGCTATATGAAAATGTGTAGATAAAATGCCTTTTTTCGTGTACAAATATTTGCATCAGTAACTGTCGTTAAATTGTATTGAACTTTCCTGAAGGTAAAATTCCACAGCTCCGCCTCCTTCCTCCTAGTCCAATGAGGAGTAGCCTACTGTTTGCCTATGAATCACAACACGTGCATTTACTATAAATCAGCAAGTTGTCTTCCACCTTTATATAGAAACTTAAGAAGACACAGTACCAACTGCATAGCTGGACAAAAAGGATGACACCGAAAAAGAAAGAGAGGAAGATGCAAATATCAAGAACTGGTAACTTTTTTAATAGGCTAAATGTTTTTATAAAGCAGCAATTATAATATTTTTGGAGAATCGTTTATAGAACATAAATTTTCTCCTTGAATGTAGTTAGCAGTTTGTGGGACAACGTAATCTCTTAGTAGTAAGATAGGAAGGTATTTTATTAACTTGACTGCTCGGTTCATGGATTTCATAAAATTCAATTCAATTCAATACAATTTTATTTATATAATGCTTTTCACAATGTACATTGTTCCAAAGCAGCATAACAGGAGAAAATAAGAAAAACAGACATAATGACAAACAAAATTACTAGATTATTTTAACTTTTTTAGGTTGTTATAAATAGTCAAATAATTGACAACATTTACATAATATACCATTTAATATTCAGTTTGAACGATTATATTATGTTTCTAATGTGTAATTAAATAGAGAAAATTCCGATATTTGTAGGACTTGGTTTACGGACTTTCTTGCCAGTGACGTGAACAATGACGCCATTTGCTGGCTAATAGGCGCTTAAATCTAATGACAATTGCAAACATACATTATAAAAACACATATTAGACATATATATATAACAGAAAATAAAAGAAACGGAATATTCCCATTTCATCTGTATTCCTCTCTAACGACACACTTATCTTCCAGAGTCACCACACCAATGTGTGTGTCACAAGCGCAGATGTCTGGGTGCGCTTTCCTTCCATTCAAATGTTAAAGGGCATCTGATAACTCTGGGTGAAGGTGGTCGACGGGCGACCAGAGACGAGTCGTCGTTTCGTCACGGTCTTGTGTTTAGCGAGAGACCGCTACAGATACGGGAGAAGGTGCGCCTGCGAATCGAGCGCTCCTCGTCAAGTTGGCAGGGCTCGCTGCGGGTCGGGTTTGCCAATGTTTCACCCGAGAACATATCTGTACCCCCTCTGGCGATACCAGACTTGACTGACTGCGAACTGTATGCAGCGAAAGTTCTTCCCGATAGCACGTGCTACCCTGGATCAGAGATTGAGTTCTGGATCGACAGGGTCGGCAGTCTGTTCACGCGATTTTCTGACGGGACAACGTCGTTTCAGTCGACCACTCTGAATATTCACTGGCCCATCTGGGCGATGATTGACGTCTATGGACAGACAACTGCAGTGGTGTTGCTTGGTAAAGGCTTTTGATGATCACATATTGGAGGATAAAGTTGTAAACCTCACAAAAAACATAGACTGTACTGTGGTGGTACCATGGTGTATATTTTACCATGTTTATATCAATTATGCCACCTTCAATAAATATCCATTACATATTGTAAGATAGCTTAATTATGAATATACAGTATGGCATACATTCTGTATATAATTTTGTGGTTCATATTTGTGTTGCAGGTTCCAAAAAGAAGGGTCTGATACACACCTACACATCCTGCCCCGCGTTCACACACAACAAACAAAAGAATCATGACTGTGGCTATAGGAACATGAGCAAAGCAATTCTGGAAAGTATGAGCATGCAGGAACATAGAAATCATCAGGCTAAAAACAAAGGTAGGAATCACACACGTCATGTGAATCTAATGTACAAAAAAAGTATTGCCCCATTTTCCAGGCGTACATTGTTAATGTTACAGTAAACTATGTTAAATGCAAATATTAAATTATGTGATTGTTGAATTTTTGACCATTCTTACTGATGAGCATCTAATATCTTGTTTTGTTTTCCTCAGGTCTTGAAACTTTCAACTGTGAAGACTGTGTAGTGTGTTGCAGTAACGCCTCAGACACTCTTCTGAGTTGTGGACATAAATGTGTTTGTACCCCATGTGCCATAAGAGTTTATGATAAATTTGGTACCTGTCCCCTGTGTCGTCAGTGCATATGCCTCGTCCAGATTAACTAGTGGCAAAACTAGTTTGCTATTGGTCATATCAGAAGTGTTGTGGTTATATGTATAGATCAACTTGTCTCTGATTTGTAAATACCACAATTATGTATACATGATACATTGAAAATGATAATGGAAAAGTCTATGTAAATATGTAAAGTGTTGCTCTCTTTGTTTAGATCAGTGTTTATTTAAGTTAATTAATATTTATTGTTTTATGATAATGTAAATATGTATTGTACAAAAAATATTTTAAATACACTTTTTATAGTATGTGTGACTTCATTCTCATCAATTTCTTAAACTGTTCTTGAACTGCAGTATACAATGTGTCCCCAGGTGGGTGCGTCATGAACTGTTGAAGAATTTTCAAGGTTTAATTTGGTATTTGTCTTTAAACAAACAATTTCTACATCACCCATATTTAAACATTTACACTTTAAATATAACTTTTATAACACAGATTTTGTTTGTGTGTAGGTAATGTACCCCAAATTTAAGGACCAGAGTAGGTTTCCACTAAAATTGCATTAAACATGATTACATACAGTACAGACATTTAATTTGTATTAGGCGGTTAAAATGGATACTGTATAGCACAGTTTTGTAAAAAACATTAAAATAATTTTACACGTAAAAAACACAAGTATATACATGGAATATCTTCATTCATTAAATATTATTACTTTCATGATTTGAGTTACTTTTACGTTTTCCTTCCGTTTGTACGCACATAATAAATTCTCAACAGTAAATATTGCCAGTCACATCATTTGATGGCCCATGGAAGTAGACGGAAGAAACATGTTAATCCATTAAATATTATATAATGCATAATGTACCATAACATATATTTCATTGCTTGCTTACTTTAGTGTAGTTACTTATAAGTGCTTAATTTCTTTATTTTGACAAAAATATTTTTTCGTTCATTTATCAAGACTTTGGTGTACTAAATCAGTAATTGTGAGTTTTTATTTATTTTAACAAATGTTCTATGTATTACATATTCAATAAACTGCTGAAGGAAATTGCAGAATGGTTCATTGCTACCTTTTATTACTACAGTATACAGTGACTTAAATACTATATTTTTTATCTTGACAAATATTTTTAGTCTATTTGCGAGTATTTGGTTACTGAATGTGCATGTTTGTATTTTTGGTTAAAAATCACCACGGGTATTGGTATATTTTTTTTTTTACAAATGCCACATGTAAACAAATGAGAGAAAACGAAAGAACTTATTATTTTAACTGTTTTTATGCATGCTGTAATTGTTTTATGGCATTATTGATATCATAATGTGATTCTTCTCATGATTTTACTTTCTTCTTATTGGAAAATTACTGGTTTGGTACATGCAAGAGTGATGAATATGATGAACCAACAGGCATGTGATTTCCTGTAAACCATGCAGCAAGGCACAGGGTATGTCAACTTGCAAACCAATGACTTACATTATGAAGTGATCACATTGTAGTCACAAGATCTCATGTAGTGACATGAAAGCTGCTCTTATAATACATGTTTCTTGAAAGCAACCTGTGTGTACAGATAATGAATATATGTGCATTATCTGAGAGATTAATGAAGTACATTTGTGTTAAATATCAATTCACTTTCTTACTCAAATGGGCATTTTCTAACTTTTAATGACGTTTCTATATTTTTCTTCAATATATATTTCATAATTTTTTTGTGATGTTACATGCTGTTTGTTAAGTCTTTACAAATGGGTCTCCATTGGTATATCACAAGGTAAAATAACATAATGGGATAATGTTGTGAAGCAGTGATTTTAATAAGATAAAAACACTAATATCAAATAAATAAAAGGAAAACAGAAGTACGTCTGTTTCCATCTCGCAAACAGATCTATACTTTTAGCCATCGGAAAAAAACAAGCGCTCAGTACATGCAGCCTTTTTAAAAAGACTCTCCATAGCAAACAATTGAAATCACACTTTGATTGGCGCAGCGCCTTTATTTATTTTGTATTTCATGATAAAAACATGTCAATAAAAATCTGATAAAGTGTAATGGCATGCTCAACAATCATTAATATGTGTTTCTTTTAATAAATGCAATGGAAACATAGTAATATTGACTCAAACTGAAACTGACACATGCTGCACTATTTGACCGATGATGGATGGCTTATAGTCTCTTAAAAACACCCTGCTGATAACATAATCATAACACAATCATAACCACAATAACATGACCTTGTATTGCACGTGTAAAAATGTTTTCTTCAACCTTAATACAGAAAATGGAGATAGCTGATTGGATAAAAAGGATGGCAGTGGAAAAGAAAGATAAGACGCATATAAAAGGAAATTCTTTAAAGCAAGGCACTAAAAGAGAACAGGAATTGCTGTTGTCTTGAAAGTAAAGATTTTTTTATTAAGCAATACTTTGTAGGCTAGAGTTTTTCTGTCGGTACCACTGTCATCAATTATTTAACGATAGCATATATTTATTTTGGTGGAATGAAACTGTTCGGGCATACTCAGCCTTACGTGGACGTAGCAGGGGATGGAGATGGGTTTTAAGTGCAACGTGATTAAGCAGCTGATAAGAAATACAGCAAAGATATAGCAAAGAAAGGAAACTTAAATAGGACGCAGTCTAGTGTGTGTTGTATGACTATGGGTTAACGGTGATAAAAAAGACAACTTTTCATGGACTGCATCTGGAGCACTATAACGTTACTTCCTGTTTTCTTTTTTTTATGCTTTACAAGGCATACAAAGTCCTCACTTTAGATGAGCTCACAAAAAATAGTTATCTAACAACTAGTAAATGTTTTATAACTACCTTAATTTATCATGAATTACAGCAGGAATGTGTGTTAAAAAAGCATTTATTAACAAATTAAGTAACTGTTACTATATGTCAGAATAATAAGATGTATAAATGTGCATTCAAAGAGTTTATTAATCATTTACTTACACTTTCTAAATGATCTCATGAACCACTGACAACTCCTAACTAACTGGTTTGTAAGTATTGTAATCCACAAAAGAGCTCTCAGAAGACCTACGATCAATAATAGTTGACTTGCATAAAGCTGGAAAGGGCTACAAAAGTATATCTAAAAGCCTTGATGTCCATGTGTCAACGGTAAAACAGATTGTCTACAAATGGAGAAAGTTCAGCACTGTTGCTACACTCCCTAGGCGTGGTCGTCCTGTAAAGATGACTGCAAGAGCACAGCACAGAATGCTCAATGAGGTGAAGAAGAATCCTAGAGTGTCAGATAAACACTTACATAAATCTCTGGCACATGCTAACATTTTTGTTGACCAATCTACAATAAGGAAAACATTAAACAAGAATGGACTTCATAGGAGGACACCACGGAAGAAGTCAGTGCTGTCCAAAAAAAACATTGCAGCACGTTTGAAGTTTGCAAAAGAGCACCTGGATGTTCCACAGCACTACTGGCAAAACATTCTGGGGACAGATTAAACAAAATTCAGTTGTTTGGAAAGAACACACAACGCTATGTGTGGAGAACAAAAGGCACAGCACACCAACATCAAAACCTCATCCCAACTGTGAAATATGGTGGAGGGGGCATCATGGTTTGGGGCTGCTTTACTGCCTCAGGCCCTGGACGGATTACTGTCATCGATGGAAAAATGAATTCCAAAGTTTATCAAGAAATTTTGCAGGAAAACTTAAGACCATCTGTCCGCCAACTGAAGCTTAACAGAGGATGGACGATGCAACAGGACAACGACCCAAAGCATAGAAGCAAATCAACAACAGAATGGCTTCAACAGAAGAAAATACGCCTTCTGGAGTGGCCCAGTCAGAGTCCTGACCTCAACCCGATTGAGATGCTGTGGCATGACCTCAAGAGAGCGATTCACACCAGACATCCCAAGAATATTGCTGAACTAAAACACTTTTGTAAAGAGGAATGGTCCAAAATTTCCCCTGACCGTTGTGCAGGTCTGATCTGCAACTATAGGAAACGTTTGGTTGAGGTTATTGCTGCCAAAGGAGGGTCAACCAGTTATTAAACCCAAAGGTTCACATACTTTTTCCACCCTGCACTATGAATGTTTACATGTTGTGTTCAATAAAAACATGAAAACGTATAATGTTTGTGCGGTATTAGTTTAAGCAGACTGTGTTTCTCTATTGTTGTGACTTAGATGAAGATCAGAACACATTTTATGACCAATTTATGAAGAAATCCAAGTAAGCCCAAAGGGTTCACATACTTTTTCTTTCAACTGTACATGCTTATAAATCAAGAACAAAGCATTTATAGCTGTATTTATAAACTGCTTACTAATGTCTATTAATGTGGGGCCAATGCTTCATAAATGAATAATTAACTATGTACTGATGCTTAACTAATGATTCATAGCGTGCAGTTATTATAAAGTGTTACCGATTTATGTTCTAAATTAATAATTCCATGAGGGTAAAACTTATCATTAAGTGTATCCCATGCTAAAATCGTCATATAACACACAGATAATGTTTTTTATACGATAATTCGCTGTTAGCCCTCAGGCTGTTAGCATTCCCAGCCTTTAGTTCCTGAATATTGCCCTTACTGCTTAACTCACTATTCTCATTATTACACCACTAATGGCTAATGATTCAGATATGTGTTTAAAGTTACCTCTGAGTGCAGATGATGAATCTCTCTTCGCACTTCAGTCAGAACTGGAAGGATTGGAGAAGCAGATCCACGATTTACTCGAGAGGCAAACACATCTATGAGAACGTAAAACGGCGCTGGAAATATCCTGGGCTGACGCTCGCAAAGCTGCGGGAAGTGTTCGATGTGATTGTAATACTCCTACCACTTCTACTCCGCATGTTTCTGTGCACAGAGCCCAGGCTTCAAGAACACGACGAGCCCAAATGAACTTCACTCCGGCACCCACACGGCGAAAGGGGCAATCCAGGAACGAAGCGATGACCTCTCCCCCACTGCCGCCACCAGTCTTTGAGATCCCTTCCAGGAACCGCTTTGAACCTCTGCAAAACGAAATGCAATGCTGTGGTCATCGGAGACTCAATCGTCCGGAACGTACGCGCTTCCTTCAATCAAGGTAAGGTGCGCACTCACTGTTTTCATGGCACACGTGTTCTCGATGTCTCTGCGCAGGTTACTGCGATCCTGAAGGACGATGCAAGAGTGGGAGCCGTAGTCTTGCACGCGGGGGTGAATGATGTGAGAATGAGGCAGTCGGAGATCCTGAAGAGGGACTTCAGGAGTCTGGTCTATACTGTACGCAACGCATCGTCCACCGCGAGGATCATCGTATCAGGGCCGCTTCCTACTTACCGACGAGGGAACAAAAACTTCCGTAGACTATTTATGCTTAATAACTGGTTAATGCCATGGTGTATTGAACAGAAGCTGCTCTTTGTAAATAATTTTGATCTGTTTTGGTAGCGACCAAGGCTTTTCCGCCCTGACGGCCTGCACCCCAGCAGCATTGGAGCGGAAATTCTGTCTGACAACATCTCAAAGACGCTACGCACCATTTGACTAGTAAGTACAAACTTTAACCATAGTCTGTGTTCCTCTCACCCAACTGTTAGGAATGTTACTGCTTCCAAATGCATAGAGACTGTGTCTGTCCCCCGAATAATACAACCAAATAATAATTTATCTAAAAGTCAGTGAAAAAACCTTATCATGATTAAACCAAAAGACAATATATTTAATGAGCAAAACCAACGCCTAAAGATTGAGATACTTAATATTAGATCACTAAATCCAAAGGCAGTTGTTGTAAATGAAATGATCACAGACAACAGTTTTGATATACTATGCTTTACTGAAACCTGGCTTAAAGCAAATGATTGTTTTGGTCTAAATGAGTCTACTCCACCAAGCTACGGTAATATGCATGAGCCACGTCCGGTGGGTCGAGGTGGTGGTGTCGCAAGAATCTTTAGAGATTTTCTTAACGTAACTCAGAGAACAAAGCATACATTTAAATAATTTGAAGTGCTTGCGTTGAACCTAATTGTTCCAAGCAATAGTAAAAAAAAATTACATTATCAGAAAATTAGTGTAAGGCCCAGGGGGTCTATACACATTAGCCAGAGTTAGTAGATTTCTTATCAGACCTATTGGTTAGCGTCGATAAAGTACTGATTGTCCGAGATTTTAATATCCACGTAGATAGTGCTAACAATACATTAGCAGTGGCGTTTAAAGAGCTACTACACTCTTTTGGTGTCATACAATACATCCATAGACCTACTCATCGACTTAATCATACACTAGACTTGATTTTATCTCACGGAGTCGATCTAACCAATTTTATAATTATTATACCCCAAAGCAATGATGTTACCGAACACCATCTTAAAACATGTACACTGCGCACTGCAGAAATCAGTCGTATATCTCGTTATCGACAGGGTAGAACAGTCACCTCAACTACTAAAGATAGTTTCGTAAAGAACTTGCCAGATCTGACTCCTTTAATAACTGCCAACAAATACAGAATCACTCGATGACATGACCAGCAACATGGGCACTATTTTCTTTAATACATTAAATGCGTTCGCACCTATGAATTCAAAAAAGAGTAATGAAAAGATCATAGCACCATGGTACAATAGCACCACTTGCACACTAAAAAGAGAAACACGTAAACTGGCACGCAAATGAAAACAAACCCAATTAGAGGTCTTAAAAATTGCATCGAAAGAGAGTGCAAACTTTTTACAAAAAGGCACTAAAAGTAGCAAAAGCCTAGCACCTCCGTAACCTCATAGAAACTAAAAAAAACTTATTTAGTACAATTGCTAAACTAACTAACAAACAGACTTCGACAGACCTGACTATTCCGTTGCACCTTGGTAGAAATGAATTCATGAAATTTTATACAGTGAAAATCGAAAAAATATGAGACAACATAGCTAAAACCAAACCTCCAAGTGTGTCTGAAGAATTAGTATCGACCATCAACCAAAAAGAAAAGCTACAGTGTTTTACTCCTGCAACATCCAAACCGACAACATGCTTATTACACCCCATTCCGATTACTTTATTAAAAGAGTTACTGCATATTGCAATTGAGCCCATTTATAACATTATCAACTAGTCAATTAATCTAGGCCATGTCCAAGGACCCTTTAAACTGGCTGTAATTAAGCCTCTTGAACCCCAATGAACTTGGAAGCTATAGACCGATTTCAAACCTCCCGTACTTGTCTAAAATACTAGAAAAAGTAGTGTCCACTCAGTTGTGTACTTTCCTACAAAATAATGACACACTTCTTAAATAAACTAATTCGTTTGAAATATCACTATAATCCAATTATGTATTATCTTTTCTAAGGGGTACCAACAAGTGTGTCCAAGCCATTTTAGAATTTCTTTGTAGAATAAGCAATTATTCATCTCTTTCCACAGCTTCTTTGCTTTATTCTATGACATAGCAAAGACATGCAAGTATACATGAAACAATAGCTTTTAATTTCATCATTCGTAAGGGGGAATGAAACATTATTTCAAAGAGCTGTAAGGGTACAAACAGATTTAACACGTCTGTATATATGGCAGTCACAATAATACATTTATATGTCGTTAGACATTGAATAATAATACACAGTGTCTATCATTGAATAGTAATACTGGTGATAATGCCTTCAATCGCTCAAACTTTTTGCAGAATTCCCTACTTCTTACTTGTGTTTCTCAACCAGGGGTGTGCTGAGCCCCAGTGGTCCTTGGCGTAATTTCAAGGTGTCCGAATAATGATTAAAATGTTTTATTATTACCTTAAGCTGTCATTCACTGGTTAATTAATGATTAATATTAAAGGACTGGGCAGGGCAATATACGTATGTATCATTTTCAGTTGGAATTTCCACCATTTACTTGACGAGCATTTACAATGAATCAATCATCTGTGCGACGATTCGCCAAATAAAAGTCGTTTTAATTTGAACACCAAGATGAAAAATATTTTCGGATGCTATAATATTTACAATAGTAGACTGAAGTTAATTGTACTATTTAGTAGTACTGGGTAAATACTATACTTATTATAATTATTATATTATATTATTATACATAATATTATATATTATATATTATACAACATTTACTATAGTAAAGCTTTTAAAAAATTATGTATTAAAGAATTTCACTACAGTTTACTATAGTAAATATTGAAGTATACTGCAATATTTGTCATGTGGGGAAAATATGTAACACCTAAAAAAACTGAAAACATAAGGTAAATAAGGTCAAACAAATAACATTTAAAAATTAAACAGAATTTTGGAAAAATAAAATAGGTTTCATAGGCAAAAATATATTTAATCAACTACGTTTATCAAAACATCTGTCATGGTTCCACTATCATGTCATGTTTTATTCCTGTCTCGAGTGGAGCCATGGCATTGCCTGATGGTTTTTGTGGGAAAGACTTAGTTCTTTCTCGTGTCTTGTCATTGTTCCCTACATCTCGTTCCTCGTCAGCCTCTCCTTAGTGCTAATCCCCAGCACCTGTTTCTCGTTAACGATCCTTTGTCTGTCTCCCCTATAAAGAGTCCTCATGTTTCATTGTCCTGTGCTCCTGCATTGTACTTGTACCTCGTTCATTGTACTTGTCTGTGCCTGTGCTCTTGTAGCTGTTGCTTTTTTCCTCGTCCTTGTTCCTGTTTCCCCCGTAGCTTGTAAGTGTTAGTTTTGTGGTTATTTCCTGTCTTTGTTTTCTAGTTTAGTAGTCAGTGTCTGTTGTTTATAGTTATATTTATTCTTGTCCTGTTTTAACCCCACCGTGGGTTTTTGTTTTGAGTTTATTGTTTAAATAAATTACCTGTGTTACCCCTACCACCTCGTCCTGTTCTGCCTGCACTTGGGTTCCCATGCCATGTCTTCCAAGAAGATCCATGACAGAATGCACGAGCCAGACCGAACCCAGCAGACAGAGAGTTCCACCTCTTTGGCGGCCTTGCGTCGCCACCAGGCACATGCCTTGTACGGTCACCGACAAGAGGGGTCTGACATCAGGGACTTTGCCTGGGAGTTCCTAGCCTCGGCGGGCAATTCGGGGTTCACCGAGGCGGAACTCAAAGTCATTTTCAACAGCTGCCTCGATCAAGCCCTCAGAGGTAAGGATGCTGCGGCCCCTGGGTTTCACCGACCTTCTCCGGTATGCGATGCACCGTGAGGAGAGCCAGGACCCTATCTCGCCGAGCACTTCACCACCCCTGGTCCCCACTCCGGAGGACCAGGTCCTGCGGATAGGGTTCTTGGGTCTCTCATCGTCCTCTGCTTCCTCTCCGTCATCCACCAGTTCTGTTGGTAAGTGGGGGAGAAAGAAACTCCGGAGGGCGGCTCGAGCCCTGGGGGTCCCGATTCCGGAGGTCCCGATTCCGGTGCTATCCAGTCCGGTGCTATCCAGTCCGGTGCTATCCAGTCCGGTGCTATCCAGTCCGGAGCCCCCGAGGCCGGAGCTATCCAGCTCGGATGTCCCGAGTCCGGAGCTATCCAGCCCCAAATATTTTTTGGGGGGGCGCCGTGGGGAGGTGACTGTCCGAGCGGCCGTTCCGGCCGCGGATTCCTTCCAGGAGCCGGAACCGAGCCCGGCTGCCCAGCCGCCGTCGGAGAGCGCTGCCCAGCCGCCGTCGGAGAGCGCTGCCCAGCCGCCGTCGGAGAGCGCTGCCCAGCCGCCGTCGGAGAGCGCTGCCCAGCCGCCGTCGGAGAGCGCTGCCCAGCCGCCGTCGGAGAGCGCTGCCCAGCCGCCGTCGGAGAGCGCTGCCCAGCCGCCGTCGGAGAGCGCTGCCCAGCAGCCGGCGTCAGGTCCGTTCCAGCCGGAATCCAGTCCGGCGTCAAGCCCTGTCCAGCCGGCCCAGCAGCCGGCGTAGGGTCCGTTCCAGCCGGAATCCAGTCCGGCGTCAAGCCCTGTCCAGCCGGCCCAGCAGCCGGCGTCAGGTCCGTTCCAGCCGGAATCCAGTCCGGCGTCAAGCCCTGTCCAGCCGGCCCAGCAGCCGGCGTCAGGTCCGTTCCAGCCGGAATCCAGTCCGGCGTCAAGCCCTGTCCAGCCGGCCCAGCAGCCGGCGTCAGGTCCGTTCCAGCCGGAATCCAGTCCGGCGTCAAGCCCTGTCCAGCCGGCCCAGCAGCCGGCGTCAAGCCCTGTCAAGCCCCCTGGGGGTCCGCGCTCTGGCGCGTCCCCAAGGGCTGGAACTTCCCCACCCAGCCCTACCCCTTTTGGACTTCCTCCCATGTTTTCTTGTTTGCCCCCACCCCCCCTCCCTTGTTTATTATTTTTATTGTCCCAACCCGTTGATTATCTTGTCGTGTCTGCCCCTTGTCATGTTTGCCTTGTCTGTCTGGTTTTTGTCCTTGTCCAAGTTAGTCTTGTCTTGTTAGTTACCCCTTGATGAACACCTGGAGGTGTTCATTTAAAGGGGGGCTTATGTCATGGTTCCACTCATGTCATGTTTTATTCCTGTCTCGAGTGGAGCCATGGCATTGCCTGATGGTTTTTGTGGGAAAGACTTAGTTCTTTCTCGTGTCTTGTCATTGTTCCCTACATCTCGTTCCTCGTCAGCCTCTCCTTAGTGCTAATCCCCAGCACCTGTTTCTCGTTAACGATCCTTTGTCTGTCTCCCCTATAAAGAGTCCTCATGTTTCATTGTCCTGTGCTCGTGCATTGTACTTGTACCTCGTTCATTGTACTTGTCTGTGCCTGTGCTCTTGTAGCTGTTGCTTTTTGCCTCGTCCTTGTTCCTGTTTCCCCCGTAGCTTGTAAGTGTTAGTTTTGTGGTTATTTCCTGTCTTTGTTTTCTAGTTTAGTAGTCAGTGTCTGTTGTTTATAGTTATATTTATTCTTGTCCTGTTTTTGTTTTGAGTTTATTGTTTAAATAAATTACCTGTGTTACCCCTACCACCTCGTCCTGTTCTGCCTGCACTTGGGTTCCCATGCCATGTCTTCCAAGAAGATCCATGACAACATCAGTTCCCTTCATTAAAATTTAGAGCTTCCACTGTGTCAGAAAGCCTGCCTTAAGAAATAGTGCCCGGTTGCATAAAGCACCTTAAGTGTGATTTTTCCCTTAAATTCTCCCTTAAGTTTCCCTTAAATTTAAGGGTGTTGCAGAAAATAATCCTTAAGTGTTACTTAAGGGAAATTCTAACGGGTTTTTACGTTTCACTTAAAAAAACCCTTAAGTATATAATTTTCACTTAAGTAATCCCTTAAAACCGTTAATTGCATAAAGCTCCTTAACGTTAATTTCCCTAATTATTACTTAAGGGCTGAAAAACGCAACCTTAAGTGTTTGACGGACAAAAATGGCTGAGTTTATGGAACTCGTTGAAGAAGATTATGTGTTAAGGCGAATATTTCGCGACAGGGAAAACCCTTTGGATCGTTTTAGTGATGAAAAATTGTTGGTGGATTACCAATTTGATCGTTGCGGGATACTTGAAATAGTTTCCAAAATTGAGGGCGACCTTGACCATATTACGCAGCGTAACCACTCACTTCCTACGGTGTTACAAGTGTTAATAGTGCAGCGTTTTTTTGTAACTGGGAGTTTCGAGTCGGTCGTGGAAGATGTTTTTTCCACGTACACAAGTCTTCTATCAGTAGAGTTGTTCACCAGGTTGCAGGGGCTCCTGGCCGTCATTTAAACCAAACTGTCAAGTTTCCATCTCGACGTGAACAAGAGATCATTCAAACCATTTTTTTTCAGAAAGCTGGTTTTTCTCGAATAAGTGGTGTAATTGATGGAACTCACATCAGAATACAGTCTCCTTGGACACACGAAGATCAGTTTGTCAACAGAAACAACTACCATTCAATAAACGTGCAGTTAGTGTTAACTCCATGGGCGTTAGTCAACATGTGTCAGGACCCACTCACCTTCGTAATCATACTTTAGATTTAATACTTTCTTATGGTATAAATGTGGACGATGTTAAAATCGTTCAGCAGAGTGAAGATATTTCGGATCATTATCTGATATTATGTTTGCTTCAATGGCCTACGGCTGCAAATCAAACTTCTTGTTACAAATATGGTAGAACGATTACTTCAACTACCAAAGATGCGTTTCTCGATAATCTGCCTGAATTGTCTAAAATATCCAGCATGAGTAATAACGTTGACGATTTTGACACTACTATTGAAAATTTTAACTCTACTTTCTCGGAAATATTAGACACAGTTGCTCCTCTGCGTTTAAAGAAAATTAAAAATAGCAGCCCAACACCGTGGTATAATGAACACACTCAGACTCTAAAAAAAGCATCCCGTAAAATGGAGCGCAACTTTAAGAAAACGAATTTAGAGGTATTTCGTATAGCATGGAAGGATAGTACTCGAAATTACAGGAATGCAATAAAAACGTCTAGATCCGCCTACTTTTCAACACTAATAGAGGAAAACCATCACAACCCTAGGTTCTTATTTAACACCGTGGCTAAATTAACAAAAAATAAGTCGTCATCGACGTCAGATTCTGATTATCAGCATAACAGTGATGAATTTATGAACTACTTCACAAGTAAAATCCAAGATATAAGAGAAAAAATTATAACAATGCAACCTGTAGTGAAATCCGCTGAACAAACTAACTACAGCACCCCTAAGGAGAAATTGCAATTATTTTCTACAGTAGATCACGATGAACTGTCTAAAATCATTAAATCATCTAAATCATCAACATGCATGCTAGACCCTATACCTACAAAACTACTGAAAGAAATGCTCCCCGAAATTATAGATCCTCTTCTTAGTATTATTAACTCATCTTTGACATTAGGACATGTGCCTAAAGCATTTAAGGTGGCTGTTATAAGGCCTCTTTTAAAAAAAACCAAACTCGACCCTAAAGAACTAGGGAATTACAGGCCTATATCGAATTTACCTTTTATATCTAAAGTTCTGGAAAAAGTAGTTTCAACTCAATTATGCTCCTTCCTCCAAAGGAATGACATTAATGATGAATTCCAGTCTGGATTTCGAGCATGTCACAGTACAGAGACTGCTTTGATCAGAGTTACAAATGATCTGCTTTTAGCGTCTGACCGTGGCTGTATTTCGTTATTGGTGCTGCTAGACCTCAGTGCTGCATTTGACACCATTGACCACAGCATACTTCTACATAGACTCGAAAATTACGTCGGCATTAACGGAATAGCATTGAAATGGTTTAAGTCTTATTTATCCGACCGTTTTCAATTTGTAGCAATAAACAATGAGGTGTCCCGCAAATCACAAGTCCAGTACGGTGTACCACAGGGCTCAGTCTTGGGACCCCTGCTCTTCGCATTATACATGCTACCTCTAGGAGATATAATAAAGCGACACGGAATTAGCTTTCACTGTTATGCTGATGATACTCAACTTTATATTTCCTCGATGCCTCATGAAACCCAGCAGTTTCATCGAATAAAGGATTGCATAGTTGACTTAAAAATGTGGATGAGTAACAATTTTTTACTACTAAACTCGGACAAAACAGAAGTGTTACTTACTGGACCGAAAACTGCTATGCGTAACAACCAAGAATACCGCTTAACGATTGACGGATGCTCCATAAAATCCTCGTCATCAGCTAAGAATCTTGGCGTTGTATTTGACAGTACTCTCTCATTTGAAAGCCATGTCGCAAACACCTGTAAAATTGCATTTTTCCATTTTAAGAATATATCTAAATTACGTCATATGCTGTCACTGTCAGATGCAGAGAAATTAATTCATGCATTCATGACATCAAGACTAGATTACTGTAATGCACTTCTAGGTGGTTGCCCTGCGGGCCTATTACAAAAACTGCAACTGGTTCAAAACGCGGCAGCTCGAGTTCTTACACGTACAAAAAAGTATGAGCATATAACCCCGGTTCTGTCAACCTTGCACTGGTTACCTATACAGCATCGCATTAACTTTAAGATCTTGCTTATTACCTATAAAGCCCTACATGGTCTAGCGCCGCAGTATTTGAATGAACTTCTATTGTATTACAGACCACCACGTACATTACGCTCTAAGGGGTCCTGTCAGTTGGTAATACCTAGAATTTCAAAATCAAGTGCAGGTGGTAGATCCTTTTCTTATCTAGCGCCTAAACTTTGGAATATTCTTCCCTGCACGGTCCGGGAGGCAGACACACTCTGTCAGTTTAAATCTAGACTAAAGACTCATCTTTTTAATCTTGCATACACTACACCTCCATAATATTAATCCTCAGAGGATTTAGGCTGCATTATTTAGATCAACCGGAACCAGGAACACATCCAACAACAAATGATGTACTTGTTGCATCAAAGAGTGCAGAACAGTACTCTACTCTCAGCCAGTCTTGTCTCTTTGTTCCAAGGTTACCGCAGGATGCAGTTCATGCCCAGACCTGATGGCAGAGCTGAGAATGGGAAGCGGTGACCTGACAAGTGCTAAGAGGATAGAGCTGGATAAAGGACGCGACAACTTTGTTTTTTTCTACAACATTTCAAATGCTATTAGATTGTTAATGATAATCTTTAATTTTTATATTTTTATTAAGCCTTGTTGTGCAAGCACTGATGAGCTTGTGCAGAGGCAGCAGCTTTTGCCAGAGGGGAACTGGAATCCCCTGGTTGGGCCTGGGTTCCCCTGAGGTTTTTTTTCTCGATGGGAGTTTTGGGTTCCTCACCACCGTTTGCATATTGTTTTGCACTATCTGCCTGGCCGGGGGGGCTGCTTTAGAATTCATACTTGTATTAAATGTGTCTCATGTACAGCTGCTTTGTAACAATGAAAATTGTAAAAAGCGCTATATAAATAAAGTTGAGTTGAGTTGAGTTGAGAGTGTGTGACCATCTGTGCGGAATTACAAATCTTGTTCCATCGTGGCCCGGGAATACACACGACTCTAGGATTTTAACAGAGAGCAAGATTGGGAGAGATTTTGAAGCTGGAATGCACACTGGTATCCTACTCGGTGACAGTGGTTACCGCTGCCGACCTTGGCTCATGACACGCTTTATGAATCCTCTTAGTGCTGCACAGACATGTCAATTATAAATTCTTATGTCTGTTTTATGAATGTAACTTTGGTGCCTACAAGATTTGCATGCGTATGTAAGGTGTGCAAACATTTTAATCCAATAGTAAAAGTCCAATATCCAATAGACAAGTTTTTTTATAACACATTTGCAACTTGTCGACCTCTAATATACTTTCCTCTTATTTATCTTATGCCATTGTTGGTACTGATGCCGATCATGGAATTTCCCCTGTAGGAAAGATACAACAATGCCTTGATCCACACAAGGTCGATTATAGAGAGCCGAAGCGCAGGTTTCACTGCCTGCACAGCGAGCTGCGTGTCGAGCCTAAAAGTGCTTGGAAAATTATTGTAGCCTGTGTTGGGTTCTTCAACATTTTAAAGATGTATTCTGCCATCGAAGAGGAGAATGAGCACGAAGAAGAACAGGGTCCTGAAGAAGTTCAACCGATCCATGAAGATTTCCAGCAGGCAGGAAACATTAGTAATTGGTGTATGATTATTTGTAGTAAGTAAATATTAATAAGTAATAAATATTAAGCTAATTATTGTAGGAACCGTTTCAAGTAGGGCAAATATTAGTGATGTTTATTATTATTAATAGTAGTAGTATTAAATAAGCAATGTCATTAGTATTATTTATTTTATAATTATTTTATATTATTGTTGTTATTATCACTATTATAACATTAAAACACAATACTTTTCAGATCTACCATACAAAAAGTATTTATTCCTCAAATGGTGTGATTGTTATTTTCCCTTCTCTCTAAAGCCGCAAAAGTAGGTTGCTTAGAATAATTTGACAGAGTTCCGGTCTTCTGGAACAAAGAAGCGGGAATAAATTAATATTATAGTTGTTCTTAGTCAAAATAAAAATAGCTTAATACATTTGATAACATGCAGCAATAAATCCTCACATAGCTGTTGCCTGGGCAGGCGCTCTGCTTGCCCTCTGATGGTGCTGTATCTGCTGTTCCTGAGACGTCTGTAAAGGTCTAAGTGTAAAAGGAATGTCAGTCAGTATGTTATCATACATTATATGAATTATGTTATGTTTAATTATGTTAAAACGATTGTGTACTATCTGAGCCACCAGAGATAAGTTTAATGATACATTGTTTAATGTTTCACTGATACATATTAACAATGTTGTCTCACTCTGTTACACATTGTTGAACTGGATCAACTTCGCTCTCTATTCCACCAGGAATGGCAGCTAGGATAAGTGAGTCCGACCACAGGATGTCTTGAACAATTTTGGTAAAGTCCGACAAGTCGGCTGGCGGTGGTCCTCCACCTGTTTGTTAGTGTAGTTTTCATTAGCTCTCTGTGACACTATATGGCAGCACAACGTACTAACATAACATAATCTTAAAAATGTAATAGCCTAGTGTAGTTATAACTTACCAGTTTTGTTGGATTCCCTCTTATAAAGACTCAACAGCAGGCTTTCAGTTACCTCATCAGGCGTTTATCTACCACCAGAGCTCTCTAGTGTCCATACTGATGCTTGCTATGAGAGGATTAAGCAGAGGCAGTTTGACAGTCTCAGGCAACAGGTAGAGGAAGATTCCATTAGAAGACAGGGAATATCAGCGGCTGCAGACACAAACTAAATAACCTCAGCGCATCCAGGAGGAGGCTCTCACAGAATCTGCAAGAAGTAGAGACTGAGCTAGAGGTAGCGAAGCTCGTATCATCCATGCTTACTACAGACTCTGGCTCATCCACTACTATTCCTTTAGGCTCATCAGCTGGCTCTTTGGATCCCACTCAACTCATTCATAGCAAACCAGCTGTGTGTCCACAGTCTTCCTCCTTGCATCCGCAGCTCTCCTCCCAATTCCATGTGGTGAAATCTTCCATGCAGGCCTGCTCAGCTGATTAGGTGATGATGGGTACTGGCTCTCAACTGTCATTTAAACAACTAGCACTTAATACCTGTTACTGAACCGGTCATTGCTCAAGGTGCTTCAGCGCACCACTCGTTGTCACAGACAGCTCCATCGCGAGTCTCTACAGTATCTCAGACTCTCCCTACAACTGCACCAGTGCGCAATGCGTTGTCAGCATCATATAATGTATCCCAGACTACCTCAGGGAACACGGTTATGTCCACTGCTGCACCATCTATACGCACGGGTCGGCCACCGCCGCCCATCACAGCCCCTTACAAGTCCATATGTGATACAACTGGCATCGTTCCCTCCGGTGACCCTGCATGCTCATCCAGTGCAGTCTCAAGTTACCAGCCAGCGGACATCAGCCCTGACACCTCAGGCTCCAAGCTTTACTCAACCACCCTCATTTGTGCACCTCCCCCACACTGGGCACTATGCATAACCGGGTACAGAGCTACTGTTCGCCTCGACTTATGGCATCCCACAACCTAAGCTACCAGTGTTTGAAAGTGGTAATGAGAGTGACTTCGCCTTTGGAAATTTTGTTGAGTAACCACAGCTATCTTAGTGAGCAATACTAATACCATGTCTTGTTAAGCCATTTGAAACTTCCCAGTGCTCAGCAGCTAGCTAAAGCCTACATGTTCCATCCACATCCATACTCGGCTGCCCTGCAGGCACTTCAAGATAAGTACGGGCAGCAACGACAACTTGTGCAGTCAGAGCTGGGCTCCATCATGAACAGTCCGTCACTTAAACTGGTTGATGCAAAAGCCTTTGATTCCTTTGCACTTTCTGTACAATCATAAGTTGGCATGCTGAGGACTCTTGAAGGCCAGAATGGTTACGAGCTCATGTGTGGCTCTCATGTGGATCATCTCCTATGCAAGTTTCCACCTGCCTACCGTGATGGCTTCGTTGAATACTGCCTCAGCAAGAGAATTCTGCAGACAGGTACTGATAAGACCTATACGCTTCCTGATCTGGCCGCCTGGTTAGAGATGAAGTCTCAAGCCAAACGTATTTCTAGCAGAGCCGCAGCCATGTTTCAGAGTGACTTGCCCAAATCCTATGGTAAAACTACAGCATCCGCTCGTCCAAAGGGTCGATTCACCCCAGTTCTATTGACCAGTGAGGGATGCTCAAAAGGACCTGATGCTGCAACACAGAAATACAGCACAAAGTCGAAACCAAAGCCATATTGTACTTATTGTGAAAACAGGGACCATTACCTCAATGCCTGTGATCGGTTTAAGAGACTATCTACCACCCTGTAACAAAGTTCAATAAAAGGAACGAAGGAGGCGGGAACCGGCAGACATTTCAATAGACTTTAATAAAAATAATAACAGCCGTCGACCCCTCACGGCCGACCACCGGCGAACAAAACATAAATACAAATACAAATACAAACGTAAAACATGTTCGGGCCTGGTCCTCTCTCATCGACGGTCCGGTCGCTCGTTCTCTTATATGCTTCCAATCTCCTACGTGATTCGAGCCTGGTGTGCGCACAGCTGGCGCTCATTCACAATTACTCATCGGTCTCGAACCACGGTCTCGCCCCGCCTACTCCACTACATAATCCCCGAGACTGTGCATGCTCTCTCCACCTCCCTCGGGGGGTGGGGTGGGGGGTATGCAGCGACGAGACGAGACAATGGAGATGCGAGCCCTCGGAGCGACCAGAAAGAGAGAGGGGAGAGAGGAAAAAAAATAAAAAATCATAGTCCGTGTAGGATCTGGCCGGATCAAAGGTGACCATTTGTCGTAATAAAATACTACGACCTCTCTGTAGGGGTCTAACCGGTGCCAGCAAGTCTGATCCAACTGCTCTTTCTTAAGCATCCATCATTTGGTCAGGATGGTTTCTAACACCTCCCTTGGACTTCAAAGAAGTCCCAACGGGGAGGATGGGGTACTTCTCCAACGATGGACCATTTGCTCTAAAAGGATTTGCTCTGTGGCCTAGGTTTTCATCTCCTCTGGAAATTGTCTGTCTTTTCTCCTTATCCACAAAAGAATGTTCTAAATGGATATACCTCTATATCTCCACATTGTATGTTTGTCCCCATTTTATTCGGCCTCGCCTTTAACCTCAAAAGCATGTGTTTAGTTGTATTCTGTTTATATTTTCATTCTTGTACAAACTTCAGGTCAATGTACTTATAACCCTGACATGTTTTATATCTAAATGTTTCTCTTTTCATTCATTGAAAGATGATGTATAGCACAGTAATGTGTTTCCTACCATACTCATTTTATGTAATTCTAAGAGTTTTACAGCACCAAACTCCTAAGTGATCCTAAATGCAAATGAACTAATAAGCGGATCAAAAAAAAACTTGATCTCGCCCCAAAAATCAGCCCATCACATTGGATCACTCACTTTGGAGGGGCGTGAAGCCCGAGGCTTAAAACATCGTAAACTGAGCAATCGACGCTCATCTCGTGTCCTCGCGCTCCTGCCCGGCACGCCATCGAGACCTGTCTCTCCCTTTGGAGACAGCTTCATCCGGCACTTTACATCGGCTTACTTCGGCTAACTTCGTCCTACCTTCGTCAGCCAATCCGGCTCCAAGAAAGAAGTATACGGACTCACCCGCTTGCTTTGAATCCATCCGGACTCTGAGAATTATATATATATCTGAGAATTATTATACACTCTCCAATTATATCCTAAATAGCTGCGTTTAAGCTGAAACCCCTTTTTTACAAGGAGATTGTCCTCCATGGTTCATGCAGATGTGAATAGCTGTTTGTAAAACTGCCACTCTTTACTTTGTCTATTTCTTACCTTTCTTTACTGCATTTATGTTTCATGTTTTGTTTGTTAGCATTTGTTATTTTTTTAGTCATATATCTGAGGCGGTACTGTACTACAGTAAGAGAGTTATGTTTCCAAGGCCAGGAAAGTAATATTTCTTAGATTTGATATATGATCTGCGGATCACTCGCTGGACGAATGAATTTAGTTTGTCGCTATTTTCAGGTCTGCCGAATCCGATAAAGTGTATAAAACAGGTATAGTTAATCATCATTAATTATACGTCTTTTACTGTGATCAAATTCATAGTTTTCCCCGAAATACACTACATCCAGTTCCCCGACATGCTGCCGCTCGGTCCTCAACCAGCCGAGTACTCTCCTACGCGGTGCCCTGCGGTGGCCCTGGGGCTTCGGTGGACGGCTCGACCGTCCCGGCGGTGGCTCCTCCTTTATCTGGGAGTCGGGGCGGGTTCCCCGTCTCCCCCAGGCGGTGGCCACACTCGGCACTCCCGCCCCCTGCTCCTCCCCCTCTGATTTACCTTGACCGACATAACCGTTCACCCAAGGTCATGTTAAAGTGGTTAAAGTCCTCTGTCAGTTTAAATCTAGACTAAAGACGCATCTTTTCAATCTTGCATACAGTACACTTCCATAATATTAATCCTCAAAGGATTTAGGCTGCATTATTTAGATCAACCGGAACCAGGAACATATCCAACAACAAATGACATACTTGTTGCATCAAAGAGTGCAGAACAGTACTCTACTCTCAGCCAGTCTTGTCTCTTTGTTCCAAGGTTACCGCAGGATGCAGTTCATGCCCAGACCTGATGATAGAGCTGAGAATGGGAAGCGGTGACCTGACAAAATCTGAGATGATAGAGCTGGATAAAGGACGCGGCGACTTGACACAATTTCACTACAAAATTTAAAATGCTATTAGATTGTTAATGATAATCTTAAATCTATAATTCACCTTATTAGTAAGTGTGGCAAGTCGCCTAATGCCCAGTCAGCGTCGCCATGGCAAAGGAGCAAATCAAGCCGCACACCGGGTGGTCGTCAACACCTGTTCCTTGTTACAGGAAGCCATCAAACCCAAAAGAAGGGGAGAGAACGGTGAGCTACAACTCCTCATGAGCTGCGTGTCACTTACTCTGTGTTCTGTTGTGTTTTCCCTCCGAAGATACGAGTGCTTGACGACCCGCCGCGAGAGACGGAGTTTCACCCACTACCAAGGACGCATCTTTCTCCCACGGAGGATTCCCACGGACACTTGGGGTTTACGCACACCTTCACATTTGAATATCCGCTATTTGTTCAAGTAATAAGGAACCCTCCGGGGCTAACACTGCAAACTGTGTTTGTTTCGTGTCTAACCTGCCACAGTAAGTTTATTTATTTTTTATTTAGCCTTGTTGTGCAAGCACTGTTGAGCTTGTGCAGAGGCAGCAGCTTTTGCCAGAGGGGAACTGGAATCCCCTGGTTGGGCCTGGTTTTTTTTTTCTCGATTGGAGTTTTGGGTTCCTCGCCACTGTTTGCATACTGTTTTGCACTATTTGCCTGGCCGGGGGTGCTGCTTTAGAATTCAGAAGTTTTACATAACTAATATTGCATATAGGAACTTAAAGTCTGTTTAATATTTGACCTGTGGTTCTCTCTGCTTTATCTCAAATGAGTGCTTTCACTGTGCGTGTGTGCGAGTGTGTTTGCGTGTGTGCGGCTATGTCGATGTGTGTAAGTAATGTTTATGCATATTGTGTGTGTGGAGCATTTGTATGTTTGTCTTTTCACCTTTTTCTTGTTTTTACAGGTGTATGACTGCTCCTTCCAACATCAGGGACAGTCTCTGAATGATCAGCTGCGGCCTGGTACAAATTTGGGTCCATCCTTATGAGTTGTCCTACTGAGATTCCGCCAACAAAGTGTTGCTATCAGCGGGGACATCAATGGTATGTTCCACCAAGTACACTTGCTACCTGGAGCAAATAAGTGCTGCGCTTCATTTGGAGAGATATTTGTAGGGATGCAGAACCTGACATATATGAGAGGCAAGTAGTGCCGTCTGGCACTACTTGCAGCTCCTGCTATTCCCTCCAACACCACGTCCAAGGACATAAAGGTGATATGGACAACTTAGTTGACATAGTGGAACATTCATTCTATGTTGATAACTGCCTTCACAGTGTACAGACGACAACTGAAGCCAAAAAGATAGTGGATGGCCTGCGGGGGTTCCTTTCACAAGGGGGCTTTGAGATCAGACAGTGGTCATGCAATTTGCCATCTGCTATTGTTTGTTAGCATTTGTTATTTTTTTAGTCAGTCGGTTTGTTTTCCCTTTAGTGTGGTCAATAAACCCGCATTTGTTATCTACAATTGAACTGTTGCTGTCTCTGTTGCTGTACAAAACTTTGGCAAGTCAGTACGACCCTTTGGGGTTCAGTATACCATTCACAACAAGGGCCAAAGTCATTATCCAAGACCTCTTGAAGCACAACCTTGGTTGGGATAACCCCATAGAGCCATTACCTTTGAGAGAGAAGTGGCTCGCTTGGGTAGCCGAACTTCCAACACTTCCTCAGCTGCAGTTCTCTCGACCATACACCCCAGCCTCTGCCGACAATCCTTCAGCCATTCGAGAGCTTCATGTCTTTAGTAATGCATCAGAAAGACCCTACGGTTCAGTTGCTTGCTTTCGTACCACAGATGAGTAAGGGCAGGTTATTGTAAATTTGGTCTTGGCAAGATCAAGAGTGGCTCCTCGTAAATGTTTGTCTATGCATCGTCTGGATCTGTTAGCAGCCCTTACAGGTGCCCAGTTGGCCAAGGTGAAGATTAATTTCCTACTGAGGTCAGGGCTTTAAAGACTGGACATCCTATTCCACAAATCAGTCATTTAGGCTCACTTGCCCCTGAGTACGATGATGCCACCCTCATTAGAGTGGGTGGAAGGCTACGGCGTGTCAGTGACCTCGACCTAGAGACCATACACCCAATTTTGTTTGACCCTAGGCATCCTACCACCGAGCTGCTGATTAAAGACACAGATCAGCAACTCCTTCACCCTGGCTCAGAATGGGTTCTAGCTGAACTGCGCCGCCAGTATTGAGTACTCGGAGGCAGAGAAGCAGTTCGTATACACTAGCATACCTGCCGAGACTGTCCGTTTTGCTGCATCAAGCCTCAAACTCCTCGTCTGGCGGATCTACTCCCCTCCAGATTAAATTTGTACAAGCCACCTTTCTATTCTACTGGGGTAGACTGCTTTGGCCCATTCACAGTCTAGATTGGTCGTCGCCAGGAGGAAAGATGGGGATTATCTACAAATGCTTAGCAACACGATGTGTGCATCTGGATTTATGGAGCACATTGACAGTGATGCTTTCCTGCTCTCTCTACGCCGCTTCATAGCTCCTCGTGGAAAGCCTTAGGAGTTATTTTGTGATAACGGCACCAACTTCGTTGGAGTTAATCGAGAATTACGGGAGTCCTTTGAAGCCATGTCACCAAAGCTACAGGAACAGATTTGAATGCAAAAAATTCACTTTCACTACAACCCCACAGGCTCCTCACTTCGGGGGAACCTGGTAGCATGAGATAAAGTCAGCACTCCGTGTAGTCCTACGAGATCAGAAAGTGCCGGAATCAGTACTACAGACTCTTCTAGTAGAAGTTGAAAGCGTCCTGTACTCTAAGCCACTTGGCTACGTTTCCTCAGATGTTGCAGATGCAGATCCTGTCACCCCCAACTTACTACTTATGGGACGTCGAGATGCCTCCCTACCTCAGGTCTTGTATGATCCTAACAACTTGCTTGGAAGACAGAGATGGAAACAGATTCTTTCTGGGCTGCCTTCATTCGTCAGCACCTCCCAGGCATGCAGGATCGACACAAGTGGAAGACGGATGGCAGAGAACTTGCAGTAGGTCAAGTCGTACTCGTGGTCGACCCACTACTTCCTCGCTAGCTGTGGCCTGTAGGAACCGTGACTGAGACATAACCTGGGGCTGATGGTAAAATTTGAGTTGCCAGAGTCAAGGTTAAGGACAAAACCTACACTCGCCCGGTCGTGCAATTGATCCCACTTCCTCACCTTGACAATAATTACACAGATATCCCTGACAGACTTTCTTAAGAATCTTCATTTGTCTTCTATAATGTGTTCATATATTACAAGTGAGTTTGCAGAATATTCAATTCAGTATTATGTCATGCAAAATATTGATGTTTTCCGTTGTTCACACTGTTTGAATTGTTCCGCTTTAGCGGTTATATACGGACGTGATTGCCGCGATGTTCCTGCTGAGCCATCAGCCATGCTAGCGCTACATGTAGCTGTCACAAACGAGTTTATACTAATTACTTGTAGAAGTGTATGACGCTGCATATTATTATATCATGTTCACTGTATTAGCCTTCATATAGCAATCATAAGGAAAGACATTTGTTAGATTTACATTACATTTACATTTAGTCATTTGGCAGACGCTTTTATCCAAAGCGACTTACAGTGCACTTATTACAGGGACAATCCCCCTGGAGCAACATGGAGTAAAGTGTCTTGCTCAAGGACACACTGGTGGTGCCTGCTGGGATCGAACCAGCAACCTTTGAGATATTTGTACAAAGCAGATATTTGTACTAAGCATATTTGCACAACGAGTGCTATCGTTATTATGCTTAAATTGTCAGCTGTGGTTGTTGATCATTTTTACATTTGTAAATTGTAATTATTTCTCGTGTTTCTTTGTAGAACACATTTAAACTCATATTGGAAACATGCATAAACTGGATTATTAATAAATGCCTCAAAGACTTCCTTCACTCTTGATTTTCTGACCAGAATCTGGTTCATACTTGGCCGCCTCAACCAGTTAAATTCTGAATGTAGCAAGGTTTACTACATTACACACTTGAAGCTGCATTTCTAAATATGTATGTGGAAGATTCATGGTTAAAAAATGTCTGTGTACCTAACTTGTCGTCAAAGCATGACTGGCTTGATTTTAAAGATAAACAGCACATACAATGATAAATGGTGCAACGATTTGTCCATGCTTGTTGGTATGCCTGCAATCAGATAAGAGACGTCTTTTAGAAGATTATAAAAATAAGAGTGCAATGGATTCATATTAAGTAATATTTCATACAGTATGATGGTCCAAACGCAGGTTAACACATTAAGGATATATTTAGCTGTAAACATATGGAATTTAGGGACTTCACATTCCTTCACATTAGTTCAAGTTCAAGTTCAAGTTGAGCTTTATTGTCATTCCACTACATGTTGGACATATAGCGGGACGAAATGTCGTGCCTCACAGGACCACGTGATACATAAATACAGATATACAACACAAAGTAAAACAGTATAAACCTATACACAACTGGCCTACTGTCAGCTTTGACTATACATATGCTATATATAAAAGTGGTTACCTATACATAAACTAAGAAATAAAAATAAAATATAAAATACAAACTGTACATCTGTGCAAATGGCTTCAAATACTGTACATGTGCAAAGAGAGAGAGACATTCAAGCAGCTGGCTGGGGAACAGTGTAAGGTGGTTTGTGGTGCATGAGCCAGTAAGCATACATACATTACAGTCATATATTACAATCAGTTTTTTGTGGGATTTGGAAACACAAAGGTGTCTGAAAGTGTCTAGTGCATGCAGAGGAGAGTGTGTTGCTACAGGTGGCTTGTGCAGGCCCGCTCACCTGAATTGCACAGAAATAAAAGTTAACGTTTTTTCCTGAGATGTGGTAAGGTGTATGTGGGGGGGGGTTGTTAGGGGTTTCAGGGAGGGGCGATGTGATGTGAGTTCAGGGCTCTCACAGCCTGGGGGAAAAAGCTGTTGAGCAGTCTGGCGGAGCGGGCTCTGATACTCCGGTACCGTCTACCTGAGGGTAGGAGCTGGAAGAGACTATGGGAGGGGTGGATGGGGTCCTCCACGATACTTTTTGCTTTGCTGGAGCATCGTGCAAGGAAGATATCCATGATGGAGGGGAGAGGGGCACCAATGATTTTTGCAGCGGTGTTCACTGTCCGCTGGAGGGTCTTGCGGTCTGCTGCACAACAGTTTCCGTACCAGACAGTGATGCAGCTGGTCAGCACGCTCTCAATGGTACCCCTGTAGAAGGTGGTGAGGATGGGTGGAGGGAGGTTTGCTTTTTTCAGCCGGCGGAGAAAGTGTAGGCGCTGTTGTGCCTTCTTGGAGACAGACTTGGTGTTGGTAGCCCAGGTGAGGTCCTCTGTGATGTGCACCCCCAGGAATTTAGTGCTGCTGACTCTCTCCACAGTCGAGGTGTCGATGGTCAGTGGGGGGTGGTCAACGGTGTTTCTCCTGAAGTCCATCACAACCTCCTTTGTCTTCTCCACATTGAGGGACAGGTTGTTTGCGTCACACCATTCAGCCAGCTGTGCCACTTCCTCTCTGTAGTGCGTTTCATCGTTGTTGCTGATGAGACCTACCACTGATGTGTCATCGGCAAATTTGATGATGTGGTTGGAGCTGAACTTGGCAGTGCAGTCGTGGGTCAGCAGCGTGAAGAGCAGCGGGCTGAGCACACAGCCCTGTGGGGCACCTGTGCTCAGTGTGGTAGTGCTCGAGGTGTTGTGGCCGACACGGACTGACTGAGGTCTTCTGGTTAAAAAGTCCAGGATCCAATTGCAAAGGGAGCTGTTGAGGCCCAGCAGGCTTAATTTATTGATGAGCTGTTGTGGGATTATTGTGTTGAATGCTGAGCTGAAGTCGATGAACAGCATTCTAAGATATGAGTCTTTATTTTCTAGGTGGGTCAGAGCCAGGTGGAGGGTGGAGGAAATTGCATCATCCGTAGAGCGGTTTTGGCGGTATGCAAACTGGTGCGGGTCGAGTGTGTTGGGGATGCTGTTTTTGATGTTGTGCATGACTAGCCTCTCAAAGCACTTCATTATGATTGGAGTCAGTGCTATGGGACGGTAGTCATTTAGACAGGACACAGGTGATTTTTTTGGTACTGGAGTGATTGTCGTGGATTTGAGACATGTGGGGACGACTGCTTGGCTCAGCGAGGTGTTGAAGATATCTGTTAGGACATCTGTCAGCTGTTCAGCACAGTCTTTCAGTACGCGGCCAGGTATATTGTCAGGACCCGCAGCCTTGCGTGGGTTAATCCTAGATAGGGTCTTCCTTACGTCGGCTGGAGACAGACAGGTGACGGTATGCACCTCTAAAGTTGGTTCGCAAACGGGCATAATACCTGAAGCATTACACTTTATTTATTTAACTTAAATAAGAATCTACGACACATAACTTTTTGAAATCAGCGAATGACATAATAAAAGGTGGATTAGTTGGAGGATACTGTCGCATACGACCCAGATAGCAAATTGACTCCGGAACGGATCAGCCCCGGGACAACCACAAGCTCCAGAACGGATGTGCAAAACGGATCCGTGATGGAGTCCACTTGTTCAGCGCAGCGGATCCAGAACAGATAAGGATGCCGGATCCAGACCAGATCTGGGACAGACCCGTTCAGGACCCGTTTATAAAGCAGCTGATCCGCCACGGATCTAGTCATTCGCTCTCAGATCCCTCATTTAATACGTCTTCTGGCCAAAACTAGCTAAAGAAATATTTCAAATCTAATTGACCAACATTGGGTAGATAGATTTGCTCTTTCATTTTTAATATGCCTGCCTTTATTAATATTAGTAACACATGACGAAATATAAATAAACATAGGGGGGCACGGTGGCTTAGTGGTTAGCACGTTTGCCTCACACCTCCAGGGTTGGGGGTTCGATTCCCGCTTCCGACTTGTGTGTGTGGAGTTTGCTTGTTCTCCCCGTGCCTCGGGGGTTTCCTCCGGGTACTCCGGTTTCCTACCCTGGTCCAAAGACATGCATGGTAGGTTGATTGGCATCTCTGGAAAAATTGTCCGTAGGCTGTGAGTGTGTGAGTGAGTGTGTGTGCCCTGCGATGGGTTGGCACTCCATCCAGGGTGTATCCTGCCTTGATGCCCGATGACTCCTGAGATAGGCGCAGGCTTCCCGTGACCTGAGGTAGTTCGGATAAGCGGTAGAAAATGGATGGATGGATGAAATCACATAGGAGCTACCAGTTTTTTTTAAAGAAAACACTACCGTTTTACACATGTCTTACCTCAAGTTAGACAAGTTGATATGTATCTGTCCCATCTCAGTGAGTGCACTTTATAGCTATGAAATGTTTGGTGGCTTCTTTAATCATCTCTCTTTGGATCCTAATGAACGAATGGAACGAATTGTGCTAAGCTAAACGCTAACATAGTGGGACCGCACCCTACAGCGATTAAGTGCACGCACTGAGACGGGACAGATATGTATCAACTCTTTTAAGTTGATGTAAGAGCATAATGGCATATGTAAAAACGGTGGTGTTTTCCTGTAAGTATACACACAACCAATGCTTTTAAAACAAAAGTTTACAATCTGACACTTCTCTCTGTCTATGACGAGTCATTCAGGTACTGGGCTACACAACAGCGGTTGAATGTAAAGCCTAGGTTGATTGATTCAGGATAAGACAAAAACAAACTTCACAACAAGGATCCATGATGTACTCGCTCGTTAAGATACATTTTTAACCAATAAAAGTTATGTGCTTATACTTTTAAACCAGGCACATTTCATTACATTTACTTACACAGGAGGATTTTCCTAGACTCCATCTGATTAAAAGATTTTTTTCCCATTCATGCCCTTCCTGTTGATCCTCCTCCCAACATCATCATGGAACATGTGGGAATGGATGTTCCATGTGACACGTTTTGTGTCATGGCCCCCAATAGTTGCCAGGGAGCAAATCTGAAATTTAAAAAAATCCTGTCAATTTCTTATAATTAACACTGTAAAATAATTTACAAAATAAATGTTGTGTTATAAAAAAAAATTGTCTTAAGGCCTCGATGACCAAGTAACCTGTTTCCCTTGTGCTACATATATACATACCAAGATGACTATCGACTGTTGAAGGACTCTGAAAAAACGTCCTGAGTGTTCAAAAAGTGGAGAGTAAGGCAACTCAAATAACTGTTGAAGTTTATTGATCAGAAACAGTGCGCTGGGCTGTCTCGACACAGTGTCTTACAAAGAACCAACCCAGCGGAATGATTTTACAACATATTTATAGTGCGTGGTGACGTGTATTTTCTTCTTTTCTTGCGAGCTCCGCCTCGTCTTTCCTTTAATCAGCTTCATTCTCCTTTGTCTGCAACACATCACATGACACGACACCCCCACACCCAAATTCTCCATAGCTAAGTACTCAGATAATAATATGTGTATGCATGCACTTCTTTGTTCCACCTTCGGTCTTTGACCCTTTAATTTATTGTCTGCACTCACATTCCTAGAGGCACCAATCTGCCTTCTGCTGCTCCCCCCAATCTTTGTACACAAGGCTACACACACACACACATACATACCACATCCTGTAGCAAACACATTCCAATCAGCCCTTAACTCCTCAGAGTTTTCTGCCTAAACATTCTCATTAAAACACACACATATTATGTTAATCAAAACTGTAATAAAGAATAAACATTTAAACGTAATAAAACTTATTAAAAAACTCCTTCAATCCCTCTCTTGACCTCTGAAAGATGTCACACAACTTCATCATTGTCATCACCCTCATCATCCATAAATAGGTTGTTTGACAAAAGTGGCATACTGTAAGGAGGTGGGGTAAGATCTTTCTTTTCTATGGCAGCTACTATTAAACGGTTACATAACGATCTGATACATGGAATACAGCAACATCCACAGGTGACCAAAATTCCTACAAACACAGCAATAGACACCACTATTGACATTATTAGTGCTTTCCATTTACCTAACGCTTTGTCCAACCAGTCTCCTATAGGATTATCCACACCCGAATGTTCTTTCATTTCAACTGATAACTCACGCAAACCTTCTAATGCCTTAGTGACTGACCCATCCGGAGCTTTGCTATTGGGAATGAATGTACAACACAGATCACCAAACATGTGGCACACCCCGCCTTTTTTCTGCCAGAAGCATGTCTAACGCCAATCTGTTCTGCACTGCCATCAATGAAGTCGGTGCTAATTGTTCTTTAAGCCCATCAACCGCATCCCTTGACAAATTGGCTAACCTCATGACATTGTAATGCACGTAATTTATTCTGTCTACATTCTTATTTGGAGTAACAGGAAATAGCATAGATAAAATTGGTACATTTTCAAACCCTGCTGCTATTTGATCTGTCAATTTATACTCATCTGGGACTCCCCGTGGGACTCCAATGGCATCTATGTATGTGGGGCTATTAAGAGATAAGTCTATGCTTCTTTTCCTTAGAACATGACGTCTTCTCCTCCTGGTTAAGGCTGTCCCTTTATGTCCCTGTAATTTAACAACCTTTTCTCCAATTAATGTTAATGGTGCCCCTAGTCTTACCATTGCACACAGACCCTTAGTTTTAGGAGGCACCCTAGTGAACAGACGTCTGTCACCACAATAATAATAGAGGCCTGCTCTTGCCCACGGCCTATTATCGTTCCATTGTCAATTATTATGTACCTACACCAGTCTTCATTAATCTGCCCATAGTTGGTGGATGCCTTCGAGGTTGTGAAATTAAAACATGTGTAATTATGAGGCCTTGACACAAATGGACCAGTTAGACTCTTATTGGCGATAGGTGGAAATATGGCTGCTAATGTGGTACAGTTTGGTGTTGCTCGCTCTCTTGTTAGAGAAAACATACATTCATAACCCCACGTGTCATTTTTATATAGGGGAGCTGGTTCAATGTGCAATCTGGGCCTAGCACCTGCACATGCTATACAATCATCTAAACTTTGTTCTTTGGCTGTATTTATTAGCCAGTCTAACCATAAGTTTGTCTCTCCATATCCTGTTGCTTTTTCTATTATGTCTTCTGGGGTCAATTTAGTATAATCTGTTCCTATATGTTTGTCTATCATGGATACGACCGATAAATTCTTGCCTGCTATGATATTTGGCACAGGTTTAGGTACAATATTTATTTTGATTAGTCCTATTGGGTCTTTACCTGCCACATCGACTCCAAGGGTGATATACAATGTGGTCTTCGGAATCGGGTACTTCCTTATAAACAATTCAGAAACATGTGTTATTTGTCCCAGGGACAATGTTAAAGGGTTTTGGGCTGCGCTGAAATCTTGCTGAAACGATACTTTATGTTCCCAGCCAGTTCCTACTATCAAGCCATATATGTCGCCTGTTTTATACGGCGTCCACAGTCCTGTATATTTCCGCACACTAGGCCACGCCTCACACCCCTTCGCCAATTTCATGTTATTGTTGTTACACGCTTGTTCCAGAGCGTCACAAGCACACAAATATACATCATAGCCCCTTACAATTTATAACGCTGCACAGATCGAAAGTGTATGACGTTGTTGATCCATTTTTATAGTCTAATTCAATTCCTTTTTCAAATCTCGCTATACAAGGATCACGGCCGGTTGACCTTTTAGACCTAGTGACATTAATGTTGTCTTCTTGTAATTTTTCAATCCCAACAATTATACTCACTATGGTGACAGAGATGACAATGAGCAGTCCCATACACGACCAATTCTCGCACAACCTCATTTTGACCCCTTTTTTTGTGCTGAATTTATGATGTTCTTGTTGTTCTTGTTGTTTCTTGAGGAAGATCATCAATACCCTCCCTCTCTTGGACCCGAGTCCTCAGGTCCACAGCAGTCTCGGACAGTGACCTGTTTGGTGGATCACAATTAACACAAGAAGAAGGCGGACACAATGCAAGGTTCTTGCGGTCACTTTTAAGGGTTCAGTCCACCGTGCCTCATTCCATTTCCTGCGGAATTTCTTGAGGCGGACCCATTGTGATGGGGGTGGAATAGGCTCTGGAGCAATGTCAGGGGGGGCCTGCTGAGAGAAATGTTTGATCAAAGAAGTTAATTTGTCAAAATACACAATGCGAAATTGGCAAACAGGTGTCCGATTGCAGCGGCATTGATGGTCCTGGAAAAGATCGACCTGTATGCAATTCAAAAGGTGTGAAGCCAGAAATTCTGTTAACAGATGAACGTACAGACATTAATGCCAACGGAAGAGCTGATAACCATGACAATCTGGTCTGTGCAAAGATTTTAGCCAATTTAAGTTTCAACGTTAGGTTCATACGTTCGACCTTCCCTTGAGATTGTGCATGATAGACGGCCCCAAATGCATGTGTTAGACCAAGTGATTGTTCTACCACTTGCAAATGTTCATTTTTGAAATGTGACCCGATCTGAACGGACACGACGGGGAAAACCAAGTTGTGGGATGTGATGATTAATGAGACATTTGACAACTGCGGTGCTGTCTTCCTTACTTGTAGGAAAGGCTTCAGGCCCTCCAGTAAAATGATCAACAATCACAAGCATGTATCTTTTCCCTTGCACCCTCTCTATCATGTCTGTGAAGTCAATAACAATTACTTCCCCTGGGCCACGTATTGGTGAAAAAATGCCTTGTACTTGTTTCAGTGACGGTTTGACATTATGTTCCTGACAAATTTTACAAGACAACACGAAATTCGATACCATGGCAGTCAGAAAAGGATGCCACCAGTACTGCAATGTCTTCATCATTTGCTTTGAACTTACATGTGAAATAGTGTGTGCCTGGACCATGATTGAATGTGACAAATTCATGGGCATTGCTGGTCTACCATCAGGGGCCTGCCATAGACCATCCGGGGCACATAATGCACCATGCTCTGACCATACTGACAGTTCTTCTGGTGAGCATTTCGCTTGTTCTTCAACAAGGAGGGTCCTGCTGAAAGATGGCAGCAATTTGTCATTTAAAGAGACGGTCTGTGCCATCATATTCATATGGTAACCAGCAGCTGTCTTAGCAGCATAGTCAGCAGCCTCATTTCCTTTTGCCACTGATTTATCTGTTTTAGAGTGACCCTGACATTTTATGACAGCTACAGCTTCTGGAATTAGCAATGCTTTCAATAGGGCTCTGGCTTCAACATCAGGGGTGATAGGCCTTCCTGATGTGGTGACAAACCCACACCTTTGCCAGATTGGGAGCTCGACATGCACAGGTCCAACGACATATGCTGAGTCACTGTAAATGTTGACCTTTGCAGGACCTGCGATTTTTAAAGCCTCTGTGACTGCAATTAGTTCTGCTCTCTGTGCTGACTGTTTTCCCTGTAACTTCTCTGCCTTCCTAGTGATAAACCCTTCGTTGTTTTGTTCCACTCATGAATAGGCTGACACCAGTGAACCGTCCGGTGCTCTGAAACAACAGCCGTCTGTGGACAAGGTCATCACGTCATCAGCTGGTGATAATGCCCGTTCTGTAACAGGAACACAGTCATGTGGTTCACCTGCAGTAAACAAATCAGCCATGTTAACCCCTTTATGAGTGTAAGTGATATTTGGTGCTGTTAGATATTTTGCCAATTTTCTTTGTCTCAATGGGGAAAATGTAAATGATGCTGAGTTAACAAATGAAATGACTGAATGTGTAGTAAGAACAGTCAATTGATGGCCCATAATAATATGTGCTGTTTTATCAATGATTTTAGCCAACCCTGCAGCAAACCTGGCACAGGCTGGCGTTGTTCAATGGCGTCCATTAGGATGCTGACATACATCAGAACTCGTCTGGTGTTGGCCTGTTTCTGGAAAAGTACCCCATGGGCACTGTTTTTTGTTTCAGAAACATCTAGAAAAAATCCTAGCTTGTAATCAGCACTATGCAAATGCGCTGCATGTGACATTTGTGTCTTGAGGTTGATGAACGCTGCTTCTGCCTCAGGGGTCCATATCAATTTTGCCTGTAAATTTCTCATGCCCTGTTCCCTAACCATGTCACGTAATGGTGTGGTGACAGCTACATACATAGGGATATAGTTTCTGCTGAACCCTGTTAGTCCCAAAAAGGAAAGCATGTCCTTCACATTTTCAGGTTTAGGATGTGACAAAATACCGTCACGTTGGCGGTGAGGCAAAGTTGAGCCCTGTCCTGTGATTAAACGACCCATAAAGGTGACAGATGGCCTGCTAACCTGTAGTTTTTCCTTGCTCACTTTGAACCCAGACACATGTAATTGTTTTAATATGATACCTGTGGCTTTTAAACAGTCCTAATTGGTTGTGGCTGCCAGCAAAAGGTCGTCAACATACATTATTAAAACACAGCTTTCTGGAAGCACACAATATTTCAGCTGGTTTTTTAGGACTTGATTAAATATACCTGGTGACAAAATGAAACCTTGCGGTAGTCTGTTACACGAATATTGACACCTCCGGTAGGTGAAGGCGAGACATGATTTACAGTCTTCAGAGATTGGTATACAGAAAAACGCATTTGCCAAATCTATACATGTAAACCACTGGTGAGCTGGAGTCAAATTTAAGATGGTGGTATATGGGTTTGGTACAGCCAACATGGGTGTTGTTACCAGACAGTTTATGCGGCGGAGATCATGCACTAATCTATATTTGTCTGTACCTGGTTTCTTGACAGGAACAATGGGGGTGTTCCATGGGGAACGCCAAGGGGTAATGACACCCTTTTGTAATAAACCATGAACAGTTGATGCAATGCCGTCTTCTGCTTCTGGTTTGTTACGATATTGTGGAACCCACATCGGCTCTGTTGGTGTTAGATTAAATGTCACAAGCTCAATGTTACACAGGCCAACGTCCATTGGGCCTTGTGACCAGAGGTCATTAGGCTGCATTGCAATCAACTGTTCGGCTCCTGGGCCATCTGTAAATTCACGGCCATGATTTCTGGAAATTTGGCAATGGGTTAAAACACCCACATCATCAGTTTTTTTATTTGTGTAACCCAATAAGAATCAGTTGTACGTGAAAATAGAACACCATTGATGTCAGAGGGTTCCCAATCAGTAACTAATCTTAATTTCTTAGTCATACCTCCTAATTCTCGTGCTTCATGGCCTGGATGCAGTGCCATGGAAATATGTGGCGCTGCGGTATCTGTCATTTCATACCATATCTTTTGTTCAGGCGTTAATGTGATGGGGGCCACTACGCCTTCCTTACCTACGTACAGTCCCTCTCCCATAAGACGCCATTTCTGTCCCTCAATGCTGTTGAACATTTCCTGGTAAGTGACATTGTCATTCCTATCATAAAACATTGTGCAATGTAATCGGTATATTGGAGGTAGATAAACAGCTAAGTCTTTGAGCCATGGTAAGTGATTGTTATAAAGGGTGACTACACTCAATGGTGACGGGGAAATATCTAATTCTACCCAGTAGATGTCAGCCATTTCTTCTAAGGGTCCTCCTAATAAAACATTTTGGGTGTGGCCTCTAGGTTGTGCCTGTGAACAATCAACGGCAGTGCCGTCTGGAAATGTAACAACAACCCCCTGTGGTGAACAATGCTTGTTCCCAGTTTAATCAGTAAATCTCTTCCCAATAGGGGTACCGGGACATTAGATGAGTACAGAAATGAGTGTGAAAGGCTCTGATTCGCCACCTTATTGGTAAGTTTTTTAGTCATTGGCCAGTGTTCTAACCCACCAGAGAAGCCAATAACTCCCACTGTTTTATCACTTATGTCTTTGTCAGTGATTGTGCCTCTTGTTACAGTGGAGTATGTTGCTCCGGTATCTACCAGAGCTGTTAGTGGTCTGTTGTTAACCACTATGTCCATGAGGGGCTTAGCCATTCCACTCATGATGGGTCTCTGTGGGCCCCTTCAACAACCCCCCGCGTCTTCCCCCTGGCCCCATGTTGGGTGCATGGGCGCCTGAAAACTTGGTGGAGACGGATGTTGTTGCCTCGGGTATCGTGAGGCTTGTGGTCCCCTGCCATGACCACTGGGTCCACCCTGCTGAGGACCCCATCCCCCTCGAGGTGGCCCCGTAAACTGACCATCCCCTGCCATGTGACATTCATTTCTCCAATGATCAGTGCCCCCACACACAAAACAGGCACCCCTCGAACGCCCTATACCCCTACTTCCCCTACCCCCCGTGTTACCTCCCTCTGTCCCCTATAATTTCCCCAGGGACCCATTGGTGGAGGGGTTGGTTGGTAGTTCCCTCCCTGATCATACCCAAAGTAAGGGGGAATAATTGGTGGGGTAGATGGGGTATCAGTGGACTACTGAGACATTTGTTTAGGTTTCTTATTGGCCTTAGCTAACTCTAGTTGCAATTTTAACATGTAGATGTTTTTTAATGGTTTAATTTTTAATGGAGATGGTGGTCTAGTGCAGTGGTTCTCAACTCCAGTCCTCAGGCCCCCCCCTGACAGAATACTTTGGATGTCTCCGTATTGAACACCTGAAGAAGTTAATGAGATAATGAAGTGATGATTGATTCATTAATGATGAACAGGTGATGTTAACAAACACAATCCCTAGAATAAAAACCATAATAGTGTTGAGCTTTCTTTAACTGTGGCTCTTACCCTTGATTTATTATGTAAAAAATTTTGCTAGCTGAAATAGTTTGTTTCTGAAGCATATTTATAAGAGCCTGACAAAAGACAAAATTATTTCGTCCTGGTATTGGTTATAGCTGTGAAAATGTTGGTTGATTTTTGGTGTGTCACGATATTTGTCAGACTTAAATCCCCCTTATTTGTATCTGTCTTATAACAATTTAAGAAGGTTACATTCCGACAATTTTGTCTTTTGTATGGCTGTTCAGAAACACACTATAACAGCTGATATAAAAAATAAATCAAGGGAAAGAGCCCCACTAAAGGAAACATTATTATGGTTTTTGAACTTACTTATGATGTTTTCTTCAGCGATTAACATCACCTGTTCATCATTATTGATCAATCATCACTTCATTATCTCATTAACTTGTTCAGGTGTTCAATAGGGAGACATCCAAAGTATTCTGTCAGGGGGGGCCTGAGGACTGGAGTTGAGAACCACTGGTCTAGTGGGTTAAACCACTGAACTGGTAAATCAAAGGTTGCTGGTTCGATCCCAGCAGCCACCACCAGTGTGTCCTTGAGCAAGAGACTTTACTCCTTGTTGCTCCAGGGGGATTGTCCCTGTAATAAGTGCACTGCACTTCCTACTTCCTGTTTGCTAAGAGAGCGTGGTTTGAGACAGAGCTCCATCAAACTTTTTCTAAATATATCGTTTATTCCTGTTATTTCTTAATATTTATGTTCTAAATTGATAACTCACAGAGGGTTAAACCTATCCTTAAGTGCATCACATACCAAATATCATCATATAACGCACAGATAAATTTGTTTTGTACGACCATTCGCTATTAGCACTCAGGCTGTCAGCATTCCTAGCCTTTATTTTCTGAATATTGCCTCTACTGCTTAACTCACTGTTCTCATTATGACACCACTAATGGCTAATGATTCAGATATGTGTTTAACGTTACCTTTGAGTGCAGATGATGAATCTTTCTTCGCACTTCAGTCAGAACTGGAAGCATTGGAGAAGCAGATCCACGATCTACTCGAGAGGCAAACACGTCTGCGAGAACGTAAAACAGCGCTGGAAACATCCCGGGCTGACGCTCGCAAAGCTGCGGTAAGTGTTCGACGTGATTGTAATACTCCTATCACTTCTACTCCGTGTGTTTCTATGCACAGATCCCAGGCTTCAAGAGCACGACGAGCCGAAATGAACTTCACTCCTGTCGTTCCAATCGTCCGGAACGTACACGCCTCCTTCAATGAAGGTAAGGTGCGCACTCACTGTTTTCCTGGCGCCCGTGTTCTCGATGTCTCTGCGCAGGTAACTGCGATTCTGAAGGAGGATGCAAGTGTGGGTGCCGTAGTTCTGCACGCGGGGGTGAATGATGTGAGAATATGGCAGTCGGAGATCCTGAAGAGGGATTTCAGGAGTCTGGTCGATACTGTTCGCAACCCATCGCCCACGGCGAGGATCATCGTATCAGGGCCGCTTCCTACTTACCGACGAGGGAACGAAAAGTTCAGTAGACTATTTACGCTAAATAATTGGTTAAAGTCATGGTGTATTGAACAGAAGCTGCTCTTTGTAAATATTTTTGATCTGTTCTGGGAGCGATCAAGGCTCTTCCGCCCTGACGGGCTGCACCCCAGCAGCATTGGAGCGGAAATTCTGTCTGACAACATCTCAAAGACGCTACGCACCATTTGACTAGTAAGTACAAATTTTAACCATAGTCTGTGTTCTTCTCACCCAACTGTTAAGAATGTTACAGTTAAGAATGTAACTGCTTTCAAATGCATAGAGACTGTGTCTGTCCCCCGAATAATACAACCAAATAATAATTTATTTAAAAGTATGAGAAAAAATCTTATCATGATTAAACCAAAAGACAATATATTTAATGAGCAAAACCAACGCCTAAAGTTTGGGCTACTTAATATTAGATCACTAAATCCAAAGGCAGTTATTGTAAATGAAATGATCACAGACAACAGTTTTGATATACTTTGCCTTACTGAAACCTGGCTTAAGCCAAATGATTACTTCGGTCTAAATGAGTCTACTCCACCAAGTAACGGTTATATTCATGAGCCACGTCCGGTTGGTCGATGTGGTGGTGTCGCAACAATCTTTAGAGACTTTCTTACCGTTACTCGGAGAACAATGCATACATTTAAATCATTTGAAGTGCTTGCGTTGAACATAACTGTTCCAAATAAAAGTAAAAAACCATTGGTCTCTCTTACATTGGTTACTGTGTATAGACCCCCTGGGCCTTACACGAATTTTCTGATAGAGTTCGCAGACATCTTATCGGATCTATTGGTTAATGTCGATAAAGTACTGATTGTTGGAGATTTTAATATCCACGTAGATATTGCTAACGATCCATTAGCTGTGGCCTTTAAAGAACTACTAGACTCTTGTGGTGTAACACAATACATCAATAGTCCTACTCATCGCCTTAATCATACACTAGACTTGATTATATCTCACGGAGCCGATCTAACCAATATCGATGTTATACCTCAAAGCGACGATGTTTCCGATCACCATCTTATAACATGTACACTGCGCACTGCAGAAATCAGTTGTATATCTCGTTATCGACAAGGTAGAACAATCACCTCAACTACTAAAGATAGTTTCGTAAAGAACTTGCCAGATCTGACTCCTCTAATAACCTTTCCAACTAATATAGAATCGCTCGATGACATGACCAGCAACATGGGCACTATTTTCTCTAATACATTAGAAGCGGTCGCACCTATGAAGTCAAAAAGGATAAATGAAAAGATCATAGCACCATGGTATAATAACACCACTCGCACCTTAAAAAGAGAAACGCGTAAACTGGAGCGCAAATGGAAACAAACCCAATTAGAGGTCTTTAAAACTGCATGGAAAGAGAGTGCAAGCTGTTACAAAAAGGCACTAAAAGCGGCAAAAGCCGAGCACTTCCGTAACCTCATAGAATATAACAAAATCAATCCAAGGTTTTTATTTAGTACAATTGCTAAACTAACAAACAAACAGACTCCACCTGACCTGGGTATTCCGCCGCACCTTGGTAGCAATGAATTCATGAAGTTTTTTACTGAGAAAATCGAAATAATACGAGACAACATAGCTAAAACCAAACCTCCAAGTGTGTCGGAAGAATTAGTTTCACCCGTCACCCAAAAAGAAAATCTAGAGTGTTTTTCTCCTATAAATCAGGAAGATTTAATTAAAATAATTGCAACATCCAAACCGACGACATGCTTACTAGACCCCATTCCGACTACTTTATTAAAAGACTTACTACCTGCTGTAATTGAGCCCATTTGTAACATAATCAACTCGTCAATTAATCTAGGACATGTCCCAGGGCCCTTTAAGATGGCTGTAATCAAGCCTCTCATCAAAAAACCAAACTTAGACCCCAATGAACTTGTAAGCTATAGACCAATTTCAAATCTACCGTACTTGTCTAAAATACTAGAAAAAGTAGTGTCAACTCAACTGTGTACCTTCCTACAAAATAATGACATGAACGAAAAGTTTCAGTCTGGCTTTAGACCGCATCACAGCACTGAAACTGCGCTCGTTAGAATTACAAATGACCTCCTTATTGCTTCAGATAAAGGTAACATCTCACTCTTAGTCCTGCTTGACCTTAGTGCTGCTTTCGATACTGTAGACCATAAAATACTACTAGATCGTTTACACAGTTATATCGGTATTCAGGGACAGGCACTGCAATGGTTCAGATCTTACTTAACAGACCGATATCAATACATCCATTTAAATGGGAAATCATCAAATCTTACGCAAGTAAATTATGGATTACCTCAGGGATCGGTTTTAGGACCCTTGCTTTTCTCCATATACATGCTGCCCCTCGGCAACATTATTAGAAAACATGGAATTAGCTTCCACTGTTATGCAGATGATACTCAGCTTTATATCTCATCAAGACCAGATGATTCCTTTAAGCTATCCAAACTGGCAGAGTGCATCAAGGACATAAAACATTGGATGACTAGTAATTTCCTCCTTTTAAACTCTAGCAAAACAGAAATATTACTTATAGCACCAAAATCAAGTAAACAGAATATCTCCGACTACAGCCTTCAAATTGAAAGCTGCACTGTTACTCCAACATATACAGTTAAAGACCTAGGCGTTATATTAGACGGCAACCTGTCATTTAAAAATCACATCTCAAATATCACAAAAACAGCCTTCTTCCACCTTAGAAATGTTGCCAAATTACGAAATAGTTTATGTGTTGCAGACGCAGAAAAGCTTATTCATGCATTTGTGACCTCACGGCTTGACTATTGTAATGCTCTACTTAGTGGTTGTCCTGTATCATCGATAAACAAACTACAGTTAGTTCAGAATGCAGCTGCCAGAGTTCTTACTAGGTCAAGAAAATACGATCACATAACCCCAGTTTTATCATCGCTTCACTGGCTACCCATTAAGTATCGCATTGATTTTAAAAATTCTTTTAATTACTTACAAAGCCCTGAACGGTTTAGCACCTACTTACTTAACCGAGCTTTTATCACGTTACAACCCATCACACTCTCTAAGATCTCAAAACTTAGGACTTTTGATAACACCTAGAATAACAAAATCCACCAAAGGGGGACGAGCTGTCTCATACGTAGCACCTAAATTCTGGAATAGCCTTCTTGATACTATTCGAGGGTCAGACACACTCTCCCAATTTAAATCTAGATTAAAGACACATCTTTTCAGCCAAGCCTTCACATAATGCATAGTTAATGAACAGCAGCTACGCTAATTATTCTCTTTATTCTCTTTCCGCCTCTGCCTCGGGATGCCCATGAAGAAGTTCCACCGTGTCCAGACGACTGACAGATGACCATCCCCAATTTGAGATTACGCCAGATACAGCTGCAGACTGACTGACCATCCCAGCTCAATCTAAGGCAATTCCACCACCAGCCAAGAGAAATATGACCATCAGACCATCCCAGCTCAGACCACTACATCCCCAACCAAGAGCAAAGACGGACTATTTGTCTTATTAATGCTGAAGTTACAATATTTGGTATTAAATGCTAAACTTAAATCACATGTCAGCAGTTTGAGTGCAGCTATGACACGTCAGAGGGGATCTGGCCCTCCTGGTTGAGCCTGGTTTCTCCCGAAGTATTTTCGTCCATTAATCAATCATTGGAGTTTGGGTTCCTCGCCACAACAGGGCAATGTTGGCCTGCTCACCGGGAGACTGCATTCATTCATTTATTTATTTATTTAGAAATTAGATATTATTTATTAGAATGATCTTACTCGTTGTATAAACACCACGCACTGTTCTGTGTTCTAGCTTATCTGTTTTTCCTGTTTGCCCCTGTAAAGCTGCTTTGAAACAATACACATTGTGAAAAGCGCTATATAAATAAACTTGAATTGAATTGACTGTAAGTCGCTTTGGATAAAAGCGTCTGCCAAATGACCAGAAATGTAAAAAAATGATAACAGTTGGTTTTTAGTTTTTTCTAACTCTTCTTCTTCTTTGTTTTGTTTGTCGACTTACCTGTCAATATGAAACACTAGGTGGCGTTCCCACACTTCATTCACTTCTACTGGGATTTCGGGGTTGCCCTCCATTGCCTGTTTCACTCCATTAGGTGCCCCTGTCATCACTGCGGTTCTAAATATATCACGTGTGATGGGATTATTTAAACTGTTTTCTTCTACCATTTGTTCCCATTCTGCTGCACATCTGAAATAATAACTTGCACCAGTCGCACCAGGCTTAATGAGGAATTTAATGTTGTGATATACTGCGGGCGGTGTTGGAAATTTTGCTCTTAGAGCTCCAGCAATCGCTGTGCTGATAGTCACAAACAATGTATCATTGGGATGTGCCCCTATATTTGCATCTCTTTCAAATTCTATCATCTGAGAAACAGTGAAAATTTGTCCCAAAAGGCATCTCAGATCTCCCACTGCCAAGGTCGTACCATGACATAATGCCGTCAATTTGGTAAGCCATTTTCCTCCCCCAGATGTAATGGGGGGCAATTTCGCCAAGACAACCGGTATGTCACTGTGACTCCAGGGCTGGTATTTAGTTTGGCCCTGGCCGCCTTGTACTAGTAGCATTTGTTTAGATGATCCTGCTCCCAATTGTCTACTCTCCACATCGTTATAGTTATCGTCATCATAATTACAGGTCATTAGATGTTCAGGGGGTGGGATCTGTAATTGGGTGGTATCAGTGAGGTCATATCCCTTATCTCTTACTATGCTACACCACTCATCAGGTAGTTCTGTTAGTTTGCCCCATAGTTCTTGAGGCTATTGAGGAAGTTGTCATTTTACCCTCAATTATTACTTTCATAGTCGTAGACTCATTCTCATTATCAACCCTCATGCTTCCTGTGTCTACGTACTCTTCTTCTCCCTCACTCTGAACACTTGCTGCACCCCCCCCTCCAATACACATACCTCATCTAGATGGGGGTCGTTCATGTCTCTGTGATGCTACTACGCCCTCTAGTTGTGAAGTTAATTGCTGTAACTGGTCTTTCATTTGTTCTAGCTGAGGTATGTCAACCTCCACTACAGAGTCTCTCACATTGACCTGAACTTGTTGCATTTTTGGCACGTAGGGCGGTGGTTTCAACATATTTAAATCAGGATACAAGGGGGCGGTCTTAGTATGACAGGAGATACTGGCTTCTGCACTTCCTGACTTTCTCATGACTTCTTTTTCTGACTTCCCTGACTGCACATGTCCCTCAGTCTTTTTTTAAGAGGACTCAGAGCAGTGGCAGTTAGCGCAATGCATGTCCACAGTCTTAATTCTTCCTTCATTTTAATTTCTTTAATTTTATGTAAATACTTTCTAACCACTTTACATTTTTTCCTTCCTCAACATGTCTTTTCAGTCTTACATGCGCTCTTTTCTCCATGTCCCTAACTTTTGGTGCCAACTTAATCAGCATTCTCTCGGGATTCTCCCAACCATTTTCAATACATATCTGACTCCATTTACTTTCCCAAATTTTATTCTCTTTTTTATGTTTTTTTGGCTCTGATTGCGCCATTAACATATCTATTACATTTCCCCACTGTGTGGTAACAGGGGTACACCCATACTCCTCACATTCTCTCTCAAATTCAGACATTTTAATATAGCAATACAAACACACTTATTACAAAATTACAATTTCCTATACTAATATGCCGTAGGACTTCAACCCACGGTCTTCCTACTGCTGTGGGCCTCTCACCCACAGTCTTCTATTTAATCTGCCGTAGCCCTTTAATCTACGGTTTTACCTGCTGTAGGCCTCTCACCCACAGTCTTTATTTACTCTGCCGTAGGCCTTTAACCTACGGTCTTAACTATTGCTGTGGGCCTTTAACCCACAGTCTTCTAATTTAATGTGCCGTACTTTTAAACTACGGTCAGCTGTGGGCCTTTCATCCACAGTCTTTTATTTATTCTGATCAATATATATATCAACAATTTCTAATCAATGGTACGGAATACATATCGAATTCAACACATGAAATTTAGAATGTTCAATTGGCAGAAGTTCGTTTAAACAGCTTTCTGCTTACCTTTTTTATTCGGTCGACCGTGTGTTGAAACCAAAATTGTTCCCTCCCGTAATTCGGTCAATGTCCGATTGTTACAATGGTCCTAAACGCCTTTTTTCCTCCACCCACATCGTCGGGGTCACCATTTGAAGGACTCTGAAAAAAAACGTCCTGAGTGTTCAAAAAGTGGAGAGTAAGGCAACTCAAATAACTGTTGAAGTTTATTGATCAGAATTAGCGTGCTGGGTTGTCTCGACACAGTGTCTTACAAAGAACCAACCCAGCGGAATGATTTTACAACATATTTATAGTGTGTGGTGACGTGTATTTTCTTCTTTTCTTGCAGAGCTCCGCCTCGTCTTTCCTCCAATCAGCTTCATTCTCCTTTGTCTGCAACACATCACATGACACGACACCCCCACACCCAAATTCTGCATAGCTAAGTACTCAGATACAGTTGTGTTCAAAATTATTCAACCCCCACTGAAACTGATTGTTTTGGTCGGTTTGACATTGATTATGATCATTCAGTCATCCTGCTTACAATTAAATCAAAGAGGCACGTGTAGGTCAGACAAATATAACATAACATTTATAATGAAATAACCACAAATGTCTTTTCTGAGCTCACATCATTATCAGTTTTATTCAACCCCAAGTGACATTCAATCTTAGTACTTAGTACAACATCCTTTTACAGTTATAACAGCTTTTAAACGTGAAGCATAGCTTGACACAAGTGTCTTGCAGCGATCTACAGGTATCTTCGCCCATTCATCATGGGCAAAAGCCTCCAGTTCAGTCACATTCTTAGGCTTGCGCACTGCAACTGCTTTCTTTAAGTCCCACCAGAGGTTCTAAATCGGATTTAAGTCTGGTGACTGCGATGGCCACTTCAAAATGTTCCAGCCTTTAATCTGCAACCATGCTCTAGTGGACTTGGAGGTATGCTTGGGATCATTGTCCTGTTGAAAGGTCCAACGTCTTCCAAGCCTCAGGTTTGTGACGGACTGCATCACAATGTCATCCAATATCTCCTGGTACTGAAGAGAATCCATGGTACCTTGCACACGCTGAAGCTTCCCAGTACCTGCAGAAGCAAAACAGCCCCAAAGCATGATTGACCCCACGCCCTGCTTCACACTAGGCAAGGTGTTCTTTTCTTCATAGGCCTTGTTCTTCCTCCTCCAAACATAGCGTTGATCCATGGGCCCAAAAAGTTCTAATTTTGTTTCATCAGTCCACAGAACACTATCCCGAAACTTCTGTGGTTTGTCCACATGACTTTTGGCATACTGCAGTCGACTCTTCTTATTCTTTGGGGACAGCAAGGGGGTGCGCCTGGGAGTTCTGGCATGGAGGCCTTCATTACGCAAGGTGGGCCGTATTGTCTGAGCAGAACCTTCAGTACCCACATCTGCCAAATCTTTTCTCAGTTCCTCAGCAGTCACACGGGGACTTTACTCCACTCTACGCTTCAGGTAGCGCACAGCAGTCGAAGTCAGCATCTTCTTTCTGCCACGACCAGGTAGCGTTTCAACAGTGCCCTTTGCCTTGAATTTGCGAATGATGCATCCTATGGTGTCTCTTGGTATTTTTAACATCTTTGCAATCTTCTTATAGCCATTGCCCTTCCTGTGAAGAGTAATCACCTGTTCTCTTGTCTTCCTGGACCATTCTCTTGACCTCACCATGTTTGTAACCACACCAGTAAATGTCTAGAAGGAGCAGAGTATCACAGTCATTTTAAAGCTGTCTAATTGGTGCTTAATAGGCTTTATTGCTGCTCCCTGATATCCACAGGTGTTTTCAATACCTGATTGAAAACACTTCATTGAACCTCTGTTCTTCAGAGTGGTAGTCTTTAAGGGGTTTAATAATTATGTCAATGAAGAATTCACAAAAGAAACATTTACTACTGTATTACAAAACTAATTGATGTCATTTTAGTTGCATATGGTTCTTTAAGAAGTCCTTGTAGGATTTCATTCTGAATACAATTACAAATGTACACTAAATTCCCTAAAACCATTTACAGCATTGGGGGTTGAATAATTTTGAACACAACTGTAATAATATGTGTGCGCATGCACTTCTTTGTTCCACCTTCGGTAGTACCTAGTAGTAAATCATATTTATATATCTGTAGCCTTTGGTTGTCTGCTTATTAAACAACCAGCTTAAGAATATTCATGTAAACACACCCATTATTCAACAAAATAGCTGGCTAAATCATGTTTAAAACAGTATAAAATCTTACTTTACCATTTTGTTTGGAAAAGATGAATTGAGAAGATGAAGATGATGAACTCTAAAACAGACCAGTGGCACTAGAACGAGCTGTAAACTGAAACAGATCACACGCGCACGCGCAATCGCACACACGCAGTAGTGGTCGACCGATTATCGAACTGGCCAATGATCGGCGGCGATAACAAAGATTTAGCCGATAATCGATATCGATCATTTTCAAACGCCGATTTGCCGATATTCATTTAATTTTGAAATGCGCTATTTGGCTCTGATGCAGCCAAGGATTTAGTGAGAGCAATCGGAACATGTCACTCTAGTTTGTTGCCTAGAATAATACCCGCCCACTGCCCCTCTGATTTGTTGGGACTAAGTCCCGAGTCCGGCCAATCAACGCGGGAGGCTGCGGAACAGAAAGTGTTTTTCACTCTCACACCGAAAGCGCTGCTTCGGGTATGAAGGCATTACAATGCCAAAAATAATCGAGCGCACTGCTGATGCTTGCTGCGCGCGGCACATAACTTCCGCGAATGGACAACGGATCTACACGCGAGGAAACGGGATCCCGCGAGCTCGTTTGAAACATTCGCAATTACAAGCCCTCGCGCGCGAAGGACGCGCATATATAGGGTGCTTCTCAATTCTTATTTGTGCGTCCTCGTTTCCTTTCCTCGCCTCCTTTCCTCGTGTCTTAGCTCCACCTCTTCAGGATGCGAGAGGAGGAAGCAAGGAAAAGACGCAAGTGAATCGAAGCAAGTGAAATGATATATCCTCGCTCTAGTGTCACTACAAAGCGTCGTCAACTAATGATTACTCTACACCGCTGGATTTAGCTTGAACATTGGGATTCTTGAACATAAGATATAATTATTTATATTGTAACTGTTTCAACCTCCACAAAATACCACATTTGTTCTTATTTTTTTACCAGTTATTATGAATGGATTATTTTTGTTGTGATTTCACATACATTGTGTTTTGTACATGTAAAAAATTATGATAATGATTATACTAATAATAATTAATAAACAGGGGCAAGAACACCAGTTTTACTAAAGCAAAATAACCAAAAAAGTTGGCAAAAGTTTGGGTTATTTAACTATTATTAATGCACAATTCATAGCCTACTTTAAAAAAAATGTATGCTTCTGCAAACATACATGGATAAATTGTTTACAACGCTACTTGTTAGCCTAGTGATTCTGGTTAATTCCATTACATCATCATTGGACTTTAATAAGAGTCAGGTGTGTATTCTGTATATAAATCAATTTGGGTTAAACATTTCCATCTACAATTACGATGAAAACGATAGTAGGTATATCCTGTGCCCTATCATTACGCCACATTCTTCACCAAATTGCACAACATGGACAGCGTCGTTCGAGCAGATGAAAAGCACGATTCCGTCATTGTGTCCTACTCCTAGCTAAGGTATTGTTAAAAGTACTATGAGCTCATACTGTATGTTTTGGTTTTATTTTTTGAATTCAGATTCACAGCATTCTATGTTGTTCTTAATTACAGGTTAAAATAACAGCTACTCCGATTTATACTGAAATAAATGCCACCGTCCCACTGCTAAAATTATACTTGGATGGTAGGCAGAACCTCAAGGTGGACTTTCGACTCAACCGGGACTCTATGGAAGCATTGATGAGGATGCTGCCACAAGATGAAGCACATGGATGGGGACATCTCATAACCACACTGATGTCTGTGTACTGGCTAGCACATGGTCTGTCATACAGTGTGGTGTCCCGGGCCTTTCAGGTGCCGGTATCGTCTGTTTGTAGGCTGGTTCACACAGGAACCATAAAGATTGCAGCCTTGCGCCAGCAGGTCATTCAGTTCCCAGATGCACAAGACTTTGATGAGGTTGTCCTTGGTTTTGAAAATTTGGCTAACGGCCCTATCTTCTCCAAGTGTGTGGGTGCTATAGATGGATGTCATGTCCGCATAAAAACCCCCGCTGGACCCACTGGCCAGGACTACATCAATAGAAAACTCTTCCCATCCATTCAGATGCAGGCAGTTTGTGATGGGAAGGGCCGGTTCCTTAATGTTTTTGTGGGATATCCTGGTTCTGTCCACGACACTAGAGTCCTGAGAAACAGCAAGATGTATAAAGATGCATTGTATCCTCCACAAGGATACTTTCTTTTGGGGGATGGAGGCTACCCCTGCATCATTCATCCTGTGGCCATTATTACTCCATACCGGGAGCCAGTGCAAGGGAGAGTGCAGGCCCGCTTCAATCACTACCATGCCAAGGCTCGCTCCATAATTGAGCGGGTGTTTGGAATGATGAAAACATGCTGGAGGTCCCTGCTTTTCAAGTCTCTTGAGGTGGACAACACCTTTACCCCAACAGTTATCATGGCGTGTGCAGTTCTGCATAACATTTGTCTGACAACAGGAGACATGATTGAAGCCCCTGAAGTGGTGGATGATGTTGGTTTACCTCCACCCTGTCCAGTGAGAGGGGTCTGAGAGGGGTATAACACCGTGGTATAATGAACACACTCAGACTCTAAAAAAAGCGTCCTGGAAAATGGAGTGCAACTTTAAGAAAACTAATTTAGAGGTATTTCGTATAGCATGGAAGGATAGTACTCGAAATTACAGGAATGCCATAAAAACGTCTAGATCCGCCTACTTTTCAACACTAATAGAGGAAAACCATCACAACCCTAGGTTTTTATTTAACACCGTGGCTAAATTAATAAAAAATAAGTCGTCATCGACGTCAGATTCTGATTATCAGCATAACAGAGATGAATTTATGAACTACTTCACGAGTAATATCCAAGATATAAGAGAAAAAATTATAACAATGCAACCTGTAGTGAAATCCGTTGAACAAACTAACTACAGCACCCCTAAGGAGAAATTGGAATTATTTTCTACAGTAGATCACAATGAACTGTCTAAAATCATTAGATCATCTAAATCAACAACATGCATGCTAGACCCTATACCTACAAAACTACTGAAAGAAATGCTCCCAGAAATTATAGATCCTCTTCTCAGTATTATTAACTCATCTCTGACATTAGGACATGTGCCTAAAGCATTTAAGGTGGCTGTTATAAGGCTTCTTTAAAAAAAAAAAAACTCGACCCTAAAGAACTAGGGAATTACAGGCCTATATCGAATTTACCTTTTATATCTAAAGTTCTGGAAAAAGTAGTTTCAACTCAATTATGCTCCTTCCTCCAAAGGAATGACATTAATGATGAATTCCAGTCTGGATTTCGAGCATGTCACAGTACAGAGACTCCTTTGATCAGAGTTACAAATGATCTGCTTTTAGCGTCTGACTCAACTCAACTCAACTCAACTTTATTTATATAGCGCTTTTTACAATTTTCATTGTTACAAAGCAGCTGTACATGAGACACATTTAATACAAGTATGAATTCTAAAGCAGCCCCCCCGGCCAGGCAGATAGTGCAAAACAATATGCAAACGTTTATGAGGAATCCAAAACTCCCATCGAGAAAAAAAAAAAACTCAGGGGAACCCAGGCCCAACCAGGGGATTCCAGTTCCCCTCTGGCAAAAGCTGCTGCCTCTGCACAAGCTCAACAGTGCTTGCACAACAAGGCTTAATAAAAATATAAAAATTAAGGATTTAAGATTATCATTAACAATCTAATAGCATTTGAAATGTTGTAGGAAAAACAAAGTTGTCAAGTCCTGACCGTGGCTGTATTTCATTATTGGTGCTGCTAGACCTCAGTGCTGCCTTTGACACCACTGACCACAGCATATTTCTACATAGACTCGAAAATTACGTCGGCATTAACGGAATAGCATTACTTACTGGAGCGAAAACTGCTATGCGTTACAACGAAGAATACTGCTTAACGATTGACGGATGCCCCATAAAATCCTTGTCATCAGCTAAGAATCTTGGCGTTGTATCCGACAGTACTCTGTCATTTGAAAGCCATGTCGCCAACACCTGTAAAATTGCAATTTTCCATTTTAAGAATATATCCAAATTACGTCATATGCTGTCACTGTCAGATGCAGAGAAATTAATTCATGCATTCATGACATCAAGACTAGATTACTGTAATGCACTTCTAGGTGGTTGCCCTGCGGGCCTATTACAAAAACTGCAACTGGTTCAAAACGCACCAGCTCGACTTCTTACACGTACAAATAAGTATGAGCATATAACCCCGGTTCTGTCAACTTTGCACTGGTTAGCTATAAAGCATCGCATTAACTTTAAGATCTTGCTTATTACCTATAAAGCCCTACATGGTCTAGCGCCGCAGTATTTGAATGAACTTCTATTGTATTACAGACCTCCACGTACATTACGCTCTCAGGCGTCCTGTCAGTTGGTAATACCTAGAATTTCAAAGTCAAGTGCAAGTGGTCGATCCTTTTCTTATCTAGTGCATATACTCTTCCCTGCACGGTCCGGGTGTCATGGTTCCACCTCTCCTTGTCAGGTATTTCTTGGTTTAGAGGTGGAATCATACAGAATCCTCTGTTTCATGTGGGAGAGAGACGAATTCTTCTCTCTCCGTGTCTCGTCTTTGGCCCCGCCCCTCTCTCTTCTCGTCAGCTTTCCCTGAGTGCTTATCCCCAGCACCTGTTTCTCGTTATGACCCTCTGTCTGTTTCCCTATAAGAATCCTCATGTTTCTTTGTCTTGTGCTCGTGCATTGTTCTATGTTTGCAGTCCGTACTTGTAGCTGTTTTGCTACCTGTACCTGTACCTGTACCTGTACCTGTACCTGTACCTGTACCTGTACCTGTACCTGTACCTGTACCTGTACCTGTACCTGTACCTGTACCTGTACCTGTACTCCCTGTCATAGTAAGTCTAGTTTAGTTCAGTTTAATGTTTGTCTCAAGTGTTTGTTTTAAGTCTTTGTTACTTTAAGTGTAGTTAGTATAGTTCCTGTGTACCCTTCATTGTTAATGTTATCTTGTCCTGTTTTACCCCATCGTGGGTCTTTGTTTTGCCTGTTTTGTTTAGTGTTTATTTGTGAAATAAATCCTTGTTGCATCTACCGTCCGTGTCTGCCTGCAATTGGGTTCTCGCGCCATGTCTCACATTGAGAATCATGACACCGGGAAGCAGACACACTCTGTCAGTTTAAATCTAGACTAAAGACTCATCTTTTTAATCTTGCATACACTACACCTTCATAATATTAATCCTCAGAGGATTTAGGCTGCATTATTTAGATCAACCGGAACCAGGAACAAATGATGTACTTGTTGCATCAAAGAGTGCAGAACAGTACTCTACTCTCAGCCAGTCTTGTCTCTTTTATTCCAAGGTTACCGCAGGATGCAGTTCATGCCCAGACCTGATGGCAGAGCTGAGAATGGGAAGCGGTGACCTGACAAGAGCTAAGAGGATAGAGCTGGATAAAGGACGCGACAACTTTGTTTTTCCTACAACATTTCAAATGCTATTAGATTGTTAATGATAATCTTAAATCCTTAATTTTTATATTTTTATTAAGCCTTGTTGTGCAAGCACTGTTGAGCTTGTGCAGAGGCAGCAGCTTTTGCCAGAGGGTAACTGGAATCCCCTGGTTGGGCCTGGGTTCCCCTGAGTTTTTTTTTTTTCTCGATGGGAGTTTTGGGTTCCTCACCACCGTTTGCATATTGTTTTGCACTATCTGCCTGGCCGGGGGGGGCTGCTTTAGAATTCATACTTGTATTCAATGTGTCTCATGTACAGCTGCTTTGTAACAATGAAAATTGTAAAAAGCGCTATATAAATAAAGTTGAGTTGAGTTGAGTTGGATCCTTAACTTGAACCTACAGATTTCTTGAGGCATCTCTCTCATCTCTGCGTGAACTGCTGATAATGGTGATGATCTACAATCCCTGCATCCCAATCATTGCTTGTGATTGTATTGCCTTTACTATTAAAAGTTCTGTTTTACAAACAGAGCTATATACCATACTGCCATAATCAATGGCCGATCTTATCAGAGCACAAAATATTCTTTTAAGGGACTGTCTACAAGCTTGAGATTGATGATCAAGGTGCTCCAATCGCAAGTGACTTCCGGAAAACAGGAATGATGTTTGAGGTTACAACAAAAAAAAGTCCCGCCCCTCGACTGCCAAAAATAAAAATGTTCGCGCGAGCAAAAGCAGCAGGGGAGAGCGCGAAACTATATATGCGCGTCCTTTGCGCGCGAGGGTTTGTAATTGCGCGCACAGAAGATGTAATGCGCGCGCGAGGGCTTGTATTGCGCGCACATTGGATGCCATGCGCGCAAATGTTTCAAACGAGCTCGCGGGATCCCGTTTCCTCGCGTGTAGATCCGTTGTCTTCTCGCAGAAGTTATGTGCCGCGCGCAGCAAGCATCAGCAGTGCGCTCGTTTATTTTTGACATTGTAATGACTTCATATGATGTGAAATTTTTTTTGTCGATTGTCAGATTCGCACGTTCACCAGTGAAAAATTACTGCTTCACAACCTTCATGTCTCGTAATGTTATTAAAAATGTTGAGGAGGAGACCATTTGAAACTCATTTATGCTTGTGAATACAATACAAAAACAGCATTCAACATATGATTAAACAACATTAAGGAAAATATATCAGGGAAATACGTGCATATATCATATATAAATACTAAACCAAATATATATAAATAAGTAAAGAAAAATGATAAAGTATAAGAAATAAAATACATTTATTACAACACAAAGGTATGTCAGTACTTAGAAAATACACAAGCAATTTGCTTTTATGAAATTCAGAACCTACGGTCTATCAGTGGTTAAACTATGGGTATTTTAATAGTTACTATACGCAATATAAGGCCAACTTTTTGTGTCCATGGTTTTAATACTAAAAAACGTATTTCTGCAAAGAACAAAGCAAACGTATGTGTAATCTTGCATGCTGCCATATATCAGGGTGTCTTGTGAGGCTACATTCACAGTTTCCTTGTGTCACCTGGAGATTTAAAAAAAACTACATAAGAAAGACATTGACAGGTGATATTAAATTGACTCACTTTTTACGCTGCTATTATAACATGTTTTATTAATTTAGTTCTAAAAAGTAAGTTTCGCTTAAAGGCAGGTTTCACCAAATAATCTATCGTACAGTACACATTAAAAATATGAATAATACATTTTTCTGATGTTATCCTTTGGAAGCATACCTAGAGTTATAAAGTCAAGAGCAATATTCTGCATATAAATGTAAAAACAATAATGGACAATGAACGAAATGAACAGACAGGCTTTAATAGGGGAATATAATCAGTTAAAACAGAATCGGGGAGATACTTATTAACTAATAAGAAAATCACGCACAGATGACAAAACCAGCACAAAGGAAGGACGTGACACTTATAGGTCTATTGTGCATGTAAGCCGTCTTCTCAGTGACACCAGTTTTGATTTAAAAATTGTAAAGAATAGTTATATTGATAACCAACTTAAGCGTGGATGTCAACTGGCCTGGTTCAGTGCATGAATCGGTGTTCTGTCACTGCTTGAGAGGTAAAGTATGGGAAAAAAAACCGAACACTTGGATTGTGGCAAAGAAACCCTATGTACAATTTTCCCATTTCTGTACTAAAACAGGGCGATTATTGGCCTGTTGGTGGCAGGTAAGCCTTATGCAGATGTTTTTGCAGAGGTCTCTGCCATGACCACAGAACCACTTTATTGTGGCCTCACTCAAACAACTGTAAGGGTGTTTAAATGCATACTGACTCCAATTTATTTATTGTTTGTTAAAAAGTTAAATAAAGGAAGTAAAGTCTAAATTAATAAATATTGTATAGTGTTCATACTGCTGGTTAATTATATGAGTTTACATACTGACATCTGTTTTCGTGACACTCATGGGTCAATGTCGCGGCCATATTGAGGATGGCAAAACTTGACAAAGATGATTTATTTGTGATATGTTTATGATTATGACTATGACATGATATTCTTAGTCTGGCAGTCAAGATTATGAGTTAGATTAATAAATATAATTTTGTACTCCACGTTGATCATAAACAGAGGTAACAGAGGTTATGCTGGGCAGAAATTTGCGACGGAATAAAGTAGTTCCCCGGTTCAAAAACCAGAGGGATGTTGTTTCGGATTTATCTACACACTTGTGCCGTCCTAACTGTTGTATAAATGCAATATCGCTCTCGTGGTCGTGTGATAGTGCTCTTTATCAGCGATTGTGATTGCCTCCTATGGCCTAATCACAGCCATTCTAATATAGAGCCCCATCGCACTACTAGTTGACCAATGTTGCATTAACGCGCCACTTACAGTACACCTGAATATAGTGTATGTCAATGGATGTCCCTACAAAGGTTCTTAACCAGGAAACCACCTCTGATGTTTCATTAGAAAGATACTTACATTTTTTATTGGAGATAAAATAGGTCTTCTGGTCCACCACCAAATATTAGACCAGCATAGGTTGTGCCAGTATGCAAACGTATGCGGGTCTAAGCCTAAATGTGTTTATAAAGTGTTTTTAAAAGGAAGGGACACCAAGGGAGAATGTGTATAACAAAAAATACGTTATATATTCTATATAGCCTACTTACTTTCATACTTATGCTTCTGGAGCTCCGTAGTAGTTGAGTAACCCTGACTAGGCCCCCATAACAAAATGACACCAATGTCTATCTGAACACGCAATCATTAAAAAAAACATAAATACATTAGACATTTCTTGTAAGGGCAGAAATAAGAGCAAACAACATTAAACAATACCCATTGACTAACATTATAAATTAATAAATCCTTCAGCATAACTCTAAAAAAGAACTTTGTCTTTCATGAAAAAATAGATTCATAAGCCAAAATATCATGTAAATAAGTCATTGTTGCTTCCCTCAATCACTAGATGGCAGTATTGTAGCTGGTTACATCACCAAAGTTGTATTTTGGGATCCTTCATTGCAGACCCAGCCTGGAGCTTTTATACAATACATCTTGCAAGAAAGCAGAATCATCACCTTTGTTCTGTAGTAAAGCTCTTTGTGTCATGATTCTGCGTGTCCTAGTCATAGTTTTCTCAAGTCACGATGCAGCATTATGACAGACCCACGTGTCTATTGTGAGAAAAACATGGCATTGTTTGTACAAGACATTCCATGTGCTTTCTCGTGTCTCGTCAGTGTCCACGCCCTCTCATTTTCTTATTATTGTTTGTTTATTAGTTCATCCCCTGCAGCTGTTCCCTATTGATTTTGCTCCCTATATAATGCCCTCTTGTTTGCTGTCTTGTGCTGGTTCATTTAAATTTGTACTCCATGTAGGACGTTTCGGCTCCGTTTGCGATGTTGATTATCTGGTTAAGTCTTAGTATATTTGTTATATTAGTTATATTATAGTTCTTGTCAAGTTTGTTTTAGTTTAGTTCTGTCAGTTTGTTGTGTCCAGTTTAGTCCATTTATCATGTTTCCCCACTCACTGCTGTCTGCACATGGGTTCTTATTCCAGACCATGACAGGTTGTCAGAAACGAAGCCATACATTTTTTTATTTACCAACATAATTTCACTGTGCCATGTTCCTATTCCACAACTCTTTGAAATAAAGCATCTCGGATGTGAGGTTAGGGTGACTGATAGGGAGATCGATTATCACAGACAAATGGAAACCTGTGTGAGAGGTGACATTGAGTCACTGGGGAGAATGTTTCTGTTGCTGTTATCTCTGTGTTCAGAAAATTTTATGTGACTAAATGTGTATTTGCATAACTTAGTTAATCTATATTTGTATATAGTTCATACTTGCAATATTCCATTATATTATTAGATTTATAGATTTATTAAGACAATGACACGAGCAATGATAATGTGCCAGTGAGTATTTCTCCATGAACACCGACAACACAGTTATAATGACTGACGACCAAACATCTGTCAAACAAAGAGCGCTGTGCGCTTGATAGGACAGGGCGGCCAGTTCCAAGGTAGAATGGTTGCTTGACTCCGCTGCGCAGACAGATGGGCACATAAAGACATAATATAATAATGTCGGTACAGTACTAACCATTCAAACTGTACGCCCTAGTAAAAAAAAAATGTCACATTTTTAAATGCATGAAAGGTCGTAAACCAAAACACACACGGAGAGAGGGCACATTTTGTAGGCTATATAGTAATGCCAGATCAGGGTTTTCCTGAATAAAAAAACTTGAGGCGGCCGTCTCAATCGCATTTTGTGCAGCCTCAGACTCTCGTCAAAAAATATTCAAGTGTCTTAACAAAAAAATCTGCCTGCGTTAAACAGATTTTCATTTGTAACTGCAGTTACGCTACAATGGAGGCACTGTTTCGTTATCAGCACAGTGACTCACAAGTTCAGTAGCTATATTAGGAGCTATATTATCTGTGTTTCAGGGCTGTTCAGGTATTTTACATTCAAATTTTTGAAAAGATTTACTTAAGTAAATTGCTGTACATCATTATAATGTTTTTAGTTTTGAAGTTGGCTCGTTGAATCAGTGTCATTCTGTACACAACGAGTTCACCAGTATGAATGCACATTGCGACTCGCAACGACTCACTGAACTTACAAGAGAACATAGGGTGTGAATGAGCTTTGCTCATTTAGTTAGACTGGTTACTTATGGGCTAGAAGTCTTATTCAAAAGGCTTATATTAAAATGTTCATCTTTTCTGTTTGATTGAATACATTTAATGCTTTATATAACTTATTTGTTGTCATTTCATCAAATTGTATTAGAACTTTAATATAAGTAAGACAAGGGAAGGCAGGCCTGAAGGAGCGATGCACCACCTCCGCCTCATTATGAGCCAGGAAAAATCCTGCAGATGTATTTTTTCCCATATTTTTCATTTTATGAATTCATAATTATTATATTTTTAATTAGTGAGTCTGTGTTTATTAAGATTAGTTTTCCCCTGCCACTGCTTTGGAGGAGGAAGAAAAATAAGGGTTGCAGTAAAGTAAAATGGCGCATAGTTGGGGCCCACATAGATGGATTTGCCTATGGCCTCCATATCACAAAATTCGAGATTGAGATTTATTAATCACAACAAAAATCAAATATTTGTTTGTTATTCCATAATTTTGATGAGTTCATTCATCATTCTTAAATGTATACAAATCTATATATTATATGAATCTAGCAGAAATTAAGACAGTGGATTCAGAGCGGGGATGTGGAACAGGGCTTTGGAATGGAAACAAATGAAAACACACCCCTTCGCTATTTCTGCGTTTGCAGTCACGTTGTGCTCCTGGTTGAATAGTTGAGCTGGTGCACATGTTTGGGTATAGCACTGCATACTCGCCCACACCAACAGATCGGCGTCATCGTTAAAGGAAAGTCATTTTAGAGGAAGAGCAGGTTATTACATTTTGATTAAAGATTACAAAAACTAATATTTTTCCAAGCACCGATGAATTGTTCACATTAAGAAAAGTAAAGTGCATTACAAAATGACTGCCCTCAAATTAGATTTTATGTTGACTTTAATGTCACGCCCATAGCTTGACATGCAGTAATATACTGAAAGGTTTTCAACAGGTAATTGTTTTAGAGAGGTGTGTCCAATTTGAGCTACAGTAGCCCTTTTGTGTGATCAGATCAGGTTGGCTTGCTTTTCCCATGTGCATCGAGCCTTGGGTACCCATGACACTGACGCCCACAGCTTATTGGTTGACCCTCATTATACCGCTTTGGTAGGTAACCACTGCATACTGGGAACGCCCCATAGGACTTGCAACCTACTCATTTACAACCATCTGTCAAAGTCTAACACATCTTTGTGCTTGTACTTTTTTGCGGCTTAATGTCGCAGTGGATGTTTAAACACAAAATTAAATAAACAAATAAATAAATAAAGTTGCTTTTATCATACAGAATTGAAGAGACGACAAGCTTGGAGTCTACATTGAGTTACCTAAAGGACTTTAACACTTACATGTTAACATGCATAAAAGCTATTGATGCTGACATATATTTGAAGAGTTCGGTTCCAAAATGAGAACGCCTTTTAATAAATCTTCACAAATCTTCTTTTTTTATTGTGCATTTAAATTAATGTCAATCAAACTGCGTTTTTTTTATTTAAGCGATACCAAAAAAAATACAGCTAACTAACACAATAAAACACAATAAAAACATGATAACATTATAAAAAACATTAAACAAATGATTAAAAACGGAGGTATCTCATTTTGGAACCAAACTCTTCATATATGTTTGTCTCGAAAAAGTGTCACCGAAGAAGATACTGCTGTAATAATTTAGTCAATAGTTTTATATGAATGTGAACACAAAAACGTCAATGAATTAATTGGAAAGCTCTTAAAATAACCACACAACTAATAACCAACACTGACAACAGAATAAAAAAAGCATTAATAAAACATTAATAAAGTGACCAACGCTGTGATTTTGTCAGGATCCTGTCCTTCCTGTTGTGAGATAAAGTGCCTTGTAGACAGGGTCGTGAAGGTACCATGTCTTGTGTGTATGTTTTGTTTTGTGTGGAGACATGTGACGGTATGTTTTGACATTTCGCCACGTGTCCTCCTGTCTTTCGTTTAGCTCCGCCCCCTTGTTTTTCCGTTGGTGTTTCATCTCCCTCACCTGTCCCATTATCTTCCCGCCAATGTAAAGTCTTGTCACCTTCCCGTCTCCATCCCTGTGGAATCACACCTCATTATGGTTCTCCTATTTTATGTCCCTGGTTCCCTTGCCGCATGTCGGTTCATTCCTTCCCGCATCCCAGTCATTGTGTTTACCCTGCTCGTTTTCTTGTCTCGTGGATTACCTTGTGTTTTGGATTACCCTGTTACTGTGTTCCCCTTCTTGTGTTGAATATATTATGTACCTTGGACCTTGTTTTTTTCCCTCAAGGAAGTTTTTACTTTTGATTCTTGTTTATTGTCGGGTTTTCCAATTGTGGGTTTTTCACTAACCTCTTAGAATAGTTTTAAATTTTTTTAGTTTTTTTGTAGGTTCAAAGTAGTTTACAATTCACCCAATAATACTGATTCCAATTTCACACAATTGCATTCACATGTAGTCACAGCTGTGAGATATTTCACAGCAACATAAATCCTTAATTTCATGGGACAGGATCATCGTGGGGTAGATATGCAAATGCAGTCTCTCTACATACTGTAGCAACACTGATCTCACTCAGCTCAGTGGGGAAATGTCACAGAAATAACACACATACACACATCCTCGTAACACATCTGGATCCCATCTGTTTGTTGGACAAAGTCAGGGGTTGAATACATAAGCAGGCAGCTTCCTAGTCTCTAAGTTCGCAAGCTATCTTTCAGAGTTGTTAATTATTTCCAGAGGCGAGACCCTAAACCTGACTTTCAAATCACTTAGATCTTTTTCTGTGTCTTAATGGAATGCTTGAACATGTTTCGTATTTTTCGTTTGTGGGAAGGACATTATGATGTAGAACGTACTGCAAGCGAAATGTGTTCACATTAATATGTTAGATCACTTTGGGGCAATATCCCGGAAAGGGATTATTTTAAACCAGGACTAGGGCTTGGTTAAATTAAACATTTAAGTCGTTTTTAAAACATATATTGCTAAATAACATTACTGGTTGGCATCTTGAGACAAAACAATCACACTGATATATTTTAAGATATGTCAGTGCAAGTTGTATTCCTTTAAGACACTTCTAACATTTAAATTAGTCTGGGACTAGGCTGAAGCCCTGTCCTGTAAACCGCCCCTTAGTTATATAAAATAATTATGACATTTGAAATTTTAAGCATATCAAATACTATTTAAACACTACTCTGTTATTCATGAAAATGGAACAGCCTTTAAAATTGTGACATGTCGGATATCATTTTCTTTGTGCCCGTGGTACAAAATTGCAGGAAGATGAAAAATCTAATTTTGTTTTCTCTATTCACAAACTATTGACTGCCTTTGTCAAATTCAACCTTCAACCCTTTACCCAAGTTTTCGAAAAAACGAAAGATCAAAATTTTTTTGGTCAATTTATTTAAGTAATATACATTTTAAACTACAAACAGATATTTATTCCCAAATTAGGTGGCTAGTATGTAGTTTCACACTGTCGCTTATAGGCTACGTTGGAAACATTGTAACTCCTTTTTTTCTTCATAAAAAAATTTAATTGTAAAACATATGTTTGTATAATGTACTTTCTTTTTTTAATAAAATGAAAAAACACACATTTAGGTAAGTAAAGGCTCACTTCAATTGTTCAAAATGTAAACAATGCATCAGTGTGGCCTTATAGCTTGTTTGAAAGCAGACTTTTTTAAATAGCTTTGGAAATTACTTCCTAAACATATAACAAACTTAAATGAAAACATGAAGATTTTCAACTGAATATACCTTTTCTCTTTTCCCACTGCATTTTTTGACTCTCATTCTCTGGGAAAAAAGTATTTTTTGTTTGCTTAAAGCGTTTGGCCACTAAATAGCTTTTAAAAGAGCTGCCCTTTATCAACTTTTCATGAGCATTAAGGCAGTACCACTCAAAACCAGATATCTTATTGCAATTGATAATGGGATGAAATATCACACTAAACATTCAAACACGAATCCATCCATCCGTTTTCTTCCGCTTTTCCTTGGCCGGGTTGCGGGGGCAGCAGTCTAAGCAGGGATGCCCAGACTTCAACGCCCACGTGGGCAACGAAAGTGAGACCCGGAGGGGCGTGATTGGGAGGAACGGCCCCCCTGTTCTGAACCCGAGTGGTGTTCTGTTATTGGACTTCCGTGCTAGTTACAGCTTGTCCATAACGAACACCATGTTCAAGCATAAGGGTGTCCATCAGTGCACATGGCACCAGGACACCCTTGGCCGGAGGTCGATGATCAACTTTGTGGTTGTTTCATGTGACATCCGGCCGTATGTCTTGGACACTCGGGTGAAGAGAGGGGCGGAGCTGTCAACTGACGACCACCTGGTGGTGAGTTGGATCCGATGGCGGGGGAGGAAGCAGGACAGACTCGGCAGACCTAAACGTACTGTGAGGGTCTGTTGGGAACGTTTGGCCGAATCCCCTGTCAGAGAGATCTTCAACTTCCACCTTCGGCAGAGCTTCGACCAGATCCCGAGGGAGTCTTGAGATATTGAGTCCGAGTGGACCATGTTCTCCACCTCCATTGTCAACGCGGCCACTCTGAGCTGTGGCCGTAAGGTCTCCGGTGCCTGTCGAGCTGAAGAAGGAGTCCTATCGGGCCTGGCTGGCTTGTGGGACTCCCGAGGCCTGGGAGGAGTTTGGTGAGGCCATGGAGAAGGACTATCGGTCGGCCTCGAAAAGATTCTGGCAAACCGTCCGGCGCCTCAGGAGTGGGAAGCAGTGCCCTACCAACGCTGTTTAGTGGGATGGTGACACTGGGCAGGTTAGGGGAAAGAAACACTAAGGTGCAGGATTACTGGGAGACAAGGGGGCGGGGCCAAGGCACGCCACAGGAGAGCATGTGGCACAAAGTAACAACAAAGGCCTTGTGCTTCTGCACAGACACACAACAAGCACAAAACACATGGTACTGTCACAATCCTGTCCACAGAACTAGAAAACTCCTGTCAAGAAGGACAGAATCATGACACTTTCATTATCATCCTTCCCAGATCAGATCGGCTTGCTTTTCCCATGTGCATCGAGCCCTGGGTGCCGATGACCCTGACGCCAGTTTACCGGTTGTCCCTCATAACACCGCTTTGGCTGTCACTAACCACTGCATACTGGGAACAGTTTAGATCTTTATGCTTGCCATTTTTTTTCATTAAAAACCCCCTCCATGACAGGCTTCATTGTACATCATCATTGTTATTGTCACTATACCTGTTATCGGCTTAATGTTGCGGCTGATGTATAAATAAATAATTAAATAAACATATAAATAAAATTTTATCATACAGAACTGAAGAGACTACAAGCTGGGAGTCTACATTTTGTTGCCTACAGCGGTTTTGTGCTAGTTTGGAAAATAGATTTTATGTAGATGTAAACTATGGCAATCAACTAAGAGAGGCAAAATGCAGAGAGGAAGTAGTGATGTGGAATGTGCCCTCCTCCTCACAAGTGTTCACTTGAGGTTTATTCATGATTCGCATGCGTTTGTGGGCCTGAATGGGAAGTGAATTAGTTACACAAAAGGTGGGTCAGATCAAAGAACACTGTTGTGAAGCACCTTTTTTTTAAGAGTGTAAGACTTGAATATTTCATTTACAAATGCAAACAAGATGAGCAGTTTTTGTTTTCACTTACAGCAAGATTATAGTATCCCACTAGCAATAAACTTTTTTCTGTAAAGCATAATTGAAACAAAATTGTGAGTGATTTATTCTTCAAAGAAAAACAAACAAATGATAAGTATATACATAAAATAACCAAAAGACCTTAATACACGTGCAATACACAGTCTATACACATACTCCATTTGGGAAATATTTTATATTCTTAAACCATAAATGCAAAAGTTCTGCTATATGTATGTACTGTATATAAACTACATAGCATTTGGGGGCTATTACATGTGTAAAAGATAGAAATCCTTGATATTTTGAGGTGGGACTCTGTCCACAATTGAAATTCATGATTTCACCTATTTTTTTTCACTCCACGTTAACCCCCATTTCCAGCCCTGGATTGACAACAGCAAAACTTAACTTACATAATTTTGTTTCTTAATCTTTTTTTAGTGTATGAAAATAGGAAAATCAATGAAATAGAGATTAAAATGAGCTGAAAGTCAATTAATTGTCTTATTCAATAACTGTATCTAAGGGAATACGTTTTTTTGAGTCGTAATGTACAAGGAAATCTGCCAGGCTCTTTGACCCACCTAAGAGACAATTAATTTTAACCATGAATAACAAAATAAATAACTGTCAAAACCAATATTTGTGGGGTCTCTCTTAACCATAAAACTATAAACACTTCTGTTTTCAGTCTAACTTCAGAAAAAGGCCAAAATCTAATGGAATAAGAATAGTGTCCTCAAAACAGTAGTGCCATGTTTTCATTTAAATAATTAAATATTTTTTCATTGAATATAATTAAAAGCTCAGAGGGTTATTACTAAGTGACAATAATATGAATAACATATCAACTGTCTACAAGAAGTGATAAGTCCAATTCAAGAGATTCAGAAATTGGTAGCTATTTTTGGCATCTCAGGCCAATGGATTTCATAGACCAGTGCTTGCTCATGCTGAACTGTCCTTACATGTACGTAGCTGGGATTTTCCTAACTGAACGTTAGGGGTTTGTAATATACAGTACTGGTATTGACAATAACTGTGATTCTGATAAATGTGTTAAAATTGTGTTAATACTACACATGTAAAAATATTTTAAATCATTCAGTGCATCTATATATCCAAGGTATATAGATGGTGATTTGATGAGTATCATGACCAGTGTAGGGCAAATTACTCTGAAAAAGTAATTAATTACTAGTTATGAATTACATATTTAATAGTGTAATTAGATTACTGTACAAGTTACTCTCTTCAATAAGCATTTAATTACTTATTACTAATTAGTCTCTATATTTTTTATATCAACCTTTCATAGTTAAATAATTCAAGGATAGACATGAAATGGCACTTTTAGTTCATTTAAATAAAATCATATATAACTACATACATTTTTTTTATTAACTGACCAAAGTATAGAAGTGTGAGAAGGACACATTAAAGCATTAATTTTAAAGTTAGACTTTTAATTTTGATATCATTTCCACTATTGAATATATTACACAGTATTTAGTTTAATTACATCTGAAGTAATTAACTAAATTACAGAAAAATGAGAGTAATCACTTTTTAAGGGAAAATGTATAAGATTACAGTAACCAATTACCTAGTATCTAGTTATACCCAAGACTGATCATGACAGACACAATAATATAGTTGTGATGGTGAAAATAGACATTATAGCGTGTTCACACATAATGTTTTCATAATATCACAGCACTGGAAGGATCTCGGTTCACAGCTGCCTGTTATCATACCTGCGTAATGCTGTGCGAAGGCTGAAGTGGCAGTGATCATTTTAAACATGTTCCGGATGGAAATTGTTCCTTCTCTATTTCTGTTCCAAGCGTGGAGTGGGCCAGGCACAGAGAAGATATTTATGTTACACTGCCATGTGAAGGCAAATCATTTGGCCAGACGGGTGGAAATTTAAATAAATCTAAAAGAGGAAATTACCTTTAAAGTCAAATTTGTCCACAAGGGATAGAAAAATTACAAAAGTGCCCGAATATATTTCTTTGAAACTGAGGCAGCACTTGATAAACATAACTGATTTGAAATGATCTGCTTAAACTCAGAATCAAATCTCTCACCTGTGTTCATGAATGACCATAAAAATATCCACTTAAAATATAAAATATGCAGTACAGACAATCTGCATCATTTCTAATCTATTTACATAGGTAAACATCTATTTGTTTATATATAATTATTAGTAGAAACTTTTATATGTAGGTTGATTTCTCTAAACTGTTTCTCAAGTGCATTCTGTCATCACTGCTGCTGTGTATATGACGTATACACACTACGGAGACCGAGGCCTGTCTTGACAGTCACAGGCTGCGTCCAACAGCTGTAAAGGGCCTTCAGATGCTGCATTACAAGGCAGAAAGGCATCAAGGCACGTCGAATCCAGTGCTTGTTTAAGTCCAGTCTTTGAGATAACTTCATCTGATTGAATTTGAAGGGAGCATAGATGTGTAATTTAGCTGAAGCCTATAGCCGCTCCTCTAGCACTAGCAAAACTCCAATTGAGAAAATTATTAAAACAGTTATCTCTCCCCGCTTGATAACAGCACGATCTCCTTTTGAACAATTTTAAACATATTTAGCGTTATAGAGAACGAGGGTTTCCAATACGTCCTCCAAGTATAAACCTGTTTGTGAAAGTCCCCTGCGTCAGAAATTATGGGGCACTTTAGTTAACCATTACAAAATTTCTTTTTGTATTGTGTTTTAGGAATTATTAAAATAGGATTTGATACTGTTCTATTGGTTCCCATCTGCCGGATAATATGCCACCAAAAGAAACTGTAACCTTTACGACCCACAAACAGGTAAATAATCAAGCAGAAGCTTCAATGAGTAAATTTTTTTTTCAGTAATAAAAATCTTAGCCCGCAATGCAAATACACACAAAAGAAAAGAGTACCTATATAGTGAAGACAAAGTAATGACTGGCAAACATACTTGCACTGCAATCAGGCTCACAGCAAATCACACTCCAAACATACAAAAGAAGAGGGATGAATGACCAAACTACCACACCACGGTCATCCACCAGTGAAGGCAACCTTCAAAAGGAAACAAAAGTTTAATAATGGGTAATGCAATTCGAATAAATACGTCAACACCCTGGAATGACTATGATTTGCTCAGTCCTTTTCTTGGTTAATGTGGCCCAGTTCAAGATCCAATTAAAAATAAATATAAAGAAAACCAAACAATTTGTCATCAAATAAACGTTAATCGTGCATCCCTGTAGAGAAAGTCTAAAGGGGATTCTGGATCCTTTTAAAATTATTTGCCCTTTGCCTTCCCTGGCATCCTGGTGCGGAGCAGCTGTCCATAGTGTTAAAAAAGTACAATAGTTAAAACGCCTGTTTTTAAATGATTGTTTGACCAATGTCATTCACCATGTTCACATTGAATCGCATTGTGTTGAATCCAATCGTACTGCATCTTAATTTACCTATCGGTAATGTACCCTTAGTTACTGCTGCTAACTCAAACAAGCAACCAGAGTTCCTAATGTCTTTCAATGGCAGCTGTCCGTGAGGGGCCGCCGGCTGTTATTATTTACATTTACATTTAGTCATTTAGCAGACGCTTTTATCCAAAGCGACTTACAAGTGGGGTATGTAATGGAAGCAATTGGGACAGCACAAGTACAACAAAAGCATAAGTGCAATAAAAAAGAAGACTGGTCTCATATAGCCTAACACAGTATACAGAATCATTCATTCATACTTTTTTTTAATAATGGGTAGAGAAGAAAAGAGTAGAGAAGAAAATAGAGTCAGAACAGATCAGTAAGATGTTGGCGGAAGAGATGTGTTTTCAGGTGTTTCTTAAAGATGGCTACAGAATCTGCAGATCTTGTAGCAGCGGGCAGATCATTCCACATAGGTGGAACAGATCCGGAGAAGGTGCGCGAGAGAGATTTTTTACCTTTATGGGATGGCACCACACAAGACGGCGTTTGTTTGCAGAGCGTTGGGATCTGGCGGGTACATATGTCTGTATTAGGGAGCGAAGATAAGGTGGTGCCGAACCAGTGGTGGTCTTGTAGGCCAGGAGCAGAGTCTTGAATTCGATGCCAGCGACTATAGGGAGCCATTGGAACTTAATGAGTAGAGGAGTGACGTGTGCTCTCTTCGGTTCATTAAAGATAACTCTTGCTGCAGCATTCTGGATCATCTGTAGAGGTTTGGTTGTGCAAGCTGGAAGTTATTATTCATATTAAAACTTTATTAAATGTATTCCGGTTCCTGACTCCTTCCTTCCCTTTTATGGAGACTGTGTCAAGTACCTCAAGCATATCGTTTTATAATTTTTGTAGCATAAACAGCTGTTGTAGCTTCGGATCTTACACTGTTTTTTTTTATGGCACTGAAACCTAGAGTTGTCAGCGTTCCAGTGCAAATCGTGTTCAACTGCCATTGGCATTCGAGGGGAGGGGTTTACCGACAGGTCAATAGTGATGAATCGTTTCGTATTGCATCAATAGCTGCTTCATATGTATCTTTAATGGACCATATCATTGTCTAAACATTGAGTTATGGAAATACACATACCTAGTGGCATGCACAGTAATGTTTGTTTATGTTGTTGCTTTCAAACCGTCTTAACAACATCCTTTTCATTACTTTTATATTTTAAACTTAAACTTGAGTACCTGACGAAGATCTCTGAATGTCACAGTAGATACAGTGGACATTTTTGCTTCCCATACTGCTCCAAAGGGAGCCCAATTGAACCCAGTGTAGTAAAACAGCTGGTTCAGGGATATACATCTTGTTGCACATGCCTTTTAAATTTCCAGTGGATCTTCATTGTCATTACATGACTCCATATAAAGTTCATCTCTTTATGTGATTTGCGATGAGTAAACCAATAATACAACCCTCTGACTAGAAGACTAATTTGAAGATTTTGTTACTGACAAAGACTCGCCTGTGACACAGACTATGACACATCACACTAACACCAAATGGGAATTTTCTTGTCTCAAATTTCCCTACACACCTTTATTAATACCAGTAATGTATTATTATATTATGAATGTCTATCTTTGACATCTTTTTGTCTATGCCCGGACAGGACAGGAAAGGACTTAAGTGAGAATCAATTCCCTGCATGCTGTATGGAATCGTTTCTTGCTTTACAACTGCTTAGTAATGTGTCATGGTTCCACTACCATGTCATGTTCTTTATTCCTATCTCGAGTGGAGCCATGGCATAGCCTGATGGTTTTATGTGGGAAAAGACATAGTTCTTTCTCGTGTCTCGTCTTTGGCCCCGCCCCTCTCTCTCCTCGTCAGCTTTCCCCGAGTGCTTAATCCCCAGCACCTGTTTCTTGTGATTATCATTTGTCTTTTTCCCCTATATATACCTCTTTTGTTTCATTGTCTTGTGCTGATTCGTTGTATGTACTTGTGTACCTGTTCCTGTTTGGTCTGTGTATGCTGGTATCTCTTGTTGGTCTCTTACCTGGGGCCCGTTCTTCGTACGTCGCTAACTCGGTTAGCTGGATTTGATTGTTGACGATTTGGCATGATCTTGGATTGTTTGGTTCTTCGAAGCTCATCCTGGACTTGCTGTCATAGCAACAGGTCCGTAAGCTTGAACCTGCTCGGGAGCAGGCTTACTTCATGTAAACAGGATTAGATCACGGCTTTATAAGCGTAGGTGATATGGGAAGTCTTTCGCAGCCATGTCTTGTCCGTTTTTACGTCAGGAATGCGTTGCTGAAGGTACCAGAATAATTCGAAGAGCTTTTCGAATTAATCGCTTTTTGCGAGATCGACAGGATCCTTTAGCGCAGCGCGATAATCTACTGATTGAGAGATATTGTTTTTCTCTGGAGGGTGTAATATACATTATCAACTTGTTGGAGCCACACGTTAAATGTTCGACTCGTCGCAGTCGGGGTTTAACAACTGCACAGTTTGAATAGCTTTGCGATTCTTTGCGAGTGGCACTTTCCTTTACACTATTGGAGATGCAGAATACCTGGGTAAAAATGCTGTATGTCGTGCCACTCGCAAAGTTTATCTGTCACTCAAACAGTTTTTAGGGGGCTTTGTGGTATTTCCATGCCACTTAAGACCACAGGCTGTGAAGCAGATTTTTTTTTGCCATTGCAGGTACATTATAATTGTTAATGAAGATCATGGAATCATGATCATGCCAAAAAGTAGCCTAGGACTTACAGTATTTGTTCCTCAGGCTTCCCTAATGTTATTTGTGCCATAGACTGCACACAGGTCCCCATCAAGGCCCCACCTGGCCCAAATGAAGGGGATTTTTTGAACAGAAAGGGATTTCACAGTGTAAATGTGCAAGTAAATTACTATAACAATTATTCATATTCCAGATAAGCAATAAATAAATAAAAGTAACGTAATCAAAAAGTATGCAGACTGATTTCAAATATTTTAGATGGTGTGCGACTCCATGTTCCACATCACAAATGTGGAAGCCACATGGCCTGGTTCTGTGGGTGACTCCAGGATTTTCAGAGAGTCACATTTATGCACATTATTTGAACGTGGTAAGGAAAAATTATTTAAAACTCACTGTATTACATAATTTTATTCTGAGCCTATCAAAACTGCATTTTTCCAGGTGCTGACGATGGGATCCTGTTCGGCGACAGGGGCTATGCCTTCAGGCAGGCAGTACTTCATGACGGCATTCCCCAACCCAAACCCTGGACCACAAACCCGTTACAATGCAGCTCTAGCCAGGACAAGGCCACGCATTGAAATGACCTTTGGCCAACTAAAGGAAGATTTCAGTGTCTTAAGGGTCTGAGGGTTGCACCTGGAGAGGACCCCTGTGGTGGAGGTGCAGCCTGATGATGACCTCCAGCCAGTGCACTTGGACCAATAGTGGCAGAGCTGCACAGGACAGTATTGTGGAACACGATTTTATGAATTCTTTTTTTTACACATAAACTTTCATTAAATGAATAATAGAAGACAACATGCTTAGTTCATGGAGTTTTATTTCAATGATTGTTTCTCAAGAAAAGCCAGTGATGGTCATCTTTTGCCTGCAATAAGATATATAGTTATCCAAGGGCAGCAAACTATCCAAAGTTTCTTTTGAAGCAACTCAATCTCTAGTGCCAGTTTTTTCTTCTTTAAGGTGTCAAGTTCAATTTCTCCCCTTAATTTTTGTTTTTTTAAGAGCAAAATACTCAATTTTATGTTGAAGATTCTGTTTATATAGGGTACGGATATCCCCCTGTGCCATTAAAAAAAAAAAAAAAAACTCAACAAGCCTCATGCAACAGAAAAAGGAAAAGTAGACTGCCGACCTCTGTATATTTTTGTGCTGTAGGCCTGTCTGTAGGCGTTTCCTCCTCCTATATTGCAGTCAGAAATAATGTGTCCACACCTATAAATTAAATAAAGTTATTTGTGCACTTACAAGTAATTCCTCCAAAGGACAGTCATCTGAGAGGGTTTCTTCACTGTCCTCTGCAAAAGAAAAATGGGTTTTACAAAGTGTTGCACTTTCTTTCCTTTTGATGTAAAGTTATAAATGTCCACTTACTGCACATATTTCAGCCACCACTTTCTTGGGAACAGATAAAAGTGTTGGTTTATTATGTAAAACTACACAAAAGAGGAGAACTCAATGGCATTACAATACACAAGGAGAAAATATGATCAATATCAAATTGCAAAAAAAATTACATTAGTTATACAGCTTTCACCTTCACAAGTCAAAGAAATTGACTCAATATTTATTTGTCGAAATGACTGTACAAGCAATTTGGATTATAGACATAATTTAACGCAGCAACAAATTATTTACGAAAATTGAAATATATATGAAATTATTAAAATAAGACTATATACTGTAATTGTAAGTGATATAACCATAACATGGAACACTTACGCATTTAATTTGTCTGCTACTTTTTGCCAGCCCTCTCCACTGGCGTTTTAATTATTTTTTCAAATTATTACTGTAAGCAAACCCTTCCAGTAATAATTCTTGCTCTGTTGCGTTGAAAAACTGAGCGCGCTCTTTTGCCATGTGAGCAGCCAATAGCATCGTTGCTGATCATTGTTTCTACTATCGATACATATCCCCTTTTAAACAAGCGCATGAACGCGCAATTATCTCAGATAACTCAATCCAGCGATACTAATCATAAACAGCAGGTGTTTTCGAAGAACCCAATTAGCCGGATCATGATTAGCACGATGTTATGATCTTGGATGTGTCATTTGATCTCGGATGTAATAAGCGACGTACGAAGAACGGGCCCCTGTTCTCCAAAGTTCCTGTTTTCCATGCTGTGTTAGTAAGTCTATATTAGTTAGTGTGTTTGTTTTTGTAGTTATAGTCAGTCAGTGTTCTTGTATTTGTTAATTTACCCTGTCCTGTTTTCCCCATCGTGGGTTTTTGTTTTGCCTGTTTTGTAGAGTGTTTAATAAATCTGTTAACCCCTTAATTCCCCGCCTCTGCCTGCAATTGGGTTCTACCTCCTCATATCCCTGACAGTAATGGGTAATTACACAGTTTGGGGACTGAAGGGTTTTATATATTTTATCTGGGTTCTATATGTTTTATCTAAGGGTTTATATCAATTACATTTTCTGAGTGTGTTTTTATATGATTATTACTTATTACTGCTTACCTTATATAACATTGCATTATTTTACTATGTTGAGTAGGGTCTCAAAATATTAGTGCAAAATGGTATTTTCAACAGGATGTGGGGGTTGTGTGTGTGTGTGCAGCATTCCAGGCAGGAAAGGAGGAAAGGAGGACAGGAGAGTATGCTACACATCAACGCACATACCCATATAGCGTGGGGTCTAAGCAACAAAGTTTATGTGGAAACTGGGTGGGGGAAGTGTGTTATCTTGCAGATAGTAAAAGAAGAAGGACGTAGTCTACGAAAATATGAGATGAAGCATCACTCCATTGGACACAAAGAAAGTAGCAGAGGTCAAGGCGCTCAGGGGTTGGCCACTGTCCGAAGCAAGCTTGAAGACACACCCACACATACACATATAAAAATGTTGTACACTGTTTGAGCGGGGCTGATTCTCTCTGTGAAGACTTTTTTTGTCTGAGATAAGCCCAGCGCTGAGATTCAACTTAATAAACTTCAACTTTTGTTCATCCGAAGTCCATAAAGCCAATTTTTGAACGCGCAGGACAGCAGATGTCCATCAGATGGTGACCCCGACGTGATTGGCTAAAAAGGGACATTTCGGACAATCCTTAAAGAGTACGGAGAGACGAAACGGAGAGAGGGAAAATCTTGGATTCAACACAACAGCCGGCTGAATAAAAAAATAAGGTTAGCAGAGACCTGTTTTATCGAACATCTGCTAATTGACTACTCTAAATTGTTTGTGTTGAATTGCAAATATTCCTGATCATTATTCAAACCAAATTTAAAAACGGTTGAAGTTTGTTAATTTGAATTATTACACGGGTGGTTGGTCCCCCGAATTTAGAAGACGTGAGGTGAAAGTCCGCACGCATTTATTACACGGGAGGTTGGTCCCCCGAATTTAGAAGACGTGAGGTGAAAGTCCGCACGCATTTATTACATGGGAGGTTGGTCCCCCGAATTTAGAAGACGTGAGGTGAAAGTCCGCACGCATTTATTACACGGGAGGTTGGTCCCCCGAATTTAGAAGACGTGAGGTGAAAGTCCGCACGCATTTATTACACGGGTGGTTGGTCCCCCAAATTTAGAAAGACTGTGGATGAAAGGCCCACAGCTGACCGTAGGTTATAGTCTTACGGCACATTAAATTTAGAAAGACTGTGGATGAAAGGCCCACAGCTGACCGTAGGTTATAGTCTTACGGCACATTAAATTTAGAAAGACTGTGGATGAAAGGCCCACAGCTGACCGTAGGTTATAGTCTTACGGCACATTAAATTTAGAAAGACTGTGGATGAAAGGCCCGCAGCTGACCGTAGGTTATAGTCTTACGGCACATTAAATAAATCAGTGGGTTAGAGTCCTACTTTAAAGCGTGGGGTTAGAGTCCCTACGCACATTTGAAATTTATGTGTAATTAATGTGTTGGAAATTGCGGAAAATTAAGGAAAAATATATTGTGTTTGGAATAATTAATAAAAATAGATAATAATAAAATAATTGAATTAAGAGAATTGAATAACTTAAAAAATGGAGGGAGAATTTGATAGAGAATGTGATGAATATGGGTGTTTGCTAGTGGAAAGCCAATGGGGACATGCGGTAAATATGGTGTTAGACCAGACCGTGGTTAAAAATCAGAAAAAGGAAAGGAAAATTTGGGAAGGGAAATGGAGTCAGATGTGTATTGAAAACGGATGGGATAACCCACCACGTGTGTCTTTGGCACCTAAAATAAGAGAAATGGAGAAAAAAGCTCACATGTGCGTTAAAGCACATGATGGGAAAAAGGATAAAGTCAGGTTTTTGAAGAAAAAATATATATAAAATGGTTAGAAAAGAATAAACATAAAAATAAAGAAGTTAAAATGAAGGAAGAATTAAAATATGGATATGCATTGCGCTTAAGGCCACTGCTCTGAGTCCGGTTAAAAGAGAGGGGGGAGAAAATGTGCAGACAAAAAAGTCAGGAAGTCAGGGAGACATCTCTGAACAAACAGCATATTCCCCAAACCTAAAACTATATCAAGACTTGCAACTATTGACAAAACCACCACCATATGAAAAAAAATAGTAACAAGTTGTGTTAACTGTTAACCAAAGGACATCTAGATGTCGAATTGCCAGACACAACGTTTGATATAAATGAAATAAGACAACAATTACACCAACTTACAAGATTAGTCACTGAAACTCCACAGCAGTCATCCCCCCACAGAGAAGAAAAGAAAAAAACACATTCCACAAGAGGAGGGGGAAGGGGCGTGTGGAGAGATAAAACATCACCCTACACCCTCTGTTTCATTGCATAGCCGACAGAGTTTAGATAGTGCATCACAATTGGCACATGCAGCTCATTTGAATTGTGCTAACTACTATCTAAGTTTCTTCCTAGATGTGTCTGAAACAGGAAGCAGTGCACATGGGCACTTCACAAACATCCCACTGTGTCCACCTCCAAGGAAAAGGCGACACGTGGTACCATTTGTCCTCTTGTGTTGCTTTTTAGTACCCAAACAGGTCTTTGGAACAGACGGCTGTGGACCTGAGATCACAGGTCCAAGAGAGGGAGGGTGTTGAAGGTAAAGCAAAAGGGAGCGCAGAGGAACATTACAGATCATATAAAGGAAAGGTGACATTTGAATCTTTAGCGCACTGTGTAAGTGAAGATTGTGCATATGGGGCAGGCATTGCAGTAATATTTAAGAATAAATATGGTGAAAAGTGAAGCATCACATGCATTTCTAACTTTTATGGGTCAAACCCATTTAAAGACTCATAGAATTATTCTAGTTTTATTTATAATTTTTCATTAACACTATAGATACCATGGCACAAGTGATAGTGAACCATCTGTTAAATATCACACAGAAATTACTTAGTCCTTACAGGCCTCAAAGATCTCAAATGGACAGGTGTGGGTAGTGCCATGAAAAATGAATAGCTAAACAGACAGCACCACAACATACGGACTGATATTTAACCCACAGATTTGACTGAATTGAGAGAAAAAATGTATCTCTGTCTGTTATCCTAAAGTCTTTCTTTTCAGATTGATCACTATGACTCCTTATAGAGTCCAGATACCAGAGAGGTGTCTTAGAACCTGAAATGGAGGAGATGGGTGAGATTATACTTCAAGGGGTCATTCACACTTCACAGTTACATCACAGAAGTAGTTACACGGCCTCCCGGTGTAGTACCGGATCCAAATTGTGCAACACAGATTGTTGTAGATACCCATCTCCCAGACATGAACATATAGCATTGTGGACACACTTTCGCCACTACAACCTCATAAAATGATTATCTGGCATAATCTTAAAAGTTATCCAGACTCAAAACACTACACATCGCCTAGGATGATTAGTCTAGATTTCAAATATGATACAAAAGAAGGATCTATAGCCTGTCATGCATACACACAACTGTATAGCATCTCACACATAGGACAAACTCATGATGCTAATTTAATTATAAGATAAAACCTGTTGTTACAATTCTGTTGATTTATGTGAAACCTTGCAATGTAAATAGTAAATCTGCATGTTTATAGTTTTATGTATGGTAAATGGTTTGATTTCTGATGAAGAGAGGTGAAATTGAAAATTTGTGCAATTTTCAATTGAAATCATTGGCATTGTTCCAAACCAGATAGCACACTGGTTTTTAACATATGTCTAATGATATGTTTAAAGAGTGGTTAGATCTGAAGTGCTGGCGCTTCTGCAATCAGCCTCGCAATTCTCAATCAGATTTTGACCATTGAACATGAAATGGCGTACTGTACACATCAACATTCACAGAATTTTTTGACAACAGCTATATTAGAGGTTCAGAATATGTCCTATTACTTCTTTGTAATGATAGATCTGCAGGGTTAACTCGTATTTGAGTATTCTGAATTACTGTTATGGTTATTAAAATAAGTTATATAACTTTACCATATTATGCATAACGTTGTATCTGGATTTTATAAATGCATGAAAATACATTTATATGCATACTGTAGACTTGTATTTTGGTTGCAATATATTTAAAAGATATAATTATAAACTATTATTTTATGATGTATACCACTGGAGAATATGCCAGTTAAATTGACTTTTGCCACTCTTCCTATAAAATACTCAGAGTATCTAAATTCCACTATAGTAGTGAAGAATCAGGTAATCAAATGGGATCACTTTATGTGGCTTTGGATGAAATTGAGACCTTATTCACCACTCGCACCAGGTACCATGAAATATATATATATATATTTTTTTTTTTGTTCTAACCCTTTATAATCTTCTCCCAATGTTATTAAAATCATCAGTGTTCAGTTGTTGTATGCTTATGCAGATGCCGTTCAGGTGTCTCATACACAATGATGTGTTATTAGTGAGATGAATTCCTTAACGTATGGAGCTGCGCTGCAAACCATACCTTCTACTTAGATGTTCCTAAGGATAAAAGGGTCAGATAAATATCATGGGGAGGATACTACTACACACAGATGTTTCTCTTCGGTGGGAAGACACCTTATACGAACAGAGCACATGGGCTCTGACTGAATGGACTTGGTACAACAAATTATATTGCAGACTATCTGACTTAGGTGGAAACCAACCTGGGCAAAAGAACAGCAGAGGTCCACCTGTTCTGCACAGTACCAGCTCTACAGAGACTTCTGAGGTAATAATTGATACACAAAGACCAAAAAATGCCTAACTGTGTCCCCCTTGGGACTGCTCTGAGATTGCCCCAAGGGGTCAGGGGAGGAACTGTAAGGCAGCTGGAAAAGTGCAAAGAATTAAGGTTGTTTGTAAAGCTGGGACTAAACAATCAAACACCATTTTGTTGCTAGATTCTGAGGAATGATATCCTGCCCTCCCCTCAGGTTTTGTTGATTCCCAAGAATTGAACCCCATCTTCTTATCACACCTCTCCCCTTCATCTCTTCAGGCCCTGATCAATAGGAAAATGCTTACCCTTTATTCTGTGTATATCATTTATTGTCATAGTATGAAGTTTGATGATTCATGTTTGGTATTGTTTTAAAGGTCATGGTGCGATGGGTGAAGGGGTCTAGTTCTTTCAAATCTAACATGGAGTATATTAAAACTGTTTAAACTTTAATCCATAACCTGCACTCCTCTAAAGAGGATTGGCTTTATCGGGGAATCCTGTTCACAGATAAATTGGCATCCAATTTGATGATCTCGTCAGCCACGAGTTAAACTAAATTTCACAGTGACCATTGTATTCACAATGAACATTGAGTACAGTACATCATTCTTGGGTATAAAAGGTGCATTGGCAAAAGACTCAGGGAAGCTTCTGTAACCAGAACTTCCCACACTGCAACTGTGAGTCTTGATTTTACCAGGTATGATAAACTTTGAATTATTTTTTCATTTTAACCATATAATTGTGTCTATGGCTGTGTTTGTGGGAATTTTGGTCACCTGCGGATGTTGCTGTTGTGTGCCGTGTATTAGATCATTATGTAACCGCATAATTGTTACTGCAATTGAAAAACGAGAGCCCCCACCATATGTCATGCCATTGTTGACCACAGACCACTTCTATGATGACAGTGAGGAGGAGGACAAAGACAATGTATGAGGAAATGTTTTGTATCAATTACAATTATATATCAATTACAATTTAATATGTCATTTACATGTTAAGTATAATTTGTCTGTTTCTTACCATTTAAGGGTGATGACAATAATGTGTGTGTGACCTCTTTCAGAGGTCAAGAGAGGGATTGAAGGGTTTTATATATTTTATCTGGGTTCTATATGTTTTATCTAAGGGTTTATATCAATTACATTTTCTGAGTGTGTTTTTATATGATTATTACTTATTACTGCTTACCTTATATAACATTGCATTATTTTACTATGTTGAGTAGGGTCTCAAAATATTAGTGCAAAATGGTATTTTCAACAGGATGTGGGGGTTGTGTGTGTGTGTGCAGCATTCCAGGCAGGAAAGGAGGACAGGAGAGTATGCTACACATCAACGCACATACCCATATAGCGTGGGGTCTAAGCAACAAAGTTTATGTGGAAACTGGGTGGGGGAAGTGTGTTATCTTGCAGATAGTAAAAGAAGAAGGACGTAGTCTACGAAAATATGAGATGAAGCATCACTCCATTGGACACAAAGAAAGTAGCAGAGGTCAAGGCGCTCAGGGGTTGGCCACTGTCCGAAGCAAGCTTGAAGACACACCCACACATACACATATAAAAATGTTGTACACTGTTTGAGCGGGGCTGATTCTCTCTGTGAAGACTTTTTTTGTCTGAGATAAGCCCAGCGCTGAGATTCAACTTAATAAACTTCAACTTTTGTTCATCCGAAGTCCATAAAGCCAATTTTTGAACGCGCAGGACAGCAGATGTCCATCAGGACAGATTAAAGTAGCGATTTGAAGGGGAGTTGAAAAGTGGTGTTTGGTTACCAAAACTCACAAAAAGCTAATTTTAAAGCAGTCAAAACAGCACCAAATAAGCCAATTAAGACAAACTAGCCAATTCATGATACATAAACCTAGTTATCATACAATTTCCATGCAGTGTTTCCCAAAGCTGCCACCTTATTTGAGACGGCCCCATATCTAGTGCCACAATATAGGCACTTTACCAGTTCTGTGTAGGAAAATTACACTTAATTAAAATACATTTAGTGTGCATTATTTTTCACAAAAATTGAAAAAGAAACAAAATGATATACATTTATTAGAGATTTAGAGTTACAAAAGTCCCAACACCAGGATCCCATTCTTAAGTATGATGATAAACAACCATCATTTTGGCTATTTATTATTTCAAGAAGAGGACCATTCACATCATTCTAAATGTATGTTAAAAACGATGAATCTTCCACTGTCTCAGTTGCTTTTGGACTCAAGGCATGAGCGTCTGGTTGGCGCATAAGCAAATTGCTCTGGGCAGAAGTTGATGTTGCATTGACAAAGGTCCAGCTTTCCCCACACAAGTCCAGATCACCGCAATTGAAGCGATTGAAAGAATTGAAAAATAAAGGTTAGCTTTTAACAATATTCAAGTCTCCCATCATTCCCTGCATCTTTCTCTTCTATACTCAACTCAACTTTATTTATATAGCGCTTTTTAAGCAGCTGTACATGAGACACATTGAATACAAGAAAAACAACTAAAGGCATATACCTGTAAAAACAAGAAAAAGGTGAAAACAAAAAAAAACAGACATACAAATGCTCCACACACATAAAATGCATACATACTTACACACATTGACATAGACGTACAAACGCAAACACACTCGCACACACGCACAGTGAAAGCACACATTTGAGATAAAGGAGAGAGAACCACAGGTCAAATATTAAACGGACTATAAATTCTTATATGCAATATTAATCATGTCTAACTTCTAAATTCTAAAGCAGCCCCACCGGCCAGGAAAATAGTGCAAAACAATATGCAAACGGTGGCGAGGAACCCAAAACTCCAATCGAGAAAAAAAACCTCAGGAGAACCCAGGCCCAACCAGGGGATTCCAGTTCCCCTCTGGCAAAAGCTGCTGCCTCTGCACAAGCTCAACAGTGCTCACACGACAAGGCTAAATAAAAAATAAATAGGGTAAATTATAGATTTAAGATTATCATTAACAATCTAATAGCATTTGAAGTGTTGTAGAAAAATCGTGTCAAGTTGCCGCGTCCTTTATCCAGCTCTATCATCTCAGCTCTTGTCAGGTCACCGCTTCCCATTCTCAGCTCTGCCATCAGGTCTGGGCATGAACTGCATCCTGCGGTAACCTTGGAACAAAGAGACAAGACTGGCTGAGAGTAGAGTACTCCCAGCAAGCAAAAATGTGTTCCTTAGACGTTCATTAGATGTTCATTAGACCACTCCAGTCCACATGCATTACCACAGGGAATGTTTTGGATGTCTCCCTAAACAACACATTAACTACTTAATGAGTAAAATCAGGTTGAGTTAAGGAATCAATCATCACGTAATTATCTCAGTAATGATGAACAGCTGCTGTTAACAAACACAATCACTAAAGAAAACATGAGTAATAAGAGGTCACCATAATCGTGTTTAGGGTTTCCTTCAGTTGAGCTTTACCCTTGATTTATTACGGGAAGTTTTCTGAAGCACAAATATAGGTACCAAGAAAAGAAGAAGTAAGCTTATTTCTTGTGGTTGGGAAAATTTGCACAACATTGAGTGCTGGTGTGTTATTTATTAGACTTATGTGTCACTAGGTTACATCTCTGTTTTGATAGTTTAGATGGAAGCAGCAGAAATCTAAAAGTACTAAACATTTAAAAGTTTAATCTTCCAGACATCAAGAATCACCTTATATATCTCAACCATGGTGACTAAGTTGAGTTGCATCTTTTCTTCATGTAGCTGTTACCCACAATGCATAGACACATGAAGCTTTCTTTTGTTGTGTGTCACCACTGTTGAGTTTCATGAGCTGATTCTTGATTTCTAAATTGTTCAGGTGATATTACCAATATTGTAATCGTAAAAAATATTTTCCTTCACAAAATTGTTCACCTCACTGAACCATACAAAACCAAAATACATCTACATTTAACAATCAAGTCCTCTATTGCAATTACCCCCTGAAAGAGAAACAATCCATTTCACCTTTTGTCAAGGTGTTTTGAATGTGCTTCAGAAACACACTAGTACAACTATCAACAAACTTTCCATAATGAATCAAGGGTGAGACCCCCACTAAAGGAAACACTAAACATTATTATGGTGACTTCTTATTATTTCTGGTTTATTTCACTGATTGTGGTTGTTATTTCATCATTAATGAGATAATGAAGTGACAGTTGATGCCTTAACTCAACCCGATTTAACTCTCAACTCAACTCAAATTTACTTATATAGCGCTTTTTACAATTTTCATTGTTACAAAGCAGCTGTACATGAGACACATTGAAAACAAGTATGAATTCTAAAGCAGCCCCCCCGGCCAAAACAATATGCAAACGGTGGTGAGGAACCCAAAACTCCCATCGAGAAAAAAAACCTGAGGGGAACCCAGGCCCAACCAGGGGATTCCAGTTCCCCTCTGGCAAAAGCTGCTGCCTCTGCACAAGCTCAACAGTGCTTGCACAACAAGGCTTAATAAAAATATAAAAATTAAGGATTTAAGATTATCATTAACAATCTAATAGCATTAGAAATGTTGTAGGAAAAACAAAGTTGTCGCGTCCTTTATCCAGCTCTATTCTCTTAGCTCTTGTCAGGTCACCGCTTCCCATTCTCAGCTCTGCCATCAGGTCTGGGCATGAACTGCATCCTGCGGTAACCTTGGATCAAAGAGACAAGACTGGCTGAGAGTAGAGTACTGTTCTGCACTCTTTGATGCAACAAGTATATCATTTGTTGTTGGATGTGTTCCTGGTTCCGGTTGATCTAGATAATGCAGCCTAAATCCTCTAAGGATTAATATTATGGAGGTGTAGTGTATGCAAGATTAAAAAAATGAGTCTTTAGTCTAGATTTAAACTGACAGAGTGTGTCTGCTTCCCAGACAGTGCAGGGAAGAATATTCCAAAGTTTAGGCGCTAGATAAGAAAAGGATCTACCACCTGCACTTGATTTTGAAATTCTAGGTATTACCAACTGACAGGACGCCTGAGAGCGTAATGTACGTGGAGGTCTGTAATACAATAGAAGTTCATTCAAATACTGCGGCGCTAGACCATGTAGGGCTTTATAAGTAATAAGCAAGATCTTAAACTTAATGCAATGCTTTATAGGTAACCAGTGCAAGATTGACAGAACTGGGGTTATATGCTTATACTTTTTTGTACGTGTAAGAACGCGAGCTGCCGCGTTTTGAACCAGTTGCAGTTTTTGTAATAGGCCTGCAGGGCACCCACCTAAAAGTGCATAACAGTAATCTAGTCTTGTTGTCATGAATGCATGAATTCATTTCTCTGCATCTGACAGTGACAGCATATGACGTAGTTTAGATATATTCTTAAAATGGAAAAATTCAATTTTACAGGTGTTGGCGACAGTTCTCGTTTGGCTCTCAGCGGAGGCGGTCACATTTTTCACTCGCCGTCCTTGCACTTATTTTCCCTGCTTTGACTCCTGTCTCGTCTCGTCTCATCTATTGAGAGACACTCTCTGCACTGCTCTCCAAACTGGAAAATTATGGATCTGATCAATTGGTCTCTCAACGCAATTTACACCATTGGGTTCGGGGGAACCTAACTGCCCTGACGGAACGTTCGCAGCTGGCTACACGATGGACGCGTGGGAGAGATTGCGGATTGTGTGTCTGGCGGCTCTTTCCGTGGAGGACATCGAAGACATCTACCTATTCGGAACCATGATAACAGGTCTTGTGCTGATTGGATTAGGCTTTGCCCTGGGTTATCGAAGAATTTCATAAAACGGGAACAGCTGTCCAAAGCCTCACAAGGCTGCCCGTATCGATTGAAGCTATTGGAGATCTTAATGGACAATAAGAGTGGCCGTGAATTGGATACGGTTTCTCGCCTCAAGACTAAACAAATGAAATCTTATCTTTTTCGGCTCCCCGGAACCAGCACTGGCCTTGGCCAAGGCCGCAGCTGGAAATCAACCCTGTGTAGAGCACTGCAGTGAGACGCTCTTGCGTTCCTCCCCCACTCTACAGACTCAGAAACTATCACACATGCACACACATGAAGACATTGCCCTGACCCGATCCCACGCCTCCGTCGCTTTGAACCGCCAGCCTGACAAGCTGGTCTGTGAACGGTGCCATAATGGCACTGGACCGGATGGCTGCTTGCCGGAGCTGGATTAACTTCCCCTGTTGCAAGTCTTGTCTATGGTGTATTATGTGTATCTGTTTTTCTCACCACTTAACTCATGTTATGCTGTATTTTTCTTCTTAATACATTTCGTTACACTTTACTTGTATATGTGTAATGACAATAAATTGAATCCAAATCCAAATCCAAATGGCTCTCAAATGACAGATTACTATCGAATACAACGCCAAGATTCTTAGCTGACGATGAGGATTTTATGGAGCATCCATCAATAGTTAAGCAGTATTCTTGGTTGTTACGTATGGCAGTTTTCGGTCCAGTTAGTAACATTTCTGTTTTGTCCGAGTTCAGTAGTAAAAAATTGTTACTCATCCAGTTTTTTAAATCAACTATGCATTCCTTTATTCAAAGGAACTGCTGAGTTCCATGAGGCTTCGAGGAAATATAAAGTTAAGTATCATCAGCATAACAGTGAAAGCTAATTCCGTGTCGCTTTATTATATCTCCAAGAGGTAGCATATATAATGTGAAGAGCAGAGGCCCTAAGACTGAGCCCTGTAGTACACCGTACTGGACTTGCGATTTGCGGGACACATCATTGTTTATTGCTACAAATTGAAAACGGTCAGATAAATAAGACTTAAACCATTTCAATGCTATTCCATTAATGCCGACGTACTTCTCGAGTCTGTGTAGGAGTATGTTGTGGTCAATGGTGTCAAATGCAGCACTAAGGTCTAGCAGCATCAATAACGAAATACAGCCACGGTTAGACGCTAAAAGCAGATAATTTGTAACTCTGATCAAAGCAGTCTCTGTACTGTGACATGCTCGAAATCCAGACTGGAATTCTTCATTAATGTCATTCCTTTGCAGGAAGGAGCATAACTGAGTTGAAACTACTTTTTCAAGAACTTTAGATATAAAAGGTAAATTCGATAGAGGCCTATAATTCCCTAGTTCTCTTGGGTCGAGTTTGGGTTTTTTGACAAGGGGCCTTATAACAGCCACCTTAAATGCTTTAGGCACATGTCCTAATGTCAGAGATGAGTTAATAATACTAAGAAGAGGATCTATCATTTCCGGGAGCATTACTTTCAGTAGTTTTGTAGGTATAGGGTCTAGCACGCATGTTGTTGATTTGGATAATCTTATGATTTTAGAGAGTTCATCGTGATCTACTGTAGAAAATAATTGCAATTTCTCCTTAGGGGTGCTGTAGTTAGTTTTTTCAGGGGGTTTCACTTCTGGTTGCATTGTTATAATTTTTTCTCTAATATCTTGGATTTTACCAGTGAAGCAGTCCATAAATGCATCACTGTCATGCTGATAATCAGAATTTGAAGTCGCTGATGACTTATTTTTTGTCAATTTAGCCCCAGTGTTAAATAAAAACCTAGGGTTGTGATGGTTTTCTTCTATTAGTGATGAAAGGTGATAGGCGGATCTAGACGTTTTCATGGCATTCCTGTATTTTAGAGTAATATCCCATGCTATACGAAATACCTGTAAATTAGTTTTCTTAAAATTCCGCTCCATTTTACGGGACGCTTTCTTTACAGCCTGAGTGCGTTCATTATACCACGGTGTTGGGCTGCCATTTTTAATCTTTTTTCAACGCAGAGGAGCAACTGTGACTAATGTTTCCGAGAAAGTAGAGTTAAAATTTTCAATAGTAATGTCAAGATCGTCATCGTTTTTATTCATGCTGGATATTTGGAACAATTCAGGCAGATTGTCGAGAAACGCATCTTTGGTAGTTGAAGTAATCGTTCTACCATATTATTAACAAGGAGTTTGATTTGCAGCCGTAGGCCAGTGAAGCAAACTTAATATCAGATAATGATCCGAAATGCCTTCACGCTGCTGATCGATTTTAACATCGTCCACATTTATACCGTAATATGGTATTAAATCTAAAGTATGATTACAAAGGTGATTGGGTCCTGACACATGTTGACTAACAACTATGGAGTTAAGAGTGTCTTTGAAAGCCATTCCCAAGGATGTTTAAGTCACCAACGACAAGGACTCTATCTGCGGCCAGTACTAGTTCTGATAAGAACCCGCCAAATTCTTTAATAAAATCTGTGTGGTGCCCTGGAGGCCTATATACAATAGCTAGAATAAATTTAAAAAATGTTTTGTCCACAGTATTAGGTGTTGATACGTGAAGTACAATGACTTCAAAATAATTGTATTTAAAATTAGACTTCTGAGAGGTGATAAAAGAATTATTGTGAAGTGCAGCGACACCTCCCCCTCTACCTTTTAGACGAGGCTCGTGTTTATAGTAATAATCTTGGGGAACTGATTCATTTAGAGTAATACAATCATCTGGCTTTAGCCATATTTTTGTCAAACAGAGCATGTCTATTTTATGATCGGTTATCATATCGTTAACAAAAATTGCTTTATTTGAGAGAGATCTAATATTAAGCAATCCGAGTCGTAACAGTTGATTATCTGTATTTTGTTCATGTTTGATTTGTTTAACATTTATTGAATTACTTTCAAGAGGTTTATGCAATATCTTATGTTTGCTAATCCGAGGGACAGACACAGTCTCTATTTTATGTTGTTTGTGAGAAGGGATAATTGCATGTTGTATATTTTGTGTATTCTGTAATGTGAGACGGCAAGCAGACAGTTGGTTAAGCCATTCTGTCTCCTTCCTGACCGGGGCCCCAGGTAGTCAGCCTTTAGCATTATTAAGACTGTGTGCCAAATTTCTAGAGAGGAGGGAAACCCCATCCCAGGAGGGATGGAGACCATCTCGTTTCAACAGGTCAGATCTGCCCTCAAAACTCTTCCAGTTATTTATAAAATCTATATTATTCTGCAGGCACCACTCAGACAACCAGCCATTTAGTGATGATACTCTGCTATAAATCTCATCACCACGGTAAGCAGTGAGGGGGCCAGAGAATATTACAGTGTCTGACATCGTGCTTGCGAGCTCAAACACCTCTTTAATATTATCTTTAGTGATCTCTGATTGACGGAGTCTAACATCATTTGTGCCGACGTGAATAGCAATCTTACTGAATTTATGATTAGCCTTAGCCAGCACATTTAAATTTGACTTGATGTCAGGCGCTCTGGCTCCTGGTAAAGATTTGACTATGGTGGCTGGTGCCTCTATGTTAACGTTCTGGACAATAGAATCACCGATCACTAGGGCACTTTCAGCAGGTTTCTCAGTCGGTGCGTCACTGAGCGGGGCAAACCTGTTCGAGACTTTAATCGAAATGGTTGAGTGATGTTTTGTCCAGCTGAAGGGGATTTTCAACAGGAACTGAGCTGTGTCCGCTAACATTGCTTGCATCCAATGTGTTTTCTCCGCTCCTAACACTCTTACAATCCTCAAATAAGATTGGATTAGAGACTCTAATTCTAAGAAGGCTAAGATAAACATATGACATGAGGTGCAAGTAACAACAATAGGAATAGAAGCCATGACTCACCGGGTAAGAAGTGCAATCCTAACTTACCAAGGTTGCTTGATGAGTCTTAGTATTTACGCTTAAAAAGAGAAACAGTTAGCACACAAGACATATAGGGGGAGATGATATTCCACAGTGTAGACAGAAGGCAAGCTAACACGTTAATACTATGCTAGCGGCGTTACGTTTCAATTAATCTAGGTTTAAGTTAAAAATAATTCGGCAACGACAGTGATAGGTAACAATAGTAAAATACACTAATATTAAGACCAAGAACAAATGTGAGGTGAAGCAAGTGTCAGAGGATACAAACTAGCCGCCGGCAGCGATGCAGTCAGGAACTGGAAAACCAATCAGGGGCCCGTTCTTCGTACGTCGCTTATTACATCCGAGATCAAATGACACATCCAAGATAATATCATCGTGCTAATCATGATCCGGCTAATTGGGTTCTTCGAACACACCTGCCGCTTATGATTAGTATCGCTGGATTGAGTTATCTGAGATAAATGCGCGTTCTTGCGCTTGTTTAAAAGGGGATATGTATCGATAGTAGAAACAATGATCAGCAACGCTGCTATTGGCTGCTCATCATGGCAAAAGAGTGCGCTCAGTTTTTCAACGCAGCAGAGCAAGAATTATTACTGGAAGGGTTTGCTATGCTTCCAGTAATAATTTGAAAAAATAATTAAAACGCCAGGAGAGAGGTCTGGCAAAAAGTAGCAGACAAATTAAATGCGTAAGTGTTCCATGTTATGGTTATATCACTTATTATTACAGTATATAGTCTTATTTTAATAATTTCATATTTCATATATATTTCAATTTTCGTAAATAATTTGTTGCTGCGTTAAATTATGTCTATAATCCAAATGGCTTGTACAGTCATTTCAACAAATAAATATTGAGTCAATTGCTTTGACTTGTGAAGGTGAAAGCTGTATAACTAATGTCATTTTTTTTGCAATTTGATATTGATCATATTTTCTCCTAGTGTATTGTAATGCCATTGAGTTCTCCTCTTTTGTGTAGTTTTGCATAATACACCAACACTTTTATCTGTTCCCAGGAAAGTGGTGTCTGAAATATGTACAGTGAGTGGACATTTCTAACTTTACATCAAAAGGAAAGAAAGTGCAACACTTTGTAATACCCATTTTTCTTTTGCACAGGCCAGTGAAGAAACCCCCTCAGATGTTTGTCCTTTGGAGGAATTACTTGTAAGTGCACAAATAACTTTATGTAATTTATAGGTGTGGACACATTATTTCTGACTGCAATATGAGTTGCAGGAGGAAACGCCTACAGCACAGAGGTGGGCAGTCTACTTTTCCTTTTTCTGTTGCATGAGGCTTGTTGAGTTTTTTTTTTTTTTAATGGCACAGGGGGATATCCGTACCCTATATAAACGGAATCTTCAATATAAAATTGAGTATTTTGCTCTTAAAAAAAACAAAATTAAGGGAAGAAATTGAACTTGACACCTTAAAGAAGAAAAAACTGGCACTAGAGATTGAGTTGCCTCAAAATAATCTTCTCAGTAAGTGCTTAAACACTATTTTTCACAAAGAGTACTATTGCTGCCCTTGGATAACTATGTATATATATATATATCTTATTGCAGGCAAAAGATGACCATCACTGGCTTTTCTTGAGAAACAATAATTGAAATAAAACTCCATGAACTAAGCATGTTGTCTTCTATTATTCATTTAATGAAAGTTTATGTGTAAAAGAAAGAATTCATAAAATGGTGTTCCACAATTCTGTCCCGTGCAGCTCTGCCACTAGGTTGGTCCAAGTGCACTGGCTGGAGCTCATCATCAGGCTGCACCTCCACCACAGAGGTCCTCTCCTTTCTGATGGTGGCAATATTGTGGAAGATGGCACATGCAACAATAATGTCACAGGCCCTGTCAGGTGCATACCTCAGACCCTTAAAAAGACACTGAAATCTTCCTTTAGTTGGCCAAAGGTCATTTCAATGCGTGGCCTTGTCCTGGCTAGAGCTGCATTGTAACAGGTTTGTGGTCCAGGGTTTGGGTCGGGGAATGGCGTCATGAAGTACTGCCTGCCTGAAGGCATAGCCCCTGTCGCCAAACAGGATCCCATCGTAAGCACCTGGAAAAATGCAGTTTTGTTAGGCTCAGAATAAAATTATGTAATACAGTGAGTTTTAAATAATTTTTCCTTACCACGTTCTAATAATGTGCATAAATGTGACTCTCTGAAAATCCTGGAGTCATGCACAGAACCAGGCCATGTGGCTTCCACATTTGTGATGTGGAACATGGAGTCGCACACCATCTAAAATATTTGTAATCACTCAACTGCATACTTTTTGATTACATAACTTTTATTTATTTATTACTTATCTGGAATATGAATAATTGTTGTAGTAATTTACTTGCACATTTACACTGTGAAATCCCTTTCGGTTCAAAAAATCCCCTTCATTTGGGCCAGGTGGGGCCTTGATGGGGACCTGTGTGCAGTCTATGGCACCAATAACGTTAGGGGAGCCTGAGGAACAAATACTGTAAGTCCTAGGCTACGTTTTGGCATGATCATGATTCCATGATCTTCATTAACAATTATAATGTACCTGCAGTTGCAAAAAAAATCTGCTTTACAGCCTGTGGTCTTAAGTGGCATGGAAATACCACAAAGCCCCCTAAAAACTGTTTGAGTGACAGATAAACTTTGCGAGTGGCACGACATACAGCACTTTTACCCACGTTTTCTGCATCTCCAATAGTGTAAAGGAAAGTGCCACTCGCAAAGAATCGCAAAGCTATACAAACTGTTTGTGCAGTTGTTAAAGCCCGACTGCGACGAGTCCAACATTTAACGTGTGGCTCCAACAAGTTGATAATGTAGATACACCCTCCCGAGAAAAACGATATCTCTCAATCAGTAGATTATCGCGCTGCGCAAAAGGATCCTGTCGATATTGCAAAACGCGATTAATTCGAAAAGCTCTTCGAATTATTCTGGCACCTTCAGCACGGATTCCTGACGTAAAAACGGACAAGACATGTCTGCGAAAGACTTCCCATATCACCTCCGCTTATAAAGCAGCAATCTAATCCTGTTTACATGAAGTAAGCCTGCTCGCGAGCAGGTTCAAGCTTACGGACCTGTTGCTATGACAGCAAGTCCAGGATGAGCTTCGAAGAACCAAACAATCCAAGATCATGCCAAATCGTCAACAATCAAATCCAGCTAACCGAGTTAGCGACGTACGAAGAACGGGCCCCAGGTCACTGATTTCTCCACTGATTTCTCCAAATACATCTTGCTTAGCTTTTGTAAACAGACCCATAATGCACATGGCCATAATACCTGGCTGCCAACCCCTGTGAGTGAAAGACGGTTACCAAAAAAGCACTCTCTTTGCCATTTCAAAAACACGGTCTCCATGAACTATTAGCAACCAAAGCCAGAATAGAATAAAACAGAAAAATAAACAGAAATCTAGAGCATTGCACCGAATTCAAAATTCATAAACAGCGAGTCTTCTCATTTTGCATAAGTGTTTATTCCCTTTTCCCCAACTCATTAGTCAACTATGTTATTACAAAATAGGTAAATTGATCTCTAAATTCCATCATGTAAAAAAGGATTATTTCACCTTCAAAATTAAAATTGCGTTGTCAGTTTAAAGTCATTTCTTCTTAAAGATACAAAAGAAGATATTTAGAAAATTGATGGAAACAAAAAACATTTTGTCCCCATTGACATCTACTGCATGGACAGAAAACCAATGCAATTCAGTTAGCAACATTTTTCTATATATCTCCTTTTGTGCTTTGCAGAAGAAAGAAAGTCATACAATTTTGAGACGACAAGAGGGTGTGTTAAAAATGACAGAATTTTCATTTTGAATGTGAACTATTCCTGGATAGTCACAGTGAAATGAAAAATGACAATTCTTATTTTGTCAAGAAATATTGCAGCGTTTATAGTAAATAGGTTATCAAGGTGGGTCATTTTCTTTTTCAAATTCAATGTACCCTCATAATATTCATTTAAAATCTGAAAATGCACTTCTGCCCTGAAATGAATATACATCTCAAATGGCATAAACTAGATGGCTTGGCCGGAGCATCCATTAACTCCTCCCCTACAACTGTCAGTCATACATCCAATCAATTCGCAGGGGAAAACGCAAGCCACGGCCACTAATTTTGTCCTTAGAAATTCCTTTTCACCAGGAAATAAAGAACTAGGGAATTACAGGCCTATATCGAATTTACCTTTTATATCTAAAGTTCTGTAAAAAGTAGTTTCAACTCAATTATGCTCCTTCCTCCAAAGGAATGACATTAATGATGAATTCCAGTCTGGATTCCGAGCATGTCACAGTACAGAGACTGCTTTGATCAGAGTTACAAATGATCTGCTTTTAGCGTCTGACCGTGGCTGTATTTCATTATTGGTGCTGCTAGACCTCAGTGCTGCATTTGACACCATTGACCACAGCATACTTCTACATAGACTCGAAAATTACGTCGGCATTAACGGAATAGCATTGAAATGGTTTAAGTCTTATTTATCCGACCGTTTTCAATTTGTAGCAATAAACAATGAGGTGTCCCGCAAATCACAAGTCCAGTACGGTGTACCACAGGGCTCAGTCTTGGGGCCCCTGTTCTTCGCATTATACATGCTACCTCTAGGAGATATAATAAAGCGACACGAAATTAGCTTTCACTGTTATGCTGATGATACTCAACTTTATATTTCCTCGAAGCCTCATGAAACCCAGCAGTTCCATCGAATAAAGGATTGCATAGTTGACTTAAAAATGTGGATGAGTAACAATTTTTTACTACTAAACTCGGACAAAACAGAAGTGTTACTTACTGGACCGAAAACTGCTATGCGTAACAACCAAGAATACTGCTTAACGATTGACGGATGCCCCATAAAATCCTCGTCATCAGCTAAGAATCTTGGCGTTGTATTCGACAGTACTCTGTCATTTGAAAGCCATGTCGCCAACACCTGTAAAATTGCATTTTTCCATTTTAAGAATATATCCAATTTACGTCATATGGTGTCACTGTCAGATGCAGAGAAATTAATTCATGCATTCATGACATCAAGACTAGATTACTGTAAGGCACTTCTAGGTGGTTGCCCTGCGGGGCCTATTACAAAAACTGCAACTGGTTCAAAACGCGGCAGCTCGAGTTCTTACACATACAAAAAAGTATGAGCATATAACCCTGGTTCTGTCAACCTTGCACTGGTTACCTATAGAGCATCGCATTAACTTTAAGATCTTGCTTATTACCTATAAAGCCCTACATGGTCTAGCGCCGCAGTATTTGAATGAACTTCTATTGTATTACAGACCTCCACGTACATTACGCTCTCAGGCGTCCTGTCAGTTGGTAATACCTAGAATTTCAAAATCAAGTGCAGGTGGTAGATCCTTTTCTTATCTAGCGCCTAAACTTTGGAATATTCTTTCCTGCACTGTCCGGGAAGCAGACACACTCTGTCAGTTTAAATCTAGACTAAAGACTCATCTTTTTAATCTTGCATACACTACAGCTCCATAATATTAATCCTCAGAGGATTTAGGCTGCATTATCTAGATCAACCGGAACCAGGAACACATCCAACAACAAATGATGTACTTGTTGCATCAAAGAGTGCAGAACAGTACTCTACTCTCAGCCAGTCTTGTCTCTTTGATCCAAGGTTACCGCAGGATGCAGTTCATGCCCAGACCTGATGGCAGAGCTGAGAATGGGAATCGGTGACCTGACAAGAGCTAAGAGGATAGAGCTGGATAAAGGACGCAACAACTTTGTTTTTCCTACAACATTTCAAATGCTATTAGATTGTTAATGATAATCTTAAATCCTTAATTTTTATATTTTTCTTAAGCCTTGTTGTGCAAGCACTGTTGAGCTTGTGCAGAGGCAGCAGCTTTTGCCAGAGGGGAACTGGAATCCCCTGGTTGGGCCTAGGTTCCCCTGAGGTTTTTTTTCTCGATAGGAGTTTTGGGTTCCTCACCACCGTTTGCATATTGTTTTGCACTATCTGCCTGGCCGGGGGGGCTGCTTTAGAATTTATACCTGTATTCAATGTGTCTCATGTACAGCTGCTTTGTAACAATGAAAATTGTAAAAAGCGCTATATAAATAAAGTTGAGTTGAGTTGAGGAAATGTGTCAGAATGGGGAAATAAAAACGATCGTAACTGCCAGTTCATAGAGGCTTTAAGTTTCACAGATCATTATTAACTCAAAAACAGCAGTGACAACACTTTCAATCATGGTTAGGTCTAATATAAACATTTCTAAATTAATTTAATCCTATATTTATTTTGCATTTTTAAAGTGAACATTTCAGGCTTGATCTCACAGGAGTTCAAAACTATTTGATGAGGTGACTAATTCGCATGAATTTGTACAATGTGAATAAAAAAACATTGAAGCTCCATCCAGAACTCCGGCCCTAAACGTAACCATCACTGATTTCAAAACATATTGTTTTGAAATATATGAATGAGAATTCACATGAATTAGCTTCATGTTACAAATTGCCAGAAAGTTTGTGTTGACAGTTCACATATTTAAAAACTGCATGCCTGCTATAAAACAGAGAAATTTAACTTTTATATATATATATATATATATATATATATATATATATATGGTGTTCATCTTATGGGGTTTATGGTGTGCAACTCGGCCAATGTTCATGAGTGCCGAGGACGATTTCACTTTTTAAGGACAAAGAACTTTCCAGTTGTGGGTTTCTGCATGCTTGAAAGGACTGAATAGTGCCACATTGTGCCTCTACATCATACAACAGCTTTGGACATATCATATGCACAAATGTTGCCATGCCGTTGACAAGGCTGTGCTATACAAACTCCCTTAGTAGCCAGATGGAAAAAATCAGCAGAGGCTTTCTTCTCCCAGCTCAACAAGACCCTCAGGAGATGACCACTGATATGAAGGATACTTCTCTCTGTCCACCGGGGACTGAGGCATTCGCTCAGATGGTCAGCCTCACATTTTGCAGTTGTATGTTTTTGATTGCAAACCAGTGAAGTTAAGTGGTAACCCAGAGGAACCAACTGATATTACAACAAATAATGCAGGTCAAACAATCTGGAAGTAGAACACGACCAAGATAATTGTCATCACAAGTTTAATCACACTGGACTTGACTGCAGCTAAGAAAATTATATTTTACGCTGCACAACAAGAGAAATATAATTTATATACAGTACTACAAATTTACATTTACGCATCTGGCAGACGCTTTTATCCAAAGTAACTTACATTAAATTATCCTATAAATTTGATTCAAATTATGTGCAATTCCCTGGGATCAAACCCAAGACCTTGGCATTGTTAGCGCCATGCTCTTACCACTGAGCTGTAGGAAAGCTGAACTGTACAGTCCATAGAGAGACAACCAAATCTTATCAGATCTCATCAATATTATCAGCTGGAATGTTTCTCTGAGCAGATGCATGGAAACATATCTGAGCTGATCTCAGACTCTTCTTTGCCAGTGTCTTATTATGCAAAGCATATTAATTAAACCTCAGGTCCAAATTTTAGATTTGCGAACTAGCAAAAAGTCATAGAAACAGTAAAATATGTTAGTTTTGCACGTAGACACAAAAAACAACACAGCCACAAACTACAATCTATTAATTTGTGTTCATGGACATGAATTTTCCCCATTTTTCTTGTCACCTAACACGAATTTCAATCTAATTATTTTAATACGTGTTATCACATATAAATGTGCAAAGATATATATCAACGTAATCTGATTTAAATTCATACTTAAAGGTGGCTTATTCGTGTTGTTTCCGATTTTCTATGATCTCAGTGGTATGTTTTGTTTTGTTACTATTTGACTGCCCCTAAAATTCACTCCGAGGATTAGGGATGGGGTTAGGGGAGCCTTTTACCATTGCTTTGCTACATTGCCTATTGAAGATTCTTTGCATCAATTCTATTGTCGCTTGTCGGCCTGTTGTGTTGCTTATTTCCCTACTGTATATGCTGATGAGAGGTCTATTAAAAAATCTTATTTACCCTGCTTCTGACTCCTGAACTTCCCTACCAGAACTCTCTGGTCTGACCAACATGGAGTCAGCAGGGTCCAACCCTCTACACACGACAGTCACCCAACAGGGAATATTACAAGGGCAACAATCCACTTTCGCCAATTTCTACAGGAGATTCATCAGGAACTTTGGGCTCACAGCCATGCCTCCCAGCCGCATTTATCTCTGCTCCTGTTCTGTCTGTTCCAGATCCATCTCCATTTTTTTGTAGAGGTCGATGCATCAGATGTCGGGGTCGGTGTAGTATTTTCCCAACGCTCAGCTAGTGATGGGAAGGTGCACCCCTGTGCCTTTTTCTCCCACCGCCTCAGCCCTCCAGAATGTAACTACGACATCGGCAATCGGGAGCTGTTGGCGGTAAGACTAACTCTGGGGGAGTGGGCAACTGGTTGGAGGGTGCAGAGCGGCCCTTCTTGGTCTGGATGGACCACAAGAATCTGGAATACATCCGTTCAGCCAATAGGGTGAGTGCACATCAAGCCCGCTGGGAGACTGCTCAACTCATGGTAGATCATTTCTCTCGTCTCCATGACGTGCCGGTCGACTTGTTCTCGGATAGGGATCCTCAGTTCCTCCCGGTTCTCGAAAGAATTTTGTAGACAGATCGGGGCCACTGCGAGTCTGTCTTCAGGGTGTCATCCCCAGACCAACGGGCAATGCGAGTGGGCCAATCAGGATCTCTGTAGAATGCCCATCTGTCTGACATCCTCCAACCCAAGTTCTTGGTGCTCTAGGCTCCCTTGGGTAGAGTATGCCCACAACTCCCTTCCCTCGGCCGCATCAGGTATGTCTCCTTTCGAATGTTCGATTGGTTATAACCCCCTTTGTTCCCATCGCAGGAACCCGACGCTGTTGTTCTGTCCGCTTTTGCTTTCATCCGTCGTTGTCGCCACACGTGGGAGAAGGCCAGAGGGGTTCTGGCCTAAACTGGTAGACGGACCACTGCAGCGGATGACCGCCATCAGGTCCCTCCTCCTACCCATATTTGTGGTCAGCGGGTATGGCTCTCTACCAACGACATGCCTCTCCAGATGCCCTCTCGCAAGCTGGCACCCAAGTTCATTGGTCCATTCCGCATCACAAAGGAGGTTAACCCAGTGGATTCAAGCTGTACCCTTCTCTTGGTCGAGTCCACCCTGTTTTTCATGTTTCCAGGGTTAAGCCGGTGCTCTCCCCCCCCTTCATCCTGCCAGTAATCACCCCATGCCTCCTCCCCCACGTCTAGTGGAAGGCTCCCCCACCTACACATTGAGTAAGTTGCTTGACGTTCGTCGCCGAGGCAGGGGCTATCAATACCTCGTGGACTGGGAAGGTTATGGCTCAGAGGAGAGATGTTGGATACCATCTCATTTTTTTCATGTCGAACACATGGTTCAGCTTGACAGGTCTCCATGTGCTCGGTGTCCTTGTGACAGCCCCGCCCCCTCGTGTCGGCTAAAATTACCTCATTATTGTTTCACACCTTTCACCTAGGTTGGCTCCGGTTTTTCTCTCACCCCTCCTGGATTCTCATTAACCCGTGAATCTTTTCCTTTTATAATCCTTGTGTTCTTCCGTCCTGTGTCAGATAATCAGCATTATTCCGGCGATTTACTGGTCTCTACTTTCTTCTTGGGTAATCCTGTTAATCATCTCTTTTTCGTCCAGGCTCCTCAGCTGTTTTTGCCATGTGGTGTTTTCTTGTCTGCCTGCAGCGTTGGACACGCTGTACTGATCTTGTCAGTCAGGTCGTTTGATTGTACAGCTCTGAAGGGGATTCTACCCAAGTGTCTCTGCCCTGTCGGTCTAGTGGATCCCTGTTGGAATATGACTCACCTTTTGTTCTAAGTGGATTCTAACTAAGTATCTCTGCCCTGTCCGGCTAGTGGATCCCTGTTGAAATATGACTCACCTTTTGGTCTAAGTGGATTCTACCAAAGTACCTCTACCCTGTCGGTCTAGTTGATTCCTGTTGGAATATGACTCACCTTTTGGTCTAAGTGGATTTTCACCCAATTGTCTCTGCCCCGTCGGTCTATTTGATCCTTTGTATCTCTGACTAGGACTTACCTCTCGGTTCACCTGTTGGACTTTTTCCCAGAGAAGTCTCTGGCCCCCACTTTCGTGGGTTTGACCACTGCCTTGTTTCAAGCAGCTACGGATCTCACAGTCCCTATCCCCCCTTTTTTTATGGCAGAGCACACAAGCCCTTTTTTGCCCCGTGCACCCAATAATCTCTGGTGACTCGCCTATTGAAGATTCTTTGCATCAATTATATTGACGCTTGTCGGCCTGTAGAGTTGCTTATTGCCCTACTGTATATGCTGATGAGAGGTCTATTAAATATTTTTATTTAACCTGCTTCTGACTCCTGAACTTCCCTACCAGAACCCTAACAAAATCTGATGCCACTGCATTTTGAACGCGGCAAGCAGCACCTTGTTTCTTGTCAGAGTCTGTATACAGTGTTTACCTGCATCTTTACACAGTTAACACCTATTTAAGTGAGTGCTGTGTTTAAACATGCACAAACTTTATAAATGTTACAGGGGATTGGCTTATTCTGTTTTCCTTCTGTAGATATCTATGGAAAATAAGCTTATTCACACCAATTGAAAAGTACTGTCACAATTACCTTTTTATACAAAAACATCAAAACATTATAGTGATCACATAATGGCCCACTGAAAGTAGTGAAACTCTGTTTCCATCAATTATTGAAAATTGGGATTGTTTTTTTAGCTTTTTTGACAAAGCACATATCAGGCAAGAGGAATTATGCATTCGCCTCAATAGTTTAATTTTAAACATATACATGTGTTTTACAAACAGTCCAAAGAGAATGCTGTTTAAGGGAAAAGCTTATAAACAGGGTGGGACACAGTCAAATTGCAGACGGATTACTTTATGGCTCTCATGATCTCACTCTCAGTTGGTTACACATAAAACATTCAATCCAACCACATGGCTTCTTCACTCATCATACATACACACTTGGACAAAACAGTAGTGATGTCCCATATGCATTGGAATTTACTTGCATACCAAAACCACGGAGAAAAAAATATCTATGTACCTGTGTTTTGTTAAATTACTAATTTATTGAAGTGTAATGGGTGGATCACGAAAAACAATGAATAAATGTGTCGATGTTCTGTAAGGGGACCAAAGAGAAATAACAATAATAAAATGTAAAAAATGATCAAAATCATTTTAAAACTCTGGATTGAACCATATATGAGTGATCTGTTATAATTATTTTTAGGTAACCATATAACGCACAATAACAATCACAATGACAAAATATGATGTTAGTTTGTACAAATTCCACTTTATCAATGACGCTAACCTGCAGAATAAAATTCTACTATACTATACGACTTTTATGAGGAACATCTGAACTGTTCTTTTTACTTCATTTGAAATAAGAGTGTCTTGAGATATGAAAGAGAAACTTTTGCACAACACAATTTTCCTGTGGCCAGTTTCTACTTTCTGACTGCTAAACTGATGTTCCGGAAGTCTCCGTAGCTATAATGTGTTCAAAGGAGAATCTTTTTAAAGTAAACCTTCGGCAACATGGACACGTGTCAATAATTTGTCTGCTTTGTTCGATTTTTGGGGTCACTTTATTAATGACCGGCCACAATGAGGTTTGTGCAGTGAAGACTATACCAAATTACTGTTGCAATTCATCATGTGGATCACAGGCTGTACTGGAAAATGATTAATGAGGTATGAAGTTAGGCTCCAGCCTCCAACCAAGAGCCTTCCTGCCAGATTACTGAGGTTCAGTGTTCTGTTTTCATTTAGTACAACAGGAAGTAAACAGGAAAATGCCATTATGATGTCATCGTGCGTGGTACGTATGTCAGCAAATACATCTGTACATATAATTTTTTATTGTACTGTCCAGATCTCAGTAGGCTTGACCAGAAAAGTTTTCCAGTGTCCAAATTATTTGTTTGCTAAGCGAATGCTTTTCTGAAAAACACTGGCTTGTGGTTCATAATGTAATTATTCAAATATCTTTGACCGCACTCTGACAGCAAGGGCATTTCTCAGATACCGAAAATGCCCCGTCTATTACTTTCTGCGCCAGGACAGAACGTATAATTGTCCACTTGATTATATCCATTAGCGAGGGGGAAGCAGGAGCCCCTGGGAACCCAAAGCTGAGACGGCCACAGTAAAAGACATTTCCCTCTGAGATAATGCCTTTCGATTATCTAAAATGCCTTATGTAATCTTCAGGGGGGCAGGAGGTTCTTAGCGGTATACATGACGTGAGCAAGAAAATAATTCTGGCCTTTTCTCCATGTGCTTCAGCCCAGCACAAAATGAGAATTTGGGTCTGCGTTTTCTCAGGTACTGAAGACACATTTAGAGAGAGCAGTCCCACACCTGAATGCTTGAGGAAGCTGGGATTGATGTAATGCTAGATGCTCCTCATCACAGCCTCAATACTCCGGTGATCTTCTGTTATTATGGTCAGCATTTTGCTTGACAGCGAGCACGCCTCAACTTTTTCCTATCTACGCTAGCCCAGCGTTCACATGCAATCTATTTTTTGCGGATGATGGAGAACAGCCATGTGTAGGCCCAAGACCTTGGAGGTGTGAAGAGTGTTAAAACACGCTGTTACCATGTTGTTTTTGCATTTTCCTATGCCCCTGTTAAGAGGCAGTTAGAATTTCCAGAAGGCTTTTTAATCGTAATGGCTCTTTCTTTGCTTTGGAGTCACTCTGTGTTTTAAAGTAATGGATTGCACAGTGTACAGAAAGAATTTTATATGAAAGGTTTCCTATTGAATCTCTTTTGATTGTACACTTGGCAAGTCAAATGTATTTACAGTTTTTCTCGATTGCTTAAACACATTTGCCCACTCTGACATCACATTTTCAAAACAGTTAACACACAAGATAAAACTGAAGCTCAATGGCCAAAATGACTCATTTTGTTAGCAAAATGCTCTAACACTCACAAAACATTAAAAACATGCAACAGAAGCAAATATTTCCATCAAACACCACAACTTGTGGTCAAATGTATTTATTCTTTCAATCAATCATTACACGATGTTCAACAAAATACAGCCATCAATATGACATATGATACTTCACAAACTCAAATGGAAACTGGAAAAAAAAGCTACCAAAGGAAACTTATGGGTGGAAATACCTTTAAAAAAAATATATATATATAAATTTTATCTTTCACATTTAGTCCATTCGCTCTTGACGATTATGCCACAGGTTCTCATCAACATCGCATTGAATGTTTTCCCTTGCAATGCACCGGGGGAAATACCTCCTTGCATGGCGTATCCATCCCTGGCAGTCCTCTGCACCCACTGCCAGGCAACCAGCATTCATTGCCTCCAGGAGGGGCATCTGCTCATATGGCCGGTGATCATACACCTTCCACCTCCAAGCAGAGAAGAACTCCTCGATTGGGTTCAGAAAAGGCGAGTATGCAGGGAGGAATTGCATCATGATACGAGGCTGTGCTGCAAACCATTCATTCACAAGGCGAGAGTGGTGGAAAGCAACATTGTCCCAAATTATGACATACAGACTCATGCCAGGCCTCAACAGCCCTCTCTCTTCGGGTGGAATCAATATGTCTTTCAATGCATCAAGAAATGTGATGAGGCGTTCTGTATTGTATGGGCCAATAGTTGGCATGTGGCAAAGGACCCCATCATTGGAGATGGCAGCACACATGGTGATATTGGCACCCCTCTGACCTGGCACTGTGACAGTGGCCCTCTCCCCAATGATGTTCCTCCTGCGTCGTCTCACTTTACAGAGGTTGAAGCCGGCTTCATCCACAAAAATGAATTTGTGATGTGCCCCTTCAGCTTCAAACTCCATTATTCTCTAACAAAAAGAGCAAATTCATAAAGCAAATTATTCCAGTCGCATGTAACTATGTAAGAAGGTATTACAATAAAAAATCTGTACCTGCACATACTGGAATCGTGCCTCCTTTACGATGTCAGAGTTTCTTTCAAATGGAACTCTGTACAGCTGCTTCATTCTGACATGGTTTCGTTTAAGGACTCGATCTATAGTTGCCAAACTCACACTGTTTATATTTCTAAACGCTCCCTGATCTGCAATTACTGCTGCCTGGATTTCACGCAGTCTGATTGCATTGTTTGCCACTACCATATCTACAATGGCAGACTCCTGTTCAATATCAAATATCCTTCCTCTGCCACCAGTGTGTGGTAATGTGTGGATTCTATAAAGTAAAAGCAAAAAGCATGTCAAAATTGACTTTACTGTATGACATTCACATAAATGGGATGGATAAAACATCTGCATTACTGTAGAGACGGTTTGTTCTGCTAACAGGGCAATGCAGTAAAGCTGAAATACACAGTGGTATACATTACAGTAACACTGTGAATTACCTGTTCTCATTCCGAAAAAGCCTGACAATAGATGCCACAGTGCTCCGATTTAGAATGGGCTGGACCCTTTGTCCAGCCTCTCTAAAGGACAAGCCATGATTGATGACATGGTCAATAATTGTTGCCCAAATTTCATTTGAAACTTGAGCTCGATTTTGTCCTCTTGCTGCTGCAGCTCCTCCACCACGCACACGGGCCTCTCTGCCATGGCCTCTTACTCTCCTTCCGTGCCTATGGCCTCTTTGATCCATGCTTGCAAATAGCAATACAGAGGTGGCATCTTTTGTAGAGGGATGAGGATTTATTGATGATTTAAGAGTTGTGCAAACAAGTTTCACACAGGTGCATTGGAGATTCATAATTATGCAAGTAACTTCTATCAGCTGTGAATAGATGTTTTCCTTTTGTTCAACACAGTGAATCAAGTGGAGTTTGGGATCTTTCAATGAGATCTGTGGTGACTGTTTTGACAAAGGGTGTGAAAAATGTGTGAAACAAATGAAAAAGTGTTAAGGCATTTGAAAGAGAAGACTTCTGCTGTGCTAAGAATGTGATGATGAAGATCAAGTGGATCCCAGTTTCACTGAGCGTGTCTTAGCAAATGAGAAAAACTGTAATTTATGCATACACTGTTAAAAAAATCCGTAAAATTTACAGTAAATACTGGCAGCAGGGTTGCCAGCCAGTTACTGTAAATTTTACAGCCACCATACTGTAATTTAATTTACAGGCATTTACTGTAATTGCAGAATACATGAAAAAAATGTAATTTTGAATAGCAAAAGTATAATGCTGTATTTTTTTACAGCAAATTGCTTGATTTTAATTTAGATTTTTTTTTATTGATACAAAAATACATTACAGACGAATTTTGTACCTTGTTGTACATGATTTTTTATTCAGTTACAACTTCAAAGTAGCCAACATGGCTCTTTAAACAATGAATGTTTAAACAACACGTTAACCAACATAACCATCATGTAACAACATCGCAAAACAAGGCCCAAGTGAGTCTGTAAAACGGTCCACATCTTGATCCATCAGAGCACAACAAGTAGCTATAACTATGGAAAAGAATAAAGAGAATAATGTTAGATATTCAATTTATAGTTAGAGAAAAACAGAGGACAACATATACAGTCAGCAACAGAGAATAACAAAATGATGTAATTCAATAATGATATCTCTCTGTGTAGGTGTGTGTGCGTGTGTGTGTGTGTGTGTGTGAGTGTGTGCGTGCTTCTTACACTGAAAATTCATCATTGTGTTTAGAAGAGCGGCAACAGGTGGGTTCACTGCAACCTGTTTCTTCTGTATCCTGGCATTTTAGATGACGCTTCTTCTTGTTCCACTCTATGGATTAATATCTACTAATCTAATATCTAAGAGTCAGGAAAAACTAAATGTTAAATATATTATATTAAAACATATGATCAGCTTGCTAGTGTTAGATAGGGGAGACTTCTAAATAATTTGCCCTAAAAAAATCCATCTCTCGTTGAGAAATATTGTTTAAAAGGTCTTAACAGGTATACAACATTAACATATCTATAAAATGCAGGTAAGGAAGTTAGGAAGTTGTTCAACTAATACCTTTCATTGGACTCCAAGATACACGCTATGAACAGAGTGGGAAGGCCAGACATGAAGCTGTGCTGAGCACCATCACACACAACCTAACCTTCAGTAGTCAGCATCCAGTGGCCTGCATGGCAAAGTGCGTCCTAAAGCAAACAATACCACATTTGACAATAGTTAATAGTTACTATACAATTTTATCTTTAAGCCTTTTACATTTAAACTACATTTTAGTATAAGTGACTCTACAAACAAAGTCTAAGCAAATTACACAGAGTAACTTACACTTAAAACCGTACTTATACAGAAATGTAAGCTAACTAACGTTAGGGATGAAACGGTCAAGAAATTGTCACACTGGTATTTGTAACAGACGTCTCACTCTCACCCTCCAACGGTCCTATTTGGTGGACAGTCCTGCTCTAACGATGAGGGTGTCGCTAACGTCTTTTGCTCTCATCTGGCCTCCGTTACATATACTTTTTATCTAGCTGGTAACGTACATTAAACACTTTACCGGGCTATCCTCCGTGAACATCGATTTACCTCAAGTTTTGGTGACTCGTTTTAATTTTGGCCCATAGGCTAACTATAGTGGTGTGTGTGGCTCTTTGCTAAAAAGTACACTTTCAAAATATACTTAAATTGCTCTTTTTCCGCACACTAAATTTATAGTTGTATTCGAAAAATTCTGCTTTAGTACTACTGTTTTTAAGCCTCCTCAGAGACAAACTCTTTAGTTGAAATCGTTGCTATAGTAACAGTTCCGCTCTATCTAGTAGTCATAGTTGATGTAGCGGAGCTTTCCTGCTCCGGGAGAAGTTATAGTTCACACTTCCTGTTTATTGATTTATGTGCTTTTAATATGCTATTTATGTACGCATATTTAAAATGTATTTAATTACCACCTGTAACTAAGTGCTAACTAAATACAATTTGATCACATTTCATATTCTTGGTGTCTTAAAACAGGTAAGTGTTTAATGTTCACTTCTCTCAGATATTTAGAAGAGTTTGACATATTTTTCAGTTTTGTGGTTACCACTGTTTAGAAGACATGTGCATTTGATTAGGGTCTGCGAACCTCATGTGTTTGTTACCAATGAGCATAGTCTGTGCATACAGTTCTGAGATCATTCTCCTCTTGCTCGTTTTTTGTTGCACAAGTCAAGGTGTTTGATTTAGGCATTTTTAGAATAACATTTATGTGAAATGAAAAAAAAGAATTAGTGAACTTAGAACTCTAATGATGAATGCAATAAATCCAACGGAAATTATTAAATTGGCAATAATAGTTAATTCTGAGTACTCCACACTAAGTCAAAAGTACATCTGAACTAATTTTTTAAGTTACTTGAACTCAACAATACCATTTCACTTTACTTAGTATTTTTAAGGCAATCGGTTTGCATGCTTTTTTTAAGTAAGATCAACTAATTAGATTTTACAGTGTATGAGATTCAAAATCTTACCTGTTTCCCCTTTTTTCAATGAGATGTGCAGTGAAGAACCTTCTCATCCAATGATCTTTTTCTTCAATGGCATCAAAAAATTTTTGTCGCAGAATGAAGGCATTGGTTTTGAAATTTGAAATGAACTTTGTTTAACATCAAGTTTTCATTTTCTCAAATCCACTGCAATCGTGGCCATGTCACAAACCTTATTCAAAATTTCTCCCTTTGTGTTCAGCAGAACAAAGACATTAATACAGGTTTGGGACAATTAGTAAATTATGACAGAATCATAATTTTTGAATTAACTATTCTGAATTTGCCTCAAAGAAGCTAATTTTGTAGTTTCATCTAAACATAGAACCCAGTTTATTGTAAAGTGCCATTAATGTGCAGCAACTGAAAAGCAGGAGTTTGCTTTTGGATGAGAAAAGATCATTTTTGTGCTTTGGTCAACGACTTTGTCAATATTGGTTGACAATGATGATCAGGCATAACATTAATGCTTGTTTTTGGCGCTGTAAAAGCTGTAATTTTGTATAACAAAAACCGGAAAACTAATTCACTCTGTAAATTGCGGAGAACGGTTGCGTGATAAATAAGGGAAACTCTCACGAATGCAACATTATGAGCAACCTTAAGAAACGTCTGAAAGGTATGTGCATCATGAAGAAGCGGGGAAAACACTTTATAAAAATGAATTAGCAGTCACAACGTTATTTTTATGGATATTTTATATTGAATATTACGGCTTCCATTATAAGCATATCGGCTCATTATATAAATATTTGTGTGCTTTAGCCACATTGTTGAACTAGTTGAATTATATCTTTAGAAATAGTCGCAACACACGTTTTTATCAAGAAACTACTGCAATGTGATTTTCTTTTCATGTCAATATTAGTAATATACATCGATCTTTGGGGTAATTTCGACCAAATTTCGACGGTCCAAAAAAAGACCAAATTTCGACGTCGATTTTTGGGATAAAAGACGGCCAAATGACGTCTAGTGCTGGATGGGTTGTATCTTTCATGGGAATCAAAGCCACTACGCTGGAATTTTCAAGTAGCCAGTTATTAATAATAGGAATATGTCCTATTATTAATATGTCTCTGAGGAATATGTCTCTGAATGGAAATAATAAAGAGATCCATTTTTCTTTTCTGAGGGTTGCTTTATACAGCACATTGGAATACTCCACATGGGTTTACCAACGTGCCCAATAAGTCCAACTGAGATTTTTATCTGGGATTCTTAAAGTGTCTCCTGGCCCATCCCGACAAAACCGGTGTTTGGTCATGAAATCCTTCTGAATTGAATCTGTAATGTGCAGTGCTACCTTTTTATGTCCTCATACACAGCCTGTGGGGAACACTTGCAGTTTGTGGCTGAGGAAGTATAGCTATTACAACAATTGTCAGATCCGGGTGAGACATGGACAGATTAGCGGGTAAGCAACAGAAAACGTGTCCCTAAATCTTGTCTGATTACATTTTTATGATAACATAAAAATCATTTTATGTGTGTCTAGTTTGGCCACTGTTGACTTTTAACTAGAGATACACTGATACAAAATGTATCCACCAATACTGATTAATGGCTGATATATTGGGATTTCTACTTTGGACAAAGATAGTATTGTGACCTCCCATTGTTTATAAATTAACACCAAAACTGTTGAAAAAGTTTCAGATGTATTGTTAAAAAACTTAAAGTAACATGGTGGACATAACAATGACATGGTGGACTAAATACTAGGGCTGTGCAATATTATCAATACATGTAACTATCGCAATATACGTTTTTTTGATAGTATATCGATATTGATACCTCTACTATCGATACATTTTTTAAAGTTGTCATGGCGCGAACATGTGTTTTTCTGTGTCTTTGTTGTGTTATAAGTTGCCAATGCATGTATTAGACATGTAAAATTGCAAAAGATGCATTCTTTCTAAAAGCGAATGCTCACCAAAAACTGCCTGAAACGATGTGTGTAACCACACCCCCACGAATTCACGTCAGCTCATTGTACGAAGAGCGCCCAAATGTATACAAAAGTAAGCTGGGTGTACCTGTCTGTACAATTGCTTTGGAACCTGTTGTTCCAAATATAGTAAGAGGCGTTACATTTCCGTCACACGCTTGCAGTATTCGACCAATCACTGCGTACTGGTTAACTTGCCAATCAATGCACACCTCGCTTTTCAGAGCCATGAGCTTTGTAAAAAAACAAATCCACTATAGGGACGCAATCCACAGTTTGGGAACACAGAGCTATGATTTATAGGTCCATTCATCGCACATCATGGCCACTCTGCATGGTATGGGATGTTTTTATACTTATCTTAACAGAAAACCCCAGGTGATGCACAGCATGTTGTATTTCTAGCTCTAGTTTTTGCATTTACTAAGTATTGCAATATATCGCAAATGTGTATCCTATCAAAATACATAGCAGTATATTGTATCGTGACTCATCTATTGTGATATGCATTGTATCGGGAGGTACTTGCTGATACACAGCCCTACTAAATACCAATGCAGCAACAATTTCAAATATTTAGCTAATTTTAACACTTATTTATATTTTTACAGATTGAAGCACATACGGTATGTCATATATGGATCGTAGGATCTAGGTTTCTTTTAAGAAAACTTATGTGTGGTGTATTATCTTACAAGCAACTGTAATTATACAAATATCATAATTTTTTACTTTTTCTTGACTAAACTTGACAAAACACTTCAATTGAAACAGGCTCAGCTTGTATATACTGCTTGTCATGAATTGACTTGCTATATTTTTAATTCAGTTCCAGATGGTAAGAGGAGACTAAAATAGACAGGATACAGAAATAATTGTATGACATCTATAATGGCCAACAAATGCCTCACTGTAATACTTTGTTGTAGTTTTGCATCAGGTTTGTCAGTAATTGTCTGTAGATTGAATTACTACTTAATACTTTCCTATACGTACTGTTTTCTATACGTACTGTTTTACGTACTGAGTTAAACTTTACTTACACTTTACACTTGACTTTTGAGTCAAAAATTACAGGTAACACTTTATAATAACTGCACGCTATGAATCATTAGTTATGCATCAGAACATAGTTAATTAATCATTTATGAACCATTGGCCCCACATTAATAGACATTAGTAAGCAGTTTATAAATACAGCTATAAATGCTTTGTTCTTGATTTATAAGCATGTATATAATATTCTTAATAATCAAATTTTCATACTTTATTGAGGATGAATTCATCATTTCTAAATCAAGAATTACATTACTTACAAACCAGTTAGTTAGGAGTTGTCAGTGGTTCATGAGATCATTTAGAAAGTGTAAGTAAATGATTAATAAACTCTTTGAATGCACATTTATACATCTTATTTTTCTGACATATAGTAACAGTTACTTAATTTGTTAATAAATGCTTTTCTAACACACATTCCTGCTGTAATTCATGGGTAATTAAAGTAGTTATAAAACATTTCCTAGTTGTTGAATAACTATTTTTTGTGAGCTCATCTAAAGTGAGGACTATGTATGCCTTGTAAAGCATTTACAAATGAGAGTTGCATACAACTTCTCTTCTTCATTTTATATCAATTCATTTAATGTTAATTTATATGTTCGGTTGTACAATTTTAATTTTGCAGAGGTTTATTTTTTATTTTTTATTAAAGCGTCTTATATTCATTAATAAGTACAGTTGTACAGTTTAATTTCTTTTGCATCTTGAAATAAATATTTCTATGTTCTGTGTCCCTCTGTGTTGTGTTTTTCCTATTTCTGTTTAGAAGATAACTGAGCCTTTAACTCTCATTTGTAAATGCTTTACAAGGCATACATAGTCCTCACTTTAGATGAGCTCACAAAAATAGTTAACTGACAACTAGTAAATGTTTTATATCTACCTTAATTAATCATGAATTACAGCAGGAATGTGTGTTAAAAAAGCATTTATTAACAAATTAAGTAACTGTTACTATATGTCAGAATAATAAGATGTATAAATGTATAAATCAAAGGTTGCTGGTTCGATCCCAGCATCCACCACCAGTGTGTCCTTGAGCAAGACACTTTACTCCACGTTGCTCCAGGGGGATTGTCCCTGTAATAAGTGCACTGTAAGTCGCTTTGGATAAAAGCGTCTGCCAAATGCCTAAATGTAAATGTAAATGTAAATGTGCATTCAAAGAGTTTATTAATCATTTACTTACACTTTCTAAATGATCTCATGAACCACTGACAACTCCTAACTAACTGTTTTGTAAGTAATGTAATCCTTAATTTAGAAATGATGAATTCATCCTTAATAAAGTATGAAAATTTGATTATTAAGCATATTATATACATGCTTATAAATCAAGAACAAAGCATTTATAGCTGTATTTATAAACTGCTTACTAATGTTTATTAATGTGGGGCCAATGCTTCATAAATGATTAATTAACTATGTATTGATGCTTAACTAATGATTCAAAGCGTGCAGTTATTATAAAGTGTTACCAAATTAAATTCTTCAAGCATTTTTGTTTATTTTCTAGTAAAAATATTTAATACTATTGAACGTACGATACATTTACATACTAAGAACAGTGACCTAAGACATTTATGAAAGAAAATAAATGAACTAGTTAAGTTTATGTTTAAAAAAAAATTGTAAATGAAAAATACACTAAGCTACTGGCAAACCTGCTGCAAAACTACAGCAACGTTTTACAGTGCTGTTATTGATTTAAGGGGCTAGATGCTTATATATTTTGAGATATGAACCTTCTTGAGATAAAGTGGAAAACGTATATGAAACAATATGATGATGAGAAGGATGGAGGTACTGAACTTTTTTGGGCTCATCAGGTGGGTAGCTCTTTTCAACCTCGTTCCTTTTTGTTACAATAATCTATCAGTAATTTATGTGCATGTAGGTCACTACATAAATCAATTGTCAAAGTCCCCATATATTCCTATGAAGGCTGAAATTTCTGAAATAATGAATGAATAATTTAAGTCTCACAAGAACCACCCAAAGAAACACAATTCTCAATTTTAATGTGACTGAATGTAAAATGAGTTTGCTCTTGTTTTTATCCTAGATACGCCCTAATTGTAGGATGTGTTAAGGTTTTGCCATGAAGTTGTCACGGTTTAGCTGTCCACACCAGAAGAAGTCAAAACTGACAAATCTGGATCCATAAGCCAATGCCGCACCATTGCTTATAGCAACAATGTGAGCAGAAGGCAAAAATTGTGAGCTGAAATTACCTGACAACAAAAGATTTAAAGACTTGTAAAAGCAGGCGTCAATATTATGACAGCGAAGGCAGTAAGTGCTAATCAAAAAGTTACTGAAAGATGACAGTGTTCAAAATAAAGCGGGATAACGGAAGAGAACTAACGAATAAAATGGGAATGTGTTCTTAAAGTGATGATGTAGGTCCTTAACACCCAGCAGAATCCATTCTGTGCATGTTTGCAGATGAACTTAGAATAATGATGGAGAAACCTCAAGCTTAAAAGATGATTATTTCAAAAACAATTTTAGCTGTACATTCATTTTCTTCACAGAGGCATCAATGAATTGGCTTGTGAGAAACTCCTAAAATATCGACAAGCTATTCAGAGCATGAGAACAAAATGAGAATGGAATGTGGTACTACAGACCACCACAATAAAAGCCCGCCTTGATAAATCTAAAACAAGGTTCATAAACAAAATTCACAGGATGAGTAAACAGACCTCCTTTCCTGAATTTTGAAAGAATACCTTGGGTCCCATTGATTGCAAGGCCTCCTTTCAGTCAGGGCAGGGTTCCCACAGCATGCCATTGGCTTGCTGCATGGGGTTGGAAGATAAATCAAGTTGGCATGCAACATTCTGTTGCCAGTTCACAATGGCTTCATGCCCCACCTCACACTCCCTTTCCCATTGTCATTCTCCAGTAAAAACATTTGGTCACATCTCTCCCACCACTGATAACTGTTCTCAATAACACTGCAGACTTGTTTTTTCAGCCATTATGAACCGATTTCACCAGTTAAGTCATTTCATTCTGTGATTATCGCACACAGCTTCTTGTAACAAAGCTGCTTACGCATGAGAAAACAAGAGTGACTAGGAAAACTAATTGTGAGCTTTCAATCTTATCATTATTGGCAGTCAATGCATCGCACTCATTAGCATACTGTAGATAGAGTAAAACGGTGGTTCTGTCCGTGGAGAGCATGTGTAGCTATTTAAAGTTGTGAAAAAAAGGTTGTTAACCCTTTGAAAATGTCTGGGTGACTACATGAACGATCTTGGATGATCCTCGTCCAAGTTGTAATAATAATTACACATAGGTATATCAACAACAGTGTGGCTCGGATTCTGTACTTTGGAAGGACAAAGGTTGAGTCCTGACTCCAATTTCGTTGAAATGATGTGGACTTGATTTGAAGCAGACTGAAGCAAGACACTTCTAAAAATGAGCCATAATACTGAAAATCTGGTCTACAGTAACAGAAAGCAGTCCATAGAGCCTATTGCAAATAAATGTGATCAACTACTTACTAAATAAACAGTCTACAGTTTACACTTCTTGAAAAAAGTTAGCTCCATAAAAAAAACAATTGCTTTATTTATTGACTTATCACATCACATAACATGCTGTTTTGAGAAATGTTTGCTGAAAGGTCCAACTTGAATCGGATTGTGAAATTTAAAGTAACAGTTTGGCCCAAAATGTGAACTTCACGGCATGTGATTTCAAATGACTTTCTTTCATGAAAAACCAAAAACATTTTGCAGAACTTGTCTTCCATTTAATGAAAGTGGAGTTTAACTAGTACCTGTCAAGACCCCAGAAGTCCAAAAAGTAACATAAATGCAATTCATAACAGTGAATTATTTTTAGCTATTTTACAGATGTGTGTGAGAAAAATATTGAAATGTATTTTGTCAATCCCTGGAAATCTTTCATGACAGCCATGGTCACTATTCATTTTCCTTGTACGGAAATGAACAGCTTGGCCATCCAGCTAGAAATATTCCCTTCGGTGTTTCACAAGAAAAAGAAAGTCATACAGATTTCATGAAGATAAGTAAATGATGAAAGTATTTTTTTTGTTAATCCCTTTGGGGAGAACCTGGTATTTGGTAATTTATACTGTACTTGTTAGCACACTATTAAAATAACCAAAGTATTTATTTTTCTTCATCTTTGTCTTAGTTTTAAATAATATATTTCACTCTAATTATTACACTGTTACCATGTAGCGTTAAAATTATGAACTGTGGCACAGATATTTCACACAAGAGGTCACTTCTTACTAATGAGAACCAGAGGGCTTAAAATATGTTTTAAATATATAGTTCCACCTCAAAAAGTATTTTTGGATACCATTGTGAAAAAATCTTGCTACTTATATCTCTTATAGCTACTATAGTTACTATAGCTCTTTATAGTAAAATTCTGCACAAGTAATAAAATAATTAGTAAAGCCAATTGATCAAATCAGTTTGTTTTTCTATTTGTCTATTCGACTCATCTCACGCCCTGATTGTATTCTGTTGCTTTAAGTTGTTCGCTATACACTCCAGACGGAGAAGCATTTAATTAATTACATTTGTAAAAATATAATTGGTTTCATAAATATTTATAGTTTCAAAGATATTTGAGCACCTAACCCCACCCTACCCCACCTCCACTCTAAACCAATCACTTTTCAACTATATAAAACATAACACACTAATAGAAGTAGACTCACAGGTATTTATTGAACAAATATACCAAAAGAACTGTATAAAAGTCCTACAAACACACAACTGGTGTTGTGTTTTATATTATATAATGAATAAGCTATTATGTTGCTTGCTCAAACAGCCTGAATTAGTGTCAGGTAATTATCCTTGCTGTTAAACTGAAAATCAATCCTCTACAAATGTCACTTTGCCATCAAGTCATGTGTTAAATTAATTTAATTCCCTTCAAATTTTCAAAATGTCACATACCAAGGAAAAGTTAGTGTGACGTCTTGACCATGCCATATGTTTATCCCACAGGAGACAGACCATAATACACACATATTGCCATGCGGCCAGTGCTTTACCAGCCTGTAGAGGAAGCAAGAACAATGTTTACTTTATTTGAAATGAGCTACAACTCTAACTCCACAAACCCACCCAGACTTTTCTCTGGTAACCAGAGGGCCATTTCAATCATAAAAAGCACTATTCCACAACCCAGAGCACATGCACATCGTAACAATGAATCAATCAATTTGTTTAACAGTCTGTAATGAATCAGTAATAGCTACTGGAAAGAGATGTGCTTTCCAGGGTCCGTGACATTCCAGTCCAGTCTGGAAGATCTCAATTACAAGCGTTTGAAAAGCAGCATCTGTTAGGCTCCAAAATTCCACCCACAGAGGCGGCTGTTCTTAACACAGGCTTAACTTCACGGAACAGGTCTAAGGAAGGATTTTTATGGTTTTCTGAGATAACTCCAGAGATATAAGAAACAGATGAACATGCTGATTTGCCCTTGAACTGTCTTCAGGTCATACAAAGAGTCACGTTATATCAAGTCATCTAAAGAGTTCAATAACAGCATGATTTGTTGATTTACTATCAGGACTTAAGATGTTAGGGAGGAGTAAGAGACATTAAACTTAAAACAGTCCTGGTTCAGAGGTCAAATAAAAATAAATAGTTTATAAAATAAATAATAATATAAAATAAAAAAAATCTGAATTAAAAGGATGAAGTCATTACAGTATGTACTGTAATGGATACATTAGTTGTTTATTTATTCAATAAAGGCAATAAATTATATAACATGAGAAGCTGTAAATATTATCCATATAGCACAACTTCTTATGCTATGTAATACTATAATTATGTAAGAGTGTGTTAAAAAACGACATATACACAATTTTCATTTAAGTACCTATGAAATCAAATGTACTTTTCTTGACGATTGAGACAAAACATTAAGATGTAAAATCCACTCTGATTTGTAAGCCGCTTTGAATAAAATCTTTGATAAATGAATAAATGTAATGTACAGTAAAATTTACTTTAATTGCTCACATTATTCATTTTGAGGTAAACAATTCATCTGAATACTTTTTTTTACTAATCTACACACAAACAAAAGTGTTTTTGTAGTCTTTCAAATCACGAAAATCTAAAAAATGCACTTCCGCTCGTGTAGCGATCCTTCATAGATGGCTTGGGCAGAATGAATGTTAAAGTTGCAGCGTGTAATTTTTTGGAGGATCTATTGACGGAACTGCAATATAATAAACATAACTATGTCTTCAGAGGTTTATAAAGATCTCACATAATGAAGTGTTATGATTTTTTACTGTAGAATGAGCTGTCTACATACATGGAATTTACCATGTTGTTTCTACAGTAGTTCGTACAGACAAACTGCTCTAAAGAGTGTGTTTCGTAAATACGTTATTTCCTTCAGCAAAGAAGCGAAAACATGACATCACCTTTGTTCTGTGAGAGTTGCTGTAGTGCTTCAATAAGTTGCATTTGGTTCCTATATTTTATTTTGTTAACTACTTTGGATAGTTAGTGACAATAAAACCAGGTGGTAGGCCTAATTTGGAATAAAATACTGACTAAACCCTAAGAAAGGTTTAAACTAGAAAAGGGATTGATAAACAAACTGAAGTTTCTATGGATGTTCTAAGTGAACGAACACCTGGGTGTATCCATAGAAAATACATTTATGACCTCAAAAAATATATTTTCCATTCTGATTTCTGTTACAAACTGAATTCTCACATAGCAGTGTCATAATCTGGTGCTCATCTGGTAATCTTTTTCTAACACATTTTTGAGTATGACACGTTCAGTCTCCATCAAGAATCAGCTTGCCAAATTGCTGTAAAAAAATAGAAACATGCTAAAGGTAGCAGACAGCCTGAGATAAGTGTCATGATTCCGCTATCATGTCATGTTTATTCTTGTTCGTGCAGCGGAGTCGTGGCTAAGCCTAGGGTTTTGTGTGAGAAGAACATGGCATGGCTTCTCGTGTCTCGTCTATGGCCCCGCCCCTCTCGTCTCCTTGTTAGCTTCCCTTGAGTGTTTTATTACCCACACCTGCCTATTGATAATTATCCTTATTTCGTCTCCCTATTTAATGCCCTTGTATTCTCTGTCCAGGGGCCCGTTCTTCGTACGTCGCTTATTACATCCGAGATCAAATGACACATCAAAGATGATAACATCGTGCTAATCATGATCCGGCTAATTGGGTTCTTCGAACACACCTGCCGCTTATGATTAGTATCGCTGGATTGAGTTATCTAGGATAATTACGCGTTCATGCGCTTGTTTAAAAGGGGATATGTATCGATAGTAGAAACAATGATCAGCAACGCTGCTATTGGCTGCTCACCATGGCAAAAGAGCGCGCTCAGTTTTTCAACGCAGCAGAGCAAGAATTATTACTGGAAGGGTATGCTTGAAAAAATAATTAAATAGCCAGGGGAGAGGGCTGGCAAAAAGTAGCAGACAAATTAAATGCGTAAGTGTTCCATGTTATGGTTATATCACTTATTATTACAGTATATAGTCTTATTTTAATAATTTCATATTTCATATATATTTCAATTTTCGTAAATAATTTGTTGCTGCGTTAAGTTATGTCTATAATCCAAATGGCATGTACAGTCATTTCGACAAATAAATATTGAGTCAATTTCTTTGACTTGTGAAGGTGAAAGCTGTATAACTAATGTAATTTTTTTTGCAATTTAATATTGATCATATTTTCTCCTTGTGTATTGTAATGCCATTGAGTTCTCCTCTTTTGTGTAGTTTTACATAATACAGCAACACTTTTATCTGTTCCCAGGAAAGTGGTGGCTGAAATATGTGCAGTGAGTGGACATTACTAACTTTACATCAAAAGGAAAGAAAGTGCAACACTTTGTAATACCCATTTTTCTTTTCCACAGGACAGTGAAGAAACCCTCTCAGATGACTGTCCTTTGGAGGAAGTACTTTTAAGTGCACAAATAACTTTATTTAATTTATAGGTGTGTCGATATTATTTCCGACTGCAATATGAGTTGCAGGAGGAAACGCCTACAGCACAAAGTGATACAGAGGTGGGCAGTCTACTTTTAATTTTTCTCTAACATGAGGCTTGTGTTGAGTTTATTTTTTTAATGGCACAGGGGGATATCCGTACCCTATATTAACGGAATCTTCAACAGTAAATTTAGTATTTTGCTCTTAAAAAGCTAAAATTAAGGGGAGAAATTGAACTTGGCACCTTAAAGAAGAAGAAAACTGGCACTAGAGATTGAGTTGCTTCAAAAGGAACTTCAGAGTAAGTGCTAAAACCCTATTTTTCACAAAGAGCACTATTGCTGCCCTTGGATAACAATATATCTTATTGCAGGCAAAAGATGACCATCACTGGCTTTTCTTGAGAAACAATAATTGAAATAAAACTCCATGAACTAAGCATGTTGTCTTGTCTTCTATTATTAATTTAATGAAGGTTTATGTGTAAAAAAGAATTCAAAAATGGTTTTCCACAATTCTGTCCTGTGCAGCTCTACTGGTTGGTCCAAGTGCACTGCCTGGAGGTCATCATCAGGCTGCACCTCCACCACAGGGGTCCTCTCCTTTCTGATGGTGGCAATATTATGTAGGATGGCACATTCAACAATAATGTCACAGGCCCTGTCAGGTGCAACCCTCAGACCCTTAAGACACTGAAATCTTCCCTTTAGTTGGCCAAAGGTCATTTCGATGCGTGCCCTTGTCCTGGCTAGAGCTGCATTATAACGGGTTTGTGGTCCAGGGAATGGTGTCATGAAGTACTGCCTGCAGGCATAGCCCCGGTCCCCAAGCAGGACCCCATCGTAAGCACCTGAAAATGCAGTTTTGTTAGGCTCAGAATAAAATGTAATACAGTGAGTTTTAAATCATTTTAACCACGTTCAAATAATCTGCATGAATGTGACTCTCTGAAAATCATGGAGTCATGCACAGAAGCAGGCCATGTGGCTTCCACATTTGTGATGTGGAACATGGAGTCACACACCATCTAAACATTTGAAATCAGTCAACTGCATACTTTTTGATTACATGACTTTTTTATTTTTTATTTATTGCTAATCTGGAATATTAATAATCGAAATGGTAATTTACCTGCACATTTACACTGTAAAATCCCTTTCGGTTCACAAAATCCCCTTCATTGGGGCGAGGTGGGGCCTTGATGGGGACATGTGTGCAGTCTATGGCACCAATAACTGTGCAGTTGTTAAAGCACGACTGCGACGAGTCGAACATTTAACGTGTGGCTGCAACAAGTTGCTAATGTAGATTCTGATATCTTCAGCAACTGATTCCTGACGTAAAAGCGGACAAGACATGGCTGCGAAAGACTTCCCATATCACCTACGCTTATAAAGCCGCAATCTAATCCTGTTTACATGAAGTAAGCCTGCTCCCGAGCAGGTTCAAGCTTACGGACCTGTTGCTATGACAGCAAGTCCAGGATGAGCGTCCAAGAACCAAACAATCCAAGATCATGCCAAATCGTCAACAATCAAATCCAGCTAACAGAGTTAGCGACGTACGAATAACGGGCCCCTGGGCTCGTGTGTCTTGTAAACTTTGTTGTCCGTTTGCTCGTCTGAACTGCTGATTTGTCCCTACGCTGTGTCCCAGCATTTCTGCCCCAGCACTCTGTTACTGAGTGTTTTTGTTACAGTTTGTTACCGTCTGTGAGTTTTTCGTTCCTGTTTGGCTGTCTCTGTTATCTCAGTTATTTTACCCCATTGTGGGTTTTTTGTTTGTGTTTTATTAAAGTGTTTTGTTACCCCGTACCGCTGCCTGCATTTGGGTTCTTCCTTCCTGTTTTGTGACAATAAGGAAGAGATAGTATATCCCACAGTACAGGTCTTGGTTGGTATGTGTCTCCGGTGTAACACTGTCTATGGAATGGAGGAATGATCGGAGGGCCTTTCGGAGCTGAAAGCTGTGTGTATCTCTGTCTATCTAAAGTCTGAGTGATGAGAGTGAATTGAATAATACCATTGAGTAATGTGGTCTGACAGTGTCTGCTGTGGCTCTTACTACAGGTGTTGAGACAAGGGATCTTTTAAATCAGGAAAGCAGTCAGGTGTGTACATGTACTTGTATGTGTCATGTTGAAGAAGGGACAGGAATGACAGTAGACTGCAAATGGACATATGTGTAAAAGAATAAAAAATATATTCAGCACCAAAATCACTATAAATAGAATTTCATAATCACACATACGTAAATAAACTGAGTCAAACATTTATGTTGTATTTCTGTGTCTTTGATGTGTTAGACACAGAAATTAGACACGTAAAATTGCCAAAATTTAAGTATCAAAGTTTCTATCTGAAAGCGACTGCTCACCCAGACCCGCCTAAAACACCTAGTGTAACCACACACCCTCAAATCTATGTCTGTTTGTGGTATGATTTGACTAAGACCGCCCAAATATACACAAGTAACAAGGGCGTAGCTGTCTGTACAATTGTGTTGGAACATAATGTTGCAAATATGTAAAGAGGCGTTACATTTAAGTCACACGCTTGCATTATTCGACCAATCACTACGCACTGGTTTGATGGCCAATCATTGCACACCTCACTTTACAAAGCAATGAACTTTGTAAAAAATCTGTGCATTTCAGAGAGGCGGGGCAAAGATGTACCTACAAACATGCACAGTATGTGGAAAATACAGTATTTTTTAACCTTAAATATTGCATTACATCTAGAATAAACAATACAATTGGTTTTAGCCATGTCATATCACCCTTTAAACTAAAATAAGTTTTAGGGTTTCTAGTTTAGTTGTTAAGGGACCCATTTCATGATTAAGAATCAAAATTGCCAAAATATTTTTTCCAGCAACAGTGTACTTTACTGTATATCACCAAAGTTTAAATTTGTCACAACATGATTTTCACCTAGCAGTGTAGATGCCACAATCATACATAGGTTTTTGCATGCTATTGTGGAAAATGCAGTGAAATTAAAGTCAGCCATGATGAATTTATTCTGTGCAAGGTGATAATTGGGAGTTTACAAAGAAATTGTAAACCCAACACCTGTGAGGCAGCTCAGCTCCAAGTAAAATACATCAGTTTTTATTGGCAACTAATATGATTGGAGTAATCATCACATGTGTACATGATTTTAAACATATTTATCAAAAGTACTATTTTGAAAAGTTAAAAGTGGAGAAAGTGTGAGGGCAAGGTTTAGGGGATGTAGAATATTTGTATGGTGTAGAAACCATTATCATAAAGTCCCAGTAAAACATGTTGTCTTTGTTTGTGTCAAGGTCTAGTGAATCTGTCCAGTGTCATATTAAAAGTGATGTCGCCCTGTCAACAAAAGTAAAAGGTACCAACTAAAATATCCTTAAGCCAAATCCAAGTCAAGTCTTCATATATAGGCGTTGGTGTGTACAATTTTGGCTAAACTGCACTGTATGATGATTGAATAAAAAAAGCTATATTGTGCAATATGTGTGTCACAGAGATCCTGTGACAAGAGCCATCTGTGTTTTGTCCGGTTCACGCACTGCGCCCCTACTTGGACCGCATGCAGAGCTTAAGGAACTCTGATCAGCTCTTTTTCTGTTTTGGAAGTCAGTAGAAGGGGACGGCTGTCTCCAAACAGAGAGTAGTGCACTGGATTGTGGATGCCGTCACTATGGCGTACCGATCCCAAGATCACCCGTGCCCGCTAGCATTGAGAGCTCACTCCACCCGGGGTGTAGCCTCCTTGTAGGCACTGGCACAGGGCGCCACTCTGGCAGAGATCTGCAGAGCTGCGGGTTGGGCTATGCCCAACACCTTCTCAAGGTTTTAAAACCTCCGAGAAGATCCAGTATCAACCGGCAGCCAGTAGGGCGTATGCCTGCGAAAGCACCTTCCCCCCTTCCCATAGAGGGGTCAGTGTGTTACTTAGCCTCCCTTCTTGCCCCACGAGGTGAAGAACAGGTATTCCATCCAGCACTAAGCAAGCACCTCATGCGGGCAGGCTGGGCAAAGCAGCCCTGCCCCTTAGGCCGGGTACCTTCCGAGTTGTCCACATATTGCTCTAGCAGGAACTAGTGCTACCAGACATTGTAACTCCCCCAGTCGGGCGGTTCCGTATGATGTATCCTCATGATCTGTTCCCACCTTGGTAAACCATGACCTTCCCTAGGTGGATCTCCAACTTGTGGTTAACTACTTCATTCCGCACTCCCCTGATGGTGAGATCATGCTGTTGTCTCCACTAACTCCTCCCGATGGTAGGAAGTGGTCTCTGTAGTGGTCTTACAGCACTGGACCGCAGGCAGAGGCTTCCCACCTTTTCAAAAATCTCTGTGACAAGAGACTCTTATGATTATAAAGACTATGTCTTAAGCTGGACTTACACACGCTACAACATACACACATTACATACATCTCTGATATGCGCATAAATGACATCAGTTAACGCAGAAATCTTTGTAATCCCATCAATGTATTATTGATGAAAGCTATCTGATTTGAAAACTTGCTTTAGACGTTTTAAGTAAATGTTTATTAGTTTATGTTATGCATTCAGGAAGCATGTGGTTAAGAAATAAGTACAACAACAAGTTTGCATGTTAAGGTTTATATCTCAGATTTCATATTTCATCCATTTACATATTTAAACAGATATACTTGCGTACTGAGTAATCACTCCAGCGGATGTCGAAATGTCAGCCATGCTTTCCGGCCCGGGGCGAGCAATGGGCTGCAGTGCACCGCACTGCCTCTCCCAGTGCTCCAAGCCGTGCCGCCCCTGGTGCTGTGTTTCCCGGAAGTGCATGACGAACTCAGAAAGACCTTTAAATACCCCCTGTGCGCTGCATGCATTTTAAACTAGTTCCATCGCCCTTTCTTTCCTCGACGGTGGGGCAGCTACACTGTTAACGATTTCCTTGTATTTTTACAGTAAGTTACTGGCAGCACGGTTGCCAGTAAGTTACTGTATTTTTATTTTACATTACAAAAATATTACTGTATAGCCACAAAACAGTATTTTACTGTATTTTTACAATATTTCGTAATTTAGTCTATTTTTACTGTATTTGTATTATACAGTAATTTTCTGTAATACCTATATTGCCCCATTACTATTATTTAATTACAAAAAATATTATATATCATAGCTAGTTTAGATATAAATCTATAGTTATTCATATTAAAAAACTGCTATACTTGACATTATAATTCAAAAGACAATCCAAGCAATGTTTGCATCAAACATATTTTTTAATTGATACATATGACACTTAAATGATTGAAACTTCTCAAAAGTGCAAGGGCACTCAGGTATGCCACATTCCTTTGTACTTCTATATGTGAAAAGCATTTAATATTGTAGTCGAGAAACTACATGACTTGCAGTTGTAACTGGACATCCTGGGAAGACTTTCCTGGTTCAAAAATGACCAAATCCAGCCAAAATAAAAAAAGACACAAATAACAAAATCTGTAAGCCATAGAAATTAGTACAAATTGTGAACTAAATGGTGAAAGAGAATTCAGTAACACTTTACTATAAGGTTTTGTTCCAAAAGATGTATTAATGGTTTAGCTAATATGAACTAACAAAGAACAATATCTTTTTCAACATTAGTTAATTCATAATGCGTTATCAAATAATATAAATAATAAAAAATATTAATGTGAACAGAGATAAATTGATTGATTTAAAAGTGTATTGCCAAATGTTAAAATGTATTAACACCCTATGTTAACAAATATAACCTTATTGTAAGTGTAACTAAAAAGTCAGTAGTAAATCCAAAAACAAATTTGAATTAAAAGTTATATTATTATGTCCAATACTTACAGAAAACCCATAAATCCAGGATGCAAAAGTGGACCAAACTTCACGTTAGAGCTGTAAGAAAAAAAAAATATGTTACTTGCTGAAATTTTGAAACCATTCTGTTTATTACATACATTTAAGATAGCCAAGCAAAATAATCATTTAAATGTTTTCCCTTTATGCATTAATATTAAGAGTTTAGATATTTGGGATTGCATTTTTGGTTACATACCGAAATAGTATGGGTGTAGCGAAATTCAATGTGGTTTTGAAAATGCATTCTCAAGCTTATTGCGCTCCGCTCTCCGACGTTAAGTGTCATTACGTAAAGGAGGAGCCAGCATCGCTCGTTACCAAAGTTTACGTGCAATGATTTGAGTCTTTGGAAACTTGTTTTAAGTGTTGTAAGCAAAATTGCTACAAATATGCTACCATATAATACTTATTGGCCAACTGAATGTAAAACAATCGAAAGAACATCATCTCTACTTTTGGTGATACCGTAATAAGTAAACAGTAATAACACCGCAAACCCATTTATTCACGTACATTAATGAAAACAGCAGTAATCTGAATAGATCGCACCCATCTCAGTTAAATATTACGTTTCACTTCGTGTGGAGCAGTTTGGTGCTGTGTAGGCTAGTGCCTGTGTTGTTTCACATGCGATTTGGGCCGAGTGAGAGCGTGAGCTAGAACCTGAAAGCGTGTGTCGAGTCTGGTCATTAACTGACAAACTATGTTGATATTCATATATCCAAACAGTATTTTTACATTTAAAAGAAGACGCAAATACCGATTAGTGATTGATATGAAAATGTTGTTTTTTGCACGGGTACAGCTAATTCACGAGTCAGCCTGTCATACGGTCGAACTGAATACTGCTACTGCTTCTCCCTGCCCGTGAATGAACAGAGGAAAGCCAAGATAAGCGACCCTAAGCTGGGACACCAAGACTGAGTTCGCGAGGAGTCTTTGTTCAATGGGTTAACGGGAGTGAATTGTTTAACGGGAGTTTTATCTATTGCCAAATACAAGTCATATCCTACCTTGCCATTGTAAACGAACTTCAACAATTCGATAGACTTTGATTGACAAAACCCTCATGATTAATTAAGTGGGTTGTGTAAATCGGGATTAAGCAGTTGGTGGACATCTAGTTTAATTTCTGAGAGAACATTTTTCTCTCTCATTCCACGTTTAAAATAACATTGTGACAAACTGTAATGCAAAATACTTAAACTAAATAATAGCTTTGCATGAAACACATAAAATAAATCAGACTGCAAACTTACCGAACTGCCCGAAATCGAATTTAATATCCTCCTCTTGCTGCAGCCAGGGTTGTGCTCTGTGTGATTTGACGTGATTTGACGTTGTGGCGCACTTTTTGCCTGGCACATTACAGCAAGTCTACAGCGAGGTTACAGCGGGGTCAAAATATACTGTAAAAGTTTCCCGCTCAATCAAAATTACCCAGAATGCATTATGAACTGCAGTAGTTTACTGTAATATATAAATACAGTATTGTACTCCTGGGACACATGGCATCCTTGGCGGGGTGATACCCCTTGGGTTGATGCGCATGAGACCGCTCCAACACTGGCTACACAGTCGAGTTCCTTGGAGAGCGTGGCACACCGGCAGCAGGCATATGGTCATTACGCCTCTCTGCCGACGCACCCTAACCCATTGGTCTTCGATGACTTTCTACAGACAAGAGTCCCTCTCGGGCAGGTCAAGGCACGTTGTGGAGATGACAGATGCCTCCCTGCGGGGTTGGGGTGAAGTGTGCAACGGGGACGCAGTGTCGGGCGATGGACATGCCCCCGCCTGTGCTGGCATATCAATTGCCTTGCATTGTTGTTTGTGCTACTTGCACTGAAGAGGTTACAACCTCTCGTGCAGGACAAGCATGGCTGGTCCGGATGGACAGCACAACTGTCGTAGCGTATATCAAGCACAGGGTGGCATTCGCTCACAGCAGCTAACACGGCTCGCCGACGCCTCCTCCTGTGGAGTCAGCAGGTGATCCGCTCCCTGCAAGCCACACATATCCCAGGTGTCCTGAACCAGACAGCCGACGCGCTCTCTCGTAAGTCGACGCCGCGTGGAGAATGGCAACTCCACCCCCGCACACTCTAGCTCATTGGGTGCAGTTCGGGCAGGCTCAGGTAGACCTGTTTGCCTCATTGGACACCACCCATTTCCGCTTCGGTACTCCCTGTCCGAGCCCCACCTTGACACGGATGCTAAGGCACACAACTGGCCCCGGGACAAGCAGAAGTACACCTTCCCCCAAGTGAGCCTCATTGCACAGACCCTGTGCAAGATCAGGGAAGAGGAGCATCAAGTGTTAATAGTTGCGCCATATAGTTGGCCCAACGTGGCTTGATTTTTGGAGCTAATGATTCTGACAACAACTCCCCCCTGTCCGATTCCCCTGACGAAGGACCTGCTTACTTAGGGGAAGGGCACGTTATGGCATCCCAGGCCAGACCTCTTGAACCTCCATATGTGGCCCCTGGATGGGACGAGGAGATCCTGAGTGGCCTAGACCATCACTCAGGTGATGGTTGAGACCATCACTCAGGCTAGGGCCTCGGCCACTAGGTGGCTGTACGCCTATGAGTGTTGCCTCTTCTCGTTCTGACCCACGGAGTTGCTCGATCGGGAACGTGCTATCCTTTCTACAAGAGAGACTTGAGACCAACATCTCCCCTTCCACGCTGAAAGTGTATGTAGCCGCTATTGCCGCTCATCGCCATTCAGTTGCTGTAAAGTCTCTTGGACAGCACAACCTGGTCATCAGGTTGCTTGCAGACGCGAGAAGGTGGAATCCGCCTCGTCCAGGCTCCATACCCTCTTGGGACCTTGAGTGGTCCTAGTGGGCCACAAAAGCCCTCCCTTCGAGCCGCTCGGAGACGTCGCTCTTCCTCATCTCACGATGAAGACCATTCTCCTGATGGCGCTCGCCTCCATCAAGAGGGTAGGAGACCAAGAAGCATTCTCCATGTCCCCTGATTGCCTATAATTTGGGCCCGGTGATTCTCTCGTTATCCTGAGACGCCGGCCTGGCTACGTGCCCAAGGTTCCCACCACTCCCTTTCGGGACCAGGTGGTGAACTTGCAGGTGCTCCCCACCGGGGAGAAAGACCCAACACCATCTGTGTTGTGTCCAGTGCATGCACTGCGCCCCTACTTGAACTGCACGCAGAGCTTCAGCAGCTCTGATCAGCTCTTTGTCGGTTTTGGAAGTCAGCAGAAGGGGACGGCTGTCTCCAAACAGAGAGTAGCGCACTGGATTGTGGATGCCGTCACTATGGCGTACCGATCCCAAGATCGCCCGTGCCCGCTAGCAGTGAGAGCTCACTCCACCCGGGATATAGCCTCCTCGTAGGCACTGGCACAGGGCGTCTCTCTGGCAGACATCTGCAGAGCTGCGGGTTGGGCTATGCCCAACACCTTCTCAAGGACTGACAACCTCCGAGAAGATCCAGTATCAACCGGCAGCCGGTAGGGCGTATGCCTGCGAAAGCACCTTCCCCCCTTCCCATAGGTGGGTCAGTGTGTTACTTAGCCTCCCTTCTAGCCCCACGAGGTGAAGAACAGGCATTCCATCCAACACTAAGCAAGCACCTCCTGCGGGCAGGCTGGGCAAAGCAGCCCTGCCCCTTAGGCCGGGTACCTTCGGAGTTGTCCACATATTGCTCCTAACCGGACCTAGTGCTACCAGACGTTGTAACTCCCCCAGTCGGGGGGTTCCGTATGATGTATCCTCATGATCTGTTCCCACCTTGGTAACCCATAACCTTCCCTAGGTGGACCTCCTCCTTGCGGTTAACTACTTCAGTTTGCATATTTTTCCCATGAGCACTCCCCTGATGGTGAGACCATGCTGTTGTCTCCACTAACTTCTACCGAAGGTAGGAAGTGGTCTCTGTAGTGCATTCTCTATTTGAGGAAGAAGCACTTATCCAGTGGTCTTACAGCACCGTGAGGACCAAAGGCAGAGGCTTACAACCTTTTAAAAAATCTCTGGGACCCCCTACCTACCTAACCACTGGAAGATTCAAATTCTTGCCAGAAACGCCCACTGCAGCAGTCGTAAGAGGCTCTCAGGCTCCTCAGAATTAAACTTGAATGAATGCAGCATGTCGTCTCCGTTAAATACCCGGATATCCGGGGGCGGAGGCCGGCATGCAAGTTTCATTCCCCAATTTCATTGGCCTTTTCTTAGCTAGTTGAAGTTGATCGGTCGGTTCGACACAACGTCTCGTTTCCTCCATCAGAGATCTGAGGTTACATCCGTAACCAAGACAATTTTACGCTTATTTTGCTAACTCGTTTACTTGACATAATGGTTTAGCCCATGGGAGGGGATAGAGTTATTTAAATGCATCATAGTACCATTGTTCGAGAGGGAAAAGACGGGGAGAATTTAGATCATATAGTGAGACTGAGCAGACAGTCTCACTATATGAGACTGTCATATAGTTTGGGGCCTATATGACAGTCTAGTTTGGGGCCAATTCGATGGTTTAGCCAACTTATAAGTATTTTTTTATAGTTATTTTTCACTTTGTATATGGACTTGTAAATATACCTGCTGCGCATTGGGATTCAACTGGCACTTGTAAATATTGGAGATTTGCTTTTAATGGTTTCTTTTCTTTATGACGTCACTAATTTGTTCCTTTCCCTTATGTTGTCCTTTGTCTTTTAATGTTGATTATTGTTTGGAATACATTCTTTAAAGTTGACTTGTTCATGTTGTGGTGTTTCTCTTTTGCAGCAGTGTCATTGCATTCCAACTTAATGTTACGAAGATATCCTTAGCTACAACAGACACGTAACAAAGATCAGGAAACAAAGGAAGATCAGGAAGTTGAGCCGAATGAAGTGGAGTTGGGGATGGAGGAGGGTAATTTGCTAACGAGCAACACGATAAACTGCTGATAGCTGAATTAATTTAAAACGGAACTTGTGATAACGTCATTGTAGCAAATCTCAATAAAATGGAAGGAAGGAGGCGGGAACCGGCAAACATTTAAACATTTAATAAAGTAATATAACAGCCGGCGGCCCCTCACGGACGACCGCCGGCGAACAAAACATAATATAAATACAAACATAACATAAGTTCGGGCCCGGTCCTCTCTCTTCGACGGTCCGGTCGCTCGTTCCTTTTATATTCTCCCATCTCCTACGTGATTCGAGGCCGGTGTGCGCACAGCTGGCGCTAATTCACAATTACTCACCGGACTCGAACCACGGTCTCGCCCCGCCTACTCTACTACAGTCATATTTCTATAAGGTAGATGTGGATAAGACTAATGGGAGCTTGACTAGTGTGACTTGCCAGAACTAACACTCTAGACGGTTTCATCGGATGCACGTGCATGACCTGAAGTTAACCTCGGGTCTTGTGTTTGTTGATCGGCCTGGGGTGCATTTCCCAAAAGGCTTTGTTACAATTGTTACATTTAATGTTTCTTTTGTTGTAACGCTCTGTCCGCCCTTAGGGGCCGGCATGGTGTTTATCAGTCTGTGTGATTTATCTAATTCCTTACAGCTGTGGACCTTTTACGATGCGCTTAAAGGAAGCCGCTTCGTTACACTCAAGGGCGAGACTGGAGCGATCGTCCGGGCAGAGCTGTGCTCCTTTGTAACCTGATTAATTTCTTCCCATTCAATGTTTGTTCCTACCTTATGTAATTTAAATAAAACCCTAGACCGAGCTTTGTGTTGCCTCCCTCTTAATGTTATGGCAGTGGCCGTAACATTAATTGGGGGCTCGTCTGTAACTATTTCTTTGGTAGTTCGTTATTGATCGGTGTGGGAGAAAGAAGATTGGCCGGCCGACTGTTTTGTCCCCGTGGTGATTGTTTGAATCTTTCTGCACAGCGGAAGTAACTACTGTGATTCCATGTGAGTATTTACCCTATGTTTTAGTCGTCGGGTAGGTTTGTGCACCTGCTAACTTGTTATTTTGCCTTTTTTTATTTTTAGTATTTATTCAGAGTGGGGGTACGCTTCAGTTCACCTGTGGCTGATCTTTTCAATGGGATCGGAACGCAGGTGTGTCTGATTTCAGCGTTTAAAGTCGCCTCGAGCCCCTTACACCACTGAAGACTAGGGAATTAAAGTCCAAGCAGGGTAAATACACATGTGTGCCGTGGGATCACTGTGGTTACTGTTTTGGTAATTTAATTAGTTTTGAATTCGTAGTATAGGTTATTTGTTGTAGGCTAGCGGCCAATTTCAGTCTCTGCTTTTCAGGTACATTGTGGATTAAAATCATTGTGCACGTGATTTAGAGGTTCGGGTAGTTACAAACCTTTGTAAAATTCTGGGATTGAAGTTATTTCGTTATCTCTCGTTCTTCGAGGGTCCGGTGGGTAGAAATGACTTCTGTAGTGGATACATTTCGAGATAATCCATCTGAACAGCTGCTTTTATTGTGTACGAAGGAACAGTTATTGCAAATTGCAGAGTTCGAAATCGCTCCGAAACATAAGACTTTAAAAGAAAGTTTGCAAAACGTCCTTAAAGGTAGTCTGGTTGAGTTGGGTGTTTTAGAAGCGCCTTTACGAGATAGGAATGATGTGGAGGAGGTAACTGGTTAATCACCAGGTAAAATCCCTATTAAATTAAAGGAATTGGCACTTAAAGAGAAGGAAGTAGAGTTAGAAAATGCCAAATTGGATTTGCGAAAGCGTGAGCTCGATCAACAGTTTGCTTTGAGGACAATGGAATTGGAGATGGGCGCCAAGGCGACCGTTGCGGCCGCTGTTGAGTTTGATGTTGGCTGAAATCGCAGGATGGTTCCGCTGTTTTGTGAGAGGGACGTCGCGAAATATTTTTGCCATTTTGAGAAAGTAGCTGCTTCTTTAAAGTGGCCTGAAAACGTCTGGCCGTTGCTTTTTACAATGTGTGGTTACTGGTAAAGCGCAAGAAGAGTATGGCTTGTTATCTATACAGGAATCTGGTGACTATAAAACCGTTAAAGCTGCTATTCTAAAAATCTACGAGTTGGTACCGGAGGCGTATAGACAGCGTTTTAGGCATCATATAAAGCGTCCAGATCAAGCGTACGTTGAGTTTGCGAGTGAAAAGGAAACTTTATTTGATCGTTGGTGCGCCTCTCAGAAAGCTGATGATAAAGAGCAAGTTAGACAGTTAATTCTTATGGAAGAATTTAAAAATTGTCTACCGGCTGCTATTTCTACGTACCTTAATGAGCAGAAAGCAGACACACCTTCCACAAAGCTGCTATCTTAGCTGATGACTACATATTGACTCACAAAGTCACGTTCAAGGAGAAACCTCGTGATAAAAGTTTTGTTGAGCTGCCTGGTCCAATGTAAGTCCTTCAGTTCTACGTCTGCAGTTTCGAGGAATGACAGGGTCTGTTTCTATTGTAAGGTTCCTGGTCATCTAATTGCAGACTGTCCAGCTCTGAAGAGGAAGTCAAATTCAAAACCGTTTGGTTTGATCTCTTTGGATACTAGTATTAAACCTGACCGGCTTACACCCACGGTTGATTGTGATGCTAGAGAAACTGGTTATGAACCTTTTTTGCACTGTGGTACTGTAACCATTCCCAGTTTAAATGAGTCTGTGTCCGTACGTATTCTTAGCGAAACTGGTGCCAGCGTCTCACTCATTTTAGAGGGGGTGTTGCCGCTGACTGAAGAGACATCTACAGGTGGTGCTATTGTAGTACGTGGTGTAGAAATGGGCGTTATGGAGGTTCCGTCACATAGAATTTATTTTCAATCTAAATTGGTAACGGGTGACGTTGTAGTGGGTGTTCGTCCATTTCTTCCGGTTCCCAATGTTACATTCATTTTGGGAAATGATTTAGCTGCCGATAATGTGTGGAGTGATGTAAATGTACCACCTGAAGTTGTTTCTGTTCCGCTCGTAACTGACACAGAGGATTGTGTGCTCGAGTATCCTGACGTGTTCACTGCGTGTGCAGTTACGCGGTCTATGGCTAAATCTGCTGATCGTCTTCTTGCAAACGAGCTGGATTTGTGCGATACGTTTAATGGAAGTCTTAATGTGAATGAATTGTCTTCGGTGCCTCTGCAGGAAAACGTTGATCCAGGTCCTGTGAGTGCTGATAGCAAAGATCCTGTTGATTTGGCGTTGTGTCCTGAAGAATTGGTTGTTGCTCAAGGGGCAGATGTTTCTCTTGCCCCGCTGCTTGAATTGGCTGAAACTGCGCAGGAGAGTGGGCTTGCGCCCAAGGCGTATTTTCTTAGAATGGGATTTTATTGAGAAAATGGGTGTCTCCAAAATCTTCTGATGACTGCAACACGGTCAGCCAAAATGCAGTTCCAACAGGATTCATAGCGTTGCACACAATGGTCTGGCTGGTAATCTAGGTGTTGCAAAGATGTATGACCGGATTCTGCGAAATTTTTATTGGCCGGGTTTAAAACGGGATATTTCACATTTTTGTCGGACTTGTCACGTTTGCCAAGTGGTGGGGAAGCCTAACCAGGTTATTCAGCCTGCGCCGCTTTTCCCAATCCCCATGGTTTCGGAACCATTTGAGCATGTAATCATTGATTGTGTTGGACCTTTACCATGTTCAAAATCTGGGTATAAGTACCTTTTAACTATGATGTGCACGACTACGCGTTTTCCAGAGGCAGTTCCCTTGCGTTCCATTACGACCAGGGTGATTATTAAGGCTCTCATAAAGTTTTTTTTTATTTTTGGGTTGCCAAAAGTAGTACAAAGTGACCTTGGAACGAACTTTACATCACGATCGTTTTCTCAAGCACTAAAGCGACTCGGTATTAAGCATAACGTCTCTACTCCTTATCATCCTGAAAGCCAGGGTGCACTAGAGAGGTTTCATCAGACGTTAAAATCGATGATGCGTTCTTATTGTTTTGAGCTAGGAAGGGACTGGGAGGAAGGCACTCCCTGGTTGCTTTTTGCTTCACGAGAAGTGGTGCAGGAGTCCCTTGGGTTTAGCCCAGCTGAGCTGGTCTTTGGACACACACCGCGCGGTCCTTTGTCGGTGTTAAAAGAAAAGTGTCTCTCTGATTCAAAAAGGACCTTTCTTCATGAGTATGTTTCTCAATTTCGTGCACGGTTGTCCCGAGTTTGCGAGTTGGCTAAGAAAAATCTTGGAAAAACGCAGGAGAAGATGAAAACTTGGTTCGACAAGAAAGCTAGAGAACGAAATTTTCATCCTGGTGACAAAGTTCTGGTGTTGTTACCAATGCTTGGTGGGTCATTGCAAGCTTGTTACGCTGGTCCATATGTGATTAAAAAGAAGCTGTCTGACCGAGATTATGTCATCAATACTCCTGATCGTCGTTGAAGCTCCAGAGTTTGCCATGTTAACATGATTAAAGCCTATTACAAGAGAAATGTTGAGGTCGGTAAGGTAGAAAAGGCTGAATCTTTAGCTCCAGAGTCAAAAATATCTGCTGTTGGATTGCTCGTATCTGAGAGCATGGAAGAGGCAGATGTTGGTCCATCCAGATGTGTAGTTGAGGGCAGATTGAAAAATTCGGAGATGCTCTTAATTTTCCCCAGTCAACTAACGCATTTGTCTCCAGCTCAGGTAGCTGATGTTATGGAATTGATTCATTCGTTTCCAATGTTGTTCGGGGACGTTCCGGGACAGACCTCCGTTATTGAGCACGATATTGATGTGGGTCTAATTTCACAGATAAAACAGCACCCTTATCGTGTTAGCCCACTTAAACAAGCTCATTTACAAAAAGAAGTGGAGTATATGTTGGAAAATCACATTGCAGAGCCCAGTTCCAGCCCGTGGAGTTCGCCATGTTTGCTGGTACAGAAGTCAGATGGCATGTTTCGATTTTGTACTGACTATCGACGTGTCAAGTTTTTCATAGGCTGGCTGGGGCTAAACTCACTGTTAATTTGAGTAAGTGTGATTTCGGAAAGGCTACCATTGTGTATCTGGGAAAGGTCATTGGCAGCGGTCAAGTAGGTCCCGTGGCTGCAAAAGTTGCAGCCATTTGTGATTTTCAACCTCCAACGGACCGCAGACAACTGAGACGTTTTTTGGGCATGGTGGGATACTACCGCTCGTTTTGCAAAAACTTTGCAACTGTAGTTTCTCCACTTAATGATTAATTAAGTCTGATCAGTGGACATTCGAAGATGTAAAATCTTTGTTAATTTCGTCACCTGTGTTGACTGCCCCGGACCATTCGAAACCATTTAGTCTCGCGGTAGATGCTAGTGATGTTGGTGCAGGAGCTGTTCTCCAGAAGAGAGGTGCCGATGAAATGGATCACCCTGTGTGTTACTTCTCTAAGAAGTTTACCTCTGCGCAACGGAATTATTCTACTATCGAGAAGGAGGCTTTGGCGTTGGTTCTTTCGGTCCAACATTTTGAAGTGTACCTCTCTAGCTGCCATCCGATTGTTGTGTACTGTGATCACAACCCGCTCGTTTTCCTGAATTCTATGCAAAACAGTAACCAACGTCTCATGCGCTGTAGTTTGTATTTGCAGCCATACAACCTCGACATCAAGCATGTCAGGGGCCGAGATAATTTGGTTGCAGATGCACTGTCACGGATGGGGTGGGCTGCGTAGGTGAGGTCTTTGTATTGTTTTTTGTTTTGATGGAGGAAGGTGTTACATGTGTTACATTTAATGTTTCTTTTGTTGTAACGCTCTGTCTGCGCTTAGGGGCCGGCATGGCGTTTATCAGTCTGTGTGATTTATCTAATTCCTTACAGCTGTGGACCTTTTACGATGCGCTTAAAGTAAGCCGCTTCGTTACACTCAAGGGCGAGACTGGAGCGATCGTCCGGGCAGAGCTGTGCTTCTTTTGTTACCTGATTAATTTCTTCCCATTCAATGTTTGTTCCTACCGTATGTTATTTAAATAAAACCCTAGACCGAGCTTTGTGTTGTCTCCCTCTTAATGTTATGGCAGTGGCCGTAACAGCTTACATAAATCATGCTTTTGAGCAAGGTATGCAAGCAACATGCAGTGCTTTATATATCAATCATTCTAAATATACACATTCAATTTAACATCTTTTAGTATGTCAAGAATATAGCAGTGTTGTTTTTTCAAGTGCATATGCGCCTGGACCTATGTACTCTGGGCCCTGGGGAATCCCTGGGCGGAGTAACGTAGGAGGAAACTTATTTTGGGAGTTAATTATCTTGAAACAAAACTATAGTATGCAAAAATACGATAACAAAATAGTTTTCAGATGCAGTGTACAATATATACAGCAATATTTTAAATCAATCTAAACAGATTATTTGGAAACGGCATTACTCAACCAATAATGTGACATCACTAACTATGTTTTTGAACCAATGTGGTTCAAACGTCACATGTGCAACAAAGTTACTATGTTTTTGGAAAACAGTTGTGAGTAGCTGGTTAGTTTCTCAAACGATGCTTCGTACTATGGTGGTTAACCAGAGAGTTATTTCGTGGTTCAGGAAAATAACACTGGCTATACATATATTTAACTTGCTAGCTAATATTATTTACTTATGGTGTTTTTTTGGTTGTCATCAGAAATAATCAACATGGACTGTCATTTGCAGATGTGTACCGGAAGTTAATTTTTAGGTCACAAATGCACAGTAATGTTTGTTTATGTTGTTGCTTTTACTGACTTGAAAGGCCTTGTTTTTGCTGTCATTACATAACTTAAGTACAACAAAGAATAAAAAATAAATATATTTTTTAAATTTGTGTACTTCATGAAGCATAAAATTACATCGCAGGAGGAAAGTAATAATTGTCCTTAAGCCTCTCTTGACAGAAATCCATGTCAAATATGATGCTGCCTGATGGGGTTAAAGCTGTGATATTACCCAAAGTCATTCATCTTCTCACTGTAGTTCAAGTTAGTGTTTCTACAGGTGCTTCTCGAGTGTTGATTAAGATGTGGTTCTGCAGGACTCTTATTACATGCTTTGCAGTTTCGTGACCTCCACATCAAAATCCTTCACTGCACAGATTTGACAGATATTTGCAAAGAGAGAGTAACATGTGGCTCCGATGTTATAACAAGCAGAATTTTAAGTGTTATGAATATATGAAAAGGTAACGGTCGGAACATTTGGGCCCAGTGTTTTTCCAGGTTGTGGGAAGGTGGTGTGACAACTCTCAAATTTACTCTTTTAGCTTATTATTAGCAAGTTTATTTTTTCTCAGATGAGCCAAGAAACTTTCAGTGGCTTTAAGAAATGTTCTTGTTGGAGCTGCTTCATCAAGCGTAAATGGGTTCTGACAAAGCGGGGCATTATGGGATAATCCTTCTGTTATCCGAATGCTGGGAAGGTGCAAGAAAAGTGCCGTATCTCACATAAGCGCTCATTTACTTTCTCTCTTGCTCAAACCTTTTTTCTACAATTACCCATGGTTGCCCGTGTCTAGTTACTTGCTTCCCTGGCACGACTGACCATTGTTGCTGCAATGCTAATCCCAGCCTGGAAAAATACATCTCTCAGACAAATATTTGTCTATGCTTCACATCTGCTCAATGCCTCCATCAGGGCAAATGTCTCTGCTGATCTTTAACAATGAGCAGCCATTAATGTGCACCGTCACACGTACCAATGAGCTTCAAGTGTGCGAGATGATGTTCAGGTCTGAGATCTCTGTCTGAGCTCAGTGTGTATGATATATGAGAGAGAGTGAACCTCTGTAGGTTCAATGAGTAGCTAACAGACACCATATGGATAATTGCTGTATACAATTTTGCTGTTTTAATTCCGATCGCTTTATCGAATGTGCTTATATTGTAAATTTAGCGTGACACCAAACTAAAGGTTTCACAAACATTCTCCAATCCACGATTGTTTGGACAAACAAGTAGCCTAGTCTCACGCAAAATTTAGATGGTTGAGCAAGAAACTGACATTTTATTGACAGGATACTCAATGCAAAGGGCAGGTTAGGACAACCTCAGTAACCTCTGCATATATACTTTACAATAGTGACCAAAATTTATGTCTGGTGGTATATTTGTGCAACATTTGCTTTTTATACTCTCTCGTGTTCGATTAAACCATCAAAATAGGAGTTGTTTGTAACAAGAAGGAAGAGAACACAACACTTTCAAGATCAATTCTTTGGTAAGAAACTACAGTATATCATGTGTATCAAAAAATGGGTTTTATTCTTACATACAAAAAAAGCTTTCCATCTGTTAGCAATATCTGTTGATCCTCTCTTGTAGGAATATTATATAGTAATTCTCCTGGGCCATGTAAACTATGCACATGTGTTGTGCAATTATTGCCAAGCCTGCTAAAAGGAATAGTTTACCCTCAACTTAAATTCTGTCATTATTTACTCACCCTCGTGTCATTTGAAACCTGTTTTGATAAATCTTTCTTCCGCAGAACACAAAAGAAGATATTTTGAAGAATGTTGGTCACATAAAACCAACATTCATAAAAATATCTTCCTGTTCTGCAAAGAAAGAAATTCATAAAGGTTTGAGTAAATCATGAAAGAATTTTCATTTTTGGGTGACCTACCAATCCAACACTCATACATAATTTTTAATGCATCTTCAATAAAATATTTGCATAAAGAGATCACTTTTAGCGAACACTGAACATGCAGAAACTATACCACATGGTTTTAAAAAGCATCTTTCTCTATAAAAAGGGCCATGTAGTAAATATAAATATAGTAAATAATTGAATTTTCTATATTTTATGAAACTAACTTTTGGATTGTTGTGATTGACATCACAGCTTCAGACAGTAGGGAAGAACACTGTGGGTATGCTTGCCGTGGAACGGCTGCTCTGAAGTCATCATGGCATTTACAGCCCTGCTGATTCATTCAAAGACTTCAGTGTTCAAAGATAAATCACTGTAGCAAATGCTGTGTACCTTCAGGGAAGAGGAGGGGTGGCATCTGCTATTGCAAACAGATGGTTGTCTCCAGGTTTTATACACTTCCTTGGTTCAAACAAACCACGACAGCATCACATTATTTACACTCTTTGGTTAGTCAACTAAATACAATTCTCTTCGCACATTAAAGGGGTCCCATTTTTGGACATTGATCATGTTTCAAAGTCTTTATTATGTTTATTTGCTAAACAATAGATGTTTATGTTTCGATTTTCAAAAAATGCTTTATATATTACATATTTCACCTGTGTTTTAAACCAGGGGTTCTACACCTTTTGCAACACACAAAGGACTGTTTAAAAACATTCAGAGGACCACATTTCCAAATATGATAGTATGAACACAAAATATTCAAGAAGTACAGTTATATACTCTGCTGTTAATCTGTTACGCCACAATAGCAGACATAGTCAAGTCAGCTATATAGATGAAAACTGTCCTTGTATAATCATAGAAAAGACTTGGCAGGTTTATTCGGTAACCATTTATTCCTGTAACAATAACAGGGCAGGTCAGACCAATGACTGTGTCAGACACACAAGGGGGAATAATCTCTTCCATATCCTATCCCAGACATCCAGAATTTAGTTATTCACCTTTTGTACCAACAAAACAGATACTACATTGTTTTACATACGAAAAAAAAAAAAAAACATGTTAACAATACAACACCAGATCAAGGCATATACCTGTAACAGGTCAGACACACAAGAGGGGAACACTATTAATTAGCAGAAATGCTCTTTCACACCAAGTTACTGTTATAATGATCAAATACAATTGGTGTTATGAGCATTATAAACGGTTTAAAACATCTAAAACTGTTTAATATCTTACATATTCAAAAAACTTCATTTCATACATATAATTTGTATTATGTTATTTTTTTTATTCAACTGGAGAAACTCAACACATTAGACCCCTTCCCACACATCCCAAATCCTAAATGGTGTGTCACAGACCAACAACACAGTTTTCATCAACAACCACTTTAGGACCATTAATAAATCCTAACATATTGGCATGAAATGGTTTTGGAGCAGCTCGCATGAGAAAAACGATATATACAGAGACAAACATTTATTCATACCAAAAGTTGGCATTCATTGTCAACGCTCATGTCAACAATCCTTCTAGCCACGGTGTAATCGGAAAGTGGTACTGTTCCCAAGGGAATACACATACTTAGAAACAAATGTAAAATGCAATGTAATGGGTCAGTTGTGGTCTATTGGTTTGAGAGTTTGACTCTTAATCAGAAGGTTGCCGTTTTAATTCTCAGTGCCACCAGGAAATGACTGAGGTGCCCTTGAGCAAGGAACCTTACCCCTGATTGCTCTGCAGTGATAGCTGCCCACTGCACCCTACCTGTAAATCGCTTTGGATTAAAGCATCTGCCAAATGAGTAAATGTAAATGTTGTAAAAGACCACACATTGGCCCAACAACGGAATCCAATAGTGTGGTTGAAGGGATCTCGTGTTCTGCTTCTCCTCAGCACTTCAACATGAAGTTATTCAAGAACTGTTACAAAATTAATTTAAATTTGTATGACTCTGTGGTTAAGACTGATCTGACTCCAATTTCAATATAATATAAAATAACTTATATGTCATTTCAAATGTATCTGTTGATAAGCGTTAATTTATCTATAAATCTTCATATTTTAATATTTAATATTAGAGTTATTCTTTCGATTTGGACCTGCAGTCGCTCAGAGTCTCACGCCGGCCGGGCCCATGGATCTCACGGACACAAAAAAAGTTCAGATCTCTAGTCAGAGGTTGTAAACTAATATCATTAAGTTTGGCCGCGATATGCTTGCTCAGAAACATAACAATAGTTATTTTAGTCACGATCATGCAACTTGCTAGGCCAGATGATAGGTGGAAATCATGTGAGCTTTAGCAATGCTCCTTTAAAAAATCTAGTATAAACTAGCCCTACCTATCCTGCACATAGATTTTGCGGTAACTGAACAGGTTCCATTCAATCTACTTGTAATAACAAACTTTGAAGAATTCAGATAATATTAACAATAACAATTGATTACACCAAGCAGGCACAACATTAATTAAAATCATAAAATGTGTATACAAAGAAATTCCTAATTTACTATGCAAAGATTATCAACATAGTATGAGAATAAAAATAAAACCACAAAGTTTATCATACCTGGTAAAATCGAGACACACAGTTGCAGTGTGGGGAGTTCTAGTTACAGATGCTTCCAATGATCAAGTCCTGAAGAGATGAAGTGGATGAGAGAGGTGTGATAAGAAGAGTTCAGTTCATGGACATCAACCCCTGATGGGAGGAAAGGATATCATTCCTCATGATCTAGCAACAAATGGTGTGTGATTGTTTTGTGTCCCAGCTTTACAAACAACCTTAATTCTTAGCACTTTTCCAGCTGCCTTACAATTTAATGCCAAATACTTAAACGCAAATCATTTACTTGGTGTAATTAAATGTTCCATACATATCATTTCATCACTTCTATAACAATGATAAACCATGGTTCTCAACAAATCTCAGACAGATTTGCCAAGCCAAGGAGGATTCCTACAGAAAAGGGGACAAAGTCTTGTACAGGCAGGCTCGGAACACATTGACAAAGTTGATCAGAGTGCCGAAGAGAAACTACTCTAAAAAGTTGGAAAACCAGGTTTCAGCCAATGACCCTGCATCTGTGTGGAAAGGCCTTAAAGACATCACTAACTACAAGCCACCATCCCTCAATTTTGCAGGCAATCAAAATCCTAGTCAATGAGCTTAATTACTTTTACTGCAGATTTGCGAATGCTAATTTAACACATCACACCAACTCTGACATTCTCTCTACACAAGACCTATCACCTCCGTCACCCCACCTCCTGCACTTCAGATCAGTGAAGAGGATGTGTGCGCAGAGTCTTTAGGAAACAGAAGACAAGAAAAGCACCAGGCCCAGATGGTATCTCCCGAGCCATGCTATTCAACTGGCCTTCATCTTCTCAAAAATCTTCAACAGATCACTGGATCTGTACACAGTTTCTTCCGGTTTCAAGCGCTCCACCATAATCCCAATCCCAAAGAAACCCAAAATCAAACGACTGAATGACTACAGACCCATCGCTCTCACATCTGTGGTCATGAAGTCATTCGAGCGTCATTTGGCTTATCTGAAGGACATCACAGAACCCTTACTGGACCCCCTGCAGTTTGCCTACAGAGCAAACAGGTCTGTTGAGGATGCAGCTAACATGGTGTTGCATTTTGTACTGAAACATCTCGATAGTCCTGGGACCTATCTAGGGATCCTGTTTGTGGACTTCAGCTCCGCTTTCAACACCATCATCCCATCACTGCTCCAGACAAAGTTAACCCAGCTATTTGTTCCTGTGGATCACCAGCTTTATGACAGACAGGCAACATTTCGTGAGAATGGGGAAACTCACATCCAGCACAATCAGCACTGGCGACCCCAGGGATGCGTTCTCTCCCCACTGCTCTTCTCCCTGTGCACAAATGACTGGATTGCCCAATAACTATCGGTTAGACTTCTGAAGTTCGCAGACGACACCAAACTTATTGGCCTCATCCAGAATGGTGTCTGGTTCAGTCATAACAACTTGGAGCTGAACACGCTTAAAACAATGGAGATGATTGTGGACTTAAGGAGAAACCCCCCTGCACTCCCCCCTCTCACCATCATGATCAGCACTGTGCATTCAGGTTCCTGGGCACCACCATCTCTCAGGACCTGAAGTGGGACAATCACATTGGCTCTATTGCTAAAAAAGCCCAGCAGAGGTCTTCTTACATCATCTGAAGAAGTTCAACCTACCACAAACCCAATCAAACAGTTTTACTTAGCAGTCATAGAGTATGTCCTCTGCATATCCATCACTGTCTGGTTTGGCTCAGCCACAAAGTCAGACATCAGAAGACTACAGAGGATGGTTCGGACTGCTGAGAAGATCATTGGTGCTCCCCTGCCCACCCTTCAAGAACTGTATTCATCCAGAGTGAGGAAAAGGGCTCAGAAAATCACACTGGACCTCTCACATCCAAGCCATAATCTCTTCACAATGCTGCCATCTGGTCGGCACTACAGAGCACCAAAACAACCAGACACAAAAAAAGCTTCTTCCCTCAGGCCATCTACCTCTTGAACAGTTAAAGGTTTTTTACATGCAATTAAGAACTTGCCTTCAAAAAAATGACGTGCAATTAATGTGCAATAATAACAAAGTGCAATTTTAAATATACCCGGCAGATAATGTTTATTTTTATACAACTTTTTCTGTATTATTATATTTCAATCTGGTGTATATAACACATACCTTTTACAAAAATAGTCTATTCTTATTTTTTACATACACACATAGCTTTACTCTCTATAGATTTACTCTTATGTTTATCGTGTTATATTTCTTAATTTTTTATACCCATAGGCCCTTATTTAAATCATCTGTGTAACTGTATTCTATTGTTTGATGGTCTCTGTGTACTGTTGTTGCTGATTCTGTGTACTGGATGCTCCGGTCACCAAAACAAATTCCTTGTATGTGCAAACATACTTGCCCATAAAGCTCTTTCTGATTCTGATAATGAGTAGAGGACAGCGCTGGTTTTCTTTTGGCTGACTTTGTTGCATTTCACGTTATGCTCTTGTTTGTGCATAAGTTAACATAGGCATATAAAAACGTTTGAGCTTGCCTTTGTAATGTGTTTCGGGGTTTTACCGGCGATCGTGAAGGAAAATAAGACGCTTTGTAAACCACGTGGAGACAAAGAATATATGTCTGTGCTTGCTTACCCTTCTCCCAGAGTTTTCTCTTCCGCTTAGAGAAGCAGCACATGCGCGCAAACTGATGTCCGCGAGGAGGGACAAGAATATTTTAGTCTAGTTTTTATTAGTTGACGAAAATGTCAGTATATTTTTATTACAGTTTTCGTTATCATGCATTCACTTTTATTTAGCGATCATCTTGTTTTCGTCAGTGAAAACATGTCGTTAACGACTACTTTGTCTTCGTCAACGAAATTAACACTGTATGCTATTCACTGACTAAATATAAAGAACTGAAATTCAATTAGACCTCCCCTTTAATGTCCAGGATGGGACAAAGCATTTTAACATCAAACATCAGGAATTTATGAACTGAGGAAATGTCAGTATAGCACAAGAGAGTTCCGATTCTCTCTGGGTTTTCCATCACAAAAGAACTGAAGTAATTAAGGATCCATTGCTTACTGATTGATCCTGTTTTCCTTGGAGCAAAATAGTCAAAAGAGGTTTCGGAGTCATCTACATCTAACAATAACAACAACAACACTGACAAGAGTAAAAAAGGTACAACGAACACAAAACAGGAATAGGAAGTAGCCAGCAGCGTAAACAAAAAGCACTTAAGGGGCTTAATTTCAACCATGCTTCCCCTTTGAAAAACAAAGACCGGTACTTACTATAACAAGACATTGGTCAATATCTTAAAGACATATGGGTGGCTGTCAGAAAGAGTAAAATTAATCTGTTTAATAACTCAGTGAACTACTTCCTCTAGTCTTAATGTGACCACTCAGTGGTAGCATCTGCCATTTTTACAGAAGAATATTAAATGTAGCTTCCGAACTAGAAGATTCTAACACAAGGGAATAACTAAATATAAAATGTAAAAAAAATATTGTTCCCTTGATTCATGAAAATAACACAATTGTGTTATTAAGTCAAAACCCAGAAGAAAGACTTCAAAATATTTCCACAAGAGCAACTAAATATTTTATTAATTATTTTAAAATAAGGTAGTCAATGTTTGCTTATTTTTTTTATTCAAATAAAACTGGTTTACCTTGTTGACAAATAATTTTGTCCTTTAAATACCTATGAAGTGTAGTGTTTTGTCCATTTTGTCCCATACACCTTTTAGCCGCTATACTTTACATCAGACATTAGTACATAAAGTGTAGACGAGAGGCTAACAGTGAAAATTTCTTGTGTACTTTTCCTGCATGTTTTAGTTTTATATCTCATATTGGTTTGGGAAGTAAGTGCTTGGAAGTGTCCAAGCAATCTGAAGAAAATTTTACTATGCATTCATTTCAAATGCCTACTGACAGAGTTCTTACAGTAATCCTTAAAGGTCCTCTTTCAAAGCACAACTTCATTAAGAGATGAGTTGTGTCCAGACAAGGGTCAAATCAATGAATTGTGTCCAGACAAGGTAGAAATATCATATGGCCATAAGTGCTCAATAGAGTGAAACATTAGCTTGGTATTGGCTTGTCATGTAGACATTTCCAGTTTGATTTGTATGCACAGGTGATTGCTGACCTCTGAAACGTCATGTTAAGAGGATGGTGAATGCACGTTTTTTATGGCATGCTGAATCTTCACAACAACAACCGGTTATATCTTTACCTGTCAGCAAACGGAGACAAATCTATAAGCATGAGCACCTTGGTGATAAGAAGACTCAATTAGCTTCCATGCTAAATGTTTCACTAACACGTAATCTTATTGCAGGCCATCTACTGAAGGTGTCCTGCCTAATGAACATTGTGTGTTGAAGCACGGATGATCGGTGTCTAAACAGTTCCATGTTTAAGTGCGTCACCGGTAGATGATGTCATTGGCTTAACTGAAAAATGGTCCAAGCATACTGTATATCCAGCTGGAATGAGTTGCACACACACAAAAAATATGAGCAAATTGATCTTGGTTTCATGTCTATTAGTATAATGATGGTTTTGATGATGTCACATGAGTAAGTCATTAGACAAATTTGAACGGTTGGTTCAAAGACCAGGAATTATTTTCAGGCGTGACATCACCATGGGTGTAAATCCGAGGGTTGTCCCCCCCTCGATCAATTAAATTCGCTATTGTCATAAATATATTTATTTTAATCTAATCTAATTGTGTAATTAGGAGAAAATACAAAAGCAAAAATGCGTTTTAAATTTAGAAACTGTTGAGTTCCCCATCCCCTGCCTCTCAAAATGGTTTGGCCCAATGCCTGCTCTCCACGTTCATCTCACCTGCGCATTGAGCGCACACATTCAGTCAGGTATGCGGCGCAGTTCATCAGTGGTTGTTGAACTCCAGTAAGAAGGATATTTTATTCACTTTAAATGAAATGATTCTCTATAATGTAGTTGATGCTGATTCATTAATACATTAGTTGTTTAAAAAAATGCTGATTACCGATGTACTTTTTCATGAATCTGCTATGTTAGCGATTAAAACGTTAGCTTGTTACATAGGACGTCACACACTGCAACTGACACGCCGAAGCCGTTTCGCATTCATTGTTATATTTTAAGCGACCTGACATGATGTGAACATTCACCGCCACAATTAGCCACCGATCCCGCCATTCAGGTCCCGTGTCACACACTGCCGCAAACATACCGGTTACAGTTTTGTGATGTTGGCACTATATCTAGCGTCCACAAAAGGTGCACAGCTTGCATTCAGTTGGAGAGGATCGTTTTCTCAGCATCTAATGTGTGCAGAATGTACGCGGCGGATAAACTAAACATTCAGTTTACTGAATCTCGGGCGATTCATCAACGAGTAAAACACAGAATGTAAGTTTGTTTGGGTACACGAACATGAAGAAAGTTTGTTGGCGGAGATTGGGCACTACAGGGGAAAATAACAACCACTCAATAATGTCGATGTACGGTGACTTTGTCAAACAATGTTGCAGTATAAATCAGGATATAAAAATTGACTCAATGTCAACATGTAGTATCATGGGTAGTTCCTGTCTTCACAACAAAGACAAAACATATATATAAATGGAAAAAAGCTTTATTGTTTTCAGTTCAGTAATAATATGACTGCAAGTCTGCATGATAAACCTATAAACGCAATGCTTGTTGTCGCTTAGTGTCGTAGCATGTACAATTTTAACTGTAATATTTGTGTCCCCTTAAAAATTGCTCTTGAGAAATTTTATATGTATCGTCCCCCCCTACTGATAAATGAGATTTACGCCCATGGACATCACTGATGTTCTGCCAACATATTTCTCAAAGCTTCCACGAAACTGTTAAATTGTGTGTCACAATATGTCTGTTGAGGCTTCTATGACAAAAAAAATCAGAAACATTAAAATAAAATGCTTTTCTAAATGAAAAGGCGTCAGACTTCAAAAACAATTGTTTTCAATCAATAACACCGAAAAACCCAGTGTACATAATATTTTCTGCACTGTGATATTTAAAACAATGCATATTTTTCATACTGTGTTCCACAAAAGAGAGTCATATACAGGTTTTGAGTCATACAATACATGAATGTTTATTTTTGGTTGAACTATCCCTTTAACAGTTACTACCATTGTCCATGTTGGATATAAAAATAATCTATTAAAAAATCTACTAAAGTTTGTGGTTTAGGATTAAGGAAGAATAGTAAAAAACACACTTTTAACAGCAGGAGCACAGATACATGTCCATTCTTGCCCTGTGCCTGCATTTACTATTATGAAATGTGAGCAATGTTCCGCAGCGGAGAGAGAGGCAGATGCAATCAGCCTATGTCTCGCTTTCAATCTTGCATGCTTCTCTAAACAGACCGATAGCCATTCTGTCCTTCTAACTGACATGTTTTTTTTAGATCACGATTTTTTCAACGTTCCCATCTCTCTTTCACTGTCTCCTGGATTCTACTGAAGCATTAACCAGCAGAGCCGCATTGCTGTGGCTGTAGGTTCAAATCACTGAAGCAAAACACAGCAAGCCATTTGAAGTTCCCATAGTCCTATTCTTGGCACTTATTGTAGTTAGCTGTGAAAATATTTGCGTATTAGAAGCCCATAAACTGAGAAAACACTTCTAACACAAAATCCCCATATTCAGTACATATAGCCAAGTGTTGACAATGATCCAGTGGCTGTACAGAGCTGTTGTTGTGCATGTGCAAATCATCACACGCTAATATGTTAGAACATTTTTATCTCCGGTCTTTGGTCCTTACAAGACCAACAAAAATAGTCTTAACAATTTTTTTCTTTTTTTTCCAGGGGTGGGTGGGGGTATGTGTTATCAGCAATCAGCTACTCCAAAAACTCATTACAGCATGCACGAGCTGGCGCCAGAGACCCCACCAAACAAAAGACAGGAAAACTTTTATACTGTCTTGAGCAAATAGTTTTAAATGCAGCTTTGGATTCCAGTGAAAAAAACACACATGAAGAAGTTTCTCAAAACGCATGTAGGAATAACACGCAAGATGTCTGGTTCTGTTGAAGACCTTACAGTGATTCAACAATCAAAACAAAGCAGACAAAGTACATAGTGGAAAGTAAACTAGACCCGAGGTGAAGCAAAATAAACCCAGTTCTGCCCACAGAACGCTGGATAAATATGGCACAAATAATGCCAGACTGCTCTGCACTCCTACTGTTCTCTCAGGATGTGCTTGCTCTCACTCTTATTTTAAACCTCTATGACTATTGGAGAATGTGGTTAACCAAACAACAGTGGTACTCATTCACTTCTATTGTATGGACAATCCCTAAGATTCAAAATAAACCATTTTACCACTGCCATATCACCGTATGTACAGTAATATGGAGCAATCTTGCAAAATGTACGTTTATTTAATAACATATAAATCGTATTGAATTATGCATGGATCATATACTTTCTGTAAAACTCTGATGAAGATTAATTATGTACATCCTTTATGTATTTAATTTAATTTATGTCTGCACATCCCTGTGCCTGTATTTGGGTGCTTTAGTTGAAAAACTTATATGCAAGAAACATGTCAGATCATGATGATGATTTGTTAACTGACATAAGTTATGATTAATGATTTATATATTTTGTGCTGAGCCTGAGGGTCCGTGTAGTATTTTCATCCCAGCCGGCCGGGATGAAAGACTTGAGGCATTATGCCAGGGCGAGTGACGTCATTACGTCAGGGCATAAAAGAATCAGTGAACCGGTTCATTGAATAGAATTGTTCAAAAGATCCGGCTCACATTAAGGAGCCGGACTACCCAACGCTATTTAAAAAATCTTCTTTTGCGTTCTGCTGAAGAAAGAACATCATACATGTTTTAAATGATAAGAGGGTGAGTAAATGATAACAGAATTTAAATTTTTGGGTGAACCAAAACTTTAATGCAAATATTTGTTATTTTTTTTGCATTTAAATATTTTGAATCATTACATTTTTTAATAAGCATATTTCATTTGTCATACACCATTGTAACTAGTCTTTTTAACAGTGATCTCACATATGCACTATAGGGAATCTGAAAGTCCATAAGAATTTTTTTTGTATATTAATAAATAAAACGCTTTATAGTTAAAGTCTATTTTTCACCGCTGTCCCTCTTCTCACAAAATGACTGGATTTCTTCCGGTCTATATAAAGTCCCTCTTTCAGAAACGCTCGGATTGGTAAAGGTGACCAGGTCTGTCGTGTTTGTTTCTCCGCTTAGACAGAGACATTAAGAGAGAAAGTTACATCAACTTCGTTGACTCCAATGAAATTTGGGAGAACCGGGGCGATTTGGCCTGCTGCCAGCCAGCTGTGGCTTTTTTTACAGACAAATGTCAATAGCATGTTATTGTTACCCAAACGTACATTGTTCGCATGCAGATATTTTTTGCTCTCGCTCAAGTGCGTGAGTGCTGCCTATGCTCAGGAAATCAAAAGAAATCCAGGTGCATGGACAGCATCTTCCACATGCGAGCGGAGAGCATCCAAGGGCGCGCGTCTAGTTCTACAAGAAAGACTCAAGAGATGAGAATAATTGACAATAAACATTTATTAGATAACCGATCAGCGACAAGTTATGAATATTGGCTGCTTCAACTGGGAATGCAAACAAAGGGTAAGTGCCGATCTTATATACTCCGAGTGTTAGGTGATGATTGGTTATTGGTCTATACACACCAGTTGAAGTTTCTTGAGGTTCCTGAATAACAAGATTAAGAATAAAATTGTTATTAAGACATCAATTGTAAAATCCACCGAACCTTGAGTGAAGCTTGTAATACCGTCATGCTCCAGTAAACTTCATTGTGTGGAGACGAGTCATTGAGACAAGCCTAGATGGATCTTGACTTAGTGACAGCCTCATTGTGCCACTACGTGTTGATGAAGGCCTCTATAGACCATAAGTGAAGGGGTCTCTGTAGACCATAACAGTAACGTGGCCTCGATAGGCCATAATGTTATGATGGAGGCCTCGATAGTCCATGACTGTGACGAAGGCCTTTATAGTCCATGATGTGGTGATGAAAGCCTCGATAGGCCATAACATTGAAACAAGCCTCGATAGGCCATAACATTGAAACAAGCCTCGATAGGCCATAACATTGAAACAAGCCTCGATAGGCTAAAACATTGAAACAAGCCTCGATAGGCTACAACATTGAAACAAGCCTCGATAGGCTACAACATGGAGACGTGGCCTCGATAGCCCATGTAGAGACGGTCCTTCTGACGAGCCTGGATAAGCCATGTAGAGACAGTCCTTCTGACGAGTCTCAATAGGCCATGTAGAGACAGTCCTTGTGTCTCTTCGATTGTTGAGGAACACCATCTGCCCATCACGTGATAGCTATCTGCCATCAGGAGAGACTGAGAGTGATGTTTAAACAATTAGAATTCAAACAGAAAGTTTTGTTCCTGCCTCGATAAAATGTTGAGTTGATAAGGACGAAGGGGTGTGCGATTTGACGATCTTAAATCCCAAACGTCTTGAAGGTGTCCTCAATCCATTAAAATGGGACATTTCATGAAAAACAGACTTTTTCCATGTTTTAATGCTCAAATCGGGTCTCTAGTGCACCTGCCAACTCAGAAAACGTGACAAAAGACAAATTATTAACTTTTTTATGTGAGACTATCTATGCAAACCTTTGAGGAGATGAGCGCTTCAAAAATCGCACTCTTACTGACGCAAGTTTTCAATGGAAATCCTTCACACTGAACGAGGCAAAGCTGCAAATAAAGACATTGTAAGTACCGGTATTTTTTTTAAGTAAAACCCCAGGGACCTGCGGTAACTTAGAAGTAGATAAAATGTCACTGTGACACGTTTGTCCGTTCACTATTAGAAAGCAATGTGTGTGGCTTGTAAACATGCGACAGGATTGTTCTGTGTAACGTTCATTTGATTTAGAGAAATAGCGATGCGTTTGTCTTGAGTATCTTCACTTCAGAAAACTGTGTGATTGGTTTGTAAACATGCGACGTGGTTCTCTCTCCCAACAGGGACCGGAGGGGCATCGAGAATGGCCCTGGGGGAAACAGGTGTGCTTATCGAAAACAATGTGTTTGGTGTTCAAAGACGAGAACTTGTTTCTCGTTCGCTTTATGCAAACATACTTTATCGTTTTGTCGCTGGAAGCACAGGCTCGCACAGCACGTTTTCTAATGTAAAGGGGCGGAGACTAGCAGATCTCTTGCATTTAAATAGACACACACACCAAAACAGTGCGTTTCTCCTCACATGCAAAAGTGGGCATGTAGCGCATGGTATATTTAAAGATCAATGCTGTTTTTTTTAAGCTAAAGCTTCACAAACACACTCTGGTGACACCAGAGACTTATTAAACATCTAGTGAAACCATTCGAAAAACCTCTCCTTTAAACTGGGATCGTGCTGCAAGGTCTTACGGGTGCGATACGGTTGCAGAGCACTACACGGAGCGGTTTGTTTGTGTGAAGTGTGCTTGTTTATGCATAACGCGGCACACTGCCCATTCACTTGGTTTTAGTCTATTTGCGATTGAAACTCGTTCCCGGCAGCATTTAGTGATGGCCTGAGAGCAACGTGACTGCCAAGATGCGGACTTGGAATCCTGCCATAGCATTCCATCAATTACTCCGCACTGTTTAACTGCCTATCAGAGCACGCTTCGGTTTTAAGAGCCATGAGCTTTGAGCGAACCATACGTTTCAGAGAGGAGGGGCATAGAGGAGATACGACATGGTCTGTAGTGTAAAATACAGCGTTATTTAACTTAAATATTGCAACATATTGCGTAACATCTAAAAACAAACAATGACATTCATTTGAGGTGTGTCATATGACATTTGCCGGTTCCGGTAAGGTTGGTCCCCCTCTAAAATTAATTGATCTGCGCGGCTGATGTGGACTTTTCTTCGATAGGAATATGTATGATTGCACACTATACGACCATAAATTCAAGGAAAACCACAGAATTTATTGCACTGACCAGCCCAACGTTGTAACGTAAAGCAAGGCCTGACGGAGACTAAAGAGAAGTAAACAGTCCCCGTATCTTGCTACAAATCTGCCGTCATAATTAAACTCTGCAGTTAAATGGCAGGGAAGTATGACAATTTCCTCCGATCTAATAACATGACATGATGAATGCTAAAACGCTATGACATTTCGGAAAAGAATTTGTAGACTGTGATCAGTTGTCACGATCGACACGCTGATCATTGCTGAACATCCGCCAGAAAGGGAAAACAATAAAAGAATGTACCTTACCTTTTCGTGGTATCTTAGTAGGTAAAAACACGCAAGGGACAGTTATGGAACATTTTTACATTCCCTGCGCTGCTTAGCTGTTCCGATGTAAACATGCGCTATTGCCCCATCAAGACCATTTGAGGTCGGGTCTTGTGCGCCTAAATCAGTTTGAAATTGGTGGTAACTTTAAGGAACAAGTGCTGCATAGAAGTTGTGCATATTAAAGTACTTCCAAACCTTTAACATGAACACATCTCGGGGTTTAAATGCTGGATGCAGCGTTTGAGACTTTCCAGCACGACTGTTGAACGAAACGCCTAGCATCACTATATGAGAGTTAAGTGACGGAAAGTATTAAACAACTCAGACGTTCTGAAAAGCAAGTCCTATATGAGCTGAAAAGGTCGCAGTTGAGTTATCCTAGCATGATGAGCAAATAGCCGTGTAGTCATGATTATCCTCTGTACCGTCCTTGATCACGACTGGTCGGAGCACGTAATATCAGCTGCTTCAACTGCGAACGCAAACAAAGGGTAATGGCGATCTTATATACTCCGAGTGTTAAGTGATGATCGATTATTGGTCTATACGTAGTAAGTGACATGAGATTGAGTCTTCCCGGCAGAACATGCGCTGAAGCTAACATTTCTGTGAGTGAGCAAATGAAATCCGCTTGCGTGTGGAGAGGTTCGTGCTCACACATCAATATTGACGTACTTTCGATCTAAAATAATGTGCTCTTGACATTTGTAAGTAATAGCACACCAATAAAAGACTGACATAAAGTTAGCTTGACATTGGGCATTCAATATTTCCGAATTTAGGGACCAAGTTCTGCGGGGAAGACTCAATCTCACGTCACTTCCTACGTATAGACCAATAACCGATCATCACCTAACACTCGGAGTATATAAGATCGCCATTACCCTTTGTTTGTGTTCGCAGTTGAAGCAGCTGATATTACGCACTCCGACCAGTTGTGATCAAGGACGGTACAGAGGATAATCATGACTACACGGCTATTTGCTCCTTCTCGTTTGGTTCTCATCGGAGGCGGTCGCATTTTCTCACTCCCCGTCCTTGCCCATATCTTCCCTGCTTTGTCTCCTGTCTTGTCTCGTCTCATCTATTGAGAGACTCTCTCTGCACTGCTCTCAAAACTTGGAAATTATGGATCTGATATACTGGTCCCTTAGCGCAATTGACACCATTTTCTCGACGAGAAACAAAGGTTCGGGTGAACCTGAATGCCCTGAATGGCCCCGGAACGTTCGCAGCTGGCTACACGATGGACGCGTGGGGGAGATGGCGGACCGTGTGTCTGGCCGCTCTTTCCGTGGAGGACATTGAAGATATCTACCTTTTTCGGAACCATGATAACAGGTATTATGCTGATTGTATTATGCTTTGCCCTGGGTTATCGAAAAATTCTTAAAACGGAGGCCGTGGGAAGAGCGGTCAGCACTGAGACTGAGACTATTAATCGCAATATGGATTATATCTTGAAAAAGCTCACGGCTATGGAAAGGAAAATTGATGATGCTAGAGACCAAAATGGACAAAGAGAGTAGCCCCTGGAATTGGAATGCGGTTTACTCGCCTCAAGACGAAACAACTGCAATCTTATCTGAACCAGGATTGGCCTTGGCCGAGGCCGATACTGGAGAAACAACCCTGAAGGGCAATGTGGCGAGACGCTCTTGCGTTCCCTCCCCCATCATACACACACACACAGACCTTTGGACCTTATCACTCATACAGACACAAACACAGACTCTGACCGATTCCAAACCTCCATCGCTTTGACCCCCCAGCTTGGCAAGCGGGTCTGTGTTAATTGCCGTAATGGCTGCAGGACCGGATGGCTGCTTGCCGGAGCTGGATTACTTACCCTGTTGCAAGTCTTGTCTATGTGTACTGTGTGCTTATTTTTTCTCCCCACCTTCCTCATGTTATGCTGTATTTCCTTCTTGATACATTTCGTTGCATAGTACTTGTGATCTACCTTTTATATCTAAAGTTCTGGAAAAAGTAGTTTCAACTCAATTATGCTCCTTCCTCCAAAGGAATGACATTAATGATGAATTCCAGTCTGGATTTCGAGCATGTCACAGTACAGAGACTGCTTTGATCAGAGTTACAAATGATCTGCCTTTAGCGTCTGACCGTGGCTGTATTTCGTTATTGGTGCTGCTAGACCTCAGTGCTGCATTTGACACCATTGACCACAGCATACTTCTACATAGACTCGAAAATTACGTCGGCATTAACGGAATAGCATTGAAATGGTTTAAGTCTTATTTATCCGACCGTTTTCAATTTGTAGCAATAAACAATGAGGTGTCCCGCAAATCACAAGTCCAGTACGGTGTACCACAGGGCTCAGTCTTGGGACCCCTGCTCTTCGCATTATACATGCTACCTCTAGGAGATATAATAAAGCGACACGGAATTAGCTTTCACTGTTATGCTGATGAGACTCAACTTTATATTTCCTCGATGCCTCATGAAACCCAGCAGTTTCATCGAATAAAGGATTGCATAGTTGACTTAAAAATGTGGATGAGTAACAATTTTTTACTACTAAACTCGGACAAAACAGAAGTGTTACTTACTGGACCGAAAACTGCTATGCGTAACAACCAAGAATACTGCTTAACGATTGACGGATGCTCCATAAAATCCTCGTCATCAGCTAAGAATCTTGGCGTTGTATTTGACAGTACTCTCTCATTTGAAAGCCATGTCGCAAACACCTGTAAAATTGCATTTTTCCAGCTTAAGAATATATCTAAATTACGTCATATGCTGTCACTGTCAGATGCAGAGAAATTAATTCATGCATTCATGACATCAAGACTAGATTACTGTAATGCACTTCTAGGTGGTTGCCCTGCGGGCCTATTACAAAAACTGCAACTGGTTCAAAACGCGGCAGCTCGAGTTCTTACACGTACAAAAAAGTATGAGCATATAACCCCGGTTCTGTCAACCTTGCACTGGTTACCTATAAAGCATCGCATTAACTTTAAGATCTTGCTTATTACCTATAAAGCCCTACATGGTCTAGCGCCGCAGTATTTGAATGAACTTCTATTGTATTACAGACCACCACGTACATTACGCTCTAAGGGGTCCTGTCAGTTGGTAATACCTAGAATTTCAAAATCAAGTGCAGGTGGTAGATCCTTTTCTTATCTAGCGCCTAAACTTTGGAATATTCTTCCCTGCACGGTCCGGGAGGCAGACACACTCTGTCAGTTTAAATCTAGACTAAAGACTCATCTTTTTAATCTTGCATACACTACACCTCCATAATATTAATCCTCAGAGGATTTAGGCTGCATTATTTAGATCAACCGGAACCAGGAACACATCCAACAACAAATGATGTACTTGTTGCATCAAAGAGTGCAGAACAGTACTCTACTCTCAGCCAGTCTTGTCTCTTTGTTCCAAGGTTACCGCAGGATGCAGTTCATGCCCAGACCTGATGGCAGAGCTGAGAATGGGAAGCGGTGACCTGACAAGTGCTAAGAGGATAGAGCTGGATAAAGGACGCGACAACTTTGTTTTTTTCTACAACATTTCAAATGCTATTAGATTGTTAATGATAATCTTTAATTTTTATATTTTTATTAAGCCTTGTTGTGCAAGCACTGATGAGCTTGTGCAGAGGCAGCAGCTTTTGCCAGAGGGGAACTGGAATCCCCTGGTTGGGCCTGGGTTCCCCTGAGGTTTTTTTTCTCGATGGGAGTTTTGGGTTCCTCACCACCGTTTGCATATTGTTTTGCACTATCTGCCTGGCCGGGGGGGCTGCTTTAGAATTCATACTTGTATTAAATGTGTCTCATGTACAGCTGCTTTGTAACAATGAAAATTGTAAAAAGCGCTATATAAATAAAGTTGAGTTGAGTTGAGTTGTATATGTGTAATGACAATAAATTGAATCTCATCTCATCATCTCTTCCCATCAACAAAGTGACATTCACGTTTCTAACGTCATTAGCAATTAAAGGGAAAACAGTCATAAAGCAGTGAAGGAGAGATTATTGACTGCACGATGCAATTGTTTCTCTTCACAAATACAATTTAAGCATATAATGTATATTTGTTGTTTTATTATAAAACCTTAAGATTGAATGAATCTTACAATCGGTCAGCCTCGAAGAGATTCTGGCAAACCGTCCGGCGCCTCGAGGGGGGAAAGCAGTGCCCTACCAAGGCTGTTTACGGTGGAGGGGGGCAGCTGTTGACCTCGACCAGGGATATCAGACTTGTAGTATTATTCATTAAACGTGCTTTTGTGTTTGGTCACATGACAACATTTGTTTTCTCGAAACTTTCTCAAGCCAAACTGTATTGATTTTGCTCATAAACAATTAATTAAGCATTGATTGGGTATTGTGTGATGATTACAAAGCATTCTACATTTAATAAAAAATTGATTTAATTGAAACGGTCTACACAGAAATGGAAATATTTGTATCTGACAGAATGACTCAAGACTTAAGCATGTATACAGGCTATGAAGCTTATAAACTAAGTATTGTGACTGAAAATCTGCCTATTATATGTTCTAAATATATGATGCTGTAATACTTGTGCTGTCCATTAAAGTGCATAGTAGGCCTGTAGGGAATTTGCCTCTAGTGATGGGAATCCCAGATCATTTATTGACTTTGATCTTGAATCTTGTTTATTAAAATGAACGGATCTTTTTTCTTTTAAATATAAATAAAATGTCTGTTAATATAGCCCAGTTATGAAGTTATGATGCTTAATCGTCTCCGGTGGACGCGCAGTATGCACGTTTCATACGTAATATATAATCTCAGAATGTTTGTATTCTATTTGAACTGGTTTCATTATTTTACAGCACAAAACGTTTTATTGTTATTATGAGTATAACAAAAATGCAGACAGTTAACAGATTCGAACTATGAAATTATTCTCGTCAGTATGACCGAAAAGTTTTTAAAGAGTTTTTTAAGTCCAAGTGATCTCACCGGCGCGTCCATGTCAGCCGGTCATGCAGTATATAAGCGACCTGCTATTCAGCTTCCACACGCAGTCCACACAAACACATGAACATGCGCGCATTTAATATAGACATTAGCCTACATGTAATACAGAGAAGCCCTTCTTTATTTTAAGAAGATTTTAATGTTTTAAGAACATAAAAAATCGGGCTACGCCGTTATAGCCAGATTCCCCAATGCATCTACTTATGAGATGAAATGTAGGCCTATCAGTGTTGATCGATTATCACATTTCTAATAATAAAAAAGCAACCAAGGCAAAGTTATGACAAACAGAAACGATTAATTCATTACATTAGTAATTGTTTTATTACACTGACTATAAATAAATTACTTTCTTACCTTTCCTTGTGGTTCGTGTATTGTCGGATGAAATTTGACATTGTGGTTGTCGTGTCAGAAATCCTTGCGTCGCATACTCTGCATTTAGCAATTTTTTTTTTATTTTCACGATCCAGTTCAAAGTCCTTATAGCCAAACGTGACTATGTGTGGAGCTCGACTGTTGTCTGCCATTGAAACGGCCACATCTATTAAACTTTCAAGCCGCCAGGCCCATGAGCAGTTTCCTCTCTATCGTAACTGCTCAACTCAACTCAACTCAACTTTATTTATATAGCGCTTTTTACAATTTTCATTGTTACAAAGCAGCTGTACATGAGACACATTTAATACAAGTATGAATTCTAAAGCAGCCCCCCCGGCCAGGCAGATAGTGCAAAACAATATGCAAACGGTGGTGAGGAACCCAAAACTCCCATCGAGAAAAAAAACCTCAGGGGAACCCAGGCCCAACCAGGGGATTCCAGTTCCCCTCTGGCAAAAGCTGCTGCCTCTGCACAAGCTCATCAGTGCTTGCACAACAAGGCTTAATAAAAATATAAAAATTAAAGATTATCATTAACAATCTAATAGCATTTGAAATGTTGTAGAAAAAAACAAAGTTGTCGCGTCCTTTATCCAGCTCTATCCTCTTAGCACTTGTCAGGTCACCGCTTCCCATTCTCAGCTCTGCCATCAGGTCTGGGCATGAACTGCATCCTGCGGTAACCTTGGAACAAAGAGACAAGACTGGCTGAGAGTAGAGTACTGTTCTGCACTCTTTGATGCAACAAGTACATCATTTGTTGTTGGATGTGTTCCTGGTTCCGGTTGATCTAAATAATGCAGCCTAAATCCTCTGAGGATTAATATTATGGAGGTGTAGTGTATGCAAGATTAAAAAGATGAGTCTTTAGTCTAGATTTAAACTGACAGAGTGTGTCTGCCTCCCGGACCGTGCAGGGAAGAATATTCCAAAGTTTAGGCGCTAGATAAGAAAAGGATCTACCCCCTGCACTTGATTTTGAAATTCTAGGTATTACCAACTGACAGGACCCCTTAGAGCGTAATGTACGTGGTGGTCTGTAATACAATAGAAGTTCATTCAAATACTGCGGCGCTAGACCATGTAGGGCTTTATAGGTAATAAGCAAGATCTTAAAGTTAATGCGATGCTTTATAGGTAACCAGTGCAAGGTTGACAGAACCGGGGTTATATGCTCATACTTTTTTGTACGTGTAAGAACTCGAGCTGCCGCGTTTTGAACCAGTTGCAGTTTTTGTAATAGGCCCGCAGGGCAACCACCTAGAAGTGCATTACAGTAATCTAGTCTTGATGTCATGAATGCATGAATTAATTTCTCTGCATCTGACAGTGACAGCATATGACGTAATTTAGATATATTCTTAAGATGGAAAAATGCAATTTTACAGGTGTTTGCGACATGGCTTTCAAATGAGAGAGTACTGTCAAATACAACGCCAAGATTCTTAGCTGATGACGAGGATTTTATGGAGCATCCGTCAATCGTTAAGCAGTATTCTTGGTTGTTACGCATAGCAGTTTTCGGTCCAGTAAGTAACACTTCTGTGTTGTCCGAGTTTAGTAGTAAAAAATTGTTACTCATCCACATTTTTAAGTCAACTATGCAATCCTTTATTCGATGAAACTGCTGGGTTTCATGAGGCATCGAGGAAATATAAAGTTGAGTATCATCAGCATAACAGTGAAAGCTAATTCCGTGTCGCTTTATTATATCTCCTAGAGGTAGCATGTATAATGCGAAGAGCAGGGGTCCCAAGACTGAGCCCTGTGGTACACCGTACTGGACTTGTGATTTGCGGGACACCTCATTGTTTATTGCTACAAATTGAAAACGGTCGGATAAATAAGACTTAAACCATTTCAATGCTATTCCGTTAATGCCGACGTAATTTTCGAGTCTATGTAGAAGTATGCTGTGGTCAATGGTGTCAAATGCAGCACTGAGGTCTAGCAGCACCAATAACGAAATACAGCCACGGTCAGACGCTAAAAGCAGATCATTTGTAACTCTGATCAAAGCAGTCTCTGTACTGTGACATGCTCGAAATCCAGACTGGAATTCATCATTAATGTCATTCCTTTGGAGGAAGGAGCATAATTGAGTTGAAACTACTTTTTCCAGAACTTTAGATATAAAAGGTAAATTCGATATAGGCCTGTAATTCCCTAGTTCTTTAGGGTCGAGTTTGGGTTTTTTTAAAAGAGGCCTTATAACAGCCACCTTAAATGCTTTAGGCACATGTCCTAATGTCAGAGATGAGTTAATAATACTAAGAAGAGGATCTATAATTTCGGGGAGCATTTCTTTCAGTAGTTTTGTAGGTATAGGGTCTAGCATGCATGTTGATGATTTAGATGATTTAATGATTTTAGACAGTTCATCGTGATCTACTGTAGAAAATAATTGCAATTTCTCCTTAGGGTTGCTGTAGTTAGTTTGTTCAGCGGATTTCACTACAGGTTGCATTGTTATAATTTTTTCTCTTATATCTTGGATTTTACTTGTGAAGTAGTTCATAAATTCATCACTGTTATGCTGATAATCAGAATCTGACGTCGATGACGACTTATTTTTTGTTAATTTAGCCACGGTGTTAAATAAGAACCTAGGGTTGTGATGGTTTTCCTCTATTAGTGTTGAAAAGTAGGCGGATCTAGACGTTTTTATTGCATTCCTGTAATTTCGAGTACTATCCTTCCATGCTATACGAAATACCTCTAAATTCGTTTTCTTAAAGTTGCGCTCCATTTTACGGGATGCTTTTTTTAGAGTCTGAGTGTGTTCATTATACCACGGTGTTGGGCTGCTATTTTTAATTTTCTTTAAACGCAGAGGAGCAACTGTGTCTAATATTTCCGAGAAAGTAGAGTTAAAATTTTCAATAGTAGTGTCAAAATCGTCAACGTTATTACTCATGCTGGATATTTTAGACAATTCAGGCAGATTATCGAGAAACGCATCTTTGGTAGTTGAAGTAATCGTTCTACCATATTTGTAACAAGGAGTTTGATTTGCAGCCGTAGGCCATTGAAGCAAACATAATATCAGATAATGATCCGAAATATCTTCACTCTGCTGAACGATTTTAACATCGTCCACATTTATACCATAAGAAAGTATTAAATCTAAAGTATGATTACGAAGGTGAGTGGGTCCTGACACATGTTGACTAACGCCCATGGAGTTAAGAGTGTCTTTGAAAGCCAGTCCCAAGGCATCTGTATCATTGTCTACATGGATATTAAAGTCACCGACGACAAGGACTCTATCTGCGGCCAGTACTAGTTCTGATAAGAACCCACCAAAATCTTTAATAAAATCTGTGTGGTGCCCTGGAGGCCTATATACAATAGCTAGAATAAATTTTAAAAATGTTTTGTCCTTAGTATTAGGTGTCGATACGTGAAGTACCATGACTTCGAAAGAACTGTACTTAAAATTAGACTTCTGAGAGGTAATAAAAGAATTCTTGTAAAGTGCAGCGACACCTCCCCCTCTACCTTTTAGACGAGGCTCGTGTTTATAGTAATAATCATGGGGAACGGATTCATTTAGAGTAATAAAATCATCTGGCTTTAGCCATGTTTCTGTCAAACAAAGCATGTCTATTTTATGATCGGTTATCAAATCGTTAACAAAAAGTGCTTTATTTGAGAGAGATCTAATATTAAGCAATCCGAGTCGTAACAGCTGATTATCTGTATTTTGTTCATGTTTGATTTGTTTAACGTTTATTAAATTACTTTCAAGAGGTTTACGCAATATCTTATGTTTGCTAATCCGGGGGACAGACACAGTCTCTATTTTATGTTGTTTGTAAGAAGGGATTATTACATGTTGTATATTTTGTGTATTCTGTAACGCGAGACGGCAAGCAGACAGTTGGTTAAGCCATTCTGTCTCCTTCCTGACCTGGGCCCTAGGTAGTCAGACTTTAGCATTATTAAGACTGTGTGCCAAATTTCTAGAGAGGAGGGAAACCCCATCCCAGGAGGGATGGAGACCATCTCGTTTCAACAGGTCAGGTCTGCCCTCAAAACTCTTCCAGTTATTTATAAAATCTATATTATTCTGCAGGCACCACTCAGACAACCAGCCATTTAGTGATGATAATCTGCTATAAATCTCATCACCACGGTAAGCAGTAAGGGGGCCAGAGAATATTAAAGTGTCTGACATCGTTTTTGCGAGCTCACACACCTCTTTAATATTATCTTTAGTGATCTCCGATTGATGGAGTCTAACATCATTTGTGCCGACATGAATAACAATCTTACTGTATTTACGATTAGCCTTAGCCAGCACATTTAAGTTTGACTTGATGTCAGGCGCTCTGGCTCCCGGTAAACATTTGACTATGGTGGCTGGTGTCTCTATGTTAACGTTCCGGACAATAGAATCACCGATCACTAGGGCACTTTCAGCAGGTTTCTCAGTCGGTGCGTCACTGAGCGGGGCAAACCTGTTCGAGACTTTAATCGGAACGGTTGAGTGATGTTTTGTCCTGCGACTATGCCGTCTCACCGTCACAAAGTTTCCCAGCTGCAGGGGATTTTCAACCGGAACCGAGCTGTGTGCGCTAACATTGCTCGCATCCGAAGTGTTTTCTACGGTTCTTACACTCTTACTATCCTCAAATAAAGATTGGATGCGAGACTCTAATTCTAAAATCTTCTCCGTCAGCCTAACTACTTCCCTGCATTTATCACATGTAAAACCCTCGCCGCTGACAGAGAAGGCTAAACTAAACATATGACACGAGGTGCAAGTAACAACAATAGGAATAGAAGCCATAACTCACCGGGTATGAAGTGCAATCCTAACTTACCAAGGTTGCTTGATGAGTCTTAGTATATACACTTAAAAAGAGAAACAGTTAGCACACAAGACAAATAGGGGGAGATGATATTCCACAATGTAAACAGAAGGCAAGCTAACACGCTAATATGCTAGCGGCGTTACGTTTCAATGAATATAGGTTTAAAATATAAAGTTATAAATAATTCGGCAACGACAGTGATATGTAACGATAGTAAAATACACTAATAATAAGACCAAGAACAAATGTGAGGTGAAGCAAGTGTCAGAGGATACAAACTAGCCGCCGGCAGCGATGCAATCAGGAACCGGAAACCCAATCAGGAACCGGAAACCAGGAGCTGCTTGTTCTGGGTGCTTGATTACAGTACCCTCAACGATAATTGGCCGTTACACCTTGTTTGAGTTGAGCTGTGTTAAAGGCACAGGCGCTGTAGTGCTGCTTGAGTCACAATAATTATTTTAACTTATTTCATTACTTTACTTTAATTTATAAAAAGTTTGAGTCATTGTCGAGTCTTCCATTTAAAGTCAAGGCAAGTCTCAAGTCACTCGCTCTCAAGTCAAAGTCAAGTCAAGTCATTTTCTTACTTCAATCAAGCAACTCGCAAGTCCTGAAAATTGTGACTCGAGTCAGACTCGAGTCAAGTTATGTGACTCGAGTCCCCCACCTCTGGAAAATAGAGGCCATTGTCACTTTGAGGTATAATATCGATATTGGTTAGATCGGCTCTGTGAGATATAATCAAGTCTAGTGTATGATTAAGTGGATGAGTAGGTCTATTGATGTATTGTTTTACACCAAAAGAGTGAAGTAGCTCTTTAAATGCCCTGCTAATGGATCGTTAGCACTATCTACGTGGATATTAAAATCTCAGACAATCATTACTTTATCGACCTTAACCAATAGGTCCAATAAGAAGTCTGCGAACTCTATCAAAAAATTTGTGTAAGGCCCAGGGGGTCTATACACAGTAGCCAATGTAGGAGAGAGCAATGTATTTTTTCAATTATGTTCAACGCAAGCACTTCAAATGATTTAAATGTATGCTTTGTTCTCTGAGTTACTCTAAGAACGTCTCTAAAGATTGTTGCAACACCACCACCTTGACAAACTGGACGTGATTCATGCATATAAGCGTAGCTTGGTGGAGTACACTCATTTAGACTGAAATAATAATTTGGCTTAAGCCAGGTTTCAGTAAGGCATAGTTATCAAAACTGTTATGTGTGATCATTTCATTTACAACAACTGCCTTTTGATTAAGTGATCTAATATTAAGTAGCCCAAACTTTAGGCGTTGGTTTTTCTCATTAAATATAGTGTCTTTTGGTTTAATCACGATAAGGTTTTTTATCTGACTTTTACATAAATTATTATTTGGTTGTATTATTCGGGGGACAGACACAGTCTCTATGCATTTGGAAGCAGTAACATTCCTAACAGTTGAGTGAGAGGAACACAGACTATGGTTAAAGTTTGTACTGGCTAGTCAAATGGTGTGTAGCATTTTTGAGATGTTGACAGAATTTCCGCTCCAATGCTGCTGTGGTGCAGGCCGTCGGGGCGGAAAAGCCTTGGTCGCTCCCAAAACAGATCAAAATTATTTACAAAGAGCAGCTTCTGTTCAATACACCATGACATTAACCAATTATTAAGTGTAAATAGACTACTGAACTTTTCGTTCCCTCGTCAGTAAGTAGGAAGCGGCCCTGATACGATGATCCTCGCCGTTGGCAATGCGTTGCGAACAGTATCGACCAGACTCCTGAAGTCCCTTTTCAGGATTCCGACTGCCGCATTCTCACATCAATCACCGCCGCGTCCAAGACTACGGCTCCCACTCTTGCGTCTTCCTTCAGAAGCGCAGTTACCTGAGCAGAGACATCGAGAACACTGGCGCCAGGAAAACAGTGAGTGCGCACCTTACCTTGATTGAAGGAAGCGCGTATGTTCCGGACGATTGAGTCTCCGATGACCACAGCATTGCATTTCGTCTCGCAATGGCCGGCAAAGCGGTTACTGAAAGGGATCTCGAAGACCGGTGGCGGGGGTGGGGGAGAGGTCATCGCTCCGATCCTGGACTTCACCTTTCGCCATGTGAGTGCCGGTGCAGGAGTAAAGTTCATTTGGGCTCTGTGCATAGAAACACCCGAAGTAGTAGGATTCAAAATATCAGATCCAGTGGTGTATGGGTAATTGACGCTGCTCGTGTGCATCCTATTATTGTGTCTGGGTCAACACAGGATCGAAGCCCGCTCGCCGCGAGGACTAATTCTCCTCTAATAATATTTGTTTTAGAAAAACCTCTAGCCACAGTCTTTAGCCCTGTCCATTAATACATACGTTTATAATTTGTTAACTTCTTAAATCAGTAAATTTATTCATGTTGAATAATTTATAAAATGTATTGGTAATATTAGGTTTTATATTCTTACTAATTTCCAAACCTTGGCTACGGCCCTTTTTTATTTATTTTCAGTTCGAAAGAATAGGTTTAAAGTTTCATCAGACTTGATGAAAATAAAGTAATGTTTTATAATACAATTTTATTGAAATATAAGATAAATAAATACAAATTTATAGAAATCCGTTTTTTCTTTAAAAATACATTAAACAAATAAAAAAAACTCGCCTGAACACATCATTTGTAAGCGTAGAAAATTTACTGCTTTCATAAGATAAGCGCATGTAGGCCAATCAATAATAGTCACAACAGCTAGCATTAGTGTGGTTTTTAAATGTTTAGAATGAAAAAGGTTTTCATTAGTTTTCTTCAATATTAATTTGAACGAACATAACCGGCATGAATTGTCTCTATACTCCTGTCAGTTGGTAATACCTCGCAGTGGTCCATTAGCTGAGACTGATTTTAGCCACACCCCTACATTTTTTAACAAGAATTATTACTGTCTCCCTCTCTCTAATAGCTACATGGCTGCGTGTTTTCAGCACCTGTGATTCCGGTTCCCAGGGAAGATTCCGGTTCCTGATTGCATCGCTGCCGGTGTTGTGCCGAAAAATGCACCCCTGCCAGATTAAGCACCCCCTTCAAACACACGCTGTCTGATTGGCTAATTCTAACCACTCCCCTCCCCACACCTAATCCTAACCCCTCCCCTAACACCTAATCCTAACCCTAACCATTGTGGGGATGAGGGGGTGCATAATCTGGCAGGGGTGCATTTTTCAGCATAACACCGGCGGCTAGTTTATCCTCTGACACTTGCTTCACCTCACATTTGTTCCTGGTCTTAATATTAGTGTATTTTACTATCACTGTCGTTGCCGAATTATTTATAACTTTATTTTCTAAATCTATTAATTGAAGCGTAACGCCGCTAGCATATTAGCGTGTTAGCTTGCCTTCTGTTTACGTTGTGGAATATCATCTCCCCCTATTTGTCTTGTGTGCTAACTGTTTCTCTTTTTAAGTGTATATACTAAGACTCATCAATCAACCTTGGTAAGTTAGGATTGCACTTCATACCCGGTGAGTTATGGCTTCTATTCCTATTGTTGTTACTTGCACCTCATGTCATATGTTTAGCTTAGCCTTCTCTGTCAGCGGCGAGGGTTTTACATGTGATAAATGCAGGGAAGTAGTTAGGCTGACGGAGAAGATCTTAGAATTAGAGTCTCGCATCCAATCTATATTTGAGGATAGTAAGAGTGTTAGGACTGTAGAAAACACTTCGGATGCGAGCAATGTTAGCGCACACAGCTCGGTTCCAGTTGAAAATCCCCTGCAGCTGGGAAACTTTGTGACGGTGAGACGGCATAGTCGCAGGACAAAACATCACTCAACCGTTCCGATTAAAGTCTCGAACAGGTTTGCCCCGCTCAGTGACGCACCGACTGAGAAACCTGCTGAAAGTGCCCTAGTGATCGGTGATTCTATTGTCCGGTGTTATGCTGAAAAATGCACCCCTGCCAGATTATGCACCCCCTCATCCCCACAATGGTTAGGGTGAGGATTAGGTGTTAGGGGAGGGGTTAGGATGAGGTGTGGGGAGGGGAGTGGTTAGAATTAGCCAATCAGACAGCGTGTGTTTGAAGGGGGTGCTTAATCTGGCAGGGGTGCATTTTTCGGCACAACACCGGAACGTTAACATAGAGACACCAGCCACCATAGTCAAATGTTTACCGGGAGCCAGAGCGCCTGACATCAAGTCAAATTTAAATGTGCTGGCTAAGACTAATCGTAAATACAGTAAGATTGTTATTCATGTCGACACAAATGATGTTAGACTCCGTCAATCGGAGATCACTAAAGATCATATTAAAGAGGTGTGTGAGCTCGTAAAAACGATGTCAGACACTGCAATATTCTCTGGCCCCCTTACTGCTTACCGTGGTGATGAGATTTATAGCAGATTATCATCACTAAATGGCTGGTTGTCTGAGTGGTGCCTGCAGAATAATATAGATTTTATAAATAACTGGAAGAGTTTTGAGGGCAGACCTGACCTGTTGAAACGAGATGGTCTCCATCCCTCCTGGGATGGGGTTTCCCTCCTCTCTAGAAATTTCGGCACACAGTCTTAATAATGCTAAAGTCTGACTACATAGGGCCCAGGTCAGGAAGGAGACAGAATGGCTTAACCAACTGTCTGCTTGCCGTCTCGCGTTACAGAATACACAAAATATACAACATGTAATAATCCCTTTTCACAAACAACATAAAATAGAGACTGTGTCTGTCCCCCGGATTAGCAAACATAAGATATTGCATAAACCTCTTGAAAGTAATTTAATAAACGTTAAACAAATCAAACATGAACAAAATACAGATAATCAACTGTTACGACTCGGATTGCTTAATATTAGATCTCTCTCAAATAAAGCACTTTTTGTTAACGATTTGATAACCGATCATAAAATAGACATGCTTTGTTTGACAGAAACATGGCTAAAGCCAGATGATTATATTACTCTAAAGGAATCCGTTCCCCAAGATTATTACTATAAACACGAGCCTCGTCTAAAAGGTAGAGGGGGAGGTGTCGCTGCACTTTACAATAATTCTTTTATCACCTCTCAGAAGTCTAATTTTAAATACAATTCTTTTGAAGTCATGGTACTTCACGTATCGACACCTAATACTAAGGACAAAACATTTTTAAAATTTATTTTAGCTATCGTATATAGGCCTCCAGGGCACCACACAGATTTTATTAAAGATTTTGGTGGGTTCTTATCAGGACTAGTACTGGCCGCAGATAGAGTCCTTGTCGTCAGTGACTTTAATATCCATGTAGACAATGATACAGATGCCTTGGGACTGGCTTTCAAAGACACTCTTGGGCGTTAGTCAACATGTGTCAGGACCCACTCACCTTCTGAATCATACTTTAGATTTAATACTTTCGTATGGTATCAATGTGGACGATGTTAAAATCGTTCAGCAGAGTGAAGATATTTCGGATCATTATCTGATATTATGTTTGCTTCAATGGCCTACGGCTGCAAATCAAACTCCTTGTTACAAATATGGCAGAACGATTACTTCAACTACCAAAGATGCGTTTCTCGATAATCTGCCTGAATTGTCTAAAATATCTAGCATGAGTAAAAACGTTGACGATTTTGACACTACTATTGAAAATTTTAACTCTACTTTCTCGGAAATATTAGACACAGTTGCTCCTCTGCGTTTAAAGAAAATTAAAAATAGCAGCCCAACACCATGGTATAATGAACACACTCAGACTCTAAAAAAAGCGTCCCGGAAAATGGAGCGCAACTTTAAGAAAACTAATTTAGAGGTATTTCGTATAGCATGGAAGGATAGTACTTGAAATTACAGGAATGCCATAAAAACGTCTAGATCCGCCTACTTTTCAACACTAATAGAGGAAAACCATCACAACCCTAGGTTTTTATTTAACACCGTGGCTAAATTAATAAAAAATATGTCGTCATCGACGTCAGATTCTGATTATCAGCATAACAGTGATGAATTTATGAACTACTTCACGAGTAAAATCCAAGATATTAGAGAAAAAATTATAACAATGCAACCTGTAGTGAAATCCGCTGAACAAACTAACTACAGCACCCCTAAGGAGAAACTGCAATTATTTTCTACAGTAGATCACGATGAACTGTCTAAAATCATTAGATCATCTAAATCAACAACATGCATGCTAGACCCTATACCTACAAAACTACTGAAAGAAATGCTCCCAGAAATTATAGATCCTCTTCTCAGTATTATTAACTCATCTCTGACATTAGGACATGTGCCTAAAGCATTTAAGGTGGCTGTTATAAGGCCTCTTTTAAAAAAAAAAAACTCGACCCTAAAGAACTAGGGAATTACAGGCCTATATCGAATTTACCTTTTATATCTAAAGTTCTGGAAAAAGTAGTTTCAACTCAATTATGCTCCTTCCTCCAAAGGAATGACATTAATGATGAATTCCAGTCTTGATTTCGAGCATGTCACATTACAGAGACTGCTTTTAGCGTCTGACCGTGGCTGTATTTCATTATTGGTGATGCTAGACCTCAGTGCTGCATTTGACACCATTAACCACAGCATACTTCTACATAGACTCGAAAATTACGTCGGCATTAACGGAATAGCATTGAAATGGTTTAAGTCTTATTTATTTGACCGTTTTCAATTTGTAGCAATAAACAATGATGTGTCCCGCAAATCACAAGTCCAGTACGGTGTACCACAGGGCTCAGTCTTGGGGCCTCTGCTCTTCGCATTATACATGCTACCTCTAGGAGATATAATAAAGTGACACGGAATTAGCTTTCACTGTTATGCTGATGATACTCAACTTTATATTTCCTCTAAGCCTCATGAAACCCAGCAGTTCGATCGAATAAAGGATTGCATAGTTGACTTAAAAATGTGTATGAGTAACAATTTTTTACTACTAAACTCGTACAAAACAGAAGTGTTACTTACTGGACCGAAAACTGCTATGCGTATCAACCAAGAATACTGCTTAACGATTGACGGATGCCCCATAAAATCCTCGTCATCAGCTAAGAATCTTGGCGTTGTATTCGACAGTACTCTGTCATTTGAAGGCCATGTTGCCAACACCTGTAAAATTGCATTTTTCCATTTTAAGAATATATCCAAATTACGTCATATGCTGTCACTGTCAGATGCAGAGAAATTAATTCATGCATTCATGACATCAAGACTAGATTACTGTAATGCACTTCTAGGTGGTTGCCCTGCGGGCCTATTACAAAAACTGCAACTGGTTCAAAACGCGGCAGCTCGAGTTCTTACACGTACAAAAAAGTATGAGCATATAACCCCGGTTCTGTCAACCTTGCACTGGTAACCTATAAAGTATCGCATTAACTTTAAGATCTTGCTTATTACCTATAAAGCCCTACATGGTCTAGCGCCGCAGTATTTGAATGAACTTCTATTGTATTACAGACCTCCACGTACATTACGCTCTCAGGCGTCCTGTCAGTTGGTAATACCTAGAATTTCAAAATCAGGTGCAGGTGGTAGATCCTTTTCTTATCTAGCGCCTAAACTTTGGAATATTCTTCCCTGCACGGTCCGGGAAGCAGACGCACTCTGTCAGTTTAAATCTAGACTAAAGACTCATCTTTTTAATCTTGCATACACTACACCTCCATAATATTAATCCTCAGAGGATTTAGGCTGCATTATTTAGATCAACCGGAACCAGGAACACATCCAACAACAAATGATGTACTTGTTGCATCAAAGAGTGCAGAACAGTACTCTACTCTCAGCCAGTCTTGTCTCTTTGTTCCAAGGTTACCGCAGGATGCAGTTCATGCCCAGACCTGATGGCAGAGCTGAGAATGGGAAGCGGTGACCTGACAAGAGCTAAGAGGATAGAGCTGGATAAAGGAAGCGACAACTTTGTTTTTCCTACAACATTTCAAATGCTATTAGATTGTTAATGATAATCTTAAATCATTAATTTTATATTTTTATTAAGCCTTGTTGTGCAAGCACTGTTGAGCCTGTGCAGAGGCTGCAGCTTTTGCCAGAGGGGAACTGGAATCCCCTGGTTGGGCCTGGGTTCCCCTGAGTTTTTTTTTTTTCTTGATGGGAGTTTTGGGTTCCTCACCACCGTTTGCATATTGTTTTGCACTATCTGCCTGGCCGGGGGGGCTGCTTTAGAATTTAGAATTCATACTTGTATTCAATGTGTCTCATGTACAGCTGCTTTGTAACAATGAAAATTTTAAAAAGCGCTATATAAATAGTTGAGTTGAGTTGAGTTAATACCTAGAATTTCAAAATCAAGTGCAGGTAGTAGATCCTTTTCTTATCTAGCACCTAAACCTTGGAAGATTCTTCCCTGCACTGTCTGGGAGGCAGACACACTCTGTCAGTTTAAATCTAGACAAAAGACACATCTTTTCAATCTTGCATACACTACACTTCCATAATAATAATACTCAGAGGATCTAGGCTGCAGTATTTAGATCAACCGGAACCAGTAACACATCCAAAAACACATGATGTACTTATTGCATCAAAGAGTGCAGAACAGTACTCTACTATCAGCCAGTCTTGTCTCGTTGTGCTCCTGAGATTTTTTTTCCTCAATTGGAGTTATGGGTCCCTTACCACCGTTTGCATACTGTTTTGGACTATTTGCTTGGCCCGGGGGGCTGCTTTAGAATTTGGAAGATTTACATAATTAATGTTGCATATAGAATTTATAGTCAGTTTAATATTTGAGATGTGCTTCTCTCTGCTTCATCTCAAATGTGTACTTTCACTGTGCGTGTGTGCGAGTGTGTTTGCGTGTTCGTCGATGTGGGAAAGTATGTTTGCATATTGTGTGTGTGGAGCATTTGTATGTTTGTCTTTTGTGTGTTCACCTTTTTCTTGTTTTTACAGGTGTATGGCTCTAGTTGTTTTTCTTGTAGTCAATGTGTCTCATGTACAGCTGCTTTGTAACAATGAAAATTGTATAAAGCGCTATATAAATAAAGTTGAGTTGAGAAGGGAAGGGAAAATAACTGCATATAGGATCAAATTAGAAAGTACCTGGTTGATAGTGTCAGACACTGAGTAGCTGCACCCGATGAGATCATAGCTAGATTGACTAACGTGGCCTGTCAGAACTTACACTATGAGAACGCTTGATACGTGCTGATGTTTCAATGTAATGTAGAGCTTGGGAAAATGTGGAGCTTGAGGGGAATATGTAAACTTGACAGAGGGCCTCATTTTGACATTTCTATATGTCACAGGATCAAGCAAATGTTATAATTTAATTCAAGTTTATTTATATAGCGCTTTTCACAATGTGGATTGTTCTAAAGCAGATTTACAGGAGCAAATAAGAAAAACTGAAAAACACAGAAATGTAAAACATAGCACCATGAATGGTGTTTATAGAACAAGCAAGATCATTCTATTAAATAATATCTAAAAAAAAAAAAAAAAATTAATGCAGTCTCCCAGTGAGCGAGCCAACACTGCCCTGCTTTAGCAAGGAACTCAAACTCCAATGATTGATTAATGGAGAAAAAAACCTAGGGAGAAACCAGGCTCAGCCGGGAGGGCCAGATCCCCTCTGACGTGTGATAGCTGCACTCAGTGACCCCGACCAAAAGCCACCGAGCAAACATCCACGAAGAAGAGGGAGAGCCCACCACCCGCAACCCATTAAGTCCCACTCGCCGAAACCATGCAGGTGAAGCCTGGTCCAACTCCACAATCGTCATCAGAAAACAGAGGAACAACCCCCAAAAAAATGTAATGCCATAATATAATTTTATTCCTCTGTTGTACAACATCGACCAGAAAACAAGACCAAACCAGATCCACACAGCCCCAACAGATAAAATCCCCCAAACCACAACCAACAAGCCCCCCCCACTTCCCACAAACACCCACCCAGCTACCTCCAATCAGGGCCACTGAATGCAGCTATAACTTCAAACTGCTGACATTTGATGTAAGTTTAGCATTAGATACCAAGTATTGTAACTTTAGCATTAATTTGACAAGTAGTCTGCTCTTGATTGGAGATGGAATTGTCTGTGCTGGGAAGGTGAGATGGTCGCCTTTCTATTGGAAGGAGACGGAATTTCCTGAGATGGAGCTGGGATGGTCAGTCAGTCCACAGGCTCTCGCAGGAGGATGGCACGGGATTTTCAACTGTAGCTGGCGTAATCTCCAGTTGGGTATGGGGATATGACTTTCATCTTGGCCTGGCGGAATCTCTTCCTACCTCGGGATGGGCGGAGGCAGAAAGAGAATAATTAGCGTAGCTGCTGTCCATTAACTATGCATTAAGTGAAGGCTTGGCTGAAAATATGTGTCTTTAATCTAGTTTTAAATTGGGAGAGTGTGTCTGACCCTCGAATAGTATCAGGAAGGCTATTCCAGAGTTTAGGTGCTACGTAGGGCTGCACGATTCTCACTAAAATGCGAATTACAATTTTTCTTCATGGGAATTGAGATCACGATTCTCTCACACGATTCTCGTTTTTTCAACCAAAACATTAATTGAACTCAGGTAAAAAATTGAACATGGTACATTTAGTTATTATTAAGTTCAAAAAGTAACAAAAATTGTCTCTCCTTTTTTTTCTCCTTGTGAATAACTTTGCTTAAGCTGATGAACATAAGTGAAGAGTGTTAACAATAATAAACAAAAATAACAAAGGAAACTGTGCTTTTGGAACATAAGTAAATAACTTAATAACTTAAGCTGTTAAAAATAAAAAGGGGAAGAGTATTAATTTATGTTATGTAATGCACTGTCAGGCTTAAATACGGCCCCATAGTTCGGTTTGACCATAGGTCTGCTGTTGCGGCGAAGTTCTGCATATCTTGCAGTTCTTTCTCGACTGTCATTCTACACTGGGTGTATAGATTTTCGCTTGTAACTGTGTTGATTGGAGCCATGTCTTTAGCTAGGTGATAAGCGATGGCGTTTGTTATATCTTTGTGCCGCTGGGAACTTAAAGGGTATGGCGATGCACCGTGTAATGTCTGAGTTATGGACGTTTGTGTCGTCTGGTTGCCGGCATTTTTAGATTTAGCTCCCTTGTCTCTCATTGCTAACTCGTGCTGTATTTTGTGGTGACGTTTGAGGTGGTTATATAGATTTGTTGTGTTACCTTGCGGTGGTGTGACGATGCCAAAGCAATGCTTACAAATGATGACTTCTTGTGCCAAGAAATGTTGCCAAATAACGAAATATTTTATGTGATGTTGACGCTGAAAAGCTTATTCATGCATTTTTGACCACAAGATTTGACTATTGTAATGCTCTAATTAGTTGTTGTCCTGTATTATCAATAAACAAACTACAGTTTGTTCAGAATGCAGCTGCCAGAGTTCTTACCAGGTCAAGAAAATACGATCACATAACCCCAGTTTTATCATCGCTTCACTGGCTACCCATTAAGTATCGTATTGATTTAAAAAAAAATACTTATTGAAAGAATGTAAACTTCTTACGTCCCCTTGTCTAAACAATATTTTTACGGTTGAAGAGTCTAGTCGGCGGAACACACAGAGTTTCAAGCCTGGAGACAAAGTTTGACACAGACACAAGTGCTTGTTCAATCAGAGTCCAATGTTTATTGTGTTAAGGACTAATATTTATGTGTTTGAAACAGGAGGTGTCATATAAAACCACCAGAGTGGAAAATCAACAGAGTTTCTGTTTAGTCTTATTCCTCCTGAACAATCAGATATGATCACAAAGTACGTATTCAATATACGTATTCAATATTACATTATCAAAACAATTGTCCCTTGACATCATTAGGAACCTTGAGATGGAGACAAACAGATATTTATATCAGCATAAGAAAGCATAAGATACGATACAAGTCTCAACGATGTTAAACAACAGGACAGTAAGGCACATATTATGTGAATAGAAGCTAATACTAATATTAATGAATACATATGATAGGTGAATATTGTATTAGACACAGATGCGATATTTGTAGAGGACACGGACGAAATCCAGATTCTCACACTTATAAAGCCCTAAATGATTTAGCCCGTATCTACTTAACAGAGCTTTTATCACATTACTACCCATCACGCTCTCTACGATCTCAAAACTCTTTTGATAACAGAATAACTAAATCCACTAAAGGGGGACGAGCTTTCTCATACGTAGCACCTAAACTCTGGAATAGCCTTCCTGATACTATTCGAGGGTCAGACACACTCTCCCAATTTAAATCTAGATTAAAGACACATCTTTTCAGCCAAGCTTTCACTTAACGCATAGTTAATGAACCGCAGCTACCCTAATTATTCTCTTTCTGCCTCCGCCCATCCCGAGGTAGGAAGAGATTCCGCCAGGCAAAGATGAAAGTCATATCCCCATACCCAACTGGAGATTACGCCAGCTACAGTTGAAAATCCCGTGCCATCCTCCTGCGAGAGCCTGTGGACTGACTGACCATCCCAGCTCCATCTCAGGAAATTCTGTCTCCTTCCAATAGAAAGGCCACCAACTCACCTTCCCAGCACAGACAATTCCATCTCCAATCATGAGCGGACTACTTGTCAAATTAATGCTAAAGTTACAATACTTGTTATCTAATGATAAACTTACATCAAATGTTAGCAGTTTGAAGTTATAGCTGCATTCAGTGGCCCTGATTGGAGGTGGCTGGGTGGGTGTTTGTGGGGAGTGGGGGGGTCCTGTTGGTTGTGGTTTGGGGGATTTTATCTGTTGGGGCTGTGTGGATCTGGTTTGGTCTTGTTTTCTGGTCAATGTTGTACAACAGAGGAATAAAATCACATTATGGCATTACATTTTTTGGGGGGTTGTTCCTCTGTTTTTCTGATGACGATTGAGGAGTTGGACCAGGCTTGACCTGCACGGTTTCGGCGATTGGGACTTAATGGGTTGCGGGTGGTGGGCTCTCCCTCTTCTTCGTGGATGTTTGCTCGGTCGCTTTTGGTCGGGGTCACTGAGTGCAGCTATCACACGTCAGAGGGGATCTGGCCCTCCCGGCTGAGCCTGCTTTCTCCCAAGGTTTTTTTCTCCATTAATCAATCATTGGAGTTTGGGTTCCTTGCTAAAGCAGGGCAGTATTGGCTCGCTCACCGGGAGACTGCATTTATTTTTTTTAGATATTATTTAATAGAATGATCTTGCTTGTTCTATAAACACCATGCATGGTGCTATTTTTTACATTTCTGTGTTTTTCAGTTTTTCTTATTTGCTCCTGTAAATCTGCCTTGGAACAATCCACATTATGAAAAGCGCTATATAAATAAACTTGAATTGAATTGAAACATTTGCTTGATCCTGTGACATATAGAAATGTCTAAATGAGGCCCTCTGTCCAGTTTACATATTCCCCTCGAGCTCCACATTTTCCCAAGCTCTACATTACATTCTAACATCAGCAATTATCAAGCGTACTCATAGTGTAAGTTCTGACAGGCCACGTTAGTCAATCTTGCTATGATCTCATCGGGTGCAGCTACTCAGGTAGTTTCTAATTTGATCCTATATGCTATGCAGTTATTTTCCCTTCTCAACTCAAGTTTTTACAATTTTCATTGTTACAAAGCAGCTGTACATGAGACACATTGACTACAAGAAAAACAAATAAAGTCATATACCTGAAAAAACAAGAAAAAGGTGAACACACAAAAGACAAACATACAAATGCTCCACACAGACAATGTGCATACATACTTAAACACATCGACGCACACACGCAAACACACTCGCACACACGCACAGTGAAAGCACACATTTGAGATGAAGCAGAGAGAAGCACATCTCAAATATTAAACTGACTATAAATTCTATATGCATTATTAATTATGTTAATCTTCCGAATTCTAAAGCAGGGCCAAGCAAATAGTGCAAAACAGTATGCAAACGGTGGCGAGGAACCCAAAACTCCAATTGAGAAAAAAAATCTCAGGAGAACAAAGAGACAAGACTGGCTGAGAGTAGAGTACTGTTCTGCACTCTTTGATGCAATAAGTACATCATGTGTTTTTGGATGTGTTCCTGGTTCCGGTTGATCTAAATACTGCAGCCTAGATCCTATGAGGATTAATATTATGGAAGAGTAGTGTATGCAAGATTGAAAAGATGAGTCTTTAGTCTAGATTTAAACTGACAGAGTGTGTCTGCCTCCCAGACAGTGCAGGGAAGAATCTTCCAAGGTTTAGGTGCTAGATAAGAAAAGGATCTACTACCTGCACTTGATTTTGAAATTCTAGATATGACCAACAAACAGGAGTATAGAGACAATTCATACCGGTTATATTCATTCAAATTAATATTCAAGAAAAGCAATGAAAACCTTTTTCTTTCTAAACATTAAAAAACCACACAAATGCTAGCTGTTGTGACTATTATTGATTGGCCTACATGTGCTTATCTTACGAAAGCAGTAATTTGTCTACGCTTACAAACTATGTGTTCAGGCGACAATTCTTTTTTTAAATTTGTTTAATGTATTTTTAAAGAAAAAACGGATTTCTATAAATTTGTATTTATTTATCTTATATTTCAATAAATTGTATTATAAAACATTACTTTATTTTCATCAAGTCTGATGAAACTTTAAACCTATTCTTTCTAACTTAAAATAAATAAAAAACCTTTTCAAGGTTTGATAATTAGTAAGAATATAAAACCTAATATTACCAATACATTTTATAAATTATTCAACAAGAATACATTTACTGATTTAAGAAGTTAACAAATTATAAACGTATGTATTAATGGATAGGGCTTAAAACTGTGGCAAGAGGTGTTCTAAACAAAAATTGTTACAGCAGAATTAAGTCCTCGCGGGAAGCGAGCTTCGATCCTACGTTGACCTAGACACCATAATAGAATGCACACGGGTAGCGTCAATTACCCCTACACCACTGAAACTGATATATAAATGGTGTCTTTTATCAATTAATGTTCTCTGCTAAAACGGCTACTAACACGACCCGGCAATAAACGATAAAAATGATTATAAAGCATCTATATCTAATAGCTTATTAGATAAATGGACACGTAAATAGATAAGTGGATCTTTCGCATGTTACATGCATTGTGATGGCAGAGAGTCAGAAATGGGAGGCACCCCCTAGGCCTACAGTAATGGTTTAACCCTTCCGCTCGTCAGCCAATGGGAACTCATCACGCTTACACGTCCAAACTGGGCAAGTGGCCGAATGGGCCAAAAACACGCGAAATTGACGTCTGACGTCACGCGTAGAGTACGCGTTGTTTGCGCGTAGAGTACGCGTTGTTTGAAAAATTGTTTGAAAAATTTTGGCCCATTCGGCCACTTGCCCAGTTTGGACGTGTAAGCGTGATGAGTTCCCATTGGCTGACGAGCGTAAGGGTTAAACCATTACTGTAGTCCTAGGGGGTTGCTCCCATTTCTGACTCCCTGCCATCACAATGCATGTAACATGCGAAAGATCCACTTATCTATTTACGTACCCATTTATCTAATAAGCTATTAGATATAGATGCTTTATTATCATTTTTATCGTTTGTTGCCGGGTCGTGTTAGTAGCCGTTTTAGCAGAGAACATTAATTGATAAAAGACACCATTTATATCAGTTCCAGTGGTGTAGGGGTAGTTGACGCTGCCTGTGTGCATTCTATTATGGTGTCTAGGTCAACGTAGGCTCGAAGCCCGCTTCCCGCGAGGACTTAATTCTACTGTAACAATTTTTGTTTAGAAAACCTCTAGCCACAGTTTTAAGCCCTATCCATTAATACATACGTTTATAATTTGTTAACTTCTTAAATCAGTAAATTTATTCTTGTTGAATAATTTATAAAATGTATTGGTAATATTAGGTTTTATATTCTTACTAATTTTCAAACCTTGGCTACGGCCCTTTTTTATTTATTTTCAGTTAGAAAGAATAGGTTTAAAGTTTCATCAGACTTGATGAAAATAAAGTAATGTTTTATAATACAATTTTATTGAAATATAAGATAAATAAATACGAATTTATAGAAATCCGTTTTTTCTTTAAAAATACATTAAACAAATTAAAAAAAAGAACTGTCGCCTGAACACATAATTTGTAAGCGTAGAAAAATTACTGCTTTCGTAAGATAAGCACATGTAGGCCAATCAATAATAGTCACAACAGCTAGCATTAGTGTGGTTTTTAAATGTTTAGAATGGAAAAGACCTAGGCGTTATATTAGACAGCACCTGTCTAATATAACGGCTACTAACATGACCCCGCAATAAACGTTAAAAAAGATTATAAAACATCTATATCTAATAGCTTATTAGATAAATGGATACGTAAATAGATAAGTGGATCAAGTCAAGTCATGATTAAAGGTACCGTAGTTCACCCCCAAAACGAAATTTCTGTCATCATTTTCCAATGGTCCCCATTGACTTCTATTGTATGAAGAAAAGTCAATGTGGACGAAGGGTTTTCTGTTACTAACTTTCTTTCAAATATCTTCTATGTTTATACGGTTTACACACTATACAGTCATATAGATTTGATAAGTCAAGAGGGTCGGTAACTGATTACAGAATTCTATCTATGTTTATGCGCTTGTTTATACATCTTAATACTAGTGTAGAGGTTAGCTCGTTTGGCTTCCAATTGAATATCATGTTTTTGACGGGTTCAAGTCCCGCTTCGACCAATTGGATTTTTATATTGTTGGTCTTATGTTTATCTGTGTCACAGGAATTGTTTATTTATATTTAGACATTTATTTCGTATTGTAAATGTATATAGAAAGTCAGGATTAAGACCTCTTTTTCCACAGCAAACTTACAGTATATTCTAAATTTCTCAATCGCATCTGACACCGTCCAGACAGCCTCGCCAATAGCCTTTCAATAATCACCTTCAATTATATTGTTTCATATGATTTGTCGAGTAAAATTAATTATATCTAAATGCTCAGCTGAAAGTCAGTTCCACATACGGTATAGCGTCAATCTCTTCACGGAGGTAAAGGGGAATATGTTGATAATGTGAGTGCATTATGGTCGTGTGCTAATGAAATTTAAATGGGCAGGTGATGTGCGTTAAGGTGATTATTGAAAGGCTGTTGGTGTGGCTGTCGGGAGCTTGTTGTGGAAAAAAAGGTATTTTTCCTGACTTTCTTTATATATTAACCGTGAAGTAAATGCTGAAATATAAATAAACTATTCCTGTGACACAGATAAACATAACAAGACCAACAATGTAAAAATCTCCAAGTGGTCGAAGCGGGACTCGAACCAGTCAAAACCTTGATGTCAAGTTAGAAGCCAATCGAACTAACCTGTAGACTAGTATTGAGATATATTGACAGTTGCATAAACATAGTTAGAATTCTGTAATTATACCCACCGTTTTGACTTTTCAAACCTGTTTGACTGTGTGATGTGTTAACCGTATAAACACAAAATAAGGTGTTTGAAAGAAAGTTAGTAGCAGAAAACCGTTCGTCCACATTGACTTTTCTTCATACAATAGAAGTCAATGGGGACCATTGGTAAATTATGACAGACATTTCGTTTTGGGGTTGAACTACGGTACTTTTAATCATGACTTGACTTAATTTGACATATTACATACTTCATAAGTTACATGTTTCTCTTTTCGGGGGGGGTTTCCTTTATTTCTTTCCATTTTTAGTTTTCCATAAAATTAAGACTTAATCCATTACTCGAAATGGATTTGAGATGACACGGGCCTCAGATTTGTCGTAGACCGCGCAAACCCAGAAGAGGAGGGGCTTTGTGTGACCTTATGGAACTTTGACCAGATCTAGGTTAAATGGTTCTTGACTACGCCACCTGGTGCCTATCACACCAGGATATACTCTACACCTCAAATGCTTAAAACATCATCTAAGGCAAGCAGGTTCATAGAAATGCACCAAAGATGAACCAGACAGAGACGTGCTTTCAATAGAAAAACAATACTTTATTATACATTAACAATGATTTAAAAGACTGGCGCCGTCACACTAGAGGCACAATAGGTACAAAACGACAATGATTAGGTTAAAGAGAGAACTGACCTGGCATTGGCTGTTCAAGGGACAATACCATTAACAAATTAACCAGGAAATACTGACCCACTATCAAGGCAAGTTACCTGTCCGGGATACGCGTGACGTTCACCACCCGTGCTCTGGACTCTAGAGCCCACAATCGCATGCATACGCGCGCACACACACACACACACACGCACACACACACAACCACTACAAGCTAATAATTCAATCAATATTGTGAAGTGCAGTTTACCACTACAACGCGTGCAGCAAGGCGTAAGAACCGAACCAGGAACCTCCATTGTGAGCAGCTACTCTAATACTCAGGAGAAAAAGAGAGAAAGTTATTATCAATAAAATTATACACTACGTGAACAGCCAATACCACGGTAAATTAACCATAATAAAGAAAAGAAAAGAAAAAATACTTAATTTAGGCAAGGCAAAGCAGCAGGAGCAATCTGCCTGCAGACAAAATCATTAAAATTAGTGCTTAATATACACATACATAGTCACATAGCGTCCAAACATTTCATAAAAAAAACTTTTCCTATACCTCAATGTTGACATGAAATGACACCCTGGAAAAACAGCACTTTGCGGTAATCTTCACACCCCTGCATAGTCGTTACCCAATAAACATTTGGACGTTTAGTGACCGTTGAAAAGACGTAATTCCGACACGTCCCGTCACGGTTGAAAAATAGTTCCAAAATGAAAGTTGAACCGACGTCATCTGAACGTGATTTCCACGTCTTTTCTGCCCGTCCCTGGACGTCCAAATGTGTCCGCTTCCGGACGTTTATTACTAGATGTGTAGCTGCTTAATGTAAGCGTATATATAAGAATGCGTTTAATATAATCATACTCACGTTGTGTAACATCGTGCAAGGCAAGCAATTATGTCTAAAGGTTTACGTGTCCTAAATTGACATACGTTTTAAAAAGGTCCAAAATCGGTCCGGTCTGACCTGAACGTCTATAAAACGTTTCAATCACGTGTACATCACAAACAATAACACTTTATATGTGGACTTAAGCAAAAATAAGTGTCTTAATTTAGCACATCATATTTTATAGTGAACATCACATTTTTTAATTGTCTTCCATTTGTATTACAGCTACTATTCAAACAAGAAAATTAAAATAGTAGAATCTCGATAGCAATGGAGTTTAACATTGATGTTCAGCAGCCATTAATCAAACATGAAAATGACAAAAGTACAGTATTACAGAAACACATTTGAAACTACTTAAGTCCATTTTTTTCAAAATGTTAACTCATTTTCTTGGTCCCCAACCACCGGCTCTGCCAGGAGTGTGATTCATGTGTTCCACCATTGATGCATGGAAGTCAGAGCTATGGCACTACCAAATTATTTCCTAACAGTCTTGTATTACTGTTAAACCAGACATAAAACAAGTATCCATCAACCCCAGTGTGCTTCATGTGTTCCGCCATTGCTGCATCAAAGTCTGAATCTGTTGCATTTGGGCTACACCTGTTCACAGCATCTGAGTGAGAGAAAAGAAGATGAATATTAAAAAAGTAGAAAAAAAATCAAAGGCAGAATTTGAGGTAAATTACATGAATGTATTTAGAAAAAGTCAGATTATCACACAACTAAATTTAAAATACATACAAGATTGTAATTAACATGTATTAGACTTTATTCTTCTCTAGAATAACCGAATGTCAAAAAGTTACAAATAAACGTATTTACGAAGGCCAAAATTACCTTGAACTATATAGTATAGCTTTGAATGGCTTCTTTTTAAGTTGACCACCCCTCATGATAAATTTCACCATAAAGGCATTTAACGTGATTCTGTGAAATAAATGACTCAGGATTACTTCACCTCAGAAAAATTACAGTTTGTTTTCAGATTTGTTGCCATCACTATGGTTCTTTTGTTAACTACCCAAATATTTGTTTATACACAGAGAAAGAGAAAAAAAAAAAAACACAAACTAACATCCACACAAACACACACATTCTTTGTCACAATGCAATCTCTTAATAGAAGATGTAGACTTGCCATGTTCCAGAATGCCAGCTATTCGCTGAAGTCATCTTTAAACCGAAAAGCATGGAAAATATTCCTTTGGAATCCTGAAAGAAAAATCTGTTCATTAATATGTACAGACACACCTGGACACATGACTACACCTAAACTGAATGTGACACTTGCTGTCACATTTTGTGTTTAATACAAACAATTAGGCCGGATGTCCCAAAGGAAGAAGGTTTGGAACCCCTGATTTATTTACACATTGTTCCTGTAGTTGCATGAAATTACTCAACTTCATGTTAATTGTAACTGACACAAAACTCAGCCAACGTTAGCTCTTTACCTGCCAGCCTTCACAAAAAAGTTCTCAGCCAGCTTCAGGGTTTTTTAACATTTTCTCTAAACTTTGATGGCTCACAAAACATTTTCTGTAATGAATAATAACTCGTTTTTGCAGTGAACGGTTGATTTTTAAATGACAATATAACTGTGGCAGGGAACGAGTTAGCAGTTTGGGGGATTGATGATTTTGCTATCAATATCCTAGCAAGAAGCATTAACGTTACACAGCACAGCTCAAGTGTAGAAACTAGGGTAAAGCCTAACTTTAAACGACCTTTTAGCCTGCTAGCTAATTTTAGCCACACACAAACTACATGGCAGCTGACCATGTGCGCATCATTTCTTTCAGTTCCTTCGTGTCCAACAAGTAAGACTCAACCACATTAATAAAACTATACAAAATGTACTTACCCAACAGAAGTATTTGTAATACTCCGTCACTTTTCGAAATAAACCAAACCGACATTACCGAGTCTTCCTCTTCTTTAGAGTTTATTGCGGATGGTAAATCAACTGAAGGAGCATTACCGCCACCAACTGGACTGGAGTATGGATTACGGATTTTGACCGCACAGTTTTGGCAATCATCCACTTTAAATTGTGAAAGGGTGCATGACGTGTAACGTCAGTCAACGTCTATTCACAACATTTTTAAAACTAATTGGGCACTCAAATGAATCATTGCAGTATTATTCAAGGTAAGCAGAATTTCTTTTGCTTATTTCATAAGAATTTTACAGAGGGTCACGATGGACTAAAAATGCACGTGTAGAGGACGTCACAAGAGGACGCCCTTTCAACCGCTTCAATATTTATATAATTAAACGTAGCTGAAGTCAAAGTAACAATCATATATGCAAACCTAGAGATCTGATGACATCTACGCATGTATCTAAATGAATATTTAGGAAATGTTATATGTCACATATTTTTACCGGCTAGTGTCGTCCTACCGCGACTATTTTCGGCCAGGGACACGACGTTGCCGTCGGACCAATGTTTGTTGGGTACACACAGCATATTCATTAAATACATTTCTATTATGAATTGACAATAAAACACAGCCATGCATTACTTCAGGACAACACAATCAGCCTTATTTTACACATCTTCAAAGCTATTAGTCCTCCCCACTGGGTCTACTCGTAACAATAAATAAATAATAAAATAATAATAAACCTTGACGTTACGTCTGATTTGCAGTACAGCTACCCGGCGGGTGCTTTGCCCAAGACCCTCGGCAATACACAACACGACTACCCGGAAGCGTCTGGCAATCAGTTAAACACCTTTGTTTCACAGGAGAACCGCATACCACAGCCGTAACAACCAGTGAATCGCTCTAAGCCCAAAAGTAAAGACGGTTTTATAGAAACCAGCCTAGCCGCAAATGAGCTGTTTAGCCACTCACAGCGAGATGGGTGACGTCAGAGGGCTACCATAACTGCCGAGGGACAAACTTCTATCAGACAGTGACTACTCTGCCGGTTACATATGTATATTAGCTAATACGTTTGCATTTTAAGTGACGTGTGACGTTAACTTAACGTCGATCGGCGCCCGGCGTAACTTTAACGCATGGCGACGTATGACGTTAATTTAGCACCAGACGGCGTTTATTTAACACCTGGCGGCGTTAAGAAATCGGCGTTTTGATTAATACGGCGATCCAAAGCACGCGAATTGTGATACTGTTGGCTTTCCATACTCCTGGCGTTCCATAGCTCAGACCAATCGAGGCATGACATCAAATTACCGCGAGAGAGAGTGACGAAACACGCCTGGTCATATGCTTTTGAATCGCTCTCGCGATAGTGCGATGTCAATTGCTTCCGTGAAATCCAGTAAGCGTATGACGTTTGACGTAATCAAGTGGGATAATAAAACGACACTTCACCGAGGTCCGTTCGTGGTAGAGATGCGCGGATGAGCAAAAATGTCAACGCAACCGTTGCTTCAAATAAATTATCCACCCGCCCGCTGGTATAATTTTCTCTGATATAGATATCCGCATCCGATCGTCACTTTAATTACTCTAATTCTTTGTTTTAAACATGATGTTATCAGATTCTGTTGTATCTCAAATACAATGGAATAACTCCAAGAGAACGAAACTTCGTTATGATTCTTCTTTATTTAGGATCCATCAGGACAGCAAACATGACAATCACCAGCGCCCTCATTACGAGCTCTTCTGCTCTTTTAAACAGTGCTAACAATACACCAACCCAATGCATCACCTCCCCCTATTGGACAAACTCTGCACTCACTCTAACATTCCCTCCCACTACATTCAGAGGAAAATCTTTCCCCCAAGCACCCCTTCAAGAATAATATATATTAGACAATACTCTTAAGTTTGTGTCACAAAGTCTTTAAGGTATGCCGGTGGTTTCCTCTCTCTGACTGAACGTCGTAGACCTCCAGAGAGTGCCCTTTCAGGTTCAGTTCTTTCAACCATGGGACTCATGTCAGGCACCCTGGGGAAATCTGTCTGTTGATTTCTTTGATGTTCCCTTTGCGAATTCTCAGTCTCTCTACTATTTACAATGGGGCTTCCTTCAAATGTTGTTGAACTACTGAGAGCTTCTGGTACTTTCATCTCAGTGTCCACTGAAACTACCCCAGTATCATAATACATTTTGGAATTGATTGGTCATCATTTCCCTTTTTTGTTGACTGAATAATTGATCCACATGACGTCGTACTACTTGGGCATTTCCTAATGCTACTTTATATGATACTGGTCCTGTAATCTCCTGAATCACTCCTGGCACCCATTTTGGTCCATACCCAAAATTCCTAGTGTACACCATATCTCCTACTTCAAAATAGCGGGACCTCACATGTTGATCATGATGCTCTTTTTGGACTTGTTGTTTTCCTTCCATTTTGCTAGTGAAGTCCGGATGAATTGCATCGCAATTTCCTCCCCATCATCATTTCTGCAGGTGAAAGCCCTGTTGTAGTCTGAGGAGTAATACGATAACTAAACAATGCTCGGGACAACTTTGTCTCAATAGTATTTCCTGAACTTTTCTTCATAAGTTCTTTAAAAGTTTGTACCGCCCGCTCAGCTAGCCCATTCGATGAGGGATGATACGGTGCAGAGGTTACATGCGTTATTCCATTCCTAGACATAAAGTCTTTACTCGCTTCACTCACAAAACACTGTGCATTATCCGACACCATCATTTGGGGAATGCCATGTGTACTGAAACTGTTCCTGAGGCACTCAAGAGTCATAGCTGTAGTTGCTGAAGGTACCGGATATGCCTCAATCCACTTAGAATGGGCATCAACTAAGATAAAAAACATTTTTTCCAAAAACTGGACCAGCATAGTCCATATGCACTCTTCTCCAAGGCTGTCGTGGCCACTCCCACGGATGAAGTGGTGCACCAACAGGGGCTTTTCTTTGTTCTTGACACACAGTACAGTCTTTTACTCTGCCCTCAATGTCAGCATCTAAATTTGGCCACCACAGATAACTCCTGGCCAGTCCTTTAATCCTGGACATCCCTGGGTGAGACTGATGTAACTGTTCCATCAATCCCGAACGTCCTTGCTCCGGAATTACGATACGGGCTCCCCACAGCACACATCCGTCTTGAACACTGAGTTCCTGCTGTCTCTGTTTATAAGGTGCAAATTCCTTTGAATTACTATGATCAGGCCAGCCTTTAAGAACATACTCCCGCACTCTAGAGAGAACAGGATCTCTGGTAGTCCAGTGTTTGGTTTGATTTGCTCTGATGTGGTTAAAGGATTTACCAGGCTGTCCAACATCAAGACCTGCTCCTCTTTTATTTCTTTCTCCAAAATCACTGGAGCAGGGAAACGACTAAGAGCGTCAGCATTTCCATTGTCCTTGCCTGCTCTGTAAGCAATTACATATTCATATGCCCCCAACATCACTGCCCATCGTATGATTCTTGGCGAGGCCATCTGGGGCACCACTTTCAATTCATTCAATAGACTGAGTAAGGGCTTATGGTCAGTACAGATCACAAATTTACGTCCATAAAGATATTTGTGAAATTTCTTTACTCCGAACACTACAGCTAACCCTTCTTTTTCTACCTGAGAGTAGTTTTTTTCTGCCATTGAAAGGGTGCGTGACACAAACCCAATGGGCCTCTCAGTTCCGTTGGGCATCCGATGTGCCAACACAGCTCCCACACCATAGGCTGACGCATCACAGGAGAGTATGTGGTCTTTTTTTCTTCATAGTGTACTAACACTTTGTTAGACTGAAGTAACTCTTTGGACTTCTTAAAGGCTTTTTCTTGTTGCTCTTTCCAGGACCATTTGACCTCCTTTTTCAAAAGTCTGTGCAAGGGAGCAAGCAGTGTTGAAAGATTTGGCAGGAACCGGTTTTAAAAATTCAACAATCCCAGATATGCTTTCAGTTCTGATACTGAGGTCGGTGCCATGGCATCTTGTACTGCTTGGACTTTTTCTTGCACTGGATGAATACCAGTGGCATCCACTTTATGTCCCAGGAAATTAACTTCCTTTTCCAAGAATTTACACTTTCCCCTTTTTAATCGCAAACCACACTCCTCCAACCGTTCCAACACTTGCTCCAATATGCATAAATGCTCCTGATTATCTCGTCCCGTCAACAAGATATCATCCAAATAGACAGTCACCTTTGAGATACCTTTCAGGACCCCTTCCATTGTCCTCTGAAAGATTGCTGGGCTGGAACTAACTCCAAAAGGTAAACGTGTATACGTAAACAATCCTTTATGGGTATTCACGGTTACATACTGCTTGGAGTTTTCATCTAAGGTAATCTGTTGATATGCATGACTCATGTCTAATTTACTGTATTTTTGTCCTCCAGCCAAGACAGCAAACATATCCTCCAATCGTGGGATGGGGTACTGCTCCAGGGTTGATTGTTGATTAATTGTTACTCTGTAGTCTCCACATAGTCTCACTGTTCCATCTGGTTTTACTACTGGTACCACAGGTGCTGCCCACTCTGCAAATTCCACAGGCTCTATGATATGATCCTTAAGCAACCCATCCAGTTCTGCTTCAACCTTTTCTCTCATCGCGAACGGCAAGGACCTTGCTTTAAAAAAACGAGGCTTTGCATCCCTTGGTACATGGATCTTTGCCTTGGCTCCTCTTAAAGTTCCCAATTCCTCCTTGAAAACGTCTTGGTTACGTTTGTAACCTCAGTTCCCTGATGGAGGGAACGAGACGTTGTGTCGAGAACGACAGATGGGGTTCGCCCTTGAGAACCAATCAACTCTGACTACTATAGAAAAGGCCAATGAAATTTGGCGAATGCAATTTGCATGCCGGGCTCCGCCCCCGGAAATCCGGTATAAAAGGAAGCCGGCGTGCAGCATTCACTTACCTTTTGTTCTGAAGAGCCTGAGACCTCTCAAACTGCAGCAGAATACGATACGTGTTCGTGGCATAAGGGACACAACGTCTCGTTCCCTCCATCAGGGAACTGAGGTTACAAACGTTCCCTTTCTGTCGGTCTCTCGACGTTGTGTCGAGAACGACAGATGGGGTTGCCTATGGAAAACGCCACAACGCTGTATCGCGTCACAATGTCAGCGAAGCGACGGTAACAAGCATGGGCGTGTCATCTCGAAGCTTTCGTGAGACTGTAACCTTCCAGTGTGGTGGTCGGGGGGTTCCAGAGCTTTCTTGGAGAAAGATGGGTACAGCCCTGACCGGTAACTTTCACGGACGGGGCCTTAGCTCTCTACAGGCGAGAGGCCGTCCGGATCAGTTTACACCGGGTAAGCGCGACTCTTAATCAGAGAAGCACTACAGAGGCCACCTCCTACCCGTGGGGAGGAATATGGTGGATATAGGTATGGTCTGAGCCCTCACTGCCAATGGGCATGGGAGATTCTGAGATCGGAATGCCGTCGTAACGGCGTCCACGACCCAGTGCGCCAGCCTCTGTTTGGAGACAGCCTTCCCCTTCTGCTGTCCTCCAACAGACACGGAGCTGGTCAGAGCTTCAGAGCTCTGCGTGCGGTCCAGTACGTACTGGACACAACACTAATCGGGTTGGGTCTTCCTCCCCTATGGGGAGCGCCTGCAAGTTCACCACTTGGCCCCGGAGGGAGTAGTGGGAACTTCTTGGGCACGCATCCGGGCCTGGGTCTCAAGATAACGTGAGAGTTTCCAGGGCCTAGTTTAAGGCAATCCGGGGACACGGAGGATGCTCGATGGTCCCCTACCCTCTTGAAGGAAGTGAGCGCCGTCAGGAGGGCCGTCTTACTCTATGAGGAAGATCGGAACCTCCGAGGGGCTCTTTGGGGGGCCCTGAGGCTCCCCAGGACCACTTAGGGTCCCAAGAGGGTATGGAGCGGAGATGAGGCGGATTCCGCCCTCTCGCTGCTTAGGAACCTGGTGACCAGGTCGTGTTGCCCTAGAAACTTTCCACCGACTGAGTCGTGATGAGTGGCAATAGCGACTACATACACTTTCAGTGTGGAAGGGAGATGTTAGTCTCCAGTCTCGTGAGAAGGGGAACACAATCCTGATCAAGCACCTCAGTGGGTCTTTCTCGTTGAGAAAGACACCAGGACGAGAAGAGGCACCGTCTAGAGGCGTGTAACCGCCTAGTAGATGGGGCCCTAGCCTGGGTGATGGTCTCAGCCGTATAGGGGGAGTAGCCATCTTAGGATCTTCTCGTCCCGTCTAGAGACCAGACATGGGTGTTCCAGAGGTCTGATCTGGGATGCCAGAACGTGTCCTTCCCCTGAGAGAGCAGGTCCTCTGTCAGGGGAATGGTTCAGGGGGAGTCGCTGTCCAGAGCATCGGCTCTGAAGCCAAGTGCGGTTAGACCGGTGTGGTGTAACCAATAACACTTGGTGCTCCTGCTCCCAGACCTTGCACAGAGTCTGTACAAGAAGGCTCCTGGGGGGGAAGGTGTGCTTCCGCCCATCCCGCGGCCAGCTGTGCGCAAGGATATCCGTGCCGAGGGCAGGGACTATCAAGCGGGCAAATGGTGGTGTTACGGGAGGTGAACAGGTTTTACCTGGGCCTACCCGAATCAGCCTCCAAATGAGCTGGACTGCACGGGGGTGGAGTCGCCACTCTCCACGAGGCATAAACTGGCGAGAAAGCACGTCGGCTGTCTAGTTCAGTTTGCCCGGGGTGTGTGGCCTGCAGGGAACGAGTCACCTGTTGACTCCACCGGAGGAGGCGTCGAGCAAGTTGTGTTTAGCTGCTGTGAGCGAACGCCACCCTGACCATCTGTATTCGCTACAGCTATAGTGCTGTCCTCGGAACAGCACGTGCATGTCTCGCACGAGAGGCCGTAGCCTGCTCAGTGCAAGTAGCATAGCCCACAACTCTTGGCAATTGATATGCCAGCGCAGGCGGGGGTTCGTCCAACACCCCACCTGCGTGCCCGTTGCACACTACACCGCACCCCTGCAGGGAGACTTCAGTCGTCACCACGACCTGCCTCATAACCTGCTCAGAGGGACCTGAGTCCGTCGAAAAAGTCATAAAGACTAGGGGTTATGGTGCGTCGGCAGCAGGGCGGCATCACCATGCGCCTGCTGCCGGTGTGCCACGCTCTCCTCGGAACTCGACTCTGAAACCAGTGTTGGAGCGGTCTCATGTGCATCAACTCGAGGGGTATTAACCCGCGAGGACGCCATGTGTCCCAGGAGCCTCTGAATTGTTTCAGGGGGACCGCTGTCTGCCTAAAATGTTCATTTCAGACAGTTCAACACTGGTTGGGCACAACTGCGGACAGGTGCGCCGACATGGTAACAGAGTTGAGTTCCATACCGAGAAAGAGGATGCTCTGCACTGGGGAGAGCTTGCCCCTCTCTTGGTTGACCTGGAGTCCCAATCGACCTCGGTGCCGAAGCACCAGGTCCCTTTGTGTACATAACAGATCTCGCGAGTGTGCCAAGATAGGCCAGTCGCTGAGATAGTTTAGTACCCGCTCGCCTTCCTCCCCTCAGGGAGAAAGGGCGGTCAGGGACAGACCGAAAGGGAGGACTCTGTACTGATATGCCCGCCTCTCGCACGCGAACCGTGGGAACGGCCGGTGTCGAGGAGGATCGAGATATGAAAGTAAGCGTCCTTCAGGTCGATTGCCACGAACCAATCCTGACACCTGATAGATGTCAGGACGCGCCTCTGTGTGAGCACCCTGAATGGCAGCTTGTGAAGGTGCTCTGTTCAGGGTACGCAGCCTTTGGGGGCAACCCGCCGTCTTTCTTGGGAACGATGAAGTGCGGGTCGTGACCCACTGAACATCTTGGTTTTGAGGGACGAACTCGATGCCTGTTTTGCCAGAAGGGTGGTGATCTCTACCCGAAGTACGGAGGCGTCCCTGCCTCTAACAGAGGGAGAGATGATGCCCCGAAACTTGGGAGAGTCTCTGGCGGACTGGATCGAGTAACCAAGACGGACCGCCCTCATTAGCCAGCGAGACAGTGTGGGCAGCTCTCGAGCTCCCAGGGACTGTGACAGGGTGACCAAGGGGACGGTCTGCTTCATCATTCCCACGGGGGGTGGTTCGTCGGCTGGCGGAGCTAACCATGTCGTGGGGAGTCCCCGGAGGGAAGGTTTGCTCTGCCTACCTGCCTGGCGGGACAACGGCACGCACTGTCGGTTTGAGAGTGGTGACAGCTGTCGTATGTGTACGACCTCACGCCTCGCCAGGGTGTGAGGTCGGTTCGCCGAGCACAGTCCAGTGGAGTGTGCGATCGGCTGCAAGTAAACCCGGGGAGAACAGAAAACTCAGTGAGTAAGTGGGCGCCAAGCCCTAAAAAGGGCCCGGCTTTGGTGACGAGGCAGGAGTCGTCCCGTACCGACCGATCAGAGCCGTGGCTGTGAAGGTTCGGGCCCGATGTTGTTCTCCCTGGGGACTTCCCGTCAGTGTCCCTTCTCGCGAGGAGGTTGCTGACGGGGTGGAGGTTTCCCCCTCGACCTCTGCTTCCGGGGTGCCGCCTGTGGGGGCACAGGAACCGGAGCCGATGTCGAAAGGGTCCTGGGTTGCAGGGAAGCAGACGTCACGTGAGCTCTCGGAGGCCTGTAGGCGGCCGAGTCGCGGCGTGAAAAAAATGTGGTTAATTGCCACTGTCTGCTTCGCCGTCAAAAAACTGCTGAGCGCAGTCCTCGACGGTGTTACCAACAACCCACCCTGCGAGATGAGTGCATCAAGAAAGCGGACTTCCTTGGTGTCACTCTTCTGCACAAGGTATAGCCGGGGGTGTCTCTCCTGGACCACTACCGTGGACATCGTCCGACCCAGGGCCCGTGTCGCCGCCTTAGTCGCCCGTAGAGCGCTGTCAGCGGCGGCACGGAGATCCTGCATTATACCCAGGTCGGCCTTACCCTCGTGGAGCACTCTCAACGCCCTGGCCTGGCGGACCTGCAGGATGGCCATGGCGTAGAGAGGAGGCAGCCTGGCCCGCAGCATCGCAAGCTTTCGACATCAGTGATGCCTAAGTCTTACGTGCTTTGGACCGTAGGGGTGGCCGATTCCCCCCAGGTGGTAGCCGTCCGCGGCACAGGTGCACCGCGGGCGGACGTTCCACCCGGGGGATCTCGACGCAATCCTTGGCTGCCCCACCAGCGAGGGAAGTAAGGGAGGCGGAGCTGGTTTTCACTGGAGCGATCCGTGAGTGGAGCTCACACAGCTCCTCATGCAGCTCCGGGAAAAAAATGGTACCCGGGGTGGGCGCGGTTTGCACCGCGCTCCGACCTCAGGAACCACATATCCCCGGGTTAGCATGAATGACATCACTTCTGCTTCCTCCTAACTCGACCGCTGGGGGTGGAGCTCAGATTCGTCAGAGTCGGATGCTAGCCTCCCTCCGATGCTGCGAGCAACATCTCATCTGCGTCACACATCGTACCCGATGTGTGTGCGTGAGAATCCGGACGGTATGCCACCGCCGGTTGGGGAACGTTCAGAGGAGCGAATCGGGGTGCGATCGGCCCGTGAGCACTTAGCTTGCGGGTTTACGTTCGCAGAGTTCCCCATATCACTAACGCTGCTAACGTGGGTGGTCATCAGGGCCGTAGCCACAGATGTCACAGCCCGGGTAGCAGACGAAATGGTGGCTGGTTCCCGTAGGAAGACAGCCACCCGTGACCGCAACTTCTGAATGACAATCCGCCCGCAGTGCGGGCAGATGTGTCAACGAACGCTGCTTCAGCGTGCTGGACGCCCAGACGCCTAACGCAGCGATCGTGTCCATCCCCCTCCTCGATGAGAGTGCCGCACCCAAGAGAACAGCGGGACATGCCGCGCTGGAGAATGCTCAGTTAGTCCTGAAAAGGACTTTTTAGAAAAAAATCTCTAACACCTCCGGAACCGCTGAGACGCCCAGGGGAAGGTCGCTGCAGGTAGGGACGATCCGCTGGTACACGTCGTAGATCCAGCGATGTAGAAGAAGAAGAATTCATAGAATTCGTTCTGTTCGTAGTCATGAGCGAAGGCTCTGAAGAACAAAAGGTAAGTGAATGCTGCACGCCGGCTTCCTTTTATACCGGATTTCCGGGGGCGGAGCCCGGCATGCAAATTGCATTCGCCAAAATTTCATTGGCCTTTTCTATAGTAGTCAGAGTTGATTGGTTCTCAAGGGCGAACCCCATCTGTCGTTCTCTACACAACGTCGAGAGACCGACAGAAAGGGAACATTTTCATGTTTCCGTAATATATCCTGTAACCACTCAGAGCTGTCTTTAATCTTACTAACAGTTTCCCAGCCGATTTCCAGTTCTGAGAGCCACGACCGTCCTAATAAGTTGGGCCCCGCTCCAGCCACTACCACTGCTGTGAGTACTTTGGTAAGTCCTTTATGCTTCACTTGAACTTTTGTAGTCCCTAGAACATTTACTGACTGTCCGGTATATGTTTTTAAACTTAAGAAACTTTTTTTTAGTTCAGACATCTTATTAGCATCCATTTTAGCATATTCCACCTGTGATAATACCGTCACACTACATCCAGTATCAATCTCAAATTTCACAGGGCCTTCATTTACCAACAACACCTGTGTAATAGGCGGTACCATCGGCTGTACTGTCTCTATACTATACATGGTGAAAGCTTCTTCAGGCTGCTCTTCCTCGTCCTCCTCTTGAAGGTAATTTTCCCTCCTTGATTGTTGTCCTCGGCTCCATTTGCCTGCATCCCGGCTTCTATCATGACCAGTTTCTTGGGGTTTCATTCTACACACTCTTTTCACATGTCCTATCTTTCCACACTTGTAACACTTTTCTTTGGAAAATCTAAAGGCTTTTGGTCCATGGTTATTCCCGCATCATCGATAAAACATCACTATAACACTCGACTTACTTTGTTCTCCGATATCCACTTTAAAAACAGTGGTGCTAAGTCGACTTCCTTTATCTTGGTGCATATCCGCCATATCCTTATTAGCAGCTTCAATAGCCTGAGCTTTTCTTAGCGCCGTCTCAAATGTCAGTCCATCCTCAGCCAATAATCTCAGTTTTATGCCATCATCATTAACACCACAAACTAATCTGTCTCTCAACATTACTGTGAGTGTGTCTCCAAAATTACAATCTTGTGCCAGCTTTCTCAGTTCCGCCACATATTCCACTATGCTTTCATCATGGTGTCTATTACGTGAATTAAATTTCCACCTTTGCACTATTTCAATGGGTTTCGGATTAAAGTGATTTTTCAGCAAACTCACCAGTTCCTCATAACTCTTTGCTCCGGGTTTTTCAGGACTCAATAAATTCCTCATCAGTGTATATGTTTGGGCTCCCACACTGCTTAATAATATGGCTCGTTTTTTCTCTGGTTCTTCCACATCATTTGCCACAAAGAAATGATTCAATATTTCACAATACTCTTCCCATGATTGCAACTTATTATCAAATGGTGTTACTGATCCCACCATACCAGCCATTGTTCTGCTCAATCAATCAGTAAGTCAGGTGGTAGCTTTAACTTTAGCTCTTCCCGATCGTCGTCCTGCTTTTTACTTGCCTTCAGGAAATAACTGATCCAGCATTTCGACTTCCATCCTCGTCGCCATATGTTGTATCTCAAATACAATGGAATAACTCCAAGAGAACGAAACTTTGTTATGATTCTTCTTTATTTAGGATCCATTAGGACAGCAAACATGACAATCACCAGCGCCCTCATTACGAGCTCTTCTTCTCTTTTAAACAGTGCTTACAATCCACCAACCCAATGCATCACCTCCCCCTATTGGACAAACTCTGCACTCACTCTAACATACAACAGATTCAGTGACGTTAGAACTAATCTGCCAAGATGGTACAATAATACGCTGATGGTAAAATGCTTTTAAAGGAACATTCATTTATAAAACAAAAGTTTGTCTTCGGCCAGATTATCCTACATTTCCATTTCCAAAAACACGTAAACAGAATATCTCAGATTACAACCTGAAAATTGAAGGCTGTACTGTTACTCCAACAAATGCAGTTAAATACCTAGGCGTTATATTAGACAGCAACCTGTCATTTAAAAATCACATCTCAAATATCACAAAAACACCCTTCTTCCACCTTAGAAGTGTTGCCAAATTATGAAATAGTTAATGTGTTGCTAACGCAGAAAAGCTTATTCATGCATTTGTGACCTCAAGACTTGACTATTGTAATTTTCTACTTATTTATTTAAATTTAGACTAAAGACACATCTTTTCAGCCAAGCTTTCACTTAATGCATAGTTAATGAACAGCAGCTACGCTAATTATTCTCTTTCTGCCTCCGCCTCGGGATGCCCGAGGTAGGAAGAAATTCCGCCAGGTCCAGATGATCGACATATTCCCATCCCCAGCTAGAGATTATGCCTGCTACAGCTGCAGACTGACTGACCATCCCAGCTCCATCTAAGGCAATTCCACCACCACCCAAGAGAAATACGACCATCGGACACTACATCCCCAACCAAGAGCAAAGAAGGACTACTTGTCACATTAATGCTTAAATTACTATACTTGTATTTAATGCTAAACTTACATCACATGTCAGCAGTTTGAAGTTATAGCTGCATTCAGTGGCCCTGATTGGAGGTTCTTGGGTGGGTGTTTGTGGTGAGTGAGGGGGCTCGTTGGTTGTGGTCGGGGGGATTCATTTGCTGGGACTGTGTGGGTCCGGTTGGCCTTGTTTTGTGGTCGATGTTGGACAACAGAGGAATAAAGTTACAACATGCCATTACAATTTCCCTGGTTGTTCTTCTTGTTTTCTGGTGTCTATCGCGGAGTGGGACCGGGGTGACCCTGTACGGTTTTCGGCGAGTAGGACTTGCAGGGTTGCTCTCCCTCTTCCTCGTGGATAATTGCTCGGTGGCTTTTGGTCGGGGTCACTGAGTACAGCTATGACACGTCAGAGGGGATCTGGCCATCCTGGCTGAGCCTGGTTTCTCCCGAGGTTCTCCCTTACATTAATCAATCAATGGAGTTTGGGTTCCTCGCCACAGCAGGGCAGTGTTGGCTTGCTCACCGGTAGACTGCATTTATTTATTTATTTATTAATTAGATATTATTTATTAGAATGATCTTCTTCGTTCTATAAACACCATGCATTGTGCTGTGTTTTACCTTTTCTGTTTTTCCTGTTTGCCCCTGTAAAGCTGCTTTGGAACAATGCACATTGTGAAAAGCGCTATATAAATAAACTTGAATTGAATTGTCACGTTTTATAAAGCAAAAAACGGTCTTTGTTTTTTTCCCACTTTAAAACGAATGCTTAGTTTGTGGTTCATTAATATTGAATAAAAACACAACAATAATATAGCCTATGTCAAACATACTGAGCATTTATAATTAAACTTTTATTGAAAACTAAAAAAAATCCTATTACGGAAATGACACCGGACTGATTGGCGTCAGAATGGTTATAATTAACACTTATAACATTGGACCTGGTTTGGACCCGAATAAAACAATAAAACAAGCAAATTGACCAGGACACGTTTGCAAGCAGGACTTCTAAGGACTAGTGGTGGGCATAGATAATTTTTTTTAATCTAGATAAATCTAGATTAATCTAGATTAAAATGGCTCATTTGAATTCTGCCGAAGACATTCAGAATATGTGTGCTACCCAAATAATGACTAAAAGTAAGTCTTTGAGAACGGGTTTCTCAAGCCAGGTGGCGCATTAGACCAGGGGCTCATCTCCTGTTTCCAAAATGCATCACAAACTGCTTGAGAAAGCTGTTCTACTATGATAATTGGTGATGAAAATTAAATTATGTTCAATAAGATGTACTTGTGTTTACTTCCGCATTAGCTAAGGGATGATTTGCGTTTAGGTGGTACTTGAGACTGGAAGAGCTCCTACAGTACATTTACATTTAGTCATTTAGCAGACGCTTTTATCCAAAGCGACTTACAAAGAGTGAGGGAGCAACAAGCGATATGTCATACAGGAGCCATAATACATTAGATCTCAATACAAAGTTACTGGTTTCAACTAAAGCTAGACAACTACCTGTTGAGAGAAAATGTTTTTTTTTAAACCAATTCCGCATTGCACAAGGTGCAAACAACCTTAGTCTTGTCGATGTTTCTATTGGGAAGCTTCTTAAAAATAAATTTTCCCTGAAGCAAACCCGGCGGCTTCATAGCTGCATCCATGTTAGCACGTCACGTTTGATGCGGTAATTTCACAGTAACGTTATGTTGTGTTCAGACCAAACGCGAATGGCGTGTCAAGCGCGAGTGATTTATATGTTAATGCAAAGAGCCAATAGACCTACTTGCTGCGCGAATCGCGCGAATGAAGCCCTGGTTATGAGATGATGAGGCGGCTTCTGCTTCCGCGAATGACGTGAATCACGCGCGTTGAAAAATCTCGTTCTCGCCCCGTACAGTGCAGTTAAGCTGGTATACATCCGCGCTAAAATATCAAGGTGAAAGTCATCATAGCTTGCGTAGTATAGACCCAGCTCGCAACCCAACTTTGAGAATAGATTAACGGCAACATTTTTTTTATCGCGCGATAAGAGTCTCACTGTGTTAACGCCGTTAACGGCCCACCACAACTAAGGATGTTTCGTAGATGTGTTTTAGAGGTAAACTATGCGCACTCACACACACACAATATCAGTGTATTATACAGAACAGCGTTCACAGCCGATGTTAAAGTCATGGAAGCTGTTATTTGACCGTTGGTAATCTTACAATGTGTGTAGCTGAATTCTTATTACCAGCTGTAGGACTATGATGAAAGTAGTTTAGCGCGTAGCTCAGTCAAATGTTTACAATCTCTGATAACCTCTCTTCTCTAAGGAAGACCTTACCCCTTTTTGGCATATTCCTTTGGGCGGAGGTTAGTAAAAGCACTCGGAATAGGGACATCGTGTACCCGGGTAGTAACCTACTGTAGTCCGATTCCAGCCCTTCTCTGTAGTCCTTGAAAAGCGAAATCTGTTAAAGACAATATCTCACTTGGCACTGAACTTTAAGCTTTATCATTTTGCAGGTATTGTTTATGCTCCAACAGCAACCAAAAGTTGAAAAATGTGTTCGCAGGGAATGCGGCCTTTAAGGCAATTTTGTCTGAACTGTTGTTATAGTGTGTGAAAACCTAAAACTCTGAGTATTGAAGGAGTTTTTTAATAAGTTTTATTACGTTTAAAAGTTTATTCTTTATTACAGTTTTGATGAACATAATATGTGTGTGTTTTAATGAGAATGTTTAGGCAGAAATCTCTGAGGAGTTAAGGGCTGATTGGAATGTGTTTGCTACAAGATGTGGTATATGTGTGTGTGTAGCCTTGTGTACAAATGATTGGGGAAAGCAGATAATGCAGATTGGTGCCTCTAGGAATGTGAGTGCAGACAATAAATTAAAGGGTCAAAGACCAAAGGTGGAACAAAGTGCATGCACACACATATCATTATCTGAGTACTTAGCTATGCAGAATTTGGGTATTGTGGGGTGTCATATGATGTTTGCAGACAAAGGAGAACGAAGCTGATTGAATCAAGAGAGGGAGGCACCGCCTGAAGAAAGAAGATACACCCTCTCACATACATACTATAAATATGTTGTTAGAATGACACACTGGGTTGGTTCTTTGTCGAGACGACCCAGCGCGCGCTGTTTCTGATCAATAAACTTCAACATTTGTTAGAGTTATTTGAGCTGCCTTTCTCTTCAATTTTTAACCACGCAGGACAGAAAAGTCCATCAGATGGTGAGCCCGACGTGATTGGAGAAAAAAGGCAGTAAGGATATTCGTAGAATTCGGCAAGGACCGAAAATTCGGCACGGAACGATTTTGGGTTCAACATATGGTCGACCAAACTAAAAAGGTAAGCAGAAACCTGTTTAAACGAACTTCTGCATATTGGACACTCTAAATTTCATGTGTTGAACTTGATATGTACTCCATTCCATTTAATAGATAGTGTTGATATCTGTTGATCAGAATAAATAAAAGACTGTGGATGAAAGGCCCACAGCTGACCCTAGGTTATAGTCTTACGGCACATTAAATTATAAGACTGTGGATGAAAGGCCCACAGCTGACCGTAGGTTATAGTCTTACGGCACATTAAATTAGAAGACTGTGGATGAAAGGCCCACAGCTGACCGTAGGTTATAGTCTTACGGCACATTAAATTAGAAGACTGTGGATGAAAGGCCCACAGCTGACCGTAGGTTATAGTCTTACGGCACATTAAATTAGAAGAGTAGGAATTGACAAAAAGCGGAGAGGGAACATCTTGGGTTCAACACAACAGCCGGCTGAATAAAGAAAGGTAAGCAGAGACCTGTTACATTCAAACTCTGCTAATTGAACACTCTAAATTGTTTTGTGTTGAATTTCAAATATTCCTGATCACTTTAATTGTATTTAAGACGTTGGGTTAGAGTCCCAACGCAGGTTAAGACGTTGGGTTAGAGTCCCAACGCAGGTTAAGACGTTGGGTTAGAGTCCCAACGCAGGTTAAGACGTTGGGTTAGAGTCCCAACGCACATATAATAAATTTTGGTGTTTGATACCTGAAGGGTGATATTGTAAAGTGAGATAATATTTTGTCTAGTATAACTGAAAGAGAATACACAATAATAAACTAATTTGAAAGATGGAGGGTGAATTTGATAGAGAATGTGATGAATATGGATGTTTTCCAGTAGATGGACAATGGAGCCGAGTAAAAGATATGTTACTCGCCCAGACAGAGGAAAAACACCATAAAAAGGAGGTTAAAATGTTAGGTGAAAAATGGAGTCAGATATGTTTGCAATACGGGTGGGATAAACCACCGCGGGTGCCTTTGGTACCCAAAGTAAGGGAAAGGGAGAAAAGGGCTCAAATGCGGGTTAAAGCACATACTGAGAGAAAAGATGAGGTAAAGTTTTTAGAAAAAGGAAAGGAAAATTTGGGAAGGGAAATGAAGTCAGATGTGTATTGAAAACGGATGGGTAGATCCGGAAAAAATGTTGGTTAGATTGGCGCCAAACGTTAGAGAAATGTTGATGAAAAAAAAAAAAAGAAAGAATATAAAGTGGTTAGAAAAGAATAAACATAGAAAATAAAGAAGTTAAAATGAAGGAAGAATTAAGACTATGGACATGCATTGCGCTTACGGCCACTGCTCTGAGTCCAGTTAAAAGAGAGGGGGGAGAAAATGTGCAGACAAAGAAGTCAGGAAGTGAACAGGGAGACACCTATGAACAAACAGCATATTCCCCAACCAAAAACTATATCCAGACTTGCAATTATTGACAAAACTATTACCGTACGAGTAAATGAAGGAAGTACATGTGGACCTGCCTGATAAAATGGCTGAAATAAATGATTTGAGACAGAAATTAAACCAACTCGTAAAGTTAGTCAGTGAAACACCACAGCAGTCAGCCCCCGACAGAGAAGAAAAGGAAAAACACATTCCACAAGAGGAGGGGGAAGGGGCGTGTGGAGAGATAAAACATCACCCTACACCCCCTGTTTCATTGCATAGCCGACAGAGTTTAGATAGTGCATCACATTGAAAGCACAATTGGCACATGCAGCTCATTTGAATTGTGCTAACTACTATCTAAGTTTCTTCCTAGATGTATCTGAAAAAATAAGCAGAGCACATGGGCACCTCACGAACATCCCACTGTGTCCACCTCCAAGGAAGAGGCGACACGTGGTACCATTTGTCTCCTTGTGCTGCTTGTTATTCCCCAAACAGGTCTCTGGAACAGACGGCTGTGAACCTGAGATCTCAGGTCCAAGAGAGGGAGGGTGTTGAAGGTGAAGTACAAGGGAGCGCAGAAAAAGGAACATTGGTCATATAGAAGAAAGGTGACATTTGAACCTCTAGCGCACTGTGTAAGTGAAGATTGTGCATATGGGGCAGGCATTGCAGTAATATTTAAGAATAAATATGATGAAAAGTGAAGCATCACATGCATTTCTAACTTTTATGGGGCAAACCCATTTAAAGACTCATAGAATTCTTCTATTTTTATTTATACTTTTTCATTAACACTATAGATACCATGGCACAAGTGATAGTGAACCATCTGTTAAATATCACACAGAAATTCTCTAGTCCTTACAGGCCTCAAAGATCTCAAATGGACAGGTGTGGGTAGTGCCATAAAAATGAATTGCTAAACAGACAGCACCACAACATATGGACTGATATTTAACCCACAGATTTGACTGAATTGAGAGAAAAAATGTATCTCTGTCTGTTATCCTAAAGTCTTTCTTTTCAGGTTGATCACTATGACTCCTTTAGAGTCCAGATACCAGAGAGGTGTCTTAGAACCTGAAATGGAGGAGATGGGTGAGATTATACTTCAAGGGGTCATTCACACTTCACAGTTACATCACAGAAATAGTTACACGGCCTCCCGGTGTAGCACCAGATCCAAATTGTGCAACACAGATTGTTGTAGATACCCAACTCCCAGACATGAACATATAGCATTGTGGACACACTTTCGCCACTACAACCTCATAAAATGATTATCTGGCATAATCTTAAAAGTTATCCAGACTCAAAACACTACACATCGCCTAGGATGATTAGTCTAGATTTCAAATATGATACATAAGAAGGATCTATAGCCTGTCATGCATACACACAACTATATAGCATCTCACACATAGGACAAACTCATGATGCTAATTTAATTATAAGATAAAACCTGTTGTTACAATTCTGTTGATTTATGTGAAACCTTGCAATGTACATAGTAAATCTGCATGTTTATAGTTTTATGTATGGTAAATGGTTTGATTTCTGATGAATAGAGGTGAAATTGAAAATTTGTGCAATTTTCCATTTAAATCATTGGCATTGTTCCAAACCAGATAGCACACTGGTTTTTAACATATGTCTAATGATATGTTTAAAGAGTGGTTAGATCTGAAGTGCTGGCGCTTCTGCAATCGGCCTCGCAATTCTCAATCAGATTTTGACCATTGAACATGAAATGGCGTACTGTACACATCAACATTCACAGAATTTTTTGACAACAGCTATATTAGAGATTCAGAATATGTGCTAATACTTCTTTGTAATGATAGATCTGCAGGGTTAACTCGTATTTGAGTATTCTGAATTACTATTATGGTTATTAAAATAAGTTATATAACTATACCATATTATGCATAACGTTGTATCTGGATTTTATAAATACATGAAAATACATTTATATGCATACTGTAGATTTGTATTTTGGTTGCAATATATTTAAAAGATATAATTATAAACTATTATTTTATGATGTATACCACTGGAGTATGCCAGTTAAATTGACTTTTGCCACTCTTCCTATAAAATACTCAGAGTATCTAAATTCCACTATAGTAGTGAAGAATCAGGTAATCAAATGGGATCACTTTATGTGGCTTTGGATGAAATTGAGACCTTATTCACCACTCGCACCAGGTACCATGAAATATTTTTATTTTTTATTTGTTGTAACCCTTTATCATCTTCTCCCAATGTTATTAAAATCATCAGTGTTCAGTTGTTGTATGCTTATACAGATGCCGTTCAGGTGTCTCATACACAATGGTGTGTTATTAGTGAGATTAATTCCTTAACCTATGGAGCTGCGCTGCAAACCATACCTTCTACTTAGATGTTCCTAAGGATAAAAGGGTCAGATAAATATCATGGGGAGGATACTACTACACACAGATGTTTCTCTTCGGTGGGAAGACACCTCCTACGAACAGAGCACATGGGCTCTGACTGAATGGACTTGGTACAACAAATTATATTGCAGACTATCTGACTTAGGTGGAAACCAACCTGGGCAAAAGAACAGCAAAGATCCACCTGCTCTGCACAGTACCAGCTCTACAGAGACTTCTGAGGTAATAATTGATACACAAAGACCAAAAAATGCCTAACTGTGTACCCCTTGGGACTGCTCTGAGATTTCCCCAAGGGGTCAGGGGAGGAACTGTAAGGCAGCTGGAAAAGTGCAAAGAATTAAGGTTGTTTGTAAAGCTGGGACTAAACAATCAAACACCATTTGTTGCTAGATTCTGAGGAATGATATCCTGCCCTCCCCTAAGGTTTTGTTGATGCCCAAGAATTGAACCGCATCTTCTTATCACACCTCTCCCCTTCATCTCTTCAGGCCCTGATCACTAGGAAAATGCTTACCCTTTATTCTGTGTATATTATTTATTGTCATAGTATGAAGTTTGATGATTCATGTTTGGTATTGTTTTAAAGGTCATGGTGCGATGGGTGAAAGGGTCTAGTTCTTTCAAATCTAACATGGAGTATATTAAAACTGTTTAACTATAATCCATTACCTGCACTCCTCTAAGAAGATTGGCTTTATCGTGGAATCCTGTTCACAAATAAATTGGCATCCCATTTGATGATCTCGTCAGCCACGAGTTAAACTAAATTTCACAATGACCATTGTATTCACAATGAACATTGAGTACTGTACATCATTCTTGGGTATAAAAGGTGCATTGGCAAAAGACTCAGGGAAGCTTCTGTAACCAGAACTTCCCACACTGCAACTGTGAGTCTTGATTTTACCAGGTATGATAAACTTTGTGTTATTTTTTCATTTTAACCATATAATTGTGTCTATGGCTGTGTTTGTGGGAATTTTGGTCACCTGTGGATTTTGCTGTATTCCATGTATCAGATCATTATGTAACCGTTTAATTTTGGCTGCAATAGAAAAGAAAGATCTCACCCCACCTCCTTACAGTATGCCACTGTTGTCTGACAACCAATTTAGTGATGATGATGGTGATGACAATGATGAAGTTATGTGACCTCTTTCAGAGGTCAAGAGAGGGATTGAAGGAGTTTTTTAATAAGTTTTATTACGTTTAAAAGTTTATTCTTTATTACAGTTTTGATGAACATAATATGTGTTTGTTTTAATGAGAATGTTTAGGCAGAAATCTCTGAGGAGTTAAGGGCTGATTGGAATGTGTTTGCTACAAGATGTGGTATATGTGTGTGTGTAGCCTTGTGTACAAATGATTGGGGAAAGCAGATAATGCAGATTGGTGCCTCTAGGAATGTGAGTGCAGACAATAAATTAAAGGGTCAAAGACCAAAGGTGGAATAAAGAAGTGCATGCACACACATATCATTATCTGAGTACTTAGCTATGCAGAATTTGGGTATTGTGGGGTGTCATATGATGTTTGCAGACAAAGGAGAACGAAGCTGATTGAATCAAGAGAGGGAGGCACCGCCTGAAGAAAGAAGATACACCCTCTCACATACATACTATAAATATGTTGTTAGAATGACACACTGGGTTGGTTCTTTGTCGAGACGACCCAGCGCGCGCTGTTTCTGACCAATAAACTTCAACATTTGTTAGAGTTATTTGAGCTGCCTTTCTCTTCAATTTTTAACCACGCAGGACAGAAAAGTCCATCAGTATGCATGTTTATGAGTGTGCGTTTCATATGGGGCTTGTATTCATATGGTGATTGCAATAGGAAAAGATTAAGGAAATCATTCAACAGTATACTGTTAGTGCAGCCCATAAAAGGGCACGTTAACAAAACAAACAATGTGGCTACAAAGAGCCATCAAAGCCCCCGTAATACCAGGGAAACCAAAAATATTTTGTGGTTTGCATAGACGTTGTCATTATTCAATTGACAGTAATTCATTTTCCCATTGCATAATATCTTGGCTTGCATTAAATGCTGTTAAAATGTCATTGACACACTCGCTGTGTACACAATAAATGACACACAGCCACCCCTTACAACACAAGTCTTAGGTGACACGTGCTGGTAAATTCTCAGTTTGGAGGATAATTATCAAATCTGAACCACAGGGTGGAGTTGAAGTTCGGAGACCTGACAGGATGTCAGACACCCAGCTAATCTCCTCCCACACAGGCAGAGATAAGCATGTTCTGCCCTTCAACAGGGCCTCCATCACAGGGGAAATTCCCCCACCACTTGCCTTGCTTAAGTTAACCTACCTTACAACTCTGTTTTTATAGACATCAATTACTAAATAGTAGGAGAATTATAGTAATTAGACACTGGCAACTGGTGCAACCTCTTAAGATGGTCTGTTGTATTAATGCCGTAGTATAGCATGTACTGTAGGTGGAAGTAAATGTTAAAACATCAACATTATGTCAAGTTGAAGTTCATTGGTTCATGTTTGGGTTTCTACGAGTAGAGTAATGTACAAACGAATAAACAGAACATGTATGTAGGGAAAACTGCTTTCCTGTGATGCACAAGATATAGATTCCCAGCAATAATAGTATGGATTATTTACATTTCAATTTATACATTTGGCAGATGCTTTTATCTGAAGCAACTTAGAGTACTTTGCATTACACAATTCATATGTTTCTGAGTATGTGCAATCCCTTAGGATCGAACCTATGATCTTGGCATTGCTAGTGTCATGCTCTAACCACTGAGCCACAGGAGAGCTATTTAAAGTGACACTTCTCATTTCACACAAAAGAAGATGGTGTTGGTAGTTGGTTACAGGACCATGACGGTACCCATTGACTTGCATTGGTTTTGTGCCTAATATAAGTGAATGGGTACCGCCTTTGTTCGATCAGTATCTTCCGCAAAATAAAGAGAGAAAGTCATCCAGGTTTAAAATGACAAGAGGGTGAGTAAATCAAGACAGAAATTTCATTTTTTTTGATGGACTATCCTAGTACACTGCCATAATGTACAGTGCTCATACATTAATTTTGTAATTTAAATACTGATATATAGTTTTTTGTACTGCCATTCATGGTGTCTCAAAATAGCACACTTGAGTACATATGAATCTGAAAATATTAATATATGAAAATAAAAGCTTATCTTAAGAAGTTATAAAAACAATTTTCTTTTTGTATTTAACAGATGTGAAAACAAAGCACTTAAGGTACATTTAAGTTTGCAGAAAATTTTAATCGGACCAACTTGTCAAAATAATTTAAAAAGATGCAAGTGTTGAGGCATGCACTCAGTTTTTCACATTGCTGTTGGGTGATACATGTACATGTACAAGTACTGTACAAACACATGCTAGATAGCCTTCATATGGAAAACATGCAGAAATGTTGAATAAAGGCAACATCGAAGTGGTTTCTTATTCTGCTGTATACTGTTTAATAATGGGTTGAAGGAAAATAACAGAAAGGAAAAAAGATAAACAAGCATACCATCTGCAGCAGTCATGTGCTGTAAAACTGTTCAAACACTGATTGCCGTAATAACTTGTGTTTGGCAGGGAAACGTTTTTTTTTTGATGACGAGATAACTCGTCAATGGCGTTGAAAGAGTTAAGCTGAACCCTGGCCAGTAAAAGCTTAAAATGCTTTGGTCTGAATACAGATTTCAATTGTCGACTGCTGGGTGCTTTTGACCATTAAGTCTTTCACGATGAGTTGAACTCAAATGAATGCTGACGTGATCACTGTTCCCAGTCGACGTAATGTTCCCTCTTTCTTTCTAATGTGAACTGATGCTTTAGGTGTCATCTGAGGCTTTACCTTAAGTGATCTGCCAACATTCTAGCTCAGTCGCTATTTAAGCAAGCTATTTAAAACGGTCATGTTAGGCCAAAAAATAACTCTGTTATTAACCATCTAGAGGCAAATGTGTGTCAGTGGGGTGTGCTTGCGACTGCTTTTGTACATAGTTGACTTCACATTGCAAAACTACATAAACGGACCACTTTGGTGAATAAGTGGTCACTCACATAGGCTTATTTCAATTTGCAACGTCTTCTCAAAGGGACCTCACATCGTCATGTCCCACAGGGCTGAACAGGGAAAAGCAAGCACGTCTTGGCAACCAAAGAATCCTCTGTATTTGCCCAATAAGGCCACGTTTTGTCACTGTAACTGGCATGCTTTTTTAACTGTTTATCACATCTGAAAGGTGACTCACGGATGAATTCAAAGCCACAAATCGGGGTGGGATACAAGGAGACAGACAAGGAGGTAAACAGTTTGTATACGTCTATGCATGTGTGTCAGTTTAATAAGGGTGGAGTTGGTCTGGCTGATTGACAGGTCTGATGCGGGAGCCAGACTGGTCCGGTGATGGCATCAGCATTTTGACGACAGACTAGAAAGTAAACACATCTTACGCCTCTCTCATCACAGCCCGGCGGCCTAATGCAAGCCTTGATCGCCGGCGTAGGTAATGTCTGCGGAGTGGAATATGAAACATGCGCATGGAAGAGTACAAGAGAGAAAGCCTGTGAAAAACAGGGTTATTTTGACACCTCAGACAGTACATGGAGTCTTGCAGAGGTTCTAAAAATACATGTGTTTGGTGTTTATTTCAGTCGGACTACTCGGCTGTAACAGCTTACATCAGCTAAATTAGCTGAGCTAATGTTAGTGATGACAACTCTTTTGCTTTTAGCCAAAACTGATTTGAAGGATTGAGCTCTTAGGGAATTAACATTAGCTTTAATCATATTGCACTGGGTTGTTTCTAAGTAAAACCTGCTCTTCTTACTTTTGTGGATACGATGGCAATAAAATGCTAAATAATAAAATGAAGGCTTGAATCAAAGAATGAAAAAAAAATCTTTGGTCTCATTATGTCCATTATGTATTTTTTGGGCTAATTGCCAAATGTGGAGACTGCACAAGAACAGGACACTCGTCACAACATTTTCACATTAAAGTCCCATTGAACCGAAAGTTGCGATGATTTTTTACTTTTCAGAGTGAAAAGGAATTTTTAAAGGAGAAAAGTAGTTTACGTGGCTTGCGTTTTTCACTGCAAAATGATTGGATGTATTAAAACAGCCTTTGCATTTTGAATGGAAACTGGCAGCAGACTGACAGTTGAAGCGGAGAAGTTAACGGATGCTCCGCCCAAGCTGGCTTACTTACGTCATTTGAGATGGATGGTCAATATAGGGAGGAAGTGCATTTTCAGACTTTAACTGAAGATTAGGAATTTTGAAAGAAAATGACCCACATTGATAAGCTCATAACTATAAACGCTGAAATATTTCATGGAAAATAAGAATTTTCTCTTTTTTTTCAATGGGACTTAAATGCATGTAGAGGAGAACGTTTTACAGATTTATAACCCATTTAGTACATAAACAAAAAAGTTTGTGCTTAAACTTAGTTTTTAGGCATGTTATCGGGAATTGCTAAATTGTGCATGTTGCTCTTATTTTATTAATCCATATTACGTAGTAAAAGTAAAGAAAACCTTTTTGGTGCAGCAGAATGAAGCTTTTTATTAGTGAGGTCTCAGATATGGAAGCAAATAAGAGACATAATGTTTTGAAATTTAACAGCCTATGAATACTTGATTTTGAATTATTTTACTTTGGAAACCATGTATCTGAATTTATTTGTTTCGAATTTACCTCTATGAAATTTAAATATGAAAATTCTTGATTTCCAATATAAAAACCTGAATTTAATGCTCACAATTTCAGATACCAAAAAAATCAACTTACAGAATTTCAGATAAAATACATTCAAATTGATCAAATTTGATTCCTCTTATTCAGATCTCAAATTTCAAGTTAATACTTTTCAAGGAAAACATCTGTCTAATTCGACTGCTCAAATTCAGATCGAAAAATTCAAGTTAAATATTCACATGGTAACATCCGGGCTACCCAGGATAGGAAAAACAGTTGAGCCCAGAGCCCGTCTGTAATTGAACCGAACCATTGAACCGAACCATTGAACCGAACTATTGAACCGAACCAATGAACCGAACCAATGAACCGAACCGACGTCGGTCGAAAAATAATCATAATAATAGTTCCAAAAAATAATTAGCAACAACATACTTTTGTTCTGTAGAGTCTGATTGTACATAAACAGCAAACTTACCGGAGCGCCTTCGTTTTCCCTAGAAGTCATCATCTTAACAGGTTTAATATCCGTGCCTTGGCCTCTTCTTGGATCATGACAGTCAGTCAGGTTGTCGTGCTCTGATAGGCCGCCCGACGTCAGTTCATTGGTTCGGTTCAATGGTTCGGTTCAATGGTTCGGTTCAATTGCAGACGGGCTCTGGGCTCAACTGTTTTTCCTATCCTGGGTAGCCCGGATGTTACCATGTGAATATTTAACTTGAATTTTTCGATCTGAATTTGAGCAGTCGAATTAGACAGATGTTTTCCTTGAAAAGTATTAACTTGAAATTTGAGATCTGAATAAGAGCAATCAAATTTGATAAATCTGAATGTATTTTATCTGAAATTCTGTAAGTTGATTTTATTTTGTATCTGAATTTGTGAGCATTAAATTCAGGTTTTTAAATTGGAAATCAAGAATTTTCATATTTAAATTTCATAGAGGTAAATTCGAAACAAATAAATCCAGATACATGGTTTCCAAAGTAAAATAATTCAAAATCAAGTATTCATAGGCTGTTAAATCTCAAAACATTATGTCTCTTATTTGCTTCCATACTCAGAACCCTGGTGAAAACGTCTTGGTAACGGATGTAACCTCTGTTCCCTGATGGAGGGTTGCCATTGTGTTGAATGTACAGATGGGGTTTGACTTGAGAACCTATCATCTTCTGACTAGATTTGAAAAGGCCAATGAAATTGGTGAATGACATTTGCATGCCGGACTCCACCCCGAATATCCGGGTATAAAAGGGAGACTGCATGCTGTATTCATTCACCTTTTGGGCTGAGGAGCCTGAGAGCATTTCCTGACTGCTGCAGCGGGCATGAAGGACAAAACGTCTCGTTCCCTCCATCAGGGAACAGTGATGGTTCCCTTTATATCGGTCTCTCAACGTTGTGTGAAATTGTAACCATCCAGTGGAGAGGTAGGGGGTCCCAGAACTTTGGAAAGGTGGGAAGCCCCTGCCACCGGCTGTCGTGGTGGAGGCCTTGTTTCTCTAAAAGCGAGTTGTTTCTTCACCACCTGGTCCCGAAAGGTGGTGGGACTTTGGGCACATAGCCGGGATAATGTGAGAGTTTCCAGGCCCGAAGGATCCGTGGACACGGAGAATGCTTGTAGGTCCCCTGCCCTCTTGATGGAGGCAAGCGCCACCAGGAGAGCCGTCTTCATCGTAAGATGAGAAAGAGCAGCATCTCCCAGAGGCTCGAAGGGGGGCCTCTGGAGGCCGTCCAGGACCACATCGAGGTCCCAAGGGGGTACAGAGCGTGGACGAGGCCAATTTTGCCTTCTCGCGCCCCTTAGGCACCAAATGACCAGGTCTTGCTGTCCCAGAGACTTACCAGCAACTGGTGTGTGATGAGCGACAATGGCGGGTACATACCAGCTTCGGTGTGAAAGATTACTCTCAAGTCTCTCTTGTAGGAAGGACAGCACGTTCCCGATCGAGCAACTCTGCGTGTCTTCGCCTCGAGAAGAGCACCTGGACGAGAGGAGGCGCCACTTAAAGGGCATACAGCTGCCTAGTGGCAGGGTGATGGTCTCAACCACCGCAGGCGGTTGGCCACTCAGGATTTCCTCGTCCCATCCAGGAGCCAGACATGGAGGTTCCAGAGGTCTGGACTCGGATGCCGCAACGTGCCCTTCCCTTGCGAAACAAGGTCCTTCGTCAGAGGAATAGGCCAGGGGGAGTTGTGGTGGGAAGGTGTACTTCGTCAACTGTTGACTCCACAGGAGAAGGCGTCGGGCGAGTTGTGTTAACTGCCACGAGCGAAAGCCACCCTGGTGGTTGATTCTGTCCTGGACGAGAGGTTGCAGCCTCTTCAGTGCAAGTAGCACAGCCAACTACTCTAGAAAACTCAATGCATGCGTGGGACTGTCCATCGCCCTGACAATGTGTGCCCATTGGACACAGCACCCCAAACCTGCAGGGGAGCGTCATTCATCAGCACGATGCACCGTGAAACCTCCCCAAGGGGGACGCACCGTCCGCAGAAAGGTCATTGAAGACCGGGGGGTTAAGGTGCATTGGCAGAGAGGCATGATGACCATACGCCTGCTGCCGGTGTGCCAAGACAAGCCAGTCGTCGAGATAGATGAGTATGCGCAGGCCCTTCTCCCTGAGGGTAGCGAGGGCGGCTTCCACAAACTTTGTGAAGACTCGTGGGGACAGGGACAGACTAAAAGGAAGGACCCTGTACTGATAGGAACGGTCATTGACGAGGGAGAATTGAGACATGAAAGTATGCGTCCTTCAAGGCGATTGCCATGAACCAATCCTGACATTTGATAGACGTCACGATGCGCTTCTAAATGAGCATCTTGAATGGCAGCTTGTGTAGGTGCTTGTTCAGGATACGCAGATCTAGAATGGGGAGCAACCCCCCGTCTTTCTTGGGGACGATGAAGTAGGGACTATAGGGACGAGTTTGATTGCTTCCTTCACCAGAAGGGTGGCGACCTCGGCCCGATGCACAGGAGCATCCTTGATTCTGACTGAGGTGGAGAGGATGCCCCCAAACGTTTGACAGGAACGCGCTGAGAAGGGGGCGTTCTAGGTCTCACAAAGTTCCTCATGCGCTTCAGGGAAATATGGCACCGGAACGGGCACTGCTTGGAGCCACGCTCAGTCCTGAGGTACCATGTATCCAGCCTTGAGCATTGAGGAAGGGGCAGTGCGGTGTACTGCAGCCCACTGCTCATGGCGGCCCGGGAAGCATGGCTGACATTTCAACGTTCGCTCCTTCCTGGGCTCGACCCCCGAGGGAAGGAGCTCCGAGAAATCGTTGGGGTCGGACACCCTCCGATGCTGCAAGGGACATCTCATCATCATCGCACACCATTTCCGAATACGGGTTGAGCACGCTGTCTCCCTTTTATACCTGGATATTCTAAGGAAGTCCAGCATGCAAATTTAATTCCCCAGTTTCATTGGCCTTTTCAAATCTAGTCAGAAGATAATAGGCTCTCAAGTCAAACCCATCTGTCGGTTCGACACAAGAGAAAGGGAAACCATTTTAAATGAGAGCCCAAAGGTGGTTTGTGGAAAGTTTCACTTAGGTGGTCATGTTAAGAGACCTGCTAGACCTGCTGAACTCCAGTTTGTCCAAACTGACACAAGAAAATTACCTTTTTAAAGCAACCGAATTAAACAGCTTTTTACAACAGGAAACAGAAGAAAAACGTAGACCTCTAACTTCATCTGGGCATTCAATTCTGACTTTGAGATATTAGGAGTGCAACAGAATTTATCTGGTCCTTCTTACAGCGTTCAGCAAAAAGCAGTGACTCACTTTTTGGTTCCATAATCTGTTTTCTCATTTATGTTCTCTGAACAGTTTTTATTAATCAAAGAAAACAGTTTCAAGGTGACATTTGATTTAAAGAAAAATGTAATTACTTAAAACAATATTATGTATTTTAAATGTACTGTAACAACTGGCTGTGTTTTGGCCAAGATCAAATAAATAAATAAATAAATCTAATTAAATAAATGAATGAATGCAGTCTCCCAGTGAGCAGGCCAACACTGCCCTACTGTGGCGAGGAACCCAAACTCCAATGAATGATTAATGGAGAAAAAAACCTCGGGAGAAACCAGGCTCAACCAGGAGGGCCAGATCCCCTCTGACGTGTCATAGCTGCACTCAAACTGGTGACATGTGATTTTAGTTTAGCATTTAATACCACATATTGTAACTTCAGCATTAATAAGACAAATAGTCCGTCTTTGCCATTGGTTGGGGATGTAGTGGTCTGAGCTTGGATGGTCCGATGGTCATATTTCTCTTTGCTGGTGGTGGAATTGCCTTAGATGGAGCTGGGATGGTCAGTCAGTCTGCAGCTGTAGCTGGCGTAATCTCAAATTGGGGAAATGGGCATCCCGAGGCAGAGGCAGAAAGAGAATAAAGAGAATAATTAGCGTAGCTGCTGTTCATTAACTATGCATTAAGTAAAACCAGACCCATAAAGAAAATTAAAACCAGAGTATTAAACCAGTTTAAGTCATCCTAGCATAGGGCATCTGTGAGCTGCAAAAGCTGTGGATTGTTGGTGGTGAAAAGTACAGAGTCCATATTGTTCTTTAAAAAAAAAAATTGGGGGGGAAAATCTTTTAATTGTTTTCCAAGAAAATCCACATATTTATCTTCTTGCCACCGCGGCAACTTCACAGAGCCATCCTGGTCAGTAACCCGGATCTCCACGAGCAGACATGTATTGACCGCAATAACTTTAATCACAAAGCCAGCTGTACCCATAACATGAAACAACTTCAGTTTCAACAAGGTCATATCGCATAAGGAAATTATATTCTCCTCCTCGCATTACCTTCGAAACCTTCTCACTCACATCATTTATCATCATCAACCTGAAGTCAAAATAGCCAAAATGCAAAGCAACCTGGATGAAACTACTGCAAAATGTCACTACAAACATCATACAAACATCTTTAATATCCCTGATCTTGATCCACACCAGCTGAAATTATATTATTTGTTGTTTCCTGTAGCTCAGTGGTTAGAGCATTGCGTTAGCAACACCTAGGTCATGGGTTCTATCCCAAGGATTGCACAAACAAATGTATAGTATAATCCAATATAAATCGGTTTGGATAAAAGTGTTTGCCAAATGGATGAAAGTAAATGTATGTTAAGGTTACATTGAACAAATAAAAATATACAGCTGAATAAAAAGAAATGTGAATAAATAATGCCATTATGTATCACTACAGTTGAATTCAAAATTTAAGTCTAGGATTAATGTTAATGCAGTGTTACCTGTTAGCTTTTATTCAAGCTCTATTTTTGCATCTTGGAAACTGTTTGCAGAATACTTACGTCATTATTGTTGTTGACACCCCTATTCAAACGTTTCTCATCGATGTGCCACTATTTTGTCACAGATATCCTCTAAATTGTTTAATCAGGCATATAATTGAATAGTTAACCAATGTATCCAGCGTCTTAATTGATTTTTATCTAAATAATGTCAGGAATTTTTATTTTTATTTTATTAAATTATTCAATTTAAACCATAAACCTTACTTAAGATAACGGTAACTGTGGTGAGGAAGGCAGGACGGGAGCCGTTAGGTGGGAACCGGGGGCGTGAGTTATAGTTGGAATCAGCTGTGCGCACAGTGGTCCTGCATATCTCACGGAGGAAATTGTGAGCGTAAGACGACGAGCGACGGGACTGCTGATGAGAGGGGACCGGGCCCGGACATATGTTTTAAGTTTGTATTTATGTTCTTTTGGCTTTGGTGTTATTGTTTGTTTATTTTGATAAAAGTTTGTTAAATGTTACCCGGTTCCCGCCTCCTTCCTTCCCCACTGTGAACTGTGGTGCCGAAACCCGGGAGGAAGGAGAGACATTCTGTCTGAGAGCCCTCGCTGCTAAGGGGCATTGCGGTGCTGAGGAGTTCAGTCAGCGTGGACAAGGGATGTCCGCCAGCAGCTGCCCGAGGCAGTGGTGCTGGAACGAGATGAATCGGCTGGGACAGCTCGCTGCCATGCACCTGGGCCGAGGTGGGGAGCGGAGGAGTCATCGTCGTTGGCCGTGAGCCGGAATCCTGCTGCCAACAGCCATGAGGAGTAGTTGGTATTGAAGACACATTTAAATGGTACATAATATCAAACCAAATGATTCAAAACAAAAAAATACAAGACACCTTCTCAGAACCTATTTGACTTTTCTGACCAAAACTTTTTCTGACTTTTCTGTGTTTTTCTGTCTCTTTGGTGTGTCATAAGTTACCCATGCATGCATAAAGATGCATTCCATCTAAAAGCGTATGCTCACCCAAACCTGCCGAAACGCCTCGTGTAACCACACTCTCACGAATGTACATGATTTTGTGGTATGACTTGACTAAGACTGCCCAAATCTATACGCAAGTAAGGTGGGCGTACTTGTAAATCTCATTGTATCGTCGCCACCGCAGCCATGTTGTGGAGACGCTGTATGTTTTGTTGCGAAAAGAAAGCCTTTGTTTGCCCTTCCAAAAGATGAGACATCTAAAAACGAATGGTTACATTTTATTTACAATACTGTTCCAGAACAGTACAATCCAAATATTCAAGTGTGTGCAGCACATTTCACAGATGATCTCTTCATGAACCTAGGAGAGATCAAGGCCGGCTGTGCACGAAAGCTTTTGTTAATGTGGGGCAATTGCAAACATTACAACTTTGCAAGGACCGTCTGGTACTTCAGATTTGCAGCCTGTAAGTATATTTTGATTGTAAAATACTTTGTTACAGACTAACGCAAGTTTAGTTTGTTTCTTTGTGTGATCTTTAAATGCAGACACGTGAGCAACGTGAAAAAAAAACAACATAAGTCCTAATAATCAGTAATTATGTTCAAACTAGAGGCAACAAATTTTGTGTTTATAATGGGGCTTATTGTCTTTGTAGAGATGCGACGAGACATGGCATAACACTGGTTGATCATTATTGGCAAATCATTATAACATCGTACATAAAAGGTAAAACAGTTAGCTATAGTTTTTAACTATTTAACATATATATTTTTTAAAACCAATCCTTAACATCCTGCTCAAATTACACTGCCAAAGTTGATGTATCGGGATGATCATCTTCATTTTCCAGATCAGATTCTGGTTCGAATTGATAAGGAAAGCACTGATGACATTTTATAACCTGTCAGTATGATTGCTTGGGAACACAATGTTCCGAATATGTAAAGAGGCGTTACATTTCCATCACACGCTTGCAGTATTCGACCAATCACTAAGCACTGGGTAACTGGCCAATCATAGAACAACTCCCTTTTCAGAACGATGAGCTTTGTAAAAATCTGTGCAATTCAGAGAGGCGGGCAAAGAGAAGATACAAACATGCATGGTACCACTAATATATCTCAAACTTATTTCCTTTTTTGCATTATAGCATTGTGTCAGGACTACAATACAGTGATGGTATCAAATGGTCGTACCGTGCTATTTTTACATTTATAATAGTCCTAAATAATGCATATAAGATATATTGTGTTTTTATTTTGTTGAGTGTATGAGACAAAAATGTTTCCCACGTTGCCCATGCAAATATTATTATATTTAAACATTATTATTTATAATTCAATAAGGTTTAACTGAATAATAATCTTACTATGGCGCCTCTTTTCATTCCACTAGTTCTTTCATCTTTCTTTACAACGTCTTCTTTTGTTTCCACAAACAGTATTTCACTTTCATCTGTCACAGCGTATCATTATTCTCATCACTCCAGTTCCTCAATGGTGACATGTTCACTCGTGTAGAGGAAGTTCTGGAAGACTACAGATTAAAGAAAATTTTGATCATTATTAGACCAAATTTCTCTTTTATAGTTTTACCCATTGTCATTTATCATGTCACATGTCATTTTGACTCTAAATATTACTTTATTTTATGGAATACAAAAGGAAAAGTTCACTGAATGTTGACATTGCTGTTATGCCTAGAATGGAAGTGAATGGTGACCAACAGTAGTTCTTACCAGTCCTTGATTCCGATTAGTTAAAAGCTGTACCTTATTCATGATAAAGCACAGCCTCTTGTACCTTATTGCTTAAGTAACTTAGGCTGGGTTGTTTCAACTCATAATTGGGTCAAATATAAACATTTTCTGAGTTAATTGAACACAACACAACCCCCCTTTTTGACCCAACTATGGGTTGAAAATAACCCAATTTTTTTAAGAGTTTAAATAAATGTTATTAGTCAGATGTTACTGTATGTATATCAGATGTATATTTTAAGTTATGTCAGTGCAAGTTGTTTTCGATCAAGACACCTCTAACATTTAAATTACAATTAAAAAAATGTCCCTGTAAATTTACAGTTAATTAATGGCAGCACTGATTCCAGCCATATACTGTAATTTTACAGCCTTTTTTTGACCTCCAGCTCACTCATCTGTGCACATTAAGGACTTCTTACTGCCTCTAGAATAAAAGCATACAAATACAGAGTTAAAAATGTGATTAAATGAGTTGCATAATAACTTGAGACATTTCACAATATAATACAGGCCTAAGAGTTTTACATTTAATACATGTTTTTTTAATATTTAAGAGTTCCAGGCTCTTAATGCAAGCGCTTACCAATCACAACAAAATTGGGAATCCTATTTTCCCATGTACAGCTCTCCAGTTCACAGTTTTGGCCTGGGTTTTTTATTTCCACTATTTCAGATCCACTCCACCAAATAATCCAAGATCAAGTACCTTGAATGTTTGATAAAACATGCTGTCAGTATTAAGCCAAATTACTACAACATGCTTTTGGAACTAATACTGATATTAGGCAAATTACAGTACATACAAGACCAATTAGAGACATATCATTTTCAAATGGGTACAGATTCAGTTGAAATTGTACAAAAGTACAATGACCTGTTAGAAAAATGTTAAAGAATGAAATAATGTACAGCCTTACTTTGTTTTCCTTTTTGGTGGCCTCAGGGAGTCAGTCTTTGACTGGAGATGAGTCTGCTGTTCCACAAAATGCGCTACTATCGTGTTTTTTTTTTCATTTTACTCTGTCAATGACATAATTAAAAAATCAAAACACACACATGGCTTTTAAATGAAAACAAACATTACTCTGTACCCAGACTGCAAGCACAACATCTTATTTAGTGCCAACAAAGCTGACAATGTTTTCTACAAACAAGACTCAATCATGGATAATCTTTGAAAAACAATTATTGCATATGAACAAAAAAGCCAATCCAGTAGGTAGCAAAACATGTTAGCTTAGATTTAAATAAAAGTTTCAATTTACCAAACTGTATTGAAGATCAACACGAAGGATGCTTCTGTGGTAGAATTTGAATTACAGACATCTGGTTCTTCTAGGGAGAGGAAGCATTCTGGGAAATGAAGTCTTTTTCATTGGTCGCATTTAACACTGTAGTCTTAAATCGACTACAACTTCCAAGATGCATGGCAAATTACATCATCGTGTCTACAAAGACATCAGTCTTGCTCGATTTCATGAAGCTGTGCGAATACTGGATCCATGATTTAAAAATAGGCAAAGCAGTCGGCTCTCAATGCTCAAACTATACCATTCTGTCATAGAAAACACCAATACAAATAATATAAAATCGTTTGTAATGATATAAATGTTTATATAATATAACATAATATAAATATTTCCCCTCTTAAAATTAACTGTTGTATTTCTCATTTGATATAAATTGGTTTTGATGTTCCTGCTAAGGGTTTTCATTGTCATGGACTTTCAGGGAAGATATGGCAGGAGAACCCAATTGCAGGCACAGGACAGACGTGAAGGGGTTACACGGATAATTATTATAAAAAATACAAAACTATTCAAAAAGGCAAAACAAAACCCACAATGGGGAAAACAGTACAGGACAAATTTAACAGAACTCAGAAGACACAGACTCACTAAACTAAGAAAACAAACACTTAAATATTAACACACTGAGTAAACTAGACTTACAAGACACGTGGTACGGGAACAAGGCAGGGCAGGGCAGGGCAGGGCAGGACAAGGGCTAGACAAGGCAGGACAAGAAACAGCTACAGCTTGCAGTTTACAACACGACAGCATACGACAGCGAACAATGAACAAGCACAGGACAATGCACACGAGGATGTTTTAAAGGATGACAAACACAGGATCATAACGAGGAACAGGTGCTGGGGATTAGACACTAAGGAGAGGCTGACAAGGAACGAGATGATGGGAACAAAAATAAGGAACCATGACATTTCATGATAGTAATAATAGTATCATATTATTAGATATTATTATTGGCAGTTTTTTTGCTTTTTACTTTGTGGCTAATCCAAACGGACCAAAATCTGAACAAACTACGTCCTTTTTATGGCAAACCTAACTCAAACCAGGATGTAGCTTATGGCTAACCAGACATAAACGACCCTAATTCTTTTTCACACAAAGACGAGCGGTGATGTGATCTTGATTACCGCACAGATTTGAAAAAGTGGGATGTGTTAAAAAATCCCCACCCCCACATGCTGCTTTTAACAGCGTAAGAAAGCCTTTTCAGGCGCCAACGGCTGTACAGTTAAATGCTGCAAATTTACACAAAAGCGATTAATCTAAGGGCCTTGGTCTGTTAACCGACAGGAATAAACTGTCAATTGTAATAACAGTATTTTACAGTTGGAAATTGCCCGTTTTTTAACAGCATTTTTTTTACAGTGTAGTCTAGGACGAGACTTAAACCCTTTCCGGGAAATTGCCCCTAAGAATATAGGTTTTACAATTTTATGTAGATTAAAATAATCCGGAATTTGAATAAATTAATAATACATTCAATTTGCTAGAGTAGCATTGTGTGAAAACATCCATCCATCTTCAAAGGTCATACGTGTCACATATTTGGAACAGCACGAGAATGAGTGAATTTCCTTTTTTCCTTTGTTTTTACACACTGCTAAAACACGCTATCTTTATTGCCCAAAGGAAACTGTGAAAATAGATATTGCTTGTAAATTTGCTTTGTGCTTCCTGTCCTCAGAATTTTGCTGCAAATGAAATGTAACTACATTCTCAAAATAACCCAGTGTCCTTTTTAGTCCCCAAAATCAGTGTTGTACATTCTTGTTAATCCAGGACTAATAAACAGATTCTGTGGTAGAAATCTGAAGGGAAACTTATTTACATAAACAAACATTGCAGCTCAAAGAAATCAAAACCAACACTTTGCACCATGCCGATTGATCAAAGCTGCCACCTTTCTGTTCATGATGGCCACTGTTTACCAAACAAGGAATATACTGTACAGTACTGTATGAAAATATGTGGGCTCTGTCTGCACACACACATGGTTAGCCTCCTTCACTAACTCTATAGAGTTAATTACTGGTTTACACATCTCTATTGTCACTCTTTTGGTTATTTTTTAAGGTACTGTTTCTGCTCTGTGGATTGTCAAGTCAGTCTTAGTAAGTTGTTAAGTTATGGTTAATGTCAAGTATGTTTTAGTTTAGTCCAGTTTCAGTTAGTCTATGTTCTGTCATGTTTGAGTTTGTATTATCCTGTTTTACCCCATTGTGGGTCTTTGTTTTGAGTTCAATAAATTATTATTTTTAAGAGTTAGATGTTGGAAGTTTATAATGACTCTGCTTTTTCACATACAGGGAGGAACCATATGAGGGCACTTAAGAACTCATCTATACAATTAAAATTGTACACATTCTCATATTGTAGGTTTTCACAACCTCATTAGTAGGAATCTGAAAAAAAGTGCAAAAACATCATGTAGTTCCACTCTCTACATGATGACAGCAAATTCCGCCTCGAACCTCAGGTTGTATCGCTCAAAACTGCACAGTGTGTTAAACCTGATTCTTATGATCTCATCCTTTCTTCTACAGACAAGAAGAAACACTTGCGGGATTTAACAGGATGACTCTTGCCTTCTTTTCTCATTTTCTTCCAGGTTTTTCTTTCTTAGTTTTAGGTTACGGATCTTCAACATGGTAAAATATCTAGGTGCTAAGCAAAGTACCCTGCAAATAATATAATCTTACATCCCAAAACCTGATGAAGTATGCTTTATTTTTGCTCAGGAGACATAAACCAAAAGTACAAAAGTGCCTAATCAGCAGATTGACCTCAAAGGAAAAGCATGTTCATAAAACTATGAAATGGTCACAGACGAATAGTTCATTCGAGAAAAAAACTTATTTTTTTCTTCAGTGAAACACAAATAGGAAATAAAAGGAAAATTCTACAGCTGTTAATAAGAATTCAGCTACACACATTTTAAGATAACCAACGGTCAAATAACAGCTTCTATGACTTTAACATTGGCTGTGAAAGATGTTCTGTGTAATACACTGATAATGTGTGTGTGTGCGCATACCTCTGTCTAAAACACTTCCATGAAACATCCTATGAAGTCCTGCTTGCAGTCTCCTTGTCAATCTGCTTGTTTTATTATCCAACTCTGTTATTCGTGATAACCAGTCTGAAGCCATTCGGTCCGGTTTCATTTCCCTCGCCAAGGAAAAACGTGATCTCTAACAAAGATTGACAGAAAAAAGGACAGGATATTCCTTTGTTTCTGAATAAAGTCAAAACATTCTAAGGCTTTTTCGCATGCTTTCAAGTACAAATGGGCTGTAAAGAGTTTTCCAATGTGTGTTTTCTTTCTAAGATGACATCATGCCTTGTACAGTTAATTATGCTCTTCTTTAAGGAGTGAACCACAAACAACATGTTTGACTTGTGTTGAAACAGCATTCTTCCTTGCTGTGTTGAAATTCATAGACAAATTGACCAACAGAGCTTCATAAATCATTTGGATTTAGACTCTAGCACGTCTCCGAACTATTACAGGATGGATTTGCTCAGTGCTTATAGATGCATTGGACATCATTCCAAAAAGCTCTATTATGCAATGAGGGGAGAGGTGCTGTGTTTAACTTTGAAATACACAATTGTCTTCTGCCAAGCTACAGTTGTTAGATCTGTCATTGAAAAACAAGAGAACATTTTTTTCCAAATGTCTCAGAATATCTCGTGGATGATGTATGCACAACATACATTCTTAAACTCTTTCCCTGCCAGCCTTTAAAAATGTTTATAACATTTTCACAAAATTTTGATGGCTCACATTACATTTTCTGTAATTAATTTATGGACAAACAATGTATCAAATGAAAGAACCGAGTCTCTGCTTTCAAATGAAAGAATTCTTCTATCTTCATTTTATCTTTTTTTATTACCCCTTAGATGTGTGTAGTTTTCTTCAAAAATGCATCACTTTGATTAAACAGCTGAGATAATTAACATTTTTTGTTCAAAGGCTCCACCCAGATTACACAAAAAAAATCATAAAAACACAAAAATTATATACATTCTAGGTCCAGAGCTTCTGTGCGTTTTCCAAAGGTGTGTAACTGCGCCACCTGCTGTACAACAGTACAAACACTGATTGCCGTTATAACTCGTCTTTGGCGGGGAACATCTTTTTTTTAAATGACGAGATAACTCGTCAATGGCGGTGAAACGTTAGTCAACATGTGTCAGGACCCACTCACCTTCGTAATCATACTTTAGATTTAATACTTTCTTATTGTATAAATGTGGACGATGTTAAAATCGTTCAGCAGAGTAAAGATATTTCGGATCATTATCTGATATTATGTTTGCTTCAATGGCCTACGGCTGCAAATCAAACTCCTTGTTACAAATATGGTAGAACGATTACTTCAACTACCAAAGATGCGTTTCTCGATAATCTGCCTGAATTGTCTAAAATATCTAGCATGAGTAATAACGTTGACGATTTTGACACTACTATTGAAAATTTTAACTCTACTTTCTCGGAAATATTAGACACAGTTGCTCCTCTGCGTTTAAAGAAAATTAAAAATAGCAGCCCAACACCGTGGTATAATGAACACACTCAGACTCTAAAAAAAGCATCCCGTAATATGGAGCGCAACTTTAAGAAAACAAATTTAGAGGTATTTCGTATAGCATGGAAGGATAGTACTCGAAATTACAGGAATGCCATAAAAACGTCTAGATCCGCCTACTTTTCAACACTAATAGAGGAAAACCATCACAACCCTAGGTTCTTATTTAACCACGTGGCTAAATTAACAAAAAATAAGTCGTCATCGACGTCAGATTCTAATTATCAGCATAACAGTGATGAATTTATGAACTACTTCACGAGTAAAATCCAAGATATAAGAGAAAAAATTATAACAATGCAACCTGTAGTGAAATCCGCTGAACAAACTAACTACAGCACCCCTAAGGAGAAATTGCAATTATTTTCTACAGTAGATCACGATGAACTGTCTAAAATCATTAGATCATCTAAATCAACAACATGCATGCTAGACCCTATACCTACAAAACTACTGAAAGAAATGCTCCCAGAAATTATAGATCCTCTTCTTAGTATTATTAACTCATCTCTGACATTAGGACATGTGCCTAAAGCATTTAAGGTGGCTGTTATAAGGCCTCTTTTAAAAAAAAAAAAACTCGACCCTAAAGAACTAGGGAATTACAGGCCTATATCGAATTTACCTTTTATATCTAAAGTTCTGGAAAAAGTAGTTTCAACTCAATTATGCTCCTTCCTCCAAAGGAATGACATTAATGATGAATTCCAGTCTGGATTTCGAGCATGTCACAGTACAGAGACTGCTTTGATCAGAGTTACAAATGATCTGCTTTTAGCGTCTGACCGTGGCTGTATTTCGTTATTGGTGCTGCTAGACCTCAGTGCTGCATTTGACACCATTGACCACAGCATACTTCTACATAGACTCGAAAATTACGTCGGCATTAACGGAATAGCATTGAAATGGTTTAAGTCTTATTTATCCGACCGTTTTCAATTTGTAGCAATAAACAATGAGGTGTCCCGCAAATCACAAGTCCAGTACGGTGTACCACAGGGCTCAGTCTTGGGACCCCTGCTCTTCGCATTATACATGCTACCTCTAGGAGATATAATAAAGCGACACGGAATTAGCTTACACTGTTATGCTGATGATACTCAACTTTATATTTCCTCGATGCCTCATGAAACCCAGCAGTTTCATCGAATAAAGGATTGCATAGTTGACTTAAAAATGTGGATGAGTAACAATTTTTTACTACTAAACTCGGACAAAACAGAAGTGTTACTAACTGGACCGAAAACTGCTATGCGTAACAACCACCTCTTTCACGAGTTGAAAGAGTTAATGCATTGTATTGATTATTATTGAAAAGTAATGTGTTAATGCTATTTCCAAAATGTAGTGTTGGTGCCATATGATTTTAGGTGGTAATCTCATAGTGCTTAGTTATGCTTTAGTTTAAATCTATGTCAATCAGTTTATGTGACAACATTCTTATTTTTGCTACTATTGGAATATAATTAGTACTGTAAAGTATTGTAAAGTTCTGTTTAAATTTTATAATTTATCTATTCGACAACCAATACGCCAGAGGTCCAGAGTGAATTATAATGTTATATTAGTCAAGATTTACTTTTAATAAACACTTTGAATTACACATAATTTTATTTTGCAAGTAACATCATATACTAAAGAAAAGTTATTTAAAGTGTTTTTTCTTAGGTGAAATGGGAGGGACACACTGTTTTGCTCTGAATGTTTCCTATTTCCTTCAGTGCTCTTGATTAGCCTCCATTGCTAATGGAGAATTTCCTGTTAAGAACAAACGGAGACAGCGCAATGCTAAATTACACATAAACAGGCTAGTCACGACAGGCTTTCAATGACGAAAAATGAGAAATATTAACATAGAATGCAGCCTCAACATATGTCATATGGAAACATCTTCAAAGATTTTAACCGTCTGAGAACTTTTTATTTTTTAACATGGATTAATATACATAATATACTTGCTTTTGATAACACATTAGATTTTCAGAACGGCAACATGTGGGAATGTTAGAAAGTATTTTATACAAACAATCCCTTCGAAATCACTTGCCGCCAAGTTCCTTTTGACACTAACCTGAATATTCTCCACATTTTTATTACTTCAGATTGAATTGCTTTGTGTGGTTTGCTGGGTCTGGATTAGTCTGCATTCTTGAAATTTTTGCGTAAAAATCTAACAGCCCAGTTCTTCGTGAAATCTGAGACTGTTTTTTATTCAAATAAATATACATGATCTTGGAATGTTTGCTTGAAGATTTCTGGAGAGGCTACATGCCAGTCAAACCCCATGAGGTCTATTACAAGAACCAGAGCAATATTTGTTCTATATCAATATTAAACTTAGTCATATATTTTCAATAAATTATTCTGATTCATAAAACTGGTTGGAGTGAGTGTGAATGCCTTAAATTTGGGTTATTTAACACAAAAAGCAATTGTATGGCTTCAGAAGACTCAGAATAAAGTTATGATGCCTCGGTGACCCGTGCATTTTTTATCAAGAAAGTCATATGGGTTTAAATGGACATTGAAATGTAAATGCTTTTTATAAACATAATTTTAGTTTACACTGCAAAAGTGAATGTCTTACACAGCATTTTTGTTTGACCTTTTCTTAAGTAACTAAGTAACTAAAAATTCAAGTTTATTTTTCTTACCCTGCTGGGAGATTTTTTCTTTCATAAAAGGAGATGAAATATTTTATATTACTTTCATTGTCAAGAAATGTGTCTGGAATTAAGAATTTTTAGGTATTTGTACTAGAAAACAAGAAAAAAAAGTTGGAATAAAAAAACTGTTTTATGCAGTGTACTTCAGTAATTCTTCTGTTGTCATCTGCTTTTCAAATCATTCGGCCCTATTTGCATTTCCCATTCCACAGCTGTTTTTGCTCTCCTCTGTTGACTATGCCAAACATTTATCGACTCAAGTTAAGCAATCTATCCATCTAAATTGGAATTTAACTTTTCTTTCATCTTCAATAAAAAATTTCTCACACTGTCCGCTCAAAGAATGGGATCAGCGTGTGCCCCAGCGCCCATCTCTGATTCCATCCCAATGTAGACCGATGGTCTCTATAGTAATTACTGAAACAATTAAACAAATTTGTGATGGTTGTAAAACAAACAGGCAGGCAACATTCCGACAACTCTCATAACTAAAGGCTGAGGTAGATAGCATCTAGTTAATTTGAGGAGGCATTCTCTTTGTAAACGGCATTTCAACCCCTGAAGGACAGAGTTGCAGTCTTGTAAACTTCTTGCAGTTCTCAAAGGCTCTTCTTAGGCAACGCTCAGAGACATTGAAGGCAGACAGATGTGAAAAGGGTTAAGGAAACGGAGCAAAACATTTTTTACGATGCATTCAGACTGTGTGGATCCTGAGGAGATTACAGCTTGGAGTTTGAACTCAGTGATAAAGAGCTTTTCCTGAGTCATTACTGAGATGATGTGAATGTCCTAGAAGGGCGGTTCTCAAGTGGTCAAGTCCATCGGCTAATCATCAGAAGTCTTTTTTTTTTGGAATTCTGGTATTCAAACACACCTATTGAGATGGAATTAACAATCTATAACTTACAAGCAGCAGATCAAAAGGGAGGTATTTCCCCAACCGCATCCAACTTCCCTCGACGCAGTCATAAACAAAATGAGAGAAAATATTGGCTCACGATATTGTAACAAAACTGTCACTCTTCGCTTCACTAAGCCGATCAGTATCAGTTTTAATCCCCAAAAGTGTTTAGCTTTGACCAATAAATATAAAGGAATGCAAAAGTTTGCCCATTTCAATGGGTTGCTCAACAAGCCAAACATGCTTCCAAGTCTGAATTACCGAAATAATACCCCATTTGGGCAGGAAACGTGAATGGTGAACTCTTTATAGGGCCACTGCCCATCAGCAACTCAAAATGTTCCAGTGTTCTCTTAAGCCCGCCATACTACCACCTTAGCCAGCTATGGCACATTCTCACACACAAACTAATCACCACCTGCCAAGTCTGTCAGCTCCAATACTTACTGCTATGGTTCCTTATGATAGCCTTAAAAAAACACAAAGAACAAAAAAAAAGATTGATGCATGAGAACACATTCACCAATCTCTGCTGGTTCGATATATTGCCCACAAATGAGAAAAATGTTCGCTCTCACAAAACATAATTCACATGGACGCACAAAGGAAATCCCTACTGACTCTCGGATACGGAGAAATTAGCTCCTCCTCCAGACTTTTTACTCTACGGTTTCCTTTAAAGGGAGTGCCCACCGATCTCTAAAAATGGACAGATTGAGCAGGGAGAACATGTTTAAAAATCCACTTCACGTATAGTACCAGAATTTTTACATTATTTTATTTAAAAAAATTGTCAAATAAATATGACATGATGATCTTTACATAGAACTAAATAAATACATAACATTATAAATAAATGTAAACGTAATACATATACACTAATTTTGATATATTCTAACAACAATCTTTAAACAAATATAAAGAAATAATTAAGACAGCCAAATTTTTTTAAGATGTGAATGGTAATTTTAGATGTGGTGGAAATTATTTTATTGTTGTTTCTCAGGGCACTTTGCGACAGGAACATAGACAAAGAGGGAGAGAAGAGCAGACGTGAGAGAGTCAAAGCAAGAAACCCTTTCGCAGAACTCTGTGTCCAAGAATGCATGCAGTCAGCAGCTCCCGATCATACATAAATCAGAAAGTAAGCATGACGCAGTCTATAACAGGAGCCAATACCGCCAAGCAGACGTACAGTAATAACACAATCGGTGACGAGACACACCAGATCCAATGCCAGTGCACAAACGAAAATAACGTAATGCTTTCTTTTTGGCGGCAGTTTTTGAACGTCTGTGTTCACCGGATCCCAGATGTACAATTTATTATTATATTTATTATTAAATAACAAAAATTATATAATAAATTTACTTGCTCAAACTGCCTTAATAGCGTCAAGTAAACACAATTATCCTGAGATACGTTTCCCAAAAGCATTGTGTATTGGAAAACCAATCATACGAATCATCTGAGATTTACGTACGGCCAGAAAAGGCCAGAATAAAAAAGAAGAAAGCTCTGGAAACTGACGCGGCCAAATGTTCTAAGCTGACCACATTTTTTCTCAAAACAAATGAAGACGACGAGACGGCCAGTAAGCTAACGTTAAGGTTCAACCAGAAGCAATACAAATTTCTAGTGGCAAGCAATTTGTCTGCCTTTACTGAGCTGCTCCACATTGAAATGCTTAATAACATATGTGTCAATGCTCAGTGACAGTGAGCAGGGTTTTGGACAAATTAGATAATCGAAGCTGCCAATTGCCACAGAAGTAGTCAGAAGTGGTAGGCAAACAATCGACGAAATGCCCTGTCCCTTTTCTTCGAAGGTTACAACAAAAACGGATTAACATAGAATAGACAGATTTATCTAATTTCTGGTTAGGACTTGATGTAATGAGGAGCAGGATATTGGACAATGACATTTGGGCTGGGGAAGTGGGTGGAACTACTAGCACGGCACCACTGAAATAAACAACAAGCAATTGACAAAATGTCTCATCACTTGACACTTGTCATGGTGTCAACTAGTTACAAAAACTAGTTAGTTTTATCGCTTATTGCGTTACTGTGTAGCAGATAGATAGGACAACGCTTTGAATTGTAGATAGGACAACGTTAGTCAACGCTTTGAATTGTAGTGTGTGTGTGTGGGAGGGGATTAGGAAAGAAGAAACATTTTAAGTTATAGGCGTACAGAGATAAAGGCAGACAGCTATTCCAAAAATGGAACGAAATAACTAACAGACAGAGATACAGAGAGATAGAGAGAGAGAGAAGGGAGTTGGGGGAGGAAGTACTTGATGACAAAGACCTTGGCGACTACTCAACCCAGCTTTTCGCAGTTGAATGGCATGCCAGGCATTTGTCTTGATTGTTCTTCCTGGTTGTGCCTGGGTTGGCGTGAGTCGCAGGCCAGATAAGCATCTATTATTTTTTGTGCTGAACACTGGCCTCTGGGAAACTGTTTATAACATATTTTAAAAATGTAATATATATTTAAAAACATACAAAATAATACATTGTTCATATATAAAACAATATTATATTAGAAATTGCTGCATTTCATATATTGAAAAAATGAATACTGAAATGTACTGTATTGTTTAATATAAAATATTACGCAAAACCTTTCAGTATATTCCCATATACTGTTTTTTGTTTTATGAGAGAATCGACTTCGTAACGGGGAAAAAGTGGATAGTATGTGAAAATTTTTGTTTGTGTGTTCACCGATTTGAACATTTTGATTTCAAGACACAAAAAAGTTATTTATTAAAAATGTATTAAAAATGATTTTTTAACACCCAAAAGACGGCAGTTCATTATCACATGCTTTTATTTATCAAACACTGCAAATAATTGTCTTTAAAGAAAACTGTTGGTTGCGACAATGTACTTTTATATCTTCTAATTTATTCATCTGCCAAGTAAACTATAAAAATATTTCTGAGGTGGCACAGGAAGCTGCTGTGTGAAGAGGACATTTCCTTACTCACACCTACTGGTGTCAAGACTAAACACTCTGTGAACCAAGCCTTTGTTCCGCAGGAGAAACATCCTGCAAGGGATGGGTGAGAAGACACTGTGTAGATCCTAACAGGATGATATTCATCATTTAGTGCTTTTCCACCCCCAACAACAATCGTGCAACGTTTTTAAAAATCTAAGCAGGCACATCCGATAGAACATATTTTTGAGGTGACATCATACTTATTTAAAGTTAATGAAAAACATGGCAGCTGTGGAAGGCAGTGTAAGGGTATTTTTCTCAATCCAAAGCAAAATGCCTAATAGGTAAACATTCACTTTTATCACCAATACAGTGTTGAACTAGGCACAGCACAAAAGACAGAAACTCGTGGCTGGACTTTTGGTGTATGACTAATTTTTTTACTTTCTTTAAACATGTTAAATAAGGGTGATACAGAAGGAGATAAGTATCAGTTATAGGTCAGTCTATTGTAGACAGGCCTTACCTGTTACGGCGGTGTATGACACATACATGTCAAAGGTGCTTCATGCTTGTTGATTGTGAATTTGTGAGTTAGACCGAAAGAGGGAGAGGCAGTCTTGAAAACTTTTGGAGTGAGGTGCTCTTCACAGCTCCACCCCTAGGGTGAAGTGTGACTGCAACTACAGCACGCTGAGCGCTCAACTCACACAGACCAAGTGAGTAAGCGAGCGAGTGAGGGAGAAAAAGAGAGAGAGGTTATCAGAGAGGGAGGGTGCTTGAGCACTGTTGACTTGTCTGGTCCCTGCTGAAGTGTCATTTGAACGTTTGGCAGGAGACACACCTCCACTTGCTCCACACACACAACGCTCACTGAACGTCACACACAGCAGATCAAACTCCACTCCAGCGGACTACTTCGACAGGACATGTGCTTATCTTCCCTTCTCTTTGTGATTTGGAGAGCTTTTTTACTGTATTTGTTTTAATGGGAACTTTCTTTTAATGCTTCACATCTGCTGTTCAGCTGTGTGGACCTTGAGAAACTTCCAAGCTGTTGGATATGATTGTTTTTAGGATAACCGAGGGAGAGGTGAAAAGGAGTCATTGATGGTGTTGTTCAAGATTTGGACATACGGTGGTATAAAATGCAAGTTTAAATCCATTGTATTTCAGTCAGCACTATAAAAAACGACGAGTCTTAAGTTAACAGACGTGTCTTGTACTTACAGAAGTTATGCGTCTCTTAGCTGTTGCTTGTTTCTCCTTTTCCAACTGACAAACTCACCTTGACTTGGGCACATTTAAAAAACGCAAAATGAGCTCAAACAGCACCATATGTCCTAACGGGACACAAGCCATTGAACAACAAGGATTCAAAACTCTGGTGCTGGTTGTCATGGTGATCATCATTATCGTCATGGGTAACCTTCTGGTCATCATCGCAATAGCTCGCACCTCACAGCTGCAGACTACGACAAACATCTTCATCATGTCTTTGGCATGTGCTGACCTCATCATGGGGGTACTGGTGGTGCCGATGGGTGCCACGATTGTCATAACGGGTAAATGGCAGCTCGATCATACTATGTGCGAGTTATGGACATCAGTGGACGTGTTATGTGTTACTGCCAGCATAGAGACCCTATGTGTAATTGCGGTGGATCGGTTTATCGCCATCGCGCGCCCGCTGCGATACAAAGTGCTTCTGAATAAGTGCAGGGCTCGATTTATCGTGTGTGTCGTGTGGGGGGTCTCTGCTCTGATCTCCTTCGTGCCCATCATGAACCAGTACTCGAGGGCAATGGAAGACAAGGAAGCATATTGTTGTTACATTGACGAAAACTGCTGTGACTTTGTAACAAACAAGCCCTACGCAATTATATCCTCCATCGTTTCATTCTACGTCCCACTACTCGTCATGATATTCGTCTACGCTCGGGTCTTCCTCATTGCCACGCGACAGGTACAGTTAATTGACAAGAACCGCCTGAGGTTCCAAAATGAATGCATGGGCAATCAGGCACAACCATCGCTGCAAGGCAACAACAACCTCCCGTCGTGTAACAACGGTGGGGGCTCGGCGTCCATGCGCAAGGGTTCTCGCAGACGATCCTCGAGACTCACCGTCGTCAAAGAGCACAAGGCTCTAAAGACTCTGGGCATCATCATGGGGATCTTCACACTTTGTTGGCTGCCCTTTTTCGTGGCGAACATCATCAAAGTGTTTAATCGAGATGTGCCAACGAAGGAGATTTTTCGCTGGTTAAACTGGCTGGGCTACATTAACTCAGGCCTGAACCCCATCATCTACTGTCGGAGCCCCGAGTTTCGTGCGGCCTTTAAAAATATTCTTGGCTGTCCCTGGATATCCTTGCTGAGAATGAACATCCTCTACAAGGAGCTTCGGACTCGGTGCCCCTGCTTTTTGGGGTCTGCAGAGCGGGGAATGGCGGAATCTTTCCATAAGCCCCCCACGTTGACAGGGACACTGTCTGGGGATGGAAGCATGGGGAGCAGTCAAAGCAGCTGCAGGAGCGAGGAGACGTCGCCGGGACCCCCTCACTCCAATGGCAGCACGTACTTCAGTGAAACAGAGGCAGAGTTGTAAGTTTTACTCTTTCTTTTGTTGTGACATCAGTGGTGTAAGGTGCAAGCACTTCAGCTTTATTTCACTAGCCAATGTTTTTCAGTACACACAATGTGAATGTAAAACTTTTTTTGAAAAACTGTATTTACTACTTATTAATAAAGGAGTGAATCAATGCAGGCCAGTACACGGTTTGCACTATAACATATCAGCTGAACTTCAGACCTGCTGCGATCAGATGTCCCACAGTTCTGAATGCGCTTGTGGTGTTTTTTCTCAGGGGGATAAAGCTCCAGGTTGAGCAGGGCTGTGTTGAAGTCTTCTCGGATTGCAGAGGGACTTAACTTGTTCAACATTTCACGTAAAAATGAATTAGCAGTCATGGTACGACTCTTTGGAACGTAAAAGGGACTTTCATTCAGGTGAAGTTTAGGGAAAAACAAATACAAGTCTTAAGCTCATAATCACTGGTGTTTTTTAACGCTGATATCCTGAAGTGTGGTGCAAACAGAGTGCCGCTAGAGCCAGGCATATTTCATGAGGATAAAGCTTCCTTCACAAGCTAGAAAAACATTCAAAATTGAGCAAAACTTCAGCAAAATTGGCATGATACAGATTTTTTTAACAGTATGTCAGAAGATAGGCATGTGCAACGGACTTGGATATAAATGAAAAATACATTTCTGGCTATTTCTTAGGCTTGGGGGACTGATTTATGCATGTGTGTGTGTCTGTACAGTCAGATTAGTTGTGAAAATTATTTACATCTTCTAAATGAAAGCTGTAAAAAAAGTTTCTAGATTTAGCTTAAGAGAAAATAAGCAAACATGCAAGTTAATATATATTAGTTTTATATTTTATTTAAGTAAAAACTACGTTACTGAAAAATAGCGAGCAATAATAATTCTATTATATTTTTTAATTATATTTAACAATTATAAGCTCACAATAATTCCACTTTCTAGTCTTTCTTTTCTTTAAAACGTAAAAGAACACAAGTTGAGTTTAATCAAATGTTGATTTAACCCCCAACACACACAACCTAATAACTAAAATTACAGTCTTATAATTCAGGCTTTGCGTGCACATCTGGACCAAATGCTAGTGAAACAAATGTGCCCGGAGGGACATCCGAACACTTAATGTTTTGTTTTCAATTGCTTTTGCATTTGCTGTAGTGTTAAATGCAATGGAATGCTCAATATAAGGCATAATTTTCCAGCTGTCCTGCGGATTTTCTATCTAAATAGCCATCCTGTAATTGTGGGTGTTTGTACGAAAAAATTATTTGAATGATTCTCTTGCTTGCAAAGCAATTGTGTTCTCATTTGTAAAACTCAAAGCTTCTGCCACACAACGCCTACATACTAAAATACACTAAATAAATATTTTAGCTCAGCATATTAACATACATATTTTAATTTCAGTGCTCTAAAATTAAAATGGAACAAATAATGACATTCAAAGCAGGATTTTAATGCATAAATATTAAGAACTGCCTAAGGGTTCCAATGATTTTGATCTGTGTCGAGACTTTTTAGGAAAGACTTTTCCTAGGAGGGGGAGATACACTTTACTATCTCAATACAGGATTCACAGCAGCTGTTACAGGGGGCTGGCTGGGCCGGCCTGGGAGACGCATCTTGCCCACAATGTAGTGGAAACAATGCACACACATATGCCTCTCACATTTAAATTCATGTACACCAGACGCCTGGGCAGAGAAAAAATACCTTTGGAGTTCTGCGGAAGTAAAAACGAAACGCAATCAATGACTTCATACTCTCATCTAAATAACTTATTACTGTTAACATGATATGCTTCCTTGGTTACATATATTCTCTCTTTTAGTGGAAACCACATTTATGATTTAAACATCAAACCAGGTGAGTCTATTGAAATAGATTGGAACATAATAACAATACCATTTGACCTTATATGCTCTATTGCAGATTTTAGTCATTTTTTTAAAACAATCACCTTTTTGTTTGCTAATAAATATTATCATTACATTACCTACTGTCAAATCAATCTAGCCTGAAGTCAATATACCCAGATTTATGTAGTTTGTATTTTATTCTACACAACGTAGGTTATATTTACAGTATAAACGATAAACATACAACCAATATAAAGCTTAGCTTTCTCATGAAGATAATCTACGAGCTACGAAAAGATGAAACCACAGAAGTAAAGTCAGGGATAAAACATTTGTAGTAGAGACCAAAAGGAGCAAAGTACATAGAAAGAACCGACTTTCACAGATGGAGACAGAACACAATAAATTTTTTCTTTGTTCTTCTGGATCATTCTGTGAGTAAATGCGATCCCGAAAACGTCTGAAGCATCGAGTTCACTTGTGTCAGGTGGCCTATTTCAACAAACAAATCACATTATTCGGCGTATAGCTCACCACCACAGGGCCCATCCACTAGTACACCCAGTAAAATTTGATCAGACCTGTGATGACTGTAAAGCCATCTTACGTAAACTGTGTACCTCAGGCTTCGCACAGCATGACCTGGTCTCTAGCGGGTTTTTATAGAAACGCCTCAGCACAAACATCATGTCACAACGTGCAATGACACAGTCAAAAAGACGAAATGAACAAAGATGCGTTTTAGCCGGCACGCATTATGAAAGTGCCCCCTTTATAAATAATGATGGATGGCAGATAATGACAGCGTGTTTTGTTTCACAAGAAGTCAACATTTTGCCATTATGTACTGCTGGGCACATTTTAGAGCTCTGGCAGAAACTAGCAAATGAAGACACAACGATTCCTTTGTGTTTCAGTGAGAGAATAACAGCTTTAATGAAGTGGTGAAATGCTGTTTATGTGTATCGATTAAGTCGGAGAGAGGGAGTTTTTGAAAGGACACTTGTTGAAATTGCTGGAGTGATTAAGTGATGAGGAAAAAGGTTAGTGGTGGTTTTCCCTAGACAAACATGCTTTTGAAAGCAATTTGTATTTTGGCAGAATGAAGTCACTTTTGTATAGCTGCTGTAAAAGCTATATGGATTGATTGTTGTCTGTTGATTTATCTGTGTATAAGTGTGAATCTTATTGGACTTGCGTGGGAGGGAATGGGGTGTTTTTTGTAGGGTTTCCGTGTTTTAAGGGCCCCTCTGGTGCTTTTCAAAGACCCCAACAGCTGATAAACCTTATCAACAAAACGCAACACTTCCGCCTCTGAGAAACTGTTTACCAGCTAAAGACAGCGAGCAAAGCAAACGTTCAAAGCCATGGGTTTTTATAATTTGCATGTAAATAACAGATTACTTATTTAGTTCCTTGTATGAGCTGCAAATACTAGATAAAAAAAAAATCAAAAGCATGTATTCTTTGGAAAAAAGAAAAGTTGGCCCTTTTTAATTCCTATTTGGGCTTTATTCATTTTTTTAATTGTTTTATTGATTCATGCATAGCAAATACAGTATCAAAGATTCTACTCTTCCAATACATTTGCTTACTGAGGTCAACGACTTCAGTTTTACTGGAGCATGTCCAGTTGTTCCCCTCCAGACCATTGGCCAAAAGCAATAGATTGCCTTCACCTTTCCATGCACGCTGGAGTTAGACGGACACATCAAAAGTACATTTTAAATAGAAATAATAATCAAATGAGTTAATGTAGATGGATACCAGACCGAGCACATCATTTCATCTCGTTCCCTCTGCATTATTCCATAGGATTACAATGTGCTAGGTTAAAACTCAACACATCTTAGCTTAATAACCTTTGAAAATGGAACGGCTTTAAATCGGGAAATTCTTTAATTACGGGCAAGAGTAATTTCCATTTTCTGCATTGAAATGATGTGTTATGCGGTGTGACATTTTATAAATTAGGATCTCAGTTTCATTGAATCATGACTTAATAGTTACTTGAGTACCTATTTATTTTTTATATATATTTACTATTTATTGAACTGGCTTTCGTACACCTGCATGGACATTTTCCAGAAGCCTGATTTTACAGACAGGTGCTTAATCACTGAATAGGTTTTTGGGGTTGAACACAATACAGTTGACAAGCTTAGGCTTATATAATAGCTTATCAACTCTCATCACCTTCACTGCTGTAACGGTGGGGCACCATATTTCAACATAACAGACGGTTATCGCCACCATCAGCTACTGGTATCGCTCTATGGCTACTGTTGATCATCACAAGAAAGGGTAGCCAAGACAGGCTCCTGATTGATAAATAGCAATTTTCTTTTTTCAGTCATTTAAGCTCATACAAATCATACATAATATGTACAATGATAATATTTCTACACTGTCCAAAATAATGCCCCAATGTTGACCCTCTGAACATGTGCATTGAACCATATGCTGTGCATCAGCAAATGCATGCATTCAAATGATCGCTCTATCATTCTCAGGGAAGAAAAAGAAAGAAAGAAAGAAAAAAAAGAAAGAAAGAAAGAAAGAAAGAAAGAAAGAAAGAAAGAAAAAGTAGAATTGTGCAGGCAGAATAAGCAGTGAGATAATTATCTGGAACAGGAAATGAACTCAATATGGAAAAATATCTTTTTAGCCATTATATAAAACAAATCGAGATCTGATTTAGCAAATAACCAGATGCGATATGACCTCACTGTTATTCTCAAGTTAGGAGATGATTCTGTTTCTGAAGAGGAGTCTTGCTATGTAGGTTAAAACCCGTCATCAGTTTTATTTTTGGCTATTTTAAGCAGAATAATTTAGAGGGACCATTGACCTCTAAATGAGATTAGACAGTGGCCTGCTTCTCAGATATTTCTCCTTTCAAAGACTATTCAATTTCTTTATCTCTTATGTCTCCGTTCAACAATGTCTTAAACTGACCTCATATTTGCTCAGACACAAAGGTCTACCATCATTTGTCAGAAAATTCTACTGCATATGAATTCAAATAATTTAAATTCTACAAGATTCAATTTTTTGGTAAAATTATCTTCTCTGTGCCTAATTATCCCCTGCTGGTAGATGCTTTAACTACACAAAAATGGCATACTGTTAATTTCTCAGAACTCCCAAAGGTGGAATTAGAAATTAGCAAACACTGTAAAAAAATGAATCAACAATTTTGGTGAATTTTAACTGGAAATCTGTTTTGTGATTGTTGAAAACTGTGTTTGCACCGCTTAGTCCTAACTGTGTAATTAGGAGAGTCTAAAGGGGATTGCACACCCGGAAGCGCCAAGCCGCATAGCATCGCAACTAGGACAACTCTGTTATTTATCTGGTAGAACAGAGAGATTTTCTTCATTAATGTGGTATTTTTCCGTTACTCCCAAACAGAAAAATGCATCTTGCAGCTTTTGTAGAAGTCAGTTTTTTTGCATTAAAGATGCTTTCAGTCATCTTATTTAATGTTAAAACTAATTTAATGTTTATTTAACATTTAATGTTCACTCAAAACTAAATTACGGTGGCCGCTAGGTGTCACTGCGCTGCAACAGAAGAAAACACATGCAAACACAAAAAACACAAGCAAATTCAGAAAGCATCTTCAATAGTTTGACGACACATGCCCTGCAAATACTTGAAATACAAACAAACACAGAAACACGCTGCATATACTGGAAACACAAACAAAAACAGAAACGCACTGCAAACTGCACAGACGACAACGGGAGTGTTTCCGGGGGAACCGCAAAAACTGATGCACCTGATTGGGACGCGCTTCACTTTGACTGTTCAAATTCGTTAGTGGAGTTGTCAGCCACATTGAAGGTAGTTGCTTTATAACTTTATTTTAACTTTCTTAACGTACGTCCGTAGGATATTATTAGCCTGTCGATTTTAACAGTTTAACAAAAACAATGAGATGTAGTAACTGCTTGACTTACTTAAACATGTGTCACTATAAAAATGTTTAAAGGTTTACATTTTTTTTTTTTACTTATTCTAGTCGACATAGTCAGTGTGGCTGACAACTCCAACAACGAATTTGAACAGTCAAAATGAAGCGCGTCCCAATCAGGTGCATCAGTTTTTGGGGTCCCACGGAAACACTTCCGTTGTCATCCGTGGAGTTTGCAGCGCGTTTCTGTGTTTGTTTGTGTTTCGAGTATTTGCAGGGCATGTGTCGCCAAACTAATGGAGATGCTTTCTGAATTTGCTTGTGTTTGCATGTGTTTGCATGTGTTTTCTTCTGTTGCAGCGCAGTGATACCTAGCGGCCACGGTACTAAATGTTCATATTTACAAACAATGGCATTACCCAACACGGCTCTGCGCTTCCACATCCGTTGTGTGACCCCCTTACAAGTATTGGGCCAACACTCTTGTAGCCAATAAGCAGTAGGGAGCCAATACGCTCATGATGGAGGAGGCATTTTAAATTTCAGCATTTTCAAAATGTATCTTTTGAATTCAGAATCCTACATGCTTCTCACTTTTTTGACACAAAATATGTATGTACTTATTACATTGGCCAATCTTGTTGATGTCTTTAGTTTGGAAAGCAAACGTGCACTTTTATTTGGCACCGCACTCTGTGATTTCGGTAGCAGATGAGTGATTTGAAGATTGCAAATCTCCAAATATAGATATATATGGGTATAGATCCATTAAAGCTGATTATGTACAAAATGTCACAGAAGCATGTTCTGAAAACTCATCTGAAACTCTGCACGCCGCCTTGGTTAACTATTATTTGTTGAAGCTGGAGGATGAAAGCGCCAAAATTTGAGTAAAATGGCCTGCAAATGAAAAAATGGGGATTTAGAGTTAAATGGATATTGATTCAGGTTGTTGGAAAAAAGGTTCTGCCGAGCGTCGCCAAGACGTGGTTTCACTTGTTTTGGATGTGCTGAGATCACAGATCGCTTTATTGTGTGGACAAGCTGGTGAGAGCCAAATGCGAAAAAATAAAATGCGTAAAATGCCTTAAAGCTGTGTCTTGGTGTGTTAAAGAGTATGTTGTAACCTGGAAAGTTATTTTTTTTCAGGGAAGAGATGTAGATTTGAACCCAAACCAACATCAACACATAACGAAGCATTGCAAGCCTGTCACGTATACACCAAATTGAAGAGTGTGGAGGGCGGGGGGGGAATGGGGTAAATGTTTCCTGTGGTGCAGTAACAAACAGATATCTTTTTCACTCAAGACTTCTTATAAGCTTAAATTAATTGCCATCAATTATTCAAAATGTACTCAGTGTGTTGGTAGACTATAGGATGGGGTACTTCACATAGTAAGTTCCATCAATCTAATCATTAGTCTTTTAACAAGTTTGGAAGAAAGGAATTTAAAGAAAATGAGACACAAGAGAAGCTTTATTGAGTGCCTTAGAAGTGAGGTACTTTGTATGCAAACCCTGGAGGCAAGTAAGCATTTAAAGACTTCCGGTTCCATCGCCCCAAAGTCTATGGGTTTTTGGTAAATCGCCTGAAATAAGGTCTGTGCTCTGTGGCAAACAAAACCTCCAAATATTTTCATGTTTAAATCTATGACATAAAACGCACCAGTTATAACCCGCTTGTGATTTTTAAAACCTATATTGTATCTTTAAACTGGTGGTTGCTAACAATTTGGCAGGGACATTAGACGTCATTGCACATGTAAATCACATAAATAATGCAACATTGGCACAAATCTCTAAAATCATTGTTTGGGGATTCATTCAAAGAGTAATTATTTACCAGGGAACACGTTTTTAAATAAAGGTTGAGAAAGTTTGGGGTTGATGACGTTGATATCGAGCGACCGTTGTGAAGTCTGTTTATAGCCTCGCGTTATCTTTTTACTTCTGCCTTATTATATTTACTCTTCAAAAATAGCTTATATTGTGTAAATCTGTAAAAATGATCTTGATAGAAAAAAAACATGTTAACATCTTGAACATTTGTTAATCATAGAATTTATTTTTTTGCAATCTTCCTTAAGTCTTTGGGAAAAATGCATGGGCTTTCTGTCAAGGGAACCAGCACAGCGCTAACTTCTGGGTTAGCCAACAAAAATACGTAATCTCCGAGTCTAGAGCTTTTGCAGACACCAACAATTGCTTAAATTGCATAAGTATCATACAGTACATGTAAGCTGTAAAAATCTATTGTGATGGAATACAACTGTATATGGGGAGTTGACAAATAAACCATACGTGTGTACCATGGTGTGATGGCAAAAAATTATTATATAAATATTTATTTATATTATTCATATTTATAATATAAAATAGCATAAGAGCGATTTATCTTCACTGTTCGTTTTTTTTTCAAAATTTTTGTCACACAATAGGACACTTAAGATCTTACGTTAGATCAATTGAGATCTTTCTTAAATGCTTATGGCCTCTTTGAACCTTTTCAGTCAGGATTTCGCTTATCACATAGCACTGAAACTGCTCTTCTTCGTGTGGTTAAATGACATTCTTCTGTCCATGGATTCTTGGCTAATAAACATCCGGATTCTTCTCGATCTAAGATCTGCATTTGACACAATCTTTCTTGAAAACTCATTTCTCGTCATTCGGTATTACTGGTTCAGCTCTTTCCTGGCTCATTTCCTACATCAGCGACAGAATTTATATTATATCATTATACAAGGGTATACATCTGCCACTGCTCCAGTCTTACAGGGTGTTCCTCAAGGTTGAGTTCTTGGTCCACTTCTGTTCTTCACTTATATTTCTCCACTTGGTGACATCATACGCATGCATGGACTTCAATATCATTGCTATGCTGATGAGGCTATGGGAGTGCTTGACAGTTTAGATGGTGTGCTAATAAAATTATTAAATTAATAAATTCCTTAGCTAGACAACATGTAATTTTGCCATTTAAATACAGAACAGCATCTTTATTATATTGTTGTAACGCATTAGCCTTCACTTCTCCCATGGGTGCACTTAGTAATTGTTATTGTTAATTAATTTACATTTCAGAACAAGCAACACTGTATGCTGTGCGTTTATAAAAACATTATACGATGTATAAAATAGCCTACAACAAATGTATTTATGAACTAAATTACCAGAAAAAACGAATGAAACAGAATACAGCAATGAACCTACACGTAGGCTACTGAAGCGTCCAATCGGCGCATGGTTTTGTTATTACTTCACAAGTTTCTGTAAAGAAAAAATAGAATATCCACAAGCACAAGGTTCGAGTCCTTTCACTACGGATCCTACACTAGCCTAATTATTCCTTCTAACCTTATTACCAAAAGCAAACTAATCAATGCTATACTCTTCTGTTTTTTTGTAATTATTATTTTTTGCAGAAAACGCGCTTATTTCAGACCACAAAGTGTTCCCAGACTAATCAGCAGTGGTGGAAAGAGTACTGGAAATTTGTTCTTAATTACAAGTACTGTTACATTGCTGAAATTGTACTCAATTACAAATAAAAGCACTGGTGTTAAAACAGTAATTGAGTAAAAGTAAAAATTACTCAGACAACTAGTTACTCGTTACTTTTTATGCGGTGTCATATAATGAATTAAGAATAATTATTAATAATCAAATTTAGAGATTTATGTAGAAAACAGCTACTTTTAACCAAACACATATTTACCTTACTGATAAAGCATATAACTGGATACAACTCATACAAAATAACCATTCAATGTGTTGTTCTGTCCGTCGGTCTGTCTATTATGAGCTCAGTTTTCCAATTAAAACCATATATGCACTTCCAACACTGTTCAATCATTTGTAATAGCCCCCACAATGCAGAAATTAATAAATAAGAGCCCCAAATACTGTATGCAAAATTTTTTTAACCTAAATTACATTAGATTAGCATTAACAGTCATATCTGTGGAGGAGCTGGCTGATCAATTACTCATCTTCAAGCCATCCAAGATGTATGTGACATTATCTCTTAGGTAGAACAATAAAGATTTTTACATGGAGTTGTGGTCCATGGTTTTCATGATTCATGTCTTTAAAAGTTCAAAGTACAGAGAGAGGCAACATAAAATAAATGCTGCGGCTCCTTTCAATGTAATGACGTCTTATTTAAGTGAATGGATCGAACTGTACAAGATACTCAACTTTATTTACAACATTATAACTGGAAATTCACAGTTTGCAAAACTGCTTCGCAACTGTTCCAATCGCATATGTTCCCTACTCACTTATAAGCGCAGAGAACTTAATGTATAGACTTTGGGGAGATGGAGAATTTATCTCATGAAATAGCTGTTTGGATGAAACTTGGCGAATGGAGTGATACAGGACCTCAATATTGATGTGATTGGCTATGAAGAATAATTAGTTCCGTCACGTGGCCTAAGCAGTTTTCTGATGGGGCTATAGCCCCAGCAAGCCCCCCCAGCGCCGCCACTGTCCCTGCCTGACTCACTTATTTCATGCATCAGGGATATCAAGCATTGGATGTCCTTGAATTTTCTTGAACTAAATAATAACAAAACTGAAATAGTGATTCATCTGTGGTCGTAATCTTGGTGTCATCTGTATCTTTTGCGATTTGAGTGGACCGGGTCACGTGTTAGGACTGATTATTCTCCTTAACCAATCACATGAACATTAATTCCTGAAAAAAACTACTCAATTACAGTTATTTGAGTATTTGTAATTTGTTACTTTCACCACTGCTAATCAGAACGTTGAATATATTCACAATTGGCCCGAACTCCATATAGCCTTCTCTGTTGTAGTTTTATGTTTCTGTAACTATAATGTAAACTTAGATAGCACCCAAGCTTCATGTATAAAAACAACACAACATCTGATTTGCCACGGCAGGCATAACAATCCGCATTACCTGCTCTTAACATGCTCTTCTCTTTGCTGTAAAATGGAGAGCTTCTCTTCCAGGTAAATGCAATTTATGAGTTTAATTTTCTTACACTAAAGTACTGGAAAAGTTCGACTGAGCAGCCAAGCACCAACTCACAGGCTTAGTCTTGATAACGGATGCGAATATATAACATCCAAAAATACGTTTTTTTTTTTTTATTGATTTCGGATGATGTCAGCTTGTTTGCATTTATATTAAAAACAATAAAGTAATAATTTTTTAAGAAATAAAATATTTATATCACATATCATTGGGACTATTCATCATTGGTGGGAAGGACAATATGCTGTCAGGTCTGTTTAGTTACAGTAAGTTGCCAGTTGTTCACCCCAACCTTACCCCTCAACTTCATTATTAAACACTCGTTAGCCACTTTTCAACCTTTTATAAATTTTATTAAGAATAAATGGTTACATGATCTGATAAGTGGTGGGAAAAAAGTAGTCAGGAGGCGGCATCGGACCTGCAATGATCAGAATATTAACATTTCTACGCCACGGAAGACGTCAGCCGGCAAGCGTCATTTTTACATCTCTAATCCAATTTGCAACTGGTGAATAGCCTCTGCTTACAAGAAGGACTATTTGCGATCAGTGTAAATAGACACTTCGTAAAAGATATTAGGAAATCCCTGGGGGTGCTTTGCTGGGCCTAAGCAGTTTTCTGAAAGGGCTATAGCCCCTGCAAGACCCCCCTAGCGCCGCCACTGTCCCTGCCTGACTCACTTATTGCATGCATCAGGCATATCAAGCATTGGATGTCCTTGAATTTTCTTGAACTAAATAAAAACAAAACTGAAATAGTGATTCATCTGTCTGTAATCTTGTTGTCATCTGTATCTTTTGCCTCTCGTATTTCTTTTGTCATTAAAAATTCTTATTTCCATCTTTGTAGTATTGCACGTCTTCGATCTTCTCTCACTCTATTTGATGGTTAAATCTAAATCCATGCATTAATCACATCACAACAAGATTATTGCATTGCTCTATTTCTTGGTCTGCCTAAAAAACACATAGCAAGGTTACAGTTTGTTCTAAACTCAGCAGCAAGAGTTCTCACCTCCACCAGGCGTTCTCCTCACATTACTCCTCCACTGCATGATCTACACTGGCTACCTGTGGCATCACGTATTCACTTTAAGATATTACTGCTAACATTTATGGCATGGTCTTGTGACTCCATATCTGTTTGATCTAATCTACTCCAACTCTCCTGCCCGGTCCCTCAGATCAACTGAGATTGGTATTTTGTCCATTCCCCGTTTTCAGCTGTCCACTAGGTGGTAAGTCATTTATTGTTAATGCTCCTAAATTATGGAACTCGTTACCCCTTACACTTCGTGATATATCATCTTTGCCTATATTTAAGACTCCGTGGTTACTCTTAACTGCCACCATTGCTGTGTACCTGAAAAATAATAAATTGAAACCTAAAGCAATGTTCTTTTTTTGCACGTATACTCTCATGTAGTTTCGGAAAAGACGTTTATTCATTGAGCAGTAATGAGTATTACCTGATAAAAGAAATTTCCTGTCAGATTTCCTGTTAGAATTTAGAAGTTAGACATGATTAATATTGCATATAAGATTTTTTAGTCCGTTTAATATTTGACCTGTGGTTCTCTCGCCTATGTGTGCTTTCACTGTGCGTGTGTGCGAGTGTGTTTGCGTGTGTGTGTGTCTATGTCAATGTGTGTAACTATGTATGCATATTGTGTGTGTGGATCATTTGTATGTCTGTCTTTTGTTGTTTTCACCTTTTTCTTGCTTTTACAGGTATATGCCTTTAGTTGTTTTTCTTGTATTCAATGTGTCTCATGTACAGCTGCTTTGTAACAATGAAAATTGTAAAAAGCGCTATATAAATAAAGTTGAGTTGAGTTGAGGTGAGAGGAACTTTAATTCCTGTCAGTACGAAAGCCCTTCAAAAAAGCGTTGCTACTGCTGTCAGAGGACATTCTGTCAGAATGTAAGTAATAAAATCAATAGAACTTCAGTTTCTACAAATATTAAACGACAAATGAGAAATTAAAACATGTCTTCTAATTATCGGTTGGCCTACTCCTGTTGGACGCAGCTCTGCTGGACACGCGCTGTTCTGAACTTGAGCGCGCAAGAGTCGCGCGCCAGTTATGAACTTGAGTGTGCAGGAGGCGCGTACTGTTACATACATTCCCACAACAGAGAGCTGCCTGCATGTGGCGTGTTAAATATCGCTTGGATTATTTAATCAACAGATGTACAATATCCTAACTAAAAACTTTATAAAAACGCATATTTAAAAAGTAATCGACATGTAATCATTAATGTAAATCAAAAAATTGCATCATGTTATTACTGAGGTCATGTTATTACCAAAATAGTACGAATATTTTACGTAACTGGACCATCCTTGGTTATCTTGTAACGTCATGAGTTCGTGTAGGCGACGTCATGAATGGTCAATTAATGATTATGAAATTACGTGCATGGGACGTGCCAGCTACGTTGTCAGCTGGTAAGTCATGAAATTACCCAAAATGACCAATAAAAGTAATAAAGTCACTGTAGATCGGTCCAGTGCAGATTCTTTAAATCATGTTAACAAACAGTGTTCCTACATTTACATGTATTCATTTGACAAGACACGTTTATCCAAAGCGACTTCCTGTAATGATACATTCAGAAAGTAGCTCAAGACAGCACGCAGCTATATCGTTTTGACTTTGGGCCAATAACATTATGACGTTCGAAAACTAGCACCTATGCGTGTTTATATGCAGATTGGATATCAAAACAGTCAAATCAATTCAAGAACGGTAATTTGAAAGAATATATGCATACAGAATTACTTTTCAAATCTGAGCAGAAAATGTAAAACATTTGTGACTAACAACACTGCAAATTGTAAAAAAGAAAAACTAAATCAGTTACAAACATGTATTTCCACAAGAGAGGACACTTCTATTTGTTGAAATGGATTTATCCCTCTTAAAACAAGAAATTCTAAAAATGTTCCACACTAATGCCAAAACAATTGTTATTTACAACTCAACTCAACTTAATTTATATAGCGCTTTTTACAATTTCAATTGTTACAAAGCAGCTGTACATGAGATATATTGACTATAAGCTAAAGTCATATACCTGTAAAACAAGAAAAAGGTGAAAACACAGAAGACAGACATACCCACTTACAAACACTCCACACACACAATATGCACACATCGACATGGACACACAAACACGGACGGCCACACAGACAAGCACCCACAAACTCACAGTGAAAGCACACATTTCAGATAAAGGAGAGAGAAACACAGGTCAAATATTAAACAGACTATATTTCTAAATGCAATATTTATTATGTAAAACTTCAGAATTCTAGAAAAATACTCAAGAGAACCAAGGCCCAACCAGGGGATTCCAGTTCCCCTCTGGCAAAAGCTGCTGCCTCTGCACAAGCTCGACAGTGCTTGCACAACAATGCTAAATAAAAAATAAATAAACATAATAACAAGGTAAATTATAGATTCAAGATATTCAGTAATAATCTAATTGTAACAATCCACACACTGAAGACAGACACGATCCAAGACCGGTAGTAAGTGAAGCTGATTTAACGAGGTAACTTTAATGGTATTAATGGAGGTAATGACAAACATCCACAGGAAACATTGAACAATCCAAGGAGAACATAGAACATCAAAGGGAACTCAGAGAAGACATAAACAGGGTATCTAGGAGTGAGTATAACTTGGGTAAAATACAACTAGACCTGACTCTGACTGGTGGTGCGAGTGGTGGTTAAACCATGTAGGGCTTTATAGGTAATAAGCTAGATTTTAAAGTGAATGTGATGCTTTATAGGTAACCAGTGCAAGGTTGACAGAACCGGCAAATATGCTTATACTTTTTTTGTATGTGTAAGAACTCGAGCTGCCACGTTTTGGACCAGTTGGAGTTTTTGTAGTACGCCTGCAGGGCAACCACCTAACAGTGCATTATAGTAATCTAGTCTTGATGTAATGAATGCATAATTAACTTCCCTGCATCTGACATTGACAGCATATGACATAGTTTAGATATATTCTTAAAATGGAAAAACACAATTTTACTGGTGTGGCCGACATGGTTCTCAAATTATAGATAATTATCGAATAGAACGGCAAGATTCTTAGCTGACGACAAGGGTTTCATGGAGCATCCATCAATAGTTAAGCAGTATGCGTGGTTGTTACATACGGTGGTTTTCGGCCCAATAAGTAACACTTCTGTTTTGTCCGAGTTCAGTAATTGTTGCTCATCCAGTTTTTTATATCGACTATGCATTCCATTATTCGATGGAACTGCTGTGTTTCATGAGGCTTTGAGGAAATAAATGGTTGAGTATCATCAGCATATCAGTGAAAGCTACTTTCGTGTCACTTTATTATATCTCCTAGAGGTAGCATGTATAATGCGAAAAGCAGAGGCGGTACACCGTACTGGACTTGCGACTGGACCTTATTGCGTACTGGACCTTATTGTTTAACAAATTGAAAACAGCCGGATAAATAAGACTTAAAACAATTCAATGCTATTCCATTAATGCCAACGTCATTTTCGAGTCTGTGTAGGAGTGTGCGCTGGTATTATTGCAGCACTAAGGTCGAGCAGCACCAATAACAAAATACAACCTCGGTCAGACAGAAAAAAACGCTGATCATTTGTGTCATACTGTTCAATAAAAGGAAGGAAGGAGACGGGAACCGGCGAACATTTAAATAAAGTTTTAATCAAATAATAAAACGGAACATAAACAGCCGGCAGCCCCTAACGGACGACTGCCGGCGAAATAAAACAAACCACAACTAAAATCCATGCCTGGTCCTGATTTCCTCCGTGATACGAGAACGGTGCGCGCACAGCTGGCGTTCATTGACACTCACTCACCGGCCTCGATTCACGTTCTCGCCCCGCCTACTCCACTACATACACCTATCGCCCCTCACAGGCCGGGGGTACCCCCGAGACTACCCCCGAGACTCTATTTGCTCCCTCCCTGGGGGGGCCTCGAGTACCTTTCCCCTGGGGTATGCAGCGACGAGACGAGACAACAGAGACGGGAGCCCTCGGACCGCCCGGAAAGAGAGAGGGGAGAGAGGAAAAAAAAGTATAGTCCGCTTCCCCGACATATTGCCGCTTGGTCCTCAACCAGCCGGGGTACTCTCCTTCGCGGTGCCTTGTGGTGGCCCTGGGTTCTCGGTGGACGGCTCGGCAGTCCGCCCCCTGGCGGCCGGCGGTGGCTCCTGGTTTAGTGGGCTGCGGCGAGTTCCCCGTCCCCTGCTCCTCCCCCTTGGGCGGACGGACGCAGGCTTCGGCCTCTGGCAGGCGGTGGCCGTCCTCGGGACTTCCGCTCCCTGCATCTCCCCCTTGGGCGGACGGACGCAGGCTCCGGCCTCTGGCGGACGGTGGCAACTCCCCCACTCCCACTTGGACGATAGCCACCCCAACTCGACCCAGGAGCACGGCAGCAAAGGTTGCCGTCACACCGAAGCTTTGGCGGCATACAATGGCTCCTACTCTTCTCCAGAACCACCACTTTGGGCAGCCACTGGCACTGCCGAACTCTCCGTCACAGCGCGGCCACTCGGCAGCAAGGACTCTCCGACAGCATGTCTCTCCTTCCTCCAATAAAAGGAAGGAAGGAGACAGGAAACGGCGAACATTTAAATAAAGTTTTAATCAAATAATAACACAGCCACTCACGGGCAACTGCCGGGGAATAAAACAAACCACAACTAAAATCCAGGCCTGGTCCTGGATTTTTCCAGAACTTTAGATATGAAAGGTAGATACGATATAGGCCTGTAATTCCCTAGTTCTCTAGGGTCGAGTTGGGTTTTTTTGGCAAGGGGCCTAATAACAGCCACCTTATATGCTTTAGGCATATGTCCTAATGTCAGAGATGAGTTAATAATACGAAGAAGAGGTTCTATAATTTCTGGGAGCATCTCTTTCATTAATTTTGTAGGTATAGGGTTAGCATCCATGTTGTTGATTTAGATGATCTAATGATTTTAGACAGTTCATCGTGATCTACAGTAGAAAATTATTGCGATTTCACCTTAGGGGCACTGTAGTTAGTTTGTTCAGCTGGTTTCACCTCTGGTTGCATTTTTATAATTTTTTCTCTTATGTCTTGGATTTCACTTGTGAAGTAGTTTATAAATGAATCACTATTAAGGTGATATCCAGAATCTGAAGTCGCTGATGACTTAGACTTTTTTTACTATTTTTACTTGTGTGTTTATGTAAAATGAGATTTTTTTTTCATTCAGTGTACTACTGACATTACTTCTCCCAAATTTCAAATAAAAATATTGTTCCAATATGGATGTAATACAGTTCAAAGTAGGGAAGGAAGGATGCGTGAACCGTCCCCCCTGGGGCCAGTCTTGATGGCCCTAGCACCTACGAGAAAAGGAGACGGAAGCACAAGGAGTGAAAGCGACAAGAGGGGGAGAGAGAAAAAAAAAATCTGGTCCAGTTCCCTGACACAGTGTCGCTTGGTTCTCAGCCAGCCGAGAGGCTCATGCGGTGGTACTATCATACGGCTCAATTCTCCTCGGACCACTGGCGGCCGATAATGGCTGCTGCAGCTTAGGGCAGCTGGTAGCGAGTCCCCTGTTTCCTGCTCCTCACCTTCATGTCTATTGGCAGCACGATTCCGGCTCACGGCCAACGGCGACGACTCCTCCGCTCCTTCCTGGACGGCCGCCACCCCACCTCCGGCAGCCGCTGGCGGTAGTCCCTCGTCCGCGCTGCCCGAACTCTTCAGCACCGCGATGCCCCTCAGCAGCGAGGGGCTCTCCGACAGCATGTCTCTTCTTCCTCCCGGGTTTCGGCACCAATGTAATACAGTTCAAAGTAGGGAAGGAAGCAGGCGGTAAACAAACAATAACAAGGAAAGTAAAAAGCCAGCAGCCACCTCACGGTTGACTTCCCCAAGAACATAAATACAAACTAAACACATGTCCGGGCCCGGTCCTCCATTGTCGTACATTCTGCCGCTCGTCCTTTTATGCTTCTGATCTTCACTGTGAGAGATACGGAGCCAGTGCAACGCGCAGCTCACACTCATTATCAGTCGCTACCCGGGCCCCGCCTCATTCCCTCACGGCTCTCGTCCCGCTTCTCGTCACAATGCAATATTCAATTTATTTGCAGAAAATAAAAAACGGACAAAATAACGGAAATGATGCTCTGTATTTTTTCAGACCTCAAATAATGCAAAACAATATGATATTCACCTTTAAGTTTACCTATACGACAATAATATTTGAACATGTTTTGGAAAAGTAAAAAAACATTTTTTTATCTGATAACCTGGATTAATATCACAGTTTTTATGTTTCTCATTATTATGTCAGTCTTTCACATTGCTGTTAGATGACTTTGTCACTCCTGATGTTTGATTTTATTATAATTTAACATTTTTATAACAGACACTTGACTAAAACTGCCACTACACATGACGATTAAATAAAAAAATTGGAATGGTCTCTTAATTTTTTCAATGGCTGAATATTCAGGACTATCATCATTCTCCCATGTGTCCCACAAAATAATTTTTATTATATGTTTGATCAGTTTATAGACTTCTTTGTAGTGATTCTTGTGTGCTATACTCCATCTCCCATGGCACTGAAAATAAACTAACCAAAATCAGTTTAAACTATCAAGGCCTCAGTGCATAATTATATTAATGTGACATCACATAGCTCTCTTGCTCAACTGTGCAACGCTCTCTCAGTCTCATTCAGCCAAAACAGCTGCGTAATAAAGTCAATATCTTGGCATTTCTAGATATTTCTCATGAGAGGCAAGAACTATGCTGCTTTCAGATCAAAAGTGAAGAGGAGCAGCCGTCTTTTGGAGTGCCTTGCCACAGTTTTAATGGTTATGAGACAGTGTGAGCTTTGACTGCGGGGCCAATGCTGGCCACTGACTCAGTGGCAGCTTATAGACGGTTTATGGGGTGAGGATATTGACACTCACAACTCACAATCTACACGCACCTTAGTTTCTCTCACTCTCACTCCCACCCTCTCTCTCTCTTTCTCTCATCTTATATTACTCCAAACCATGGTGGTTTGTTTTAAAAGCACAGAACATTTGGTTATTTGCTTAGGAACATCTCTTACAGACAAGTACAGACATGGTTGTTTTCATTTTTGTACTTTTCGAAGTTAAACATCAAGCGGCCGAGAATTTTTATATGGTGTTTGTGTCTTTTTAAATAGTTTGGCCCTTGATGGCTGTCTCAGATGTAAATGTACATCAAATCAGTTTAGCCTCATTCGATTCAGAACTGAGAATGAAAAAAATGAGAGATAATCTTTGCACTCGGTCTTGGCTTTGCCAACGAATTAAACAAAGCTATGTGGGCTAGATTAATTTCTAAGCACTTCTTTTTTTTTTATTTGCTCTCATGGAATACTACTTGATGAACATATTCTCTGACAGTTGTGACAAATACAAATTTACAGGAATATTTTTCACAAATGTTTATATCACCTAAAATCTAACCTTTGTTCAAGTCATATCGGCTCTGTGCAAGACCTTTAATGGTAAAAGTGTTAAAGCACATTGTTTGTAGGTTTCTCACCCATGCCAATGCTGTGGTTTAACTCCGGGGTTTCAAACTGTTTTAAGGGGTCCCTAGAAATGTTTTGAGTGACAAAAGATATCAAAAGTTTTAAAATTCTACTGAAGATTAGATTTGTACAAACAATATGTTGTCTATATAATATCACACTTACTATTTGTCTAATAAAGTGGCTCTCGACAGATGACTTAAATTAGACAAAATGAGAATTGAAATACATTTAGAAAAAAACAAAATCAATATATTTCTCATTATTTGGCCATTTTTATAATGAAATATAATGATTTCAGTTCATGACTAGCTCTAAAATATTTATGGGGTAGAAATTGTCGGTTTTCTGAGTGAATATTGTTGAATATAATCGGGGGCCTTTCAGTCAAAAAGGGAGAGATCCCCTGGTTTAACAGTTTAAATGCTTTTTTATGCAAAAAATGAATATGTATTTAAGAAAGGAGGTCCCTCGCAAAAGGTTACCATATTTGGGGGTCATTAGCATGGGAAAAGTTTGAAAACCCCCTGGTTTAACCAACTGGACTGAATTATATTGTTGTTCTGAACTCTGACCTGAAGTGAAAAAAGTCAAAGATTGAACTGCATAGAGGAGAAGGACAACAGACATGTTATAATGCTGTAACACACTGTGTGAGAGACGTTCTGGACATGTACTGTAATTGTTTGTACTGTAAACAGAGCTGGAAGAGGTCCATTCTGCTGAAAATGAGACAATGTTTTAGTCAATATGACTGCACAAACATTCACATACACATTAAATGCCACTAAACTTCCCTGACAAAAGAGATGGATTTGTCCGTGACAAAAACCAAACAAGCGAATTCGGAATTGCTGATGGAACGTATTATTGGGCTAAAGTACTGCCAAATCATGAGGATCACTTTTTGGGAGAGAACCCTATTTAGATGGAATGCTCAACAGAATTGTCACCAAATCCTGTCACGACTTAGTTCCAAGAGTAGTGGACACATCCTTGATATTTTAAGAAAGCCTTTTCCGCCCAGTAACTGAAACTGGACAATGTCACTGGTCTCTCGCTTGTCAGCAAGCATAGTCATTTTTCTCATGAGAAACCAAATGGTGAAAAAATACAAATGAAGATTGTCAATTGTAATAAACAGTATTATGCAACCTCCTTTCGGATAAATTTCATGTACATAAAATGCTTCCTGCATATCCAATAACTGACTTGATAAATGACCTAATGTCAAACCAGATACTGATATTCCACATGCAGTACAAGCTAATCCTTTCATTTAGCTTTATATAAATCATGCTTTTTCACGGTTGGAACACATTTTATAACAATGGAGACCTCACTTCCTGTCGGGCAGTGTGTGTGACAGTTGTATTGTACTAAATAAAAGACTAATTCATCTACTGTGAACATAATAGCAAGTGAAAGCTGAATGCCATAAATAAAAGTAGAGCAAGATATGTGGAGCAATTCGTCTGTAAATTATGACACTGCATTATACTTTATAAAGTGTGTTTGTCGTTATAGGTGCCGTCAAAATGGCTCTTTTAAGTATGATTTTATTCCTCATGGTCCCAGCACATTATGACTATTTGCATTTTACCATACTGTACCCATCAAAAATGCTAATTGTCTTTGTGCACGCTTATGTATGAAGGGCAAAGCATTAGAAAAAGCAAGCTTTAGTCCTAAAATCATGGAATAAAATACTGTGTTGAGACAGATCAAACATAATATCAAAGGAGAATTTTTTGGACACATGGAACATTCAGTGAAGTGCCTCAATTTATGGAGGCTGTTAAGAGCCACCATTAACCAAGACCTAGATTATTTGACTTAAGAATAGAATACAAAAGCAAGATTAAAAGTGAGAGATAAACAATCTAATGACATCTGTTTGGTTACTGAGATTCTTCCAAAAATCTTTCTTTGTGTTCGGTAGAAGAAATTTATACAGGTTTGGCTCAACTTGAGTAAATGATGACAGAATTTATTTTTGGGAGGAGTATCCCTTTAATACAAAGGCTTTAAAAAAGTGTGAACACGATAATGGCAATGATGGCCATAATAAACACAGATAACATGGCAGATGATATAACATGGAACAAATAAGAACATAAATATACCCAAATAGTGCAAATGGAAGTTGGGTTGAAGTGTTTTGATATTATTTCAGGGGCTGGGTCATTTCCAAACCTGCCGTTTTGGCCGGGAGTCACCAGTTCTATTATCTCTCATGTAAACTCCCGTAATGCAAACTGGACAGAAGATCCCCGAACACAGGTCTTAAATGCTGACAAATATGGTCATGAATCATTGATCCTCTTTGTTTGTTCTGTGTATAAATGTGACGAAATGACACATAGACGAAAGACACCAAATAAGGATCTTTGGGAAAGATGACCCGACAGGGCAAATTACAAACCATTATTACAAGCTTGCCGTGGTGAATCCCGCAAGGGTAGTGACACAGTTTTAAACACCGTTCTTTCATGTACTTGCTCAATAATTGGTTTTACCTCATTTTTACTCAAAATAACTTACGGGACTGCCACTTTAAAGGAATAGTTCACCTAAAAATTAAAATTCTGTCATTATTTACTCACCTTCGAGTTGTTCAAAATCTGTATACAATTCTTTGTTCTGATGAACTCAGAGAAAGATATTTGAAAGAAAGCATTCTTCCAAGTATCTTTCTCAGAGTTCATCAGAACAAAGACATTTATACAGATTTGAAACAACTCCAAGGTGAGTAAATGAGGACAGAATTTTCGTTTTTGGGTGACCTATCCCTTTAAATCGACACATTTAAATCGACTGTTAAACGGAAATGAACAGACTCCTGCTATTCTGAGGTGGAGGTTTTCACTGTCCTTGCATTTACACGGATGGCGGCAGACAAATAGATGCCACATCAGATCAAAAACAAAGGTTAAAAATACCCCTTTAAATTCCTTTATGATGTAATCGCCAATGAATTCATAACAACTCAGAGAGAGAGACCGACAGAGATAAAGAAAGAGATGAATGAGATACAGAATGAAGTGTCACCACGAAACAATTCTTGATAGGCGGATGTAGCTATATGTAATGTAAAGTTTATCGGAATGGAAAATTCTGCAGTCCTGTCGTGACATAGGTTTGACGATTAATTTGAACAATTACACTGGGAAAAGCCCACCTCCAATTTAAAATTATAACATAACAGACCCCTTTGACCCTTACGGTGTCGGTTAGCCCTCAAAGCTCTCCGTTTTAATGAATAGGTTTGTAAGAAAAACAGCAGTGGAAACATGACAAGAGGGATAGGCGCACGCTGAGTTAGCGAGATCTCAAAATGAAGAAACGCTATACAAGTTCCAGGTGGCCTTTCTGGGCATGGCGGCGAGGCCAGACGCGATTTAAATATTTTCAGCTCATCAATCACTGAGGTTGACAATGTTTTATGTTGAAAATCTGACATTTCACTGGACCATTTTCCCAAATAAAGCGCCAGCCAATACTGCTTCTACAAACTAGCCAAACTATACTGAGGGAAAGACATTTTAAACTAAATACACAGCATATAAAATGCTGTGAAAATCATCATGTGTTTTGCACTTAACATGTTTTCACGGACTAACTCTAGAGGATCAGCCAAATTCAAAAACAGAAGCAAGGCTAGGGCGCTACTGACCTCAAGTGTGGACAATGCATATTTCATGTGCATTGAAACGGAAAGCCAAAAATGTTAAACCTGCAAACTGTTGGTCACTGGTCTAAATGAACAAACAGAATAAACCAAAATTTAAGCTGAAGTGGCAAAAGACAGCATATAGTTTTGTCAAACTTCATTGGTTGATCAATTCTTTAAAACAGAGAAGCTGCGTCCGAAACCGCATACTGTGGCAGTACGTTCTGATTTTGAATAAGTACCTATTGGCAGTTTAAACAGTACATATTACTGTTCTTTGTAGTATGAGTGGAAGTAGTATGACTAGATTTTGGTCACAAATACATTTTTTAGGGTCATATGACCCGTATGTTCTTTGACCTAGGACATATTTACAACAACCTATACGTGAACGTTGATAAAAACATAATTTAGTCATGAGAATTCATTGATTGGCACTTGCATTAAAGAGTAAGTAGCATTAGATCATGAAAATTACATTTCATCCAGTATGTTATGTTACCGTGTTTGAAAGTAAGCAGTCTGCCAAGTTTTAAGCCTGAAGGTGAATAAATAAGAAAGTTATTGGCTTGTAAAAAGGGAGTCGACTCTAAATCACGCAAACGAGACGTGAACTAGTACATTTACATTTATGCATTTTGGCAGACGCTTTTATCCAAAGCAACGTACATTGCATTATTCTATACATTTATACTTAGGTATCTGCAATCTCCTGGGATCGAACCCACAGCCTTGCGTTGTTAACGCAATGCTCTTACCACTGGGCTACAGGAATGCAGACAAAGTGACGTAGATCCGTGACAGTCGACTGCCGGCCACACAAATTTAATAGACTGCCGGCCACACAAATATAATAAACCATAACATAAAATCTAGGGCTGGTCCTCTCTCGTTGTACACTCCGGTTGCTCGTCCTTTATGCTTCCGATCTCCTCCAAAGAGATGAGATACCCGTGTAACACAGCTGACACTCATTATCATCACTCGCTTCATTCCCTCAGGGCTCTCGTCCCGCCTTGCTCGTTACAAATGTGTTTGACCAATCACAACAGACTACACCATCTGACCAATCACATGACACTAGGCTAGTGGAAAGGAGGGAATATAACAGATGAATCGTGGAACGAATCATTTGAGAGTCAGTCAAGAAGTAAGGTAAGAATAATTACCAATTATTATGACATAATAGTGTTTTTACACCTTCTATGTTGATAAACTTGTTTTTGGACACTCCATAAAACAAAATAGGACCTTAAAAATCATATGCTACTTACTATTTAAAAAAAGGACGCCCACCTTTAAGTTTTCTGCTATATTTATTTGATTTACGTTTGAAATTTGGCCGTTGCCCAGCTCCCATGACATTATGGGATAGAGAAGTTTCCATTCGATTCACACTGACAAATCTCGGTGGAACTAGTAGACCGGGTATTTCTTGCCTACTGTTTTTTTGCATTCTGATGTTACCGACATACTAGTCATGTCTTATACTCATTTTTGCCTACTATATAGTGTGGAAGTATTTGATTTTGGAGACAGAGAGAGTCTTTACCTTGGAAATGTGTCATCTTTTGTCTTCATGTTGATCCCCTGAGGGTTGAGCGGTGCGCCTGGCACTCTCAGAACATTTCACATTTTGTTTTTTCCTCTTCTGCCAGATAGCGCATAAATGCACCGTATTGTTTATGTGTTCCTGTGGAGACATGTACAGTAGCTGTGATAGGATCAGAATGTCAGGCATTTAAAGTGAAAGAAAATAGTGGAGAAGGAGAGGCAGGGGTCACGGGTGGGTGGTGTGGCACGAGGGACACTCAGAGAGATGAAAAGTAATGTGAAGGTGAAATTTGTCATATATTGAAAGGATAGGATTCCCCAGGCTGACAAATAAGGCTGCAACAAAATCCTGTCATTATTTGTTCACCCTCATGTCATTCCAAAGCTGTGGAACTTTCTTTCTCATGCAGAACACCATACAAGATCGTTTAAAGAATGTTGGTGAACATTGGGACATCCTTGACTTCCGTTCAAAAACCCCGGAGACATTTTTTAAAACATCATCTTTTGTGTTCCGAAGAAAAAAGTGTCATAAAAAGATTTTGAAATGTAAATTATGGCAGTTTTTTTTTTAAAGTAAACTGTGCCCTTTTTATGCTGATAATATTTGGAAAATAGACAGAATTTCTCTAGTGGTCTCAAACTTATAGGACCAACATTGACGCTGTGGCCATAAACTTGATCATCCCATCCAACATGGGAATTTTTGTAAATTTGGAGATTACATAGTTTGACCGTCCTTTCAAGTAGTAAAACTAAAAGAGATCCTAAAATGCAAACAAACCCAACATCTGCAGAAGCATTAATTTCCCCCCTAACGCATTTTACTGTTATTCTCTTTTTGCAACCGAAATACATTATAGAAAACAGATTTTTTTAAATATCTCAAACTAAATGTATAAATACAATACCCATACTATAGTTTTTTGGTAGATTTGAATACATGAAACTACGTTTGAGTACTGTACTTTCCATTCAGCACACTGAAAACAACAGATTTTTGACATTTGCTCAGTTTCTTCATAGGGTGGTGAAGAGGTAAAAGGTCAAGGAGCGAGTCATAAACTACCGAGCCATAAACCATCACGACTCTACCCTTGGGCAACCAAATATTACCCAGATTCCTAAAGAGAGATCAATCAAGTTGTTGGCTTACTACACGTCAAGTTAGTTTGGGTAAAATAGGCAAATTATGACTTAACCAAATATTACCCAGATTCCTAAAGAGAGATCAATCAAGTTGTTGGCTTACTACACGTCAAGTTAGTTTGGGTAAAATAGGCAAATTATGACTTAATACTTCATCACTTGTAAAAGCAAAAGGATTACTTGTGCAACAAGTGTAGTCTTGACTTCTATAGTATCAGCTGCTGAAGCACTATTCATTGCCAAAGTATGTGGACACCCAATTACCACAGCCGTACGTGCACACCGAACATTTTCATTTCAAAATAATTGGCATTAAGTTCTGTTCAGCCTTTGCTCTTCTGGGAAGACCTTTCCACTAGAAAATGTCTGTGGGGATTTTCTTACAATACATTCATTGCACCAGTAATGTTGGATACTGGCTCATACTCTGCATACCAATTCTGCGTATCCCAGAGGTCCAGGTCTGTATTGTGCAGACCAATCACTCAATTCTTTTCACTCATTAATTAATTTCTTCATGGACTGTGCATTATCTTACTGGAATGGAAAAGGCCCTCCTTTGTACTAAATTATTTGTTTAAAATTGCACGTATGCTTGAGCTTAGGCACCTGTTACTAATGAGTGTAGATGAAATAGCTGGACACGTTAATCAAACATTTACATACAGTGGTGTGAATAACTATTTCATTTTTTGCATATTTGTCATGCTTAAAAGACTCAGTTCATCAAACAAATTTTTGTATTCCTCAAACACAAACAGAGTAAATACAAAATGCATTTTTTAAATGATGGTTTTATTTATTAAGACAATCCAAACATTCCTGACCCTATGTGAAAAAGTAATTGCCCCCCTTTGTAAATCATGAATTAACTGTGATGAATTGAATAAAATTGAGTTAAATTTCACTAGCCACACTCAAGCATTAATAATGCCAGATCTGTTGAATCAAGAAATCACTTAAGTAGAACCTGTCTGACAAACTGAAGTAGTCTTAAAGATTTCAAATAGCAACACATCATGCCGCGATCTAAAGAAATTCCACATTGAGAGCCATAATCCACAAATGAAGAAAACATGAATCAGTGGTAAACTGTCCCAGGAGTGGCCGGCCTACCAAAATTACTCCAAGAGCACAACGACGACTCGTCCAAAAGGTCATAAAAGATCCCAGAACGACATCTAAAGAACTGCAGGCCTCTCTTGCTTCAGTTAAGGTCAGTGTTCATGATTCTACAATAAGAATATACCATCCATGGGCGAGTTCCAAGGTGAAAACCACTGCTGACCAAAAAGAACACAAAGGCTCGTCTCACATTTGCTAAAAACATCTAGATGATCCCCAAAACTTTTGGGCAAATATTCTGTGGACTGATGAGTGTCATGATTCTGCCATCATGTCATGTTTAATCTTGTTCTTGCAGTGGAGTCATGGCATACCCTTAGGTTTTTTGCGGAGGGAGAGATAGTTTACCTAGCCACTTCTATACTCTCTCTCCGGTCTGCGTCTCTGTTCCTGCCATCTCGTTTCCTCATTAACTCTCCCCGAGTGTTTCATTACCCACACCTACCCTTCGTTAAATATCCTTTGTCTCCCTATAGGCCTATATAATCATCATGTCTTTTGTCCTGTGCTCGTGCATTGTATCTGTATGTATCTGAACGTGTTTGTATCCAGTCCATGATTTAGTCCATTTCTTGGATTTTCTAGTATTGCTCCTGCCTGTGGTGTCTTCCTCTCAAGAAAGTGTAGTTGGTGTTAGGTCATTGTAATCCTGTCTAGTGTTTTAGTCTAATGTAAGTGTAGTCAGTTTCTGTTCCTGTGTTGCCTGTGTTTATCATTAATCTCGTTCCTGTTTTATCCACTTGTGGGTTTTTGCTTTGGGTTTTGTCTTAATAAATTTGTGTTAACCGCTTCATCCCTGTGTCTGCCTGCAAGTGGGATCTTCTGCCTCAAACTCATGACAGATGAGACAAAGGTGGAACTTTTTGGAAGGTGTGCGTCCCTTTACATCTGCCATAAAACTAACACAGTATTCATAAAAAGAACATCATACCAACAGTCAAACATGGCGGAGGTAGTGTGATACTGCTTTGCAGCATCAGGACCTGGATGACTGACCATAATTGATGGAACCATGAATTCTGCGCTCTACCAGAAATTCCTAAAAGAGAATGTCTGGCCATTGGTTTGTGACCTCAAGCTTAAACGCACTTGGGTTATGCAGCATGACAATTATCCAACACACCAGCAATTCCACCTCTGAATGGCTAAAAAACCCAAAATAAAGGTTTTGGAGGCATGACCTTAAAAAGGCTGGTCATGCTCAAAGACCCTCCAATTCTTCCAAAAAGAGTGGGCCAAAATTCCTCCACAGCGATGTAAAGGACTTTTGCAAACACTGGATTGCAGTTGTTGCCGCAGTGGGAGGCACAACTAGTTTTTAGGTTTAGGGGGTAATTACGTTTTCACATAGGGTCAGAAATGTTTGGGTTGTTATTTCCCTTAATAAATAAAACCATAATTTAAAAACTTCATTTTGGGTTTACTCTGGTTTTCTTTGTGTAATATAAAAATGTGTTTGATGATCTGGATTTAAGCATGACAAATATGCAAAAAAACAAAAAATCAGGAAGGAGGCAAATTCCTTTTCACACCACTTTAATTTCATCTATAGTACTATATAGTGTAGTTGTAGCTGGAGGGTTCCTTAAAATCCATCATCTACAATGACAGATTTCAACTGTGAATTTAATTTTTGCATATTAGAAATGTTCTTTTTAACATAAATTTTGTGTTTGTTACCCTTAGCTGTAACCTACAAGAGCAGGATGCCTGAGCTCATCAAAAATGGTTGAAAGAAGCTGAGGAGGATATGAAGACCTCGGTCACAGTTGGCTGACCTTCCCCAGCAGGGACCACAAGGGACCAGAGAAATACCCAATAAAGCAATAAGGGGAGCCTCCTCTAAAAAATGACAGAAAGATCAGAAGGAGGCAAACTACAAACAAGCGCTGGCCCAAGAGAAAGAGCCTGAACTGGTACTGCTTACTAGGAATAATGGAGTGATCCGTACTGGTTACATTCCATTAAGGCGAGGAGTACAGGCGTTGGCCTTGGTTGGTCCAGTCTGTATGGCAAACAATGAATCCAACCTGTAGGACTTAATTTTGAAAGACTTTGTTAGTTTATGCACACATATGTTGTTGATGATTTCAAATATAGGAATTAGACAGATTTTGTACAATATATTAAATTATTTTCTATTTATTTTACTCCCCACATTTTAGCTGTGAATGTACGAAAATCTTACCACATTAACATATCTGTGTTTTTTCAAATACCATTGTTCATTTAAAAAGGAAAGTTCTCCCCGAGATGAAAATTCTGTCATCATTTATCCACCCTCTCATAATTTCAAACCTGTATTACTTTCTTTCTTCTGCAAAGCACAAAAGAAGATATTTTGAAGAATGTTATTAAACAGAAACCGTTGGTCCTAATTCACTTCTATTGAATGGGACCAACGTTTTTTGTTACCAACATTCTTCAAAATATCTTACTTTCTTAATAAGAATAGAAGTCATACAGGTTTGAAATGACATGAGTGTGAGTAAACGATAACAGAATTTTCATTTTGGGGTGAACTATCACTTTAAGCAGTCTATCAACCGTCTATCAACAGTATAAGCTACAAGACTTCTGGGTCACCCCGTCGATACTGCAAAGAGGTATGACAAAATTTGAAAGCTCTTGAGAGCACTGTGAACGATAATCGAAGTGTATGTAGCCATCTTCAGTAGTATAGTTAAATGTAGCATTTGGGTTGGTCACAAGACATTTTGCTTGCTGTGTAGACGTGTCAAAAAATCCAGCAGATAATAAAAAGAAGTCAAATTATATACTCAAAAATCCTCTTTTACATCTTACATCTGATGTGTATTCGTGTTCATGTTTTTTGTTGCTGCTATTTTTTAAGTTTCTTTGAAAAAATGACTACGCCCCTTCATCCATTCTTATGTACATGAAGCACATACTGCTTTGTATTGCACTAATGTAGGCTTACAAGCAAACAGTTGAAGCCAAATATGCTAGAATGTATTTGTCACTCGCTTTTATCCAAAGTGTCATACATTGCATTATCCCATTCATTTGTTTCTAAGTATGTGCAATCCCCTGGGATCAAACCCATGACCTTGGCGTTGTTAACTCCATGCTCTTACCACTGAGCCACAGGAAAGCTATATTTTAACCGTGTGGTATCGCATCCAGTAAGTTGTTGTAGTACAGTCTAGCTTCTTTACAAACAAAAATTGAAAATCAAAAACTAATTTTAGTATTTTTCATGTTTCTACTGATTGCAATTCCATCTCATCCTTTTCTTATAAATTAGAAACACTCCCTCCTTCACTTCACTGGGGAGAACGAAATTTAGCAGGTTTACTTATTTAGCAGGTTTTATTTGCATTCTAGATTCTAACAGCACGGTGCGAGAACTATCGAACAACCAAGTGTCAAGGCAGTTTGTGGCGTAGGCATGGAATTTGAAATCTATTAATTTGTGTAATTTTTTTCCATTTTTTTTGTGTCAAACAGCACAACAACTTTAACTTGATATATTTCTACCTGATATCAGAAGAAGTTGCAAATATTTTAGGAGTGTGCTAACCAACTCCTTACCTCACCACAAACCCTAAAATCACAACTGCAAATGCAAATTAAGCTAAAAACGTGAGTTTCGCGAGGTAGCAAAGCGAGGATAAATGGCTACCCTAACCCTGCCCCTAAACCTAATGTCACAGGGGAAAAGTCAAATCATAACAAAACATATATGAGATAGGAGGTACCCACCTTGTTAAAAAGGTGAGTATTCCCATCAGTTTGTGTTGATATACATTTATATATATGAAAGATATTGTGTATTAAAATCCTTTATTGGAAGTCGTGCTGACTGACATGAAAAAAGGGGGAAAATGTTTGTCCTTGACTTGACATTACAGTTTGTGACAATGTCACAAATTCCCTTGAGACTGTGTTGCTTTGAAATATGATGATCGAAAATGTTGATTTAATGATAGAGTTCTGATGCGATGTTGACAGGACAAATGTGAGAGATTTAAGGTACACTTTATAATTAGATACTGGTAGAGATTTAAAAACAGCATCAAAATATCACTTTTAAGTAATCGATGACAGAATTTTCAGCTTTGGGTGAACCATCGCTTGTCCTAACTAGACATGTAAAAAAACAGTTTAGAATCTGTCTGTTGAGCTCTGCACAATATATCCTCCTTAATGCGTTTCATTGTATGTGTGTGGGGCAAAAAAAATTGAGCTGCAGAAGGGCTCGAAACGATACAATAAAAAGCTTTTAAAGACACTGGTGTGGGTCTCAAAATGTGTGTCAGTGATTGTATAAGATTGTATATAATTGCTTTGTTACAAAGCAATTTTCATTGCTTTGTAACAATGAAAATTGTAAAAAGCGCTATATAAATAAAGTTGAGTTGAAGAGAGCAAGAACTACATTTAGGACCGTCCAATGAAATTTGCATGCCAGTCTCCGCCCCCGGAAATCCGGTATAAAAGCAAGACGGCATGCAGCATTCACTTACCTTTTGTTCTGAAGAGCCTGAAAGCCTCTCACGACTACAGCAGAGGATGATACGTGTAGTGGCATAAGGGACACAACGTCTCGTTCCCTCCATCAGGGAACCAAGGTTACGGACATAACCAAAGATGTTCCCTTTTTTGTCGGTCTCGTGACGTCGACAGATGGGGTTCCTAAGGGTACAGCCTTGACCGGTAACTTTTCACGGATGGAGGCCTTGGCTCTCTACTGGCGACTTTCTTTAATTAGGGATGCGCTGCAGAGGCCACTTCCTACCCGGGGGGAGGAATACAATTGATATAGGTATGGTCTCGCCCTTGGGGGAGATCGCATGGAACGTGCGGACTGAGTAGTTAACCGCGAGGTGAAGGTCTAAGGGGGAAGGCTGCTCTGCCCAGCCGACCCTCAGGGGGTGCTTGCTTAGTGATGGATGGAATGCATGTTCTTAACCAGTGTTTGGGTAGGTAGGAAGGTAGATGGGATACCTGTTCTTAGCCATGTGTTTTGGTAAGAAGAGAGGCAGATAGCACACTGACCCGACCTGCTGGAGGGTGGGGAGGTGCTTTCGCAGGCATACGCCCCGGCGGATGCTAGTCCTACATGTCGTCACGCAGGTCGTGGGCTGACACTGGGTTTACACAAAGGTTGTGAAACCTTGCGAAGGTGTTTGGTGTTGGCTAACCCGCAGCTCTACAATGTCTGCCAGAGAGGCGCCTCTAGCCAGTGCCCAGGACAGTGTGACAGCATCCACGATCCAGTGCGCCAGTCTCTGCTTGGGGACAGCCTTCCCCTTCTGCAGTCCTCCAAAACAGACAAAGAGCTGGTCAGAGCTCCTGAGGCTCTGCGTGCGGTCCAAGTAGAGGTGCAGTGCGCGTACTGGACACAACAAGGATGGGTTTGGGTCTTCCTTCCCGATGGGGAACTACATACACATTGAGTGTGGAGGGGAGATCTTAGCCTCGAGTTTCTTAAGAAGGACAACACAATCCCGATTGAGCACCTCAGTGGGTCTTCTCTGTGAGAGAAACAGGAGGAGAAGAGGGGCCATCTAGAGACGTATAACCGCCTAGTAGATGGGGCCCTAGCCTGGGTGATGGTCTCCGCCACAGAGGGGGAGTAGCCTACTCAGGTTTTCTTGTCCCATCTAGAGTCCAGACATGGAGGTTCCATAGGTCTGGTCTGGGATGCCAGAACGTGCCCTTCCCCTGAGAGAGCAGGTCCTCTCTCAGGGGAATGGGCCAGGGGGAAGTCATTGTCAGGAGCATTAGCTACGAGAATCAAGTGCGGTTGGGCCAGTCAGGCGCAACCAGTAACACTTGATGCTCCTCTTCCCTGACCTTGCACAGTGTCTGTGCAAGGAGGCTCACTGGGGGGGGAGGCGTACTTCCGCTTGTCCCGCGGCCAGCTGTGCGCCAGGGCATCGGTGTCGAGGGTTGGGCTCGGACAGGAAGTACCAAAGCGGGCAACGGGTGGTGTCGTGGAAGGTGAACCGGTCTACCTGTGCCTGCCTGAACAGCACCCCAATGAGTTGGCCACTCTCCGCGAGGCGTATACTGATGAGAAAGTTCGTCGGCTGTCTGGTTCAGTTCGCCTGGGATGTGCGTGGCTCACAGGGAGAAACTGAAAGTGAGGGAGCCGGAGCTGGTTTGCATCACCTCTGCTTCCTCCTGCGTCCTCCTGAGCTCAAACCCCCTGGCGGAGGGAGCTCGGAGTCGTCAGTGTTGGATGCCAGAAAGGGTCCCTCCGATGCTGCGAGCGACATCTCATCTACGTCACGCATCGTTTCCGAGTGTGTGCCTGAGGATTCTGACGGTATGCCACCGCCTGATGGGGAACAGTCAGAAGAGCGAGTCGGCGTGTGAGGGGCCCATGTGTGGCCGGGAGCACTTGTCTGGCAGGTTTACGTTCGCAGAGGTCCCCACATCACTAATGCTGCTAACACTGGCGGACATCGGGGCCTAAGCTGCCGACGTCACAGCCCGGGAAGCAGACGAAATGGTGGCTGGTTCCCGGAGGAAGACAGCCAACCGTGACCGCACCGCAGTGCGGCAAGATGTGTAAACGAAAGCTGCCTCAGCATGCTGGACACTTGACATAGCTATCGTGTCAATCCCCCTCCTCGATGAGGGTACCACACCTAAGAGAACAGCGGGACATGCCACACTGGAGAATGCTCAGCCCTGAAAAGGACCTTTTGGAAAATATCTCTAACATCTCTGGAACCGCCGAGACGCCCAGGGGAAGGTCGCTGCAGGTTGGGACGAACCGCTTGAATTTGTCTTATTCATAGTCATGAGCGAAGGCTCTGAAGAACAAACGGTAAGTGAATGCTGCACGCCGTCTTCCTTTTACACCGGATATCCGGGGGCAGAGACCGGCATGCAAATTTCATTCGCCAAATTTCATTGGCCTTTTCTATAGTAGTCAGAGTTGATTGGTTCTCAAGGGCGAACCTCTGTCGGCTCGACACAACGTCGAGAGACCGACAGAAAGGGAACTTAATGTTACTATGTTTAAGATTACATACCCTCACATGTTATGAATTTATATCAGAAGCCTAAATAAAGCTGATTAATTCTACATGGAGATTTTCATCTCATGTTGACATCATTTGACCACTTGAATAATTCTCACTTTATCTCTGTAACCAGTCCATTATTTGACACATTTGCTTCCTAAATAAACACATCTTGTGTATTTCTACAACGGGATCAATTACTAAAAACGTTAGCTTCAGAGTGTTGCTACATCCACGGCAAACTGCTATGGGTCATTGACCTTCACCCTGTCCAGTCTAAGCAGTGAAAAAACATTTCATCTCTGCAGATACTGATCTTCAAACCTCCCATGCAGCTCAAAGCCATAATAAACAGCGTCAAGTCAGGAGGGAGGACAAGTTTAGGAGTTTTCCTAAAGAGGTCTATCAGATCATGCTTGAACACAGAGCTGGTCAGGATCTTTAAAACAAATAAATGGTTGAATGAAGGGGATTCGGGATTCAGCTAAGGATTCAACTATCGATGCCCAAAATGAAACGGTTGCAGATGTGCTTTAACTATACTATACAAAAAAAAAACTTAAGTGTAACTTAAAAATGGAATGAAAGCTAATTCAATTTATTCTTTTTATTTTTAAACAATATTTTGAATTGTTAATTTTTATAATAATAAAACATTTTTTATTTATTTATCTTCCTCAAATAAACTGCGGGTTCGGTCAAGATGATGAAACCCCGGATAACAGCAGCACAGGTGAAAACAAGAGTAGCATGACTGCAGCGCGAGTGTGTTCTTTTGAAAATGAATAAAAACAGAATGTAGATAATTTTACACGTAAACAGAGATTAAAATGTCATAAAGCAGGCTAGATTGGTTAGCCATCTGATAAGCAACAGTCACCAGTTCAACTCGCCCAGTACAACTATGCTTACACAAATTCCGCCCCTCGCAAATGTGAGAATCATAAGGCAATAAAAAATCTTTAGAGGTCATGTAAAGGTTAATATGTTTTTAACAGAGTGTGGGGTTTTATACATCTTATTGACAGACACACAATAATCACACACACAGTCAGAAATGTAAGAACCCGATGGAGAAAGCATTAGCTTGTCCATAAACATATTTGTTAAAGGTGACATTTTATGAAAACCCCACTTTTTCTGTGATTAAGTGCTATAATCCCGGTCCATCTAGCACCCAGAAAACGTGAAAAATAGGAACCCAGTAAATTTGTTTTGGTGTGCCTTTGCCAGGGCCGGATTGGGACTCATTTTCAGCCCTGGAGTTTCATGCCTTAGGCCGGCCCACTTTAGTTTACGACTGACTATATTAAAATAATGATAATTATTACTTTCACACTTCCTTCTGTATCCCTAGACTCAAGTGCACCTGTATTTAATTACAATAAAAGCAATCTATAATCTTTTACATATTTGACATGGAAAGCACGTTCAAATGAAATTAAATAAAATCAAAGCAAATTAAAATTTCCAAATGTCAAAATATGCAGGCTTAATTCATATGGCTTTTATTCTATTCCCTTTCAATTGTGGGCTTTGTAACTATCGTTTGATTAAAAACATAAAGGGTCATTAGTAACACTTGGGCATAGAGAGTTGTTATATTGTAACTAATGTGATCACTGCAAAAAAAAAATGCTTTTCTTACTTAGAATTTTTGTCTCATTTCCAGTCCAAATATCAAAAAAATCTTATATCATTTACAAAACAAGTAAAAAGTCTTGTTTTCTGAAAAAAACATTTTTTGCTTAAAACAAGCTACCCTACATTATCTGCCAATGGGGAAGAAAAATAATTGTGTTTCCATTTGAATTAAGATTTAGCTTGTTTTAAGCAAAAACCTTTTTAGGTGTTTTTTTTTGAAAAACAATACAATTTCTTATGCCATTTCACTTGTCTAGTAAATGTATCTTGAATTAAGAATATTTAGATATTTGAACTGGAAACAAGACAAAAATAATAAGTAAGAAAATCATTTTTTGCAGTGATCATGTGACTGTGGTACAATAACAGCTTACCTGCTGTATCTTTCACAGTGAGAGTCTCTGGCATTATACAACTGGGTCCTGGCTCTGTTTCTGACACTAAATACAATTTTAAACATTTATTTCTGTTACCACAAATATCATTAATTATCTCAGGGCATTTTTCAGGGCTCTTCATTACTAGTTCTTCTGAATGACAATCCTACCTGCCCATTCTGGTGTATTGGGCTCATGACTGGAGCTTGGTAATGTTACTGGGCCTGGCTCTTCATCACTGTTATCAGCAAACTGGACTAGAGGCGGCTGCTGCTGAAGAGCTACAAGAAAAAGTTTGATACATGAACGGTGGTTTGCAGACAACTTTGTTTTGCACAGCCGCTAGCATCCTATGCAGTGCTCCTATTCCTAACTACCTTAATGTGAGCTTACCGGCCGTCTCGTCGTCTTCATTTGTTTTGAGAAAAAATGTGGTCAGTTTAGAACATTTGGCCGCGTCAGTTTCCAGAGCTTTCTTCTTTTTTATTCTGGCCTTTTCAGCGCCACCTTTGCGCTTTCTGTTATTCATCTTTATTTCTGACGTTTTTTATTTTGAGCAACTTGCAGTGCCGCTGTCGGGGGCGGGGCCAGGGAGTCAAAAGAGAATCACGTCATCATTAACCTGCAGGCTGCACTCTGAGTGGGGCTGCGAAAAAATATTAAATAAAAAAGAGTGGGGCTGCAGTAAAATAATAAATAAAAAGATAAGGGCTGCTGTGAGTGCAGGCAGCCTAGGGACAGCAGCATCCACATTTCAACCGTGCCTTGACAACACCGGCCCTCGCGGCCAAAAAAATAGACCGGCCCACCGGGAATTCTCCCGGTGGTCCCGATTAGCCAATCCGGGGCTGGCCTTTGCCTGCAAGCATGTGAGAAATTGAGCCGTTCAGATTTCACTCCGGTTGTGATGTTCAAAGCGGATTTTATTATAATGTTACAGCCCCTCAATCTATCTGGGACAGCACAATCAAAGTTGTTCCTCAAGAGTGATCGAGACCGACTGAACCAGACAAAACTGCCGTTGTAAGTAATATTCAGCAACAGTCTGAATGGACGTTAATGTACCATATATATATATATATATATAGGAGGACAATGTAAGCATATGATAGGTTGTTCTAGTAACAGTTTGAATAAACCCTGCAGTAACTGCCGAGAGACGGATGACGTAAGCTCAACTGATTTACTCCTTTTTGTAGTCAAATTGCGAAAGTCGGTCATTGTTTGCATAAAGTTGAACAATTCTCAAATTTTGTCACTTGACTCCCGTCGCTGGAAACGCCCACTTTCTGTCGCCAACGGTCACCAGCCCTCCTTTGAAATTAATGAGATCGTGTCGCTCTGCCACTGCTACTTTCTGGCGGTCTGAACGGGGCGTTAGGAGGAGCTCCTTGTAATGTGAAGTCTAATTGTTTAACTTTGTGCTTGTTGGTATGTAAGGTTAACTGATGGCGCACAGCTATTTATTTTAGTTTTCTGGCTGAATTGAGTCCATATATCTGGAGCCCTATGCTTTGTTTGATGTGATGATTTGTTTGAATAAGTGGAAGGAATCCCGAAAGCCTCCTATTTAAATATGCATCTCCCTGTTTTGCGTGTGAGTGAATAAATTGCTCAGTTTTAAATACAACAGCCGTTTCCCTCGTGGATTTGTCTGCATATCACTGTATGAGGACATGAACGACCATGCTACATCTCAAGAACTGTTCAAAAAGTTTATTTAAGGAACATTTCACTATTTGAAAAGCTGTCGTCAAACAAACAGCGTCTTAGCGACAACCCTCAAAAGTTAGGTAAATTTGAAGCAGATGAAAAAACAATTTACTTGTAGTAAATTGATAACCTGTAGTAAACACTATAGTACACTTTAATATTTACTAAAGTAAGGTTCAAAAACACTTTAGTACCTAGACATTTTATTGCAGTTTGCTGTAGTTAATACTAAGGTATAGTATACTACAGGCTATTTTTAAGGACAAATATCCCATGTCTCACTGAAGATGACGATATAATCGATATACGCTGCCGCACAGTTTTCCAGACCTCGTAGTACTTGATCCACCAAGCGTTGGAAGGTCGCCGCTGCTCCGTGCAGGCCGAATGGCATATACTTGAAATGTTACAATCCTGAAGAGACACGAAAAGCTGTCAAGTTCTTCGCTGACTCAGTCAATGGCACTTGCCAAAATCCTTTACACAGATCTAAAGTTGTAAGGTACTTAGCTTTGCCCAGACACTCGATCAACTCATCTATTCTCGGCATTGGGTATGGGTCAAAAGCTGACACTGCATTCAGTTTTAAAAAGTCCACACAGAATCTTAACGAACCATCTTTCTTAGGCACTAGTACCACTGGACTGCACCATTCACTTATTGACGGTTCTATAATGTCTGCTTCTAGCATCATTTGCACCTCTCCTTTCAAGGATGAAAGTAGACTTAGGACTAACACGAAAATATTGTTCCTCCAATTCCTCTTCGTCTTCCACTGTCCTTGCCCATAACTGTTCAGACCAAGCGCCTGCACTCTCTCTTTCCAAGGCCTCAAAAGATTAATATGAAAAATCTGAGTCTTTTTCCTACGATCAGGCATGGAGATCTCGTAATTTGTGGAATTTAGCTTTTGAAGCACGTCGTATGGTCCTTGTCACTTAGCCAAAAGTGAACTTTCAGATGTAGGAAGTAACAAAAGCACTTTCTGACCTATAGTCAGCGTTCTATTCCTACTCGACTGATCATACCACATTTTCTGTTGTTGTTGGGCTTTTGTGATGTTAGCCTTCACCAGGCCTGTCATTACATTGAACTTTTCTCGCATCTTCATTACATATGACAAGATGTTTGTTTGCTCTGGTGCATTACCTCCTTCTCATGCCTCCTTTAGCACATCAAATGGACCTCGAACTTGTCGCCCGTAGAGCAATTCAAATAGAGAGAAACCAGTTGACGACTGGGTAGCCTCTCGGTATGCGAACATCAAATATGGTGACCTCTGGTCCCAATCTGAACCTGAATCAGACACAAACTTGCGTAGCATTGACTTCAATGTCTGATTAAATCTTTCCACCATACCGTCGGTCTGAGGGTGGAAAGGGGTGGTCTGCTTCGGATGTATACGTAACATTGAGTAAACTTGTTTCATTGACCTAGAGGTAAAGTTTGTCCCTTTGTCCGTAATTACCTCCCTCGGCAAACCTACTGTAGAGAACAGTTGAATCAATGCATTCACAACCTGTCTTGTCTTGATGTTTCGGAGAGGAAGAACTTCGGGGTAACGAGTGGCATAATCAGCAACAACCAAAATATACCTATTACCAGATCTACTCTTTTCCAAAGGGCCTACAATATCCATTGCAATGCGAGAAAAGGGAATGTCAATAATTGGTAAATTTACTAAGTGTACTCTGTCACTCTTTTTAGATGGTTTAACAAACTGACATTCTGGGCATGATTTACAAAAATCCACCACATCAGTATAAAGTTCAATCTCATTTAACTTCAATGATGATCTTATCTCATAACTCAAGCGTGTATTAGCCATGTTTTGCCCCGGGCAATCCTGTATTAGCCATGTTTTGCCCCGGGCAATCCAAGCTTTCTTATGCCCTGCATGGCCGCATGCATGACGTATAATAATGGGCCATCTATTGTACCGGGTAACACCTCCTGACTGCCTATTATTACCAAGCATAGAACTAGTTTGTAGTATTCGGTTATCCGCAGCTCCAAAATTTTTCAGACCACCACCTTTAACATCCTCAGACTTACTGGTCCCGGTGTGTTTGGGGTGCCATCATCTTGTTGGATGTACTGATCGCCTCGCAGCCATGAATGCCTCTGCCATTTCCGCCCCTTTTTTACATGAAGCCGGATTATTCTGCTTTACCCACGTTTACCCACGAAAAGCGTTGTCGAAAAGTCTCTGGGTTAATTTCAAACTTGTCGAGTATGGTTTGTTTAACACAGTCATAATTCAACGAATCCCCACATAAGCTGCCCTTGCTCTGCCCGATAACCGTGGTAATAGATGTAACACCCAATCCTGTCTTGGCCATTTGCACGCTTGAGCACTGCGTTCGAACGTTGTTAGATAGTGCTCGATATCCTCGTCGCTTGACCATGGTAACATTTTCGGGTTATTAAAAGTTGTAGATGCATAATGTTGACTTCCAGACGCTGCTCCGTCTGCTCCTGCTGATGTAGTCGCATCGTGCTGTGTCTGTTGTACCCCGGGACGAACCACTGGAGCGGAAGTTCCATCAGTAGCAACTGAAGAAACATTATCCCCCACGCCCAACGCTCCATTTACCCGACGTTTCTCTCTTTCCAACTGAACTTCTGTCTGTAATTGTACAAATTGATGTTAAAGCCTCTTATATTTGAGATTGTGACGTTGCGTTTCTTTTTCCAGTCGTACTTCTCTTTGCTGTTGACTATGTAGAAAGTTTGCAGCATTGTTGCAATCTGCTCTGAAGTACCACCGAAGTAAATTTCACCATGCGCTGAGCTCACTGCGTCCAGTTGCTCTGCCGGTTTGCCATCGTCTTTGCTCCTAGCTCCATCTTGCTTCTTTGGTGGCATTTTCCACTGGACATAAACAGTCAGTCACTGTCGCTTTCACTTAAATGAGCCGAGGTGCAGCTGGGTCCGCATCAATTTCCTTGCCTGTGTACTCGTCTCTCCCTTAAGGCCTGGAAGCACCGCTGCCACCATGTGTCGGATTGTTGACGCCGCTTTTAGTCGGACGGTCCATTGTTTCAAACAATCGGAGTAGTCTTACTGCCATAATGCCTGGGAGAGTACAAAAACATACCACAAGGTGGGAACTTGTTTCAATCCAAGTGATTTTATTTCAGACAGCTGTCTCTTCACACGTGAATGAATCCGTAGACTTTACCCACAATAAGAACAAAAAGAAAAAAACATAAAAATTTGTTTAAACTGACTATACAAACATTGAAACAAAAAACATGCTATGAGAAGCAAAACCAGACATCACGCTAGCCTCGACAGATAGAAAGACATTTGCGGGCTTGGGTCTTTCTCTAACCCCCAACCATGCTCAACCAACCTTCCTTTCCTTTGTCTCACCCTCACCTATACACATTTACACTTCCCGCCCAAAACTAATGGATTGTTCCATCTTTAGGGGTCAATAAACATGCTTTAACACAATGTGCATCTTTGATTCAGTTGCACCTACACCTCTCCGTACCTTAGTACTGTGAACTGACCTTCACGTGATGACCTCTGTGCTCATCATCACAGTTACATTCATAAATGGAATAGAACAGAACAAAATAGAAACAATGACTAACAGTGTTAAAAGTCTATCTAGGCATAATTATTATAGCTTTGATTTATTATTTTGTATTAATATATTAAATTAGCTTTTACTTTTATGATTAATTAATTTTAGTTAAATATTTAGCAACTTTGCAATATGCTTTTGGCATTGTTTTATGTTCCTTTATAGCAACATTTCAAATTTTTGTTAGTTTATTTTTTCTCAATAATTTTTAAGGCTAATATTTTATTTGATAAAAAACATGCTTTCAAAGTTTTAATTTTAGTAAACTAACATAACCTTTGGATAAACATGGTTTGTGAACATGTTTAAAAGGAAAGAGCAAGCCTGGGAGAGAAGGCAATATTTCATTGATTATTGAAATACATACCATCAAACTAAAAATAACTCATTTAATTAGAAATTTGCTGCCCGAAAGACACCACAAGGAAACCTATTCAATAGTCATAGAGCGCCATCTGGTGTCTGATTTAGAGTATCACACACCAGAAATTCATCACACATTTCAACACCTCAAACAGGTCTTAAAGATGATCAGGATGCAGTTTTTTGTCGCTTCGCTTGCGTCGATGATATTGACAATAATAACTTTTCGTATTATAGCAAAACATTCATTTGGTTTAATCTTTAACACACACTTTTCTTATTTGATACAGTTTTCTGGTTGTTCTTTGCACGTTGTTGATATTTCATCATGAAAGGTTTTATTAATGTGGTCTAAGAACCCATTTACGATCGGGGCAAAACTGCATCCGCACTTTCGCAGAAGAAAAACAAACGTCATGAGACTTTCAATATCAATGAACGTTTCCTCACCTCACCTGCCAGCTCATTATTCCCCGAAATATTCAATCCACCTTTAAAATGGATGCCTGTTTAAAGCGCCTCCCTCTCGATTTCATTGGCTTTGTATTTAAAGCAACAGTGGCGCCAAAACTTTAAGGGTTGTTGTTGGCCAATATGGTGCTTGCTGAGATGTTGCTGGTCGAAAGGTTGCCGGTTGAAATGAAAACCTGTTTTGTCGAGAATGACTCTATGTTTTCAGTAGGTCTGTCTGATTTGTCCAGCTCATCGTCTGTGTCTGACAGAGCATGTGTTGTCTGGGGTAAGCAGCTTCAGTTCTGTCCTGTATATATTCACTTTCTGTACATCTCTGCTGAAAAAAAGGCTTGTTTCCAAAGTTTATAAACAGAAACAGTGTACATATGCCACCCAGTAATCAGCATTGTTTTTTTAATACAAATATGTTTCCTTACTTTACTGTTGTTTCCTTTCCTGAAAGGTTGTGTACTCTGTGGTTCTGAGAACACAGCTGTCTTTAAAGCAGATGATGATCTTCTGGAGAATCAGCTTTTCATCAAAACAGTAAGTACATTCTTCTGTTAATTCTGTTTATAAAACTTGCTTTTAATAATTTGTTTTTGTTTGTTGTCCAAGTTAGCTTTGATAGGGCCTTAATAACCTACAAACAAAGCAGTGATTCTATAAGTTTTTTATGGATTCACAGTTATGTCTCGGTGAGGAAGCAGGAGACGAGATGCATGTGGTGACCGTTTGCGATGGGGTCGGATCCAAACCATTACCCATTGCCACCCTACGCCACTGTATGCCAATGGTGAATGTGATGGTTTGCATGATGATACTGTATAGTTTACACCGCCTATTGTGTTATTTGTGGGTGTACAAATTTTTTTTGTTTCAGATCAGTTTTTCTAGTTTGGAGCTAACACCTCCTGTCACCTTTAAACTGTGCACTGGAAAGGGACCTGTGTATATTTCTGGTCAGCATATTACATGTAAGTGATTGCAAAATAGATAAATAGATTAGTCAAGCAATAACCCAACAGTCTATAGAATTCTATTTTATTTGAAATGTTATTCTTTGTTTTTTTAAAGTTGTTTAGAAAACTAAAGCATCTCGATAGTTTCCTTTTTTTTTACAAGTTTCAATTCTCTATGCTTGCATATTTGTGGTTCATTTATAATATAAAAAACTAAATGTAGTTTAAAATGAAGTATAGAAATGTACTAATCCACATTACAATGTTGCATTTTGGTTTTTACAAAAAAGCTAATTTTCCATTTTGTAGTGAATCCCATTGAAATGGAGGAGGAGGAGGAGGAGGAGGAGGAGGAGGAGGAGGAGGAGGAGGAAGAAGAAGAAGAAAAAGAAAAAGAGAAAGAGAAAGAGGAGGAGGGTTAAGATTGTTACATACCAGGCATGTGTGGCTCTGCAAAGTTTTATCTGACACCGTTAAAGCGTGATTATCCTGTTTGTTATTACTCACCCTGGTAAAAATGGTGAAAACTTTCATGTTTCAATGTTAATAACAAACAGCAAGTCATGTAAAGCAATAAAGGTTATTTATATAATGTATGTTTATTGAATGTGGTTTTCTCCACTTGTGAATTAAAGACGTTCTTTCAAGACTAGAGATGCAATGCAGAAGCAACTGATGATGCATCCAGGTTTCTTTTTAAGCGTGTGGCTGAAATACAAATGCAAGCCTACAGTAGGCTATGGGAGTAAATGAGTGCCACCCCAAGTCGTTGCTAGGAAACGGTCACATCGCATATTGGCAACAGACCGTAAACAAATCGCCTTGCATTGAGGAAGATTTCGAATTTGCTTTTAGAAAACGCAGCGCGCACCCACGCGATGTCAGCTCTGTCTGTGTTTGTGGATACACCGTTCACGTCAAGCGCAATGAAGTTTATAGAGGATTTCAAGCTTGATACGCACCCCAATAAAGTTAATCTTGCAGGAAGGGATGAGTGACTATTATAACCTCTGGTCACAAACTTGCATTGTATTTTTTCCCTAAAAGGAAAAAAAAGCATCACATCAGGGTGTAGCCAGAATTTTATTTTTGAGAGGGCCTGTCTGTAAGTGAGGGGGGCAGTGTGTATACGTATGGGTCTCTATGCATGTAAATATTTATAGGTAGTACAATTATATTATATGTATTACATGTATTATACAGCTCATTTCACCGTTTTAGCAAACATAAATAGCCTAGCGGCTCTTAATCTTGTCCTCGAGTCCCCCCCATATTTTGCGTCTCTCTCGTTAAACACACCTGATTTAAATCACCAGCGCTCCATGAATGAACAGTGTTTCGATTGACATGATCCCTACATAGTGTTCACTGCTCTCTACTCCCTGCACACAGGAAATCGACTAAAGTTTCTTCTGAAGTTCTGCAGCGTCTTCATACACGGACAAAAATTACTATGGAAATTTAAAGGGTTATTTAACCGCAATCATGAGATTTGCCTAACGTTAGTAGTTACGCTTTGTGCACTTCAATGCCCTTTATGTCCATTTCGCAGGGCTTTTACCAGGCGAATTGAACAAACCTTTGAAGCAGTAAGAGACGCATAGGCCTACAAAATATGCAAAGGGGAGTCGCTAGGACCAGGATTAAGAGCCGGAGAAGCTGGGCAGCTACCAGTCAAACCATTGTCTTACCTTTTACATGACAAGGCGGATTGTTCGAGGGTGAGAAAATTTTCAGTTGAGAAAAGTCATGCAGGCCTAGGCCCACTCGTGGCTACGCTACTGCATTACATAGCCTACATTTTAATGCGTTGGTTATAATGGGAGTTGCGTTGACTTCGACAAAAACTTTGTCGGGCTCTGATGGTGGTATTTTTTCCTGGCAGATGGACACAGACAGAACATAAATGAACTGGAATAAGTCCAAAACACCATCCGTACAAATGAATGAAGTTGGTAATAAAGGTTGAATATGTGTTATTTCTTTATAACGGTGGTTGCATCAGAAATATGATAATTTGATGAGTTTACAATACAGCATTTACTTCGGCCGCACATATGAATCACATCACTGTGAACTGCATAAAGCACTATTAGTAATTAAATATTTATGTTTTTTGACCAGAGTATTTAGGAGAGCACGGACAAACCATATGGCTTCCTCTGATACGAAAAATAAAGCAGCAGATCGCTACAGACCCCACTCTTATCCCACAGTACACACCTGTCTTCGGTATCCCAGAATTCAGCAGGAGGGCAACAGAACTTGCATTGGGCACAGACAGCCCAGCTATACTGCAAAGCAGGGTAACATTTAGCCTTTTCCTGTAACAAACGTCATTGTGGTAGACCAATGGAGCAAATAATACAATATCCACACAATTGTTGAATGTTTATGGTAATCCCCAATCTTGCTTGTCATCAACCGAGACCGGCAAGCTGAATACACAGATTAGGCTCTGAAGGTACATGTGTAGTTTGTTTGTTGATGGTGTAAAACTGGACAGAGCTATCATTAAATGTCAGTGCTAAATATAAACAATATAAAGCTTAGTAATGAGTTGGCAGTAAGATATGATGGCAAAGGATTAGTCACACACAACGGAAGCCTCCTTTGATCCCTTTACAGTCATTGAACAGATGAACATCACACTGATACAATAGTTAAATGTTGGTTTTCATGTTGCATGGTTTCACCATAGCTCGCGCCTTGCTGAATTGCTGTTGTAAAAATCCTTTTGTATGTTCTATTTATCGTGTCATTTGAGGCTCAAGACTACGAACATTTTTTCTTTCAAATTTGTCAACCAATTTGAACCAGCAAGACGTTGAATGAAGATCACAACATCCATTGGAAAGAAAATGTCCGCCATAGCCTAAACTGTGTACTTGGACCCAAATAGCATGAGAGTAAATATTCCTGAGCATGTGAGATGTTATACTGTTTTACATGGAACTAAACTTCCAAATGTACAAATGAACTGGCTAAGTGAAAGTGCATTTGGAATTTGTAATAGGTGTTCTGTGTCCAAACAGTAGGATGTACCGGGCAGTTCGTCTGGGTGCTGAGTTGCTAAGAACCTGGTTCTGCTCAGGTTCTTCCTGGAGTGGATCCGTCTTCCTCTCCTCTCCCTGTGATGGTGAGTACACTGCATAAACATACATTACTAGCATGGTTACCAGATCTGCCATACAAAACCAAGCCCAAATACCTGAAATTTAAATTATGCCATTTTTATACCTAAAATAATTACTTTGTATGCACTTTGTACAATTTCTTCTTGGAAATAACTGTAAACTACACTGTAAAAAACAACCAGTAAGATTTACTTTAATTTGTTTGTGTTTATTTGCGCAAGTTTTGCTCACAAGTAAATCTTTAATTTTTTGTAAGGTTTTCATACAGGTGTTCATACAACCTTTTTGTTTAGTTTTTGGACCCAGTTTTTTGTAGTAAAATTTGCATAAAACTTTTAAACAACAGTTTAAACGCAGCCTATTTCCACAGGAAAACTGTGAACTTGGCACCCCAATATAAAACCATGTGAGTTAGTTCAGCATTTCATACAGTTCTAGAATCTATTCTATAAAAAAGTCCAAATTTGAACTGTATGTAGTTCAGCACTTTCTAAACCAAAACTCCAGATGAACCCTACAAATATTTTCGAAGTTGTCAGGGCATCTCAACTTAAGACACCAAGCAATTTTTTTTTCAGAATCACTGGCAGACATCTTTAAGGCTACAGGCTTTGAGCATGTTAGATACTACCGGTACTGGGATGCAAAATCCAGCGGGGTGTTTGTGGATGGCATGCTACATGATTTGGAAAACGCTCCAGATCATAGTGTGGTGCTCTTGTTTGCTTCTGGGCACAGTCCCACGGGCTCTGACCTCTCTCAGGAGGAGTGGAAACGTGTAGCTGAGGTCATGATGGTGCGGTCTCACGAATAAAACGTTTTTTAATCATAGACATAAATACTTCAGCTGAGCATCTCAGCAGAGACTTTCAAACACCTTTCACATTTCTACTTCCTTAACAGTGTCTCACAACACTGTGAAATGAATAAAATAATAGTTCAGCCACTAGACTGATAACAGAAGATGCTCAGTTGATCTTATCAAACTAATATATAATGATTGTTTTTAGTTATTAAGGTGCAACAGTTATTTCTGTTTGTGTTTATTCAGAAGCGTAATTTGTTTCCATTCATCCTGATTCCTGTTCAAGGATTGTGCAGTGGCTCTTTAGAGCAGGATGGCCCGGGCTGTTCGGCACTGCGTGTCTTTGGGACTGGAAGTGTTCTGCGCTCAGTCTTTTTCCCACAACTTTGGCCTTTATGGTATGTTTTCTGTCAGAATTAAAGTAACCGTTTATTTAAAGTTTTTCATTAGTCGTAGTTTACGTAGTTCCAGAGTTGTGTAATGGATTTGAGGTAAAGAACACGTTGTTTGTACAGTGAATTGTTTGTACATTGTTTAAACAATGAGCTTAAAGGGATAGGTCAACCAAAAACAAAAATTCTGTCAATATTTACTCACCATCAGATTGTTTCAGACTTGGGTAAATTTAGTTTTTCTGTTTTACACTATAAAATGCATATATTTGGAAGTATGTGTATAACCAAACAGTTCTATTGACTTTCGCAGTACTTGGTTGTCAATGGTGCCCCAGAACAATGTAGTTTGCGGCATTTTTTTTTTCTACAGAGCCAATCATTTTGTACAGTTTTTGAACAACTTGAGGGCTATATTAAATGATATCAGAATCTTCATCTTTTTTCATTTTTGGGTGAACTGTCCCTTTAAATAATGTACTTGGCCATGATAAAATTCCATGGATAATTGATATCTCAGGTGAAAGAGTTGGGCATCTTCTTTGCGTGCTAAGGCAGAACCTGTTGGCTGTACAATCTCAAGCTGAAAGACTTGTTCAGACACTTTGGTCCTGCCCTTCAGTGGACGGGGCAAGAGTGGTGGCCACAGTGCTGAGCAACCCTGCCCATCTAGCCGAATGGTAAGCTTTAAGTGATTAAGTTATAATTATTTCAAATTATTATTTGCCCATTTTTTGACAAAATATGATTAAGTGTATCCAAAGGAACAACTTTGGTAACATTTCACAATAACATTGGAGCATTTTCTAATGTTGTAGTTAACACACAGTGTTACAATACTTTACAGTGATTTGTCACCCAAAAATGAAAATTCTGTAAAAATGTCCTCACCCTCTTATCATTTCAAACCTGTTTTACTTTCCTTCTACTGCAAAACATTAAATATATTATGCAAAATGTTGGTAATTGAACAATGGTTATACCAATTCACACAAAACCAATACAGTTACAATAGGTACCATAGTTGTTTGGTTTCCAACATTCTTCACAATATCTTCTTTTGTGTTCTGCAGTAGAAGTCATACAGGTTTGAAATGACAAGAGTAGATGATGACAGTATGTGTGTACAGTATGTGTGAACTATCACTTTCGTTATAGTTCATGTTCATTTCAGCATTAAATAGTGTATTTTAAAAATCAAAAGCTGTAATTTTTCTCATAAATTAATGAAGCAAGAACTGTTTTGTATTGAATTGTATTGTCATTAACTAAAATTAACAAGGATTAATTCATGTTAAAAATAGATATGCTTAATGTTAGCTAAAGCATTTACTAATGTGAACAAATTTATTCTCTTTATTCTCTTTCCGACTCTGCCTCGGGATGCCCATCCCGAGGTAGGAAGAAGTTCCACCATGTCCAGACGACCGACAGATGCCCATCCCCAATTAGAGATTACACCAGATACAGCTGCAGACTGACTGACCATCCCAGCTCCATCTAAGGCAATTCCACCAGCTGCCAAGAGAAATATGACCATCGGACCATCCCAGCTCAGACCACTACATCCCCAACCAAGAGCAAAGACGGACTATTTGTCTTATTAATGCTGAAATTACAATATTTGGTATTAAATGCTAAACCTAAACCACACGTCAGCAGTCTGAGTGCAGCTATGACACGTCAGAGGGGATCTGGCCCTCCCGGTTGAGCCTGGTTTCTCCCGAGGTTTTTTTCTCCATTAATCAATCATTGGAGTTTGGGTTCCTCGCCACAGCAGGGCAGTGTTGGCCTGCTCACCGGGAGACTGCATTCATTCCATTCCATTCAATTTTCTACCGCTTATCCGAACTACCTCGGGTCACGGGGAGCCTGTGCCTATCTCAGGAGTCATCGGGCATCAAGGCAGGATACACCCTGGATGGAGTGCCAACCCATCGCAGGACTGCATTCATTCATTCATTTATTTATTTATTTAGAAATTAGATGTTATTTATTAGAATGAACTTACTCGTTGTATAAATACCATGCACTGTGCTGTGTTTTAACTTTTCTGTTCTTCCTGTTTGCCCCTGTAAAGCTGCTTTGAAACAATACACATTGTGAAAATAAACTTGAATTGAATTGAATTGAACAAATACAACCTTATTGTAAAGTTTTACCAACATTTTACAACAAACTTTGCAACCCAGCTTAATAAATTTCTCATGAAGCTATATACATGTAATGGTTTAAGATTTAAGATTTAATATTCATTTATATGAAAATTAAATGGCCTTGCATACAGGAAGCGAAATCATTAATTAATCAATAAACTAATATATTTTAAGTCACTGACTAGGTTATTTCAGGTTTTAGACAAGCGCTTCAGGACCTCTAGTTTCATATTTTAACATCTGACTGTTAAATTGAGTCCAAACTGGCTATTTTATTTAATCTCTTCCTGAAATTGCCATTTCATAACATCTCCATTTGGATGTCCCATGTGAAATTACACATGTAACAACATGATTCTGTGTTGAATTTGTTCCTCGCTTTCCATTCTCTCTAAAAGCTTGTTTATTCAGCCAAATAAGCCTCTGTTTTTTCAGGCAAGAGGGTTTGAAGGCCATGGCTATTCGCTGCATGCTAATCTGTGAACGGCTGCATGAAAGACTTCGTCTTTTGGCTAGTCCGGGGTGCTGGGAAAACATCATAAAACCTGGAGGGCTTTACTGCTGCATTGGACTCAATGGTGATTGATTATATATTCATATACATGCACAAGTGTATTATTATTACACTTTCAGTCAATATTGGTGGGCTAGGAGATCGGAAAAACAATGATAACACTACAAGAGGAGCTCAGTATAATACAAATAATAGTGCAGAAGGATCTCAACCTTTTTGGGGCGAGCGCCCCCTAATCCTTTATCCAGGTCCCTTTTTCACCCCCCACCAAAAATAATTGGGCTAAACATTTATTTTATACATTCTTTATTTAAATATTTATATTACATATGCCCAAATAACAGCTTTGATTTGACTGAAGTCATGTGCTTTCATCAGATTTTTACAGTTTTGTCAATGATCATTTGTATTCATATTTAGTGTTGATTTGGTGAGCATAGAAAATAATAGATAACGATGATTACAAATAATTAAAAAATGCATATACCAGGTGAATTACTTAGTGAACAAAGAAAAAAAAAAAAGAATTAATTTTAAAATTAGAGGATGAGAATATGATTTATTGAAAATGTACATTTACGCAGTCATTTAGCAGAAAATAACTCCAAGGCTTTACAGATTAGCAAATGTAGAAAAGTGTAGGTATTTAGGCCTGTTTCACATGTTTATACTCTTGTTGTAAAAGTTAAATCTGTTCCCACTGTCAGCTGGCATCAAAGCACAACATACAGCAGCAATATTTGGTATTAAATGCTAAACTAAAATCACATGTCACCAGTCTGAGTGCAGCTATGACACGTCAGAGGGGATCTGGCCCTCCCGGTTGAGCCTGGTTTCTCCCGAGGTTTTTTTCTCCATTAATCAATCATTGGAGTTTGGGTTCCTCGCCACAGCAGGGCAGTGTTGGCCTGCTCACCGGGAGACTGCATTCATTCATTTATTTATTTAGAAATTAGATGTTATTTATTAGAATGAACTTACTCGTTGTATAAATACCATGCACTGTGCTGTGTTTTAACTTTTCTGTTTTTCCTGTTTGCCCCTGTAAAGCTGCTTTGAAACAATACACATTGTGAAAAGCGCTATATAAATAAACTTGAATTGAATTGAATTGAGCAGCAACACCCAATGACAGATTTCTCACTTGAATAAAAACAAACATTACTAGCAGCATTTGCTTCTCTGTAAAATGCATAGCCTATCAAACTGCTTTACGTAATACAGACGCATGTCTTTGGCAACTTTGTTTTCACAGTTCGTCTGGGTGTATGTGTTTTTTTGACCCGTTTGATTCTTTTGACTCTCTCGGCGTTGGGATACGCGGTTACAGCTTACTCTGGTTTTGTGCAGTCGAGGAGGTTATGGCGTTGTGTTCTCTGGGCTTGTTGGAATGTTTTATGATTAAAAAAATTGGTTAGAGCCAATACGGCTTCTGCTCACAAAATATTTAATCATGAAGAGCCTTATCGGGAAGGATTCGATAATTTTGAGTACACAACAAAGCGCTGCTTTCGCATGCTGTGCTCACTCTCTTGCTCAACAGCTGGAGAAAAAAATGATCATTTATGTGGTGTGTGTGGCCAACACATTAACGTCTAAATAAAATGAATTTACAGCTCAAAGGCCAATAGCAATGCTCTTATTGCAGATAATATTTGTTTGCAAATAATTAAAAGTTAAACTTGCCTTACTAGTGTAAATTTGCGAACGGCCACTGAAAACACCATACTTGTGTATGCATTTAAGCATTATAAAAAATATTATATGAAGTATTCATTTTCTGTTTTCTGTTAGCTCAACAGGTTGAGTTTTTAGCTCAGAGAAAACACATCTACTTGTTACCCAATGGCTGTCTGAATGTTAGTGTCATTAACAGTCGAAACCTCGACTACGTGATGGAATCCATCCATCAAGCTTTGACTTCTCAACTCTAACCATGTGGGGAGATCTTACAAACATCTTTCCTTATGCAATTTGTTTTTCACCTGTTATTCAGTGATGATGTTTTGATATTTTGAATGTACAACTATACGCAAATCAAGAGAGTTTGAATAGCTCCAACTGAAGGCAATGGGTTTAAATTAAAAAGTGGTTAGATTCAGTGACCTTTACCATCACTGGATCTTTTTGTTATTTTTGACCTTGAAGAATAAACTGCAGAAAGCTAATATGGGCTTTGGTCTTTACATTTCTTAGTGAACAATCTTATGCCTTACACAAAGGTTTAGGTAGGTTTTGGAAGGTTAAAGTCTGTGAATTTGAAAAGTAGTTTTTGTCATTTGACACATGACAGCTTTGATCTCTCATTGTCGAGGGTATAATTTATGCAGTTTGGAATGCACTGCCAGTTTGTTAATGGAAAAAATGGCATGAGCTACTAATTGGTAGAGTATGAATAATAACTACAATAGCAATCAGTGCCCTCTCTCGGTCAAAACAAATTCATCTCACCAAAGGTGGTGCTGTGTATTTGCTCTTCACCCCAAAATTAAAATTCTGTAATATCTCCCTCAAGTTGTTCCTACGCTGTATACAATTATTTGTTCTGCTGAACACAAAATTTATTTTTAAGAATGTGGGAAACTAAACAGAAGTCTTTGCTTGCAAACATCCTTCCAAATATATATTTTTTGTGTTCAGCAAAACCCAAAACTGTACACATAAAACTAGGTATTATGTTTTCTAGGAATTATGCATTCTAAAATACTAAAAGTACTACATCAGGAAATCGCTTGTTTGTGCAGTCTGAATAAACATGGATACTGGACGTCATGCGAAAACAAACCTTGTTCATTCATAATCAGTGGATTCAAGGGTAAATAACTAACACTTTTGCTTAACATTTAAAGGAATTACGCCAGTTTGGTAGATCCCATATTCTATCATGGAACACAAAAGAATTTTTCAAGACTTAAATAGTGTCTGTGTGATAAATTAAGAAAGTATTATACGAGAGACATTCACCAAGATACTTCAACTTTAAGGGAGGGAGGAGATAGTTTTGTTTTGCTGCGTTCCGGTTGTAGATGTGCGTGGTTGTTTTGACCTCACTGTTCAGAGTGACATATATTAAAGTGGAGAGTAAGCTGACTTGACGCATCTTTGTCTCTTGTCTCCTCATTTATTGTACTCAAAAATTGGATTCGGCTGACTTATGTCACACCACAACGATAGTGAAAATGCGTCGGTGCTACCTGCGTCTTCACTGTCAAATTACTGGACTTTTGTCAGCACAACCCACGGCCGTGGTTTTAACATATCAAGGCTCAGTTTCAGCTGAGAGGAATAATGCAGGATGTTACAAAATATTTCCACGTGGTAGCAGCCTTGGATGAATCGACGACAGCCAGGGCGATTGCACTGTTAGAGGCTCCTCTGGTTGACCGCTAATAAGACGCACTCAAAACATTCCTGTTGAAACTTTTTGAACTGTTGAAGCTGTAGAAAGCAGACCGCCTGCTGTCTCTGAATGGCCTTGGCTACAGCAAGCCGTCCGATTCAATGGAGAGGATGTTATCCTTCATTCCTTTTCGCCCACATTTTTCTGCGGCAGCTTCCAATACCTGTGCGCACCGCGTTGGACAGTTCCCCCCTCCCTTCCTCGAGAGACTACCGGGCACTGGCTGTGGAGGCAGACAGGATTTTCCTCGCCAACCCGCAGCAGTTTGTCCATGCGCTGTTGCCTCCTCAGCACACCTCTGTCCCGATTGGCCCCCCGGAGGACGACCTGGATACTGCAGCTGCCATGACGGCCTGCCGACAGCGTGAGGAAGGGTGGTGTTATTACCATTCCAGTTTTGGGGCCAAGGCCAAGCAGTGTTGCCAGCCTTGCAGTTTTAGAGCCCAGGGAAAATCCAGGGTTGGCGCTCATTAACAGATATAGGTGCTGGCCGTGACTGCAAGCTGTTATTCATCACTGACACCTTGTCCGGCTGGCGGCTGCTGGTCGATTCTGGGGCTCAACGTAGTCTGCCGGCGACGCCTGTGGTCACTATGGCTGGCGGGCATGGTCCTACAATGGACGCCGCCAACGGCACACCCATTCGTACCTATGGCATGAGGTATGTGAAAGTGCGTTTCGGCAGGGATTTCGTGAGGGCCACCGTGTATACATCGCTCCTGGGGCCGGATTTCCTTTGCGCTTACAGACTGTTGGTAGATGTTACAAACTGCCGCCTGATCGACGCCCTGTCTTTTGCCTCATACCCGTGGACGCTTGGAGGGGTGGGGGCGCTTTGTCTGTCGAACACGCCACCGGGGACTTGTATCAACGCCAGCTTGCTGAGTTCCCTGACATCACCACGCTCACTTTTTCATCGGCGGTGGCTAAGCATGGTGTGGAGCACTACATCACCACGTTGGCCCCCCAGTCTATGCACGAGCCCGGCGCCTCGACTCTGCCAAGCTCGCGATCGCCAGGGAGGAGTTCGCTACCATGGAGCACTTCGGTATTGTGCGTCGCACTAACAGCCCCTGGGCCTCCCCCCTACACATGGTGACCAAGGCTGATGGCGGTTGGCGTCCCTGTGGTGATTTCCATCGCCTGATCAATGTCACCACCCCCGACCGGTACCCAGTGCCGCACATACAGGATTTCTCCTCCCACCTAGCCGGTGCCACCATCTTTTCAAAGGTGGACCTGGTGCGCGGTTATCGGACGGAGGTGATGGATCGTTGCCCAGAGATGACTAATGCCTTTGATGCTGCCAAAACCGTGCTGGCCAATGCTGGCCAGTTGCTCTTACTTCGGATGTTTCTGATTACGCTGTGGGGGCTGTGTGTGAACAGTGGGTGGGTGGAGCCTGGCAGCTGCTGGCCTTTTTCAGCAAGAATGTCTGTGACAACGAGAAGAAATACAGCGCCTTCGACAGGGAGCTCCTGGGTCTTTTCCTTGCCACCCGTCATTTCCGGAGCTGTAGCTCACTTAACATCTGTACATGCTTGATAAAGTCACATTATCCAGGTCTGTTAGTCCATCTTCCACCGTTATTTCCGGTTCCTGTTAGAGGGCAGGCATTTCACGGCTTTCGTTGACCACAGACCACTGATTTTGGCTATGGCTAAGTCTTCGGAAACATAGTCTGGTCGACAGCAGCTTCAGCTGCTTTTGCGAGGGTCACCCCCTGCGGCAGCCTCGGCCCCTGCCCTGTCCCTGGCTCTTCGCCCCTCTGCTGTTAAGCGAAGCCGATATGGCCGGCTGATCCGCCCCCCTGTACGTTGACTTTCCTAAAAACTGTAAAATCTGTTCTGTTTTGCAATAATGTATAGAGACCTATGTTTTATTAGGGGTGAATTCTGTGGGGGCCTGTGTGGCGGACCACAAGTATTATACAAGAGACCAAGGTACTGTACCTTTAAGGGAGAAGGAGTTTGTTTTGTTTTGTTGTGTCCTGGTTGTAGATGGGCGGGGTTGTTTTGACCTCACTCGCTGTTCAGAGTGCGATATATTAAAGTGGTGAGTAAGATGATTCGACGCATCTTTGTCTCTTGTCTGCTCATTTATTGTACTCCACAGTACGTGGCTTTTTCCCCACAAATACAAAGAAAGCAAATTCAATGTGAAATACAGCTTGCCACACTTTACTTTTAGAATCTAAGTGAAAATGAAAAGAAAAAAGTTGGAAGTGATTTTTATCAGCTGAAAGGGAATTTCAGAGGCGGAACATGCAATAAAATATAGGGATGTGCTCTGCATACAAAAACATGCAATCAGACGCTACACTTAAAAAAGATGCCCACAAATATAGATTCAGTGATTCAGTCAAGTGACCCTGGAATTTTAAATGGTAGCAGGATGACTATGTGATTTCTAGACATTCTTGTGGATCAGCATTGGGCCAGAGTTGCTTACGTTTTCCGAACATTTTTATTTTTGGAAGTATTTTCCTAAATGCTTCAATATTTTAACAAAAAAAATGTAAAGCTTTAATGCATTATGACATTATCAACTCGTCAAGTAATCTTGGCCATGTCCCAGGACCCTTTAAACTGGCTGACATTAAGCCTCTTGGAAGCTATAGACCGATTTCAAATCTCCCGTACTTGTCTAAAGTACTAGAAAAAATTGTGTCCACTCAGTTGTGCTCTTTCCTACGAAATAATGACATACACAACAAATTTCAGTCCGGCTTTAGACCACATCATAGCAGAGAAACCACACTTAATTACGAACAACCTTCTTATAGCATCACATAAAGATAACATCTCACTCCTAGTCCTGCTTGACCTTAGTGCTGCGTTCAATACTGTAGACCATAAAATACTTTTAGATCATTATCACAATTATACCTGTATTCAGGGACAGGCACTACGATGGTTCAGATCTTACTTGTAACAGACTATCTCAGATTTATAAATTGCAAATTGAAGGCTGCACTGTTACTCCAACAAATACAGTAACAGACCCAGGCATTATATTTCATGGCAACCTGTCATTTAAAAATCACATCTCAAAGATCACAAAAACAGCCTTCTTCCCCTTAGAAATGTGGTCAAATTACGAAATGTTTTATGAGTTTTTGACGCAGAAAAGCTTATTCATGCATTTGTGACCTCAAGACTTGACTAATGTAATGCTCTACTTAGTGTTGGTCCTGCATCATCAATAAACAAACTACAGTTAGTTCAGAATGCAGCTGCCAGAGTTCTAACCAGGTCAAGAAAATATGATCACAGTTTGAAGATCGCTTCATTCAATAGCCCTGATTGGAGGTTGCTGAGTGAGTGTTGTGGGGGGATTTCATTTGTTGAGACTGTGTGGGTCTGGTCTTGTTTGGTCTTGTCTTGTGGTCGATGGGATAAAGTTACATTATGCCATTACTAATTTTCCCTGGCTGTTCCTCTGTTTTCTGGTGTCAATCGCGGAGTGGGACCAGTTTGGACCTGCACGGTTTCGGCGAGAGGGACTTCCTGGGTCACGGGTGGTGGGCTCTTCTTCGTGGATGTTTGCTCTGTGGCTTTTGGTTGGGGTCACTGAGTGCAGCTATGACACGTCAGAGGAGATCTCACCCTTCCAGCTGAGCCTGGTTTCTCCAAAGTTTTTTTTTTCATTATTAATCAATCATTGGAGTTTGGTCTCCTCTCCACAGCTGGGCAGTTTGGGCTTGTTCACTGGGAGACTGCATTTATTTATTAGAATTATATTGCTTGTTCTATAAACACCATGCACTGTGCTGTGTTTTACCTTTCTGTGTTTTTCTGTTTCTCTTATTTGCTCCTGTAAAGCTGCTTTGGAACAATGCACATTGTGAAAAGCGCATATAAATAAACTTTGAATTGAATTGAACATTAATTGGGGTCAATTTAAGCATTCCCAGTCAGCACAGAATTAAATATATTTTTTATGACTTACTAATTAATTAGTAACTAAATAACCCCTCTGATTTGTTGGCTCATTCCACATTCAAATAACAATTAGATATTTTACAAAACCACATCAGAATTTAGTTAATTTTGGCACCTTTCCAGTACTGGCTGTTTAGACCTGAACCGTTTAAAATGAAATACCTATAAATATTAATAAAACGTCTGAAATGTTTATCAATGACCCATAAAGTTTCTTTTCTCTCCCCATTTACTTCCAAAAATAATATATGATTTATATAAGATTCTGAATGACACGTGTGCGTCTATAATAACAGCTTCTGATTTTGCATGGTCTCTCTCTCTTTCTCTCTGTTCCCTCTGCAGTAATTAGAGTTGCGTCAGCAGTAATACTGCAGCGAATCCGATAATGCAGGCTGAGAGGGGATGTAATCTGCTCCTCTGCTTTTATTTTGCAGGCTATGTGAAATGACTCAGTGAACAATGAAGGAAATAATGACTGTCATAGTGTGAATCCATTAGTGATGTGTCCCTGCTCAACCCTTCACCTCTATGTTCACAAAAACACAAGCAGAGACAAGAACGCTTTTGATTCACCTATTAGCCAGCGTATCTGTCTACGGCAGCAGACCATCTTATTTTTCTATAGCATCTAGATCAGATGCAGAACAAAGTGTCAGCTAAAAACCATGCTGAACGAAAAACATATTCGTGTCAATTTCTAGCCTAAACCAATTTTGTGGCCAGCAGGTATCACAAATTGCTGTATTATGGAAAATGCTATAAACCTTTTACTGTCAATTTGAGCCTGCCTATAGTACATGAGCTTTGGTACTAATCACTTCAAATGAATCCGCGTATACTAAGTGAGGTAAGGGTGTAGATTTAAGTAATTTTACGGCATTTTAAAGAAATTATTGTTAGAGGAATAAACTTTACATATGCTATATTATGTATGCTATACTGTAAGTGATATAGTGAGCACAACGAATGCAATATTTGATCAGAAAGAATTTTTTTAAGTAGTTTTGTTGTAATTCATGTGATTGTAATATAGTGCATTTAATATTTGTAATACGGCTCAAGGCAAGGAAAAAAGGAGGCGGGAACCGGCAGACATTTAAATAAAGTTTTAATATAAATATTAACAGCCGGCGGCCCCTCATGGCCGACCGCCGCCGAAAAAAACAAAAACACGGAAGTAAAACATACATACAACCATAAAACATGTTCGGGCCCGGTCCTCTCTCATCGACGGTCCGGTTGCTCGTTCTCTTATATGCTGCGGAAAGAGAGAGGGGAGAAAGTGGGAAAAAAATGATAGTCTGGTTCCCCGACATGCTGCCGCTCGGTCCTCAACCAGCCGGGATACTCTCCTTCGCGGTGCCTTGTGGTGGCCCTGGGCCCTCGGTGGACGGCTCAACTGTCCGCCCCCTGGCGGCCGGCGGTGGCTCCTCCTTTAGCGGGGAGCTGGGGCGTGTTCCCCATCCTCTGCTCCTCCCCCTTGGGTAGACGGACGCAGGCTCCGGCCTCTGGCAGGCGGTGGCCGCACTCGGCACTCCCGCCCCCTGCTCCTCCCCCTAGGGGACGGACGCAGGCTCCGGCCTCTGGCGGACGGCGGCAACTCCCCCGGTCCCGCTTGAACGATAGCCACCCCACCACGACCCAGGGGTGCGGCAGCACAGGTCGCCGTTCCACAGAGTCTTTGACAGTGGCACTGTGCACTTCCGTTTCCCCAGAGCCACCGCTTCGGGCAGCCACTGGCGGAACCCCTTCGTCCACGCTGTCCGAACTCTACGGCACCGCGAGGCCACTCTGTGGTGAGGACTCTCCAACAGGATGTCTCTCATTCCTCCCGGGTTTCGGCACCAATGTAGAAAGATTCAAAGTAGGGAAGTAAGGAGGCGGGAACCAGCAGACATTTAATCAAAGTTTTAATATAAATAATAACAGCCGGCGACCCCTCACGGCCGACCGCCGGCGAACAAAACAAAAACACGGAAGTAAAACATACATACAACCATAAAACATGTTCGGGCCCAGTCCTCTCTCGTCAACGGTCCAGTCACTCGTTCTCTTATATGCTCCCAATCTCCTACGTGATACGAGACCGGTGCGCACACAGCTGGCGCTCATTAAGAATTACTCACATCTCTCAAACCAAAGACTCGCCCCGCCTACTCCACTACAATATTGTACTATTGTTGTCATGTACCAGTGTGCCATGCAGCCAAACGGACATTGAGTTATTACTTACAGTCCCCATACACCAGAATAGTCAATTAAAATTGCATCCTCCCCATTTGCCCATGAATTTTCATCTCTCCATCAGGTTTCTGTCACAATCCTGCTCTCCGGTTCAGGATTTCTAGTCTTGTGTCAGGATTGTGGCAGTGCCCACGTGTTTAGTGTGGAGAGAGACATGGTATTGTTCGTTTTGGTGTATAATGCTCTCTCTCTGGTCTCGTCTCTAATCCCTTTTTACAAATAACATAAAATAGAGACTGTGTCTGTCCCCCGGATTAGCAAACATAAGATATTGCGTAAACCTCTTGAAAGTAATTTAATAAACGTTAAACAAATCAAACATGAACAAAATACAGAAAATCATCTGTTACGACTCGGATTGCTTAATATTAGATCTCTCTCAAATAAAGCACTTTTTGTTAACGATTTGATAACCGATCATAAAATAGACATGCTTTGTTTGACAGAAACATGGCTAAAGCCAGATGATTATATTACTCTAAATGAATCCGTTCCCCAAGATTATTACTATAAACATGAGCCTCGTCTAAAAGGTAGAGGGGGAGGTGTCGCTGCACTTTACAATAATTCTTTTATCACCTCTCAGAAGTCTAATTTTAAATACAATTCTTTTGAAGTCATGGTACTTCACGTATCGACACCTAATACTAAGGACAAAACATTTTTAAAATTTATTCTAGCTACTGTATATAGGCCTCCAGGGCACCACACAGATTTTATTAAAGATTTTTGTGGGTTCTTATCAGAACTAGTACTGGCCGCAGATAGAGTCCTTGTCGTTGGTGACTTTAATATCCATGTGGACAATGATACAGATGCCTTGGGACTGGCTTTCAAAGACACTCTTAACTCCATGGGCGTTAGTCAACATGTGTCAGGACCCACTCACCTTCGTAATCATACTTTAGATTTAATACTTACTTATGGTATAAATGTGGACGATGTTAAAATCGTTCAGCAGAGTGAAGATATTTTGGATCATTATCTGATATCATGTTTGCTTCAATGGCCTACGGCTGCAAATCAAACTCCTTGTTACAAATATGGTTGAACGATTACTTCAACTACCAAAGATGCGTTTCTCGATAATCTGCCTGAATTGTCTAAAATATCTAGCATGATTCAAAACGTTGACGATTTTGACACTACTATTGAAAATTTTAACTCTGCTTTCTCGGAAATATTAGACACATTTGCTCCTCTGCGTTTAAAGAAAATTAAAAATAGCTGCCCAACACCGTGGTATAATGAACACACTCAGACTCTAAAAAAAGCGTCCCGGAAAATGGAGCGCAACTTTAAGAAAACTAATTTAGAGGTATTTCGTATAGCATGGAAGGATAGTACTCGAAATTACAGGAATGCCATAAAAAACGTCTAGATCCGCCTACTTTTCAACACTAATAGAGGAAAACCATCACAACCCTAGGTTTTTATTTAACACCGTGGCTAAATTAACAAAAAATAAGTCGTCATCGACGTCAGATTCTGATTATCAGCATAACAGTGATGAATTTATGAACTACTTCACGAGTAAAATCCAAGATATAAGAGAAAAAAATTATAACAATGCAACCTGTAGTGAAATCCGCTGAACAAACTAACTACGGCACCCCTAAGGAGAAATTGCAATTATTTTCTACAGTAGATCACGATGAACTGTCTAAAATCATTAGATCATCTAAATCAACAACATGCATGCTAGACCCTATACCTACAAAACTACTGAAAGAAATGCTCCCAGAAATTATAGATCCTCTTCTCAGTATTATTAACTCATCTCTGAAATTAGGACATGTGCCTAAAGCAATTAAGGTGGCTGTTATAAGGCCTCTTTAAAAAAAAAAAAAACACGACCCTAAAGAACTAGGGAATTACAGGCCTATATCGAATTTACCTTTTATATCTAAAGTTCTGGAAAAAATAGTTTCAACTCAATTATGCTCCTTCCTCCAAAGGAATGACATTAATGATGAAATCCAGGCTGGATTTCGAGCATGTCACAGTACAGAGACTGCTTTGATCAGAGTTACAAATAATCTGCTTTTAGCGTCTGACCGTGGCTGTATTTCATTATTGGTGCTGCTAGACCTCAGTGCTGCATTTGACACCATTGACCACAGCATACTGCATAGACTCCAAAATTACGTCGGCATTAACGGAATAGCCTTGAAATGGTTTAAGTCTTATTTATCCGACCGTTTTCAATTTGTAGCAATAAACAATGAGGTGTCCCGCAAATCACAAGTCCAGTACGGTGTACCACAGGGCTCAGTCTTGGGGCCTCTGCTCTTCGCATTATACATGCTACCTCTAGGAGATATAATAAAGCGACACGAAATTAGCTTTCACTGTTATGCTGATGATACTCAACTTTATATTTCCTCGAAGCCTCATGAAACCCAGCAGTTCCATCGAATAAAGGATTGCATAGTTGACTTAAAAATGTCGATGAGTAACAATTTTTTACTACTAAACTCGGTCAAAACAGAAGTGTTACTTACTGGACCGAAAACTGCTATGCGTAACAAACAAGAATACTGCTTAACGATTGACGGATGCCCCATAAAATCCTCGTCATCAGCTAAGAATCTTGGCGTTGTATTCGACAGTACTCTGTCATTTGAAAGCCATGTCGCCAACACCTGTAAAATTGCATTTTTCCATTTTAAGAATATATCCAAATTACGTCATATACTGTCACTGTCAGATGCAGAGAAATTAATTCATGCATTCATGACATCAAGACTAGATTACTGTAATGCACTTCTAGGTGGTTGCCCTGCGGGCCTATTACAAAAACTGCAACTGGTTCAAAACACGGCAGCTCGAGTTCTTACACGTACAAAAAAGTATGAGTATATAACCCCTGTACTGTCAACCTTGCACTGGTTACCTATAAAGCATAGCATTAACTTTAAGATCTTGCTTATTTCCTATAAAGCCCTACATGGTCTAGCGCCGCAGTATTTGAATGAACTTCTATTGTATTACAGTCCTCCACGTACATTACGCTCTCAGGCGTCCTGTCAGTTGGTAATACCTAGAATTTCAAAATCAAGTGCAGGTAGTAGATCCTTTTCGTATCTAGCGCCTAAACTTTGAAATATTCATCCCTGCACAGTCCGGGAAGCAGACACACTCTGTCAGTTTAAATCTAGACTAAAGACTCATCTTTTTAATCTTGCATACACTACACCTCCATAATATTAATCCTCAAAGGATTTAGGCTGCATTATTTAGATCAACCGGAACGAGGAACACATCCAACAACAAATGATGTACTTCTTGCATCAAAGAGTGCAGAACAGTACTCTACTCTCAGCCAGTCTTGTCTCTTTGTTCCAAGGTTACCGCAGGATGCAGTTCATGCCCAGACCTGATGGCAGAGCTGAGAATGGGAAGCGGTGACCTGACAAGAGCTTAGAGGATAGAGCTGGATAAAGGACGCGACAACTTTGTTTTTCCTACAACATTTCAAATGCTATTAGATTGTTAATGATAATCTTAAATCCTTAATTTTTATATTTTTACTAAGCCTTGTTGTGCAAGCACTGTTGAGCTTGTGCAGAGGCAGCAGCTTTTGCCAGAGGGGAACTGGAATCCCCTGGTTGGGCCTGGGTTCCCCTGAGGGTTTTTTTCTCGATGGGAGTTTTGGGTTCCTCACCACCGTTTGCATATTGTTTTGCACTATCTGCCTGGCCGGGGGGCTGCTTTAGAATTCATACTTGTATTCAATGTGTCTCATGTACAGCTGCTTTGTAACAATGAAAATTGTAAAAAGCGCTATATAAATAAAGTCAAGTTGAGAGTTGAGTCGTCTCGTTCCCCGCCCTCTTGTTTCCCCATGATTCATTATGTAATGCTTTAATACCCCGCACCTCTTCCCCTATTGATTTGGATCCCTATTTTTTGCCCCATTTTTTCTATCTTGTGAGTGTTTGTTTTGATCCTAAGCCTTGTCAAGTTGTTGCATATTGTTCCTGCTCCGGGAGTCTTGTTCCTGCTTCTTGAGTCCAGTCTGGTCAACGTAGTATATGTCAAGTGATTTAGTAAGTTCATTGTTACCGTTCAGTCCGTGTGTTATATTCCCATGTTGTTGTTTTACCCCCTAGTGGGTTTTTACTTTGTTTTGTTATTAAAGAAGGCATGAATTAAAATCATAATTTTTACCCAAGCTTTTATTATAAACGCGAACATCATGTAAGTTTCAGAACTGACAACACCCTTGTTACTGAGATTACTATTGACACTAGGCCCAGCGAACGGCAGGTTCTGGAATGCACCTATATATAACGACATTGATAGGCCGAACACTGCTTAAAAGCATGAATATCAACGACTACTTCGCTAGCCCCGCCCACTGGTTCGCACATGACAATTCTGAAGTAACACAAATGGCACGGAACCAGATAGAGCAAGCAAGCAATAAACAAACAAAGATAGCTAAATATTGTGCCATCCCTGGTTGTGGAAAAATACAGTCGCTGCACAACCTATCTTCGGATTCCAATAGTAGGAATGCGTGGTTAAAGTTTATCTTTAAAGACGTTCCAGCTCAGGTGGGAAAATGGAGCGTTTGTTTGTTTCATTTCTCTGAGGATTCCTTCGTGAACAAGGCACTGGATTTGTGGAGAGACTAAAATTAAAAAGCAGTGCTGTGCTGTCAATATTGGATCCGATAGGAATGGCGCAGCAATCTTATGTGAGTAAAACATTTTTGTACTGGGTCACTATTGGTTTGTTTGAGATTGCTTGATGTGCCCTGAGCACTATTCGCACAAAATGAGTATTACCTGGGGACCTCTAGTCATTTGTATTAATTGTAGAGGTTGCCTGTGATCTTAAGCCCCTGCGAATCGGGATCTCTGTGATTTGGAGGGCTCATATATAATTTTTCAAGGTTTTATCCATCGTTTGCGAATAATGGAGGCTGTTTTGAAGTGTTTTGGTATTATTTTGAATGATGTATATAAGTTACCGAGAGTCTCCCATTTGTTTATCATGGAAACTCTCGTAACATTTGAGACCCCCGATCGCGGAGTTTTTTTTTCTGGTTCGCGATCACAGGTCTCAAATGCTGACTGGTACGGTCATATATCAAAAATGTAATACAACTACAACCTTTAAGTTTGCACTTAAAAGCACCGAGCTAGTTGATCGCTGTTTGTTCCGTGGCCCATTCAAGTCGTTCAGACTTTGTTTTGCTAATCGAGAAGGCGTGTTCCAGCGACCGTAAGTGCATTTAAACTGCTCGCTTACTCCAGTAATTTAGGAGAAGCGAACAAGTCATCACAAGTCCGCTGTAGTGCGTGAGTCTGCTATTTACCCCGTTACTTTGTTTTAACTGTTGAACTGGACTGTTGCCTGTTGTTAGTTAAGATTATTTTAGCTCGTTTATTTAACGATTTGTTGACTGATTGCTAAATTGTTAGCGTTTTTGTTGCGCTTGTACTGAATTGAAATTGCGCTGAGTTCGCGCTAATCTCAACACATACTTAAGCAGTATGTCGCAGTAAGAGTTAGCCCTCGTGTTCAGCCTCCTCGTGTGAAGACCGACTCCACCGAACAAAGACACCAGAAAGGCACATCAGTATATTTAACATACCTTTGCTTGTATTTAATTGTCTATTAACATGTGTTTCAAGTTTATTCCCGTATTCTACCGTAGGCAGCGTTCTCACCCAAGACGCAAGGCACGATGCACACACTCTCAAGTGCGGCCCATTCCCATCTCCCCTTTTACACCTCTGTCTCTATATATGGGTCTCTGGAACTGCCAGTCAGCTGTGATCAAGACTGACTTCATCCATGTGTTTGCCAGCCAGTCTGAGATTCACATTCTTGGTCTTACTGAGACTTGGATTCATCCTGAAGACTCAGAAACACCCGCTGCTCTCTCCACAAACTACTCCTTCTCTCACACTCCCCGCCAAACTGGAAGAGGAGGAGGCACAGGTTTGCTTATCACCAATGATTGGAAATATTCCACACTATCTTCCCTATGCAACAACTATTCATTTGAATACCATGCTGTTAAAATCACTTTTCCCACTCAGCTCAGCGTTGTTGTACTTTACCGTCCCCCAGGTCCTCTTCAAGACTTCATTGAAGAGTTAGATGTGCTGCTCTCATAATTTCCGGAGGATAGCGGCCCTCTTGTAGTCCTTGGGGACTTCAACATCCACCTGGAGAAACCCTATGCTTCTGACTTCCACACCCTCACCGCCTCGTTCGACCTCACGCGCCTCGTCACAGCCAGTACTCACAGATCTGGAAACCAGCTGGATCTCATCTACATCCGTAACTGCACCACAGATAACATTCAAGTCACACCTCTTCACATCTCGGACCACTTCTTCATCATTTTCAACATGCTCCTTCCTACATGCACTACACCAACACCACCACCCGTTCACTTTAGACGGAACCTTCGCTCTCTCTCCTCTAGCACACTCTCTGCTAGAGTGACATCCTCTCTTCCCTCCAACTTTGCTTCTCTAGATGCTGACACTGCCACCGACACCTTATGCTCAACACTTACATCCTGTCTAGATAACCTTTGTCCTCTGTCCTCCAGACCGGCTCGTGCCACTCCCCCCTGCCCCTGGCTGTCTGACATCATCCGTGAACAACGTAGTACACTCAGGGCTGCTGAAAGGAAATGGCGCAAGACCAAGAACCCTGCTGACCTAGGGGACTACCAGTTACTACTCTCCTCTTTCTCTGCTAGTGTTACCACAGCAAAAAATGTCTTTCTATACCACCAAGGTAAGCAATGCATCTAACTCTTGACAGCTTTTCAAGACAATTAACTCTCTTCTTTGCCCCAATCCTCCCCCGCCCACTTCATCATTGACTGCGGAAGACTTCGTTGTATTTTTCACTGACATAACATCATCCATCAGCAAACAATTCTCGGTACCTCAGACCTCGGGAAACACCTCCCACACTCCAACCATCAAACTCTCCTCTTTCACCCCACTTAAGGACACTGAAGTCACCAGGCTTCTCTCCAGCCACCCCACCCACCTGTCCCCTTGACCCTATCCCCTCCGATCTCCTTCAGGCCATATCCAGCTCGCTCACATCTGAACTCACACACATCATCAACACCTCCCTGCTCACCGGCACATTTCCATCCACATTCAAACAGGCCCAGGTCATGCCCCTACTGAAGAAACCAACATTGGACCCTTCTACTCCCGACAGTTACAGACCTGTCTCTCTCCTCCCATTTATAGCAAAATCACTTGGAAGGGCAGCTTTCAACCAGGTGTCTTCCTACCTATTCCAGAATAAACTAATGGATGACAAGCAGTCTGGCTTTAAAACAAACCATTCTGAGACAGCAAACCACTCAAACCACTCTGAGACGGCACTGCTATCAGTCACAGAAGCACTGCGGCTAGCCAAGGCGGAATCTAAATCCTCGGTCCTAATTCTGCTAGACCTATCTGCAGCGTTTGACACTGTCAAACACCAGATACTGCTAGCAACCCTGTCATCACTAGTAATCTCAGGCTCTACCCTCCGCTGGTTCAAATCCTACCTCTCTGACAGATCCTTCAGGGTGTCATGGAAGGGCTCGCTGTCCACTGCTCACCACATGATCACTGGGGTCCCTCAGGGGTCGGTGCTTGGACCACTGCTTTTTTCCATCAACACGACATAACTGGAACCCATCATACAGGCACATGGCTTCTCATATCACTGTTATGCCTATGACACCCAGATCTACATCTCGTTTCACCCAGACGATACCACTGTAGCAGCTCGCATTACAGCCTGCCTCGAGGACATCTCAGCTTGGCAGGGTTCAGCTGGAGTTGATGCCCTTTCATCCAAGACAGAACTACTCGTGTTTCCAGCACACCCTATGGTCCAACACAATTTCAACATCGATCTTGGCAATACCACAATCACCCATTCCAAAACAGCCAGGAACCTCGGAGTCATATTTGACACCTCGGAGTCATAACAGCTGTCCTTCAATGATCACATTGCAAAGACAAAACGGTCATGCCGATATGCCTTATTCAACATTAGAAAGATAAGACCCAATCTCACGAAGCATGCGGCACAACTCCTTGTCCAGGCCCTGGTAATCTCAAGGTTGGACTACTGTAATGCTCTCCTTGCTGGTCTTCCTGCAAAGGCTATCAAACCACTTCAGATGGTTCAGAACGCAACAGCACGCCTCGTCTTCCAACAGCCAAAAAGGGCTCACGTGACTCCCCTTTTCATCTCTCTTCACTGTCTACCGGTTGCAGCCTGTATCAGATTCAAGTCACTAATGCTTGCCTACAGGACTATCACTGGATCTGCACCGGTTTACTTCCACACTCTCCTGCACTCCTACACCCCATCAAGATCCCTGCGTTCAGCAAAGCCTTCCCATAAGGGCAGTAAATCGCTCTCCCGCCCGTTCTCATTCACAACTCTTTCCTGGTGGAACATTCTTCCTAACTCTGTCCGTTCAACCACATCTCTCACAACATTTAAAAAACTACTTAAAACGCATCTCTTCTGTGAATAAATAAACAAACAAATAAAAAAAAACTCTCAACAGGTAGTGGTCTAGCTTTTGTTGAAACCAGTAACTTTGTAGTGGCACCTTATGTATTATGGCTCCTGTATGAACTATCGCTTATCCTAAACTCTTTGTAAGTCGCTTTGGATAAAAGCGTCTGCTAAATGTAAATGTAACTAGTCTATACAAACTATACGCAAAGCCTTGCCATCACTTCCGGGAAATTAATCAGTAAATTTGAGTCAAATCATCCCATACGCATGCGTCACATGAAATACTAATGTGGGGAGGTCATTTATAAATCACAGGAGGTCATTTATAAATCACAGGAGGTCTCCAGATAATACAAATGCCGTGAGAAAACTGTGAATGGTGCTAATGTGTAACCTAACGTTTCGTCTGTAACAAAATTCACAGAAGGCTCCAACTAAGCAAACTGATATCCAATTAAAGCAGTGGGGGTTTACTTATAAAGTCATCAATGTGGCAGGCCAGTTTAAACCAAGCATTTGTAGAGCTGGTCTCAAACCCCGGGTAGAAAATAGCCTATTACTTATTGATTTGTATGTTTTTAAATGTTAAAATCATGCGGTCGTCATAAATGGACCTCAGTATATAACATTAAACAAGACCAGTTCATCACACAGTCTTTAGTTATTTGATCTTGTCTGCTCTTTGGTTCTATGTTCCGCACACCAACAAGACAGTTTCTAATAGCAGTCACCTGTTGCTTTCCAACTCCCATCCGAATAAGCAACGGTTATTTTTTAATTGGAAGAGAACATTGGAGGTCATTAGGTGTCTTGATTGTGAAGCATGGGCTGTCATAGCCATAGTATTTAGAAGTAGCTGAGACTCTGCTTGAAATACTTGACTGTATTGGAAAGACAGCCAACACACAGCTAGTTCTTTGTTGGCTTTAAAAGAGCAACCAGGAGGTAAATTGTTGGACATTTTTTGAACAAGTAATCTTCTAGTGACATTTTTGATTGAGATGGCCTGCAAAACAGAAGCTAGGCATTAAAGTCTGAAAGATTCAAGGACATAGTGCAAGTAAACGATAGCCAATGGCACCCAGTGAGTCAAAACCTACTGGGTTAAGCCCAGAAATTAGACAGCAGAATACCTTAAAACTTTATAGGCCCTTCCGGCTTTGCTACTGATCGGACGCATTTACTAGCGCTCCGTGCTTTGCGCTTCTGCTTTTATGCTTTATCTTATTTAAACACCAGCAGTTCAGTACAGTGCTCAGACTAAACAATTAGGCACTAAAACCAAAGACTGGGAAATACTTCAAAACTTTCGCTAAGCAACCAGGATTTATTATAGGATTGTGGTCTACCAGTTTACTGCGGACAATTGAAACTCTTCAGAATAACTCCATTGTCCACTCTCAACCTGGTGTGAAAATGCCTTCTTTTGGATCAACAACCACCTGCTTCTCAAACTGCCACAAACTTCTAGAAAAAAATACAGTTCTCGAAACAAAGCTACTCACAATATTGCTGTCCTTGCAAGAACACACAGCTGATACTTGCCATGGACCCCCTCAGCATATAGCCGGTGAGTTCTGTGAACCCAGCAGTTCTCTTCAGATTACAGTTAGCCCAGACAAACCTGTACAGATGCAAACAAAGGTAGCTGAGGACACAAACCGTTGGGCACAAGACTTAAAGCTCGTAATATCAGACTGTCAAGAGTTTCACAAATTGCCGCATTAGCTTCATCTACCCCGGATATGACTAAGACTCGACTAGACAATGTTGGTACTCTGCCACCCCTGTACATCATGAAAATAGATTTAAAGCACTAATGAATATAGGTGAAGAATCCCCAAACATGGTCAGTCAAAAATCAAAAGTGGACACTGCAGTTGGCAGACGCTCTGTGTCAAACAGGCACCGGCACTCTGCTCAGGGACTCGATTATCAGAAACCTTCGTAGCAGGGCTATATTTACATACTATTTCCCTCAAGCAATGATTGCTGATTTAAGCAAGGAACTCTCAAACATCCTGAAACAACACAAGTCTGTATATCGGATTGTCGTACATGTGGCGAAAAAGGATACCCGAAAAGAGCAGTCCGAGCTCCTAAAAAGGGATTTTAATGAACTTTTTGAAATGCTTGGAAAGCTAAAAGTACAGGTATTCATCAGTGGACCTCTCCCAGCTCGGGGAACGAATATGTCCTCTCAGCTACTCAGTCTGAACATATGGCTGCAAAAAACCTGCAACATGGGAGGACTGAACTTCATTGACAACTTTAATCTGTTTTGTAGTCAAAGACAACTTTTTACAATAGATTGCCTCCACCCAAACAAACTTGGTTTAAGAGTGCTAAAGGACAATATCCTCTTCTCCCTCCTTCACCCATCAGTAGAGTGTGCCACTCCACTCCTAAATGGCACAAATACACCTGGCCATAGTGACCCACCTCAGCAGTTGGATGGACATTTGGATTACACCACTCAAGATGTACACTGCCCAGTGACATCACATCAGTTGGATGATGACGAGGACTCGACACACAAGGAGATTTCTGTGGATATCAACCGGGAGAGCCAAAACAACATACTTCAGTCTTCAGAAACACCAGACTCGCAGCCCCTCTCACTACACACTCACAAACCCCCATCTGCTGGAGATGGACTAAACAAGACTGCAAAGAGCACTGCTAACTGAAATGAATTGGGTCCCTGTTATGATAACAGCAACAATCTCAAATATTTACAGAACAAGTGGGAACCCAATGTTCCTTTAGTTTTCCATATATCTGTCCTGATAAGTGAACGAAAAACTAAGGCCCTTTCCAGTCGTATTGCAAAGCTATCTTATCTATTACCTTTTAGATGTCACCCTGAGAATGACAGGGGTAAAAAACTAAAAACAGTTACTATTCAATTAGCACTTTTAAACATCCGTTCACTAAAAAACAAATCCTGTTTGGTAAATGACCTCATCACCAGTAACATACTGGACTTCATGTTTCTAAATGAAACTTGGTTAGATGATAGTTGTAGTGCTACAATCCTCAATGAATCTGCCCCCCCAAACTTTACTTTTATAAATGTTTACAGAGCTCTTAGGAGAGGTGGAGGAATAGCTGCTCTATTTAAAGATCACTTTGACTGCAAGCAAGTTTTACTTGGTGACTACCTGTCCTTTGAATACTTGAGTATTGCTTTAAAAGGTGCACCACGCTGCACTTCTGTTTACAATTATTTACAGACCTCTCAAATACTCCCCAGTCTTTGTTGATGATTTTTCAGAACTGCTATCAGCTATTTCCTCTGAATTTGACTGCTTTGTTATAGCTGGAGATTTTAATATTCATGTAGAAAAGACAGAAAACAACACCGCAAATTAACTGAAATGTTTTAAACACTTATTATCTGTTCCAGCATGTGCACGGTCCCACACACAGTCGTGGACGCACTCTGGATCTGCTCATTAGCAAAGGTCTAAACATTTCATCCACTATTATTAGAGAGGTGGCACTGTCTGATCATTTCCGTATTTTCAATGATATATCAATCAGTCCTGCCACTGAAAATAGACCCGTCTCTATAAAAAAGAGATTCATAAATGAGAACACCAGTGAGCTATTTATGAATGCTAATGTCTCTGTCACCGAGTATATCTGCAGACTCTATGGATGTTCTCCTCGATAGCTTTAATGCAAAAGTTAAAAATGCTATCGATGCTATTGCTCGTCAAGGCAAAGGTCAAGGCGATAACTGGCAGGCGTAAAGCACCCTTGAGAAACACACCAGCAGTACAAAGCATGAAAAGAAAATGCAGAAAAGCTGAGCGTATGTGGCGACAAACCAAACTTGAAGTTCACTATAACATCTATAAAGACAGTCTGCATGCAGTCAATGCTGATTTAGGCAAAGCTAGATAGAATTTCTCTATAACATTATAAACTGCAAAATAAATAACACTCGCACCCTTTTTGCAACTGTAGAGAGACTAACAAATCCCCCTAGTCAAGTTCCGAGGGAAATGCTGTCTGATGACAAATGCAATGAGTTTGCAACTTTTTTCCTTCAAAAGATCAGTAATATCAGAATGGAAATCAGCAAAGCTCCATGCAGCAGTCAGGTCAGTCTGACTTCAGTACATCAGAAATTAGTAACTTTGTCTGAATTTCAGACAATTGATCTCAAAACCCTGGAAGAAACGGTACAGCATCTTTAAGGCGTAAACTTGCAGCCTTGACACACTTCCCACATCGTTTTTTTAAAAGAGTGTTTAACTGTTTGGAAGCAGATCTCCTAAAAAAAGCTAATACCTCACTGCTCTAGATTCCCTCAAAAATGCAGTTGTTAAACCTCTTCTAAAAAAGGGCAATCTATACAAACCCGTACTGTCTAACTACAGACCAATATCAAAGCTTCCTTTTATAGGCAAGATCATTGAAAAGGTTGGTTCAATCAGCTGACCAAATTCTTGAACTCAAATGGCTACCATGACAATTATCAGTCTGGTTTTCGCCAGCATCATATCACAGAGACAGTGCTCATAAAGATAATTAATGATATTCGATTGAATTCTGATTCAGGCAAAATATCAGTTCTGGTTTTACTAGATCTCAGTGCTGCTTTTGACACTGTAGATCACACAATACTCCTACATAGGCTGGAAAACTGGGTAGGGCTTTCTTGGTTGGTACTTAAATGGTTTGGGTCATACCTTAAAGGGAGAGGTTACTATGTGAACATAGGCAACCATAAATCTGACTGGACACCCATGATTTGTGGTGTTCCACAGGGCTCAATTCTTGCTCCGCTCTTCTTCAATTTGTATATGCTCCCACTTGACCAAATAATGAAAAAGTACCAAATTGCCTACCACAGCTATGCAGATGACACTCAGATCTACCTAGCCCTCTCACCCAATGACTACAGGCCTATTATCTCTCATTGCCAATGCATTGATGAAATTAACAGCTGGATGTGTCAAAACTTCCTTCTGTTAAATAAAAACAAAACTGAATTCATTGTTTTTGGTAACAAGGATGAAACTAACAAGGCAAACACATACCTTGACTTAAGAGGTCTAAAGACACAAAGCAAGGTAAAAAAATCTTGGGGTCATTTTGGAGTCTGAGCTTAGTTTCAGCAGTCATGTCAAAGCAATAAGCAAATCCACTTCTCTGCCTGGTTACTTCCCGATACAGATGTTTTTTTTAAAGTGCAGTGTAGATTTAATTAAATATTTTAAACTCTTTTAAACTCTAGCAAAACAGAAATATTACTTATAGCACCAAAATCAAGTAAACAGACTATCTCCGACTACAGCCTGCAAATTGAAAGCTGCACTGTTTCTCCAACAAATACAGTTAAAGACCTAGGCGTTATATTAGACGGCAACCTGTCATTTAAAAATCACATCTCAAATATTACAAAAACAGCCTTCTTCCACCTTAGAAATGTTGCCAAATTACGAAATAGTTTATGTGTTGCAGACGCAGAAAAGCTTATTCATGCATTTGTGACCTCACGGCTTGACTATTGTAATGCTCTACTTAGTAGTTGTCCTGTATCATCGATAAACAAACTACAGTTAGTTCAGAATGCAGCTGCCAGAGTTCTTACTAGGTCAAGAAAATACGATCACATAACCCCAGTTTCATCATCGCTTCACTGGCTACCCATTAAGTATCGTATTGATTTTAAAATTATTTTAATTACCTACAAAGCCCTGAACGGTTTAGCACCTACTTACTTAACCAAGCTTTTATCACGTTACAACCCATCACGCTCTCTAAGATCTCAAAACTTAGGACTTTTGATAACACCTAGAATAACAAAATCCACCAAAGGGGGACGAGCTTTCTCATACGTAGCACCTAAACTCTGGAATAGCCTTCCTGATACTATTCGAGGGTCAGACACACTCTCCATATTTAAATCTAGATTAAAGACACATCTTTTCAGCCAAGCTTTCACTTAATGCATAGTTAATGAACAGCAGCTCCGCTAATTATTCTCTTTATTCTCTTTCCGCCTCTGCCTCGGGATGCCCATCCCGAGGTAAGAAGAAGTTCCACCGTGTCCAGACGACTGACAGATGCCCATCCCCAATTTGAGATTACGCCAGCTACATCTGCAGACCATCCCAGCTCCATCTAAGGCAATTCCACCACCAGCCAAGAGAAATATGACCATCGGACCATCCCAGCTCAGACCACTACATCCCCAACCAAGAGCAAAGACGGATTATTTGTCTTATTAATGCTGAAGTTACAATATTTGGTATTAAATGCTAAACTAAAATCACATGTCACCAGTTTGAGTGCAGCTATGACACGTCAGAGGGGATCTGGCCCTCCCAGTTGAGCCTGGTTTCTCCCGAGGTTTTTTTCTCCATTAATCAATCATTGGAGTTTGGGTTCCTCGCCTTGAAAACTTGAAAATGAAAATGAAACTTGAAATATTACCTTACAAAAACAAACCAAGGTAATACACAGAACATAAGAGGCACAAAAACAAAGCATGAAACAAAGACCGACCCCAAACAAAAGAAACACTAGGGCTTAAATACACTGGGTAACAAGGAAACAAGAAACATCTGGGGAAACTAATTAACAAGAAAAACTACAAAGGACTATAAACATGGAACACAACAGGAAGCAAAGCAAAGGTCCAAAACAACAGGGAAACACAGAACAGAATCGTGACAATATGAAAGACACGTCACTATTTGGTTTCCAGTAGACTGTAGCACGGGTACACCCTTTTTTACCTGTTCTGTATTTTTGCAGAAAATGCGGAATACTTTTTCGAAATTGGGCTAAAGGTCCACAGGATGCCATATTTATTTACATTGCATCCTATTGACATATCGCTTTACTGTTTTGTTTCCTTTATCTTCTCGTAAATCGCTTTGGATAAAAGGATATGCTAAATGCTTGAATGTAAATGTTATTTGTGCAGTTGTATACTGCATTGTGTTGAATGACCAGTTTATTTTTGAACTGTTCTTGTCTCGTAAGATCATCTTCATCTACTTTACAGTAGTGCAATGTTTTTTCTTCCTACAGCTCATTCTTGCATTTTTCTTTATGTGCACTCTTTTATGTTGTATATTCTTATAAACACTAAGCTGTCAAATTATTATTCAATCCCAATAAGAGGTTTTAGTAACATTGTTTTTGAAGACTATGTTGTAGTGTGGGTGATTTTGAGGGCTTGTGTGTCATGTCTGCAGGAAAATTTTGTTCAAAGGCATAATTTCAAGAAATGTGTTTACGCCATCAAGAAAAACTATAAAAGTGGACAGTGAAACTCATTCCTCTACTGGCAGATTTTGTTCTGGCATACATTTCCCCATGTACATACATGTCCATTTACATTTAATCATGAAGCAGATGCTTTTGAAGGGATGCTTTTGCTTTTGAACACTTTCCTTGAAGCATGTATGTATAATGCATTATTAAAAAGTTTTAAAGCATTGTAATGCACCTTTTAATGCATTGTAATGTCTTATAAACTCAGCAAAAAAAGAAACGTCCCTTTTTCAGTATTCCAACAATTGTATTTCAACAATAATTTTGTAAAAATCCAAATAACTTTACAGATCTTCAATGTAAAGGGTTTAAACAATGTTTTCCATGCATGTTCAATTAACCATAATCAATTAATTAACATGCACCTGTGGAATGGTCGTTAAGACCTTAACAGCTTACAGAGAGTAGGCATTTAAGGTCACAGTTCTAAAAACGCAGGACACTAAAGAGACTTGTCTACCGACTGTGAAAAACACCCAAAAGAAAGATGCCCAGGGTCCCTGCTCATCTGCGTGAACGTGCATTAGGCATGCTGCAGGGAGGCATGAGGACTGCTGATGTGGCTAGGGCAATAAATTGCCATGTCCGCACTGTGAGATGCCTAAGACAGCGCTACAGTGAGACAGGAAGGACAGCTGATCATCCTCGCAGTGGAAGACCACGTGTAACAAAACCTGCACAGGATCGGTACATCCGAATATCACACCTTCGTGACAGGTACAAGATGGCCACAACAACTGCCCGAGTCACACCAGGAACACACAATCCCTCCATCAGTGCTCAGACTGTCCGCAATAGGCTGAGAGAGGCTGGACTGAGGGCTTGTAGGCCTGTTGTAAGGCAGGTCCTTACCAGACATCACCAGCAACAACGCCGCCTATGACACAAACCCACCTTCGCTGGACCAGACAGGAGTGGCAAAAAGTGCTCTTCACTGATGAGTCACGGTTTTGTCTCACCAGGGGTGATGGACGGATTCGTGTTTATCGTCGAAGGAATGACCCTTACACCGAGGCCTGTACCATGGAGCGGGATCGATTTGGAGGTGGGGGATCCGTCATGGTCTGGGGCGGTATATCACATCACCATCGGACTGAGGTTGTTGTCATTGCAGGCAATCTCAATGTCTTGCGGTACAGGGAAGACATCCTCCTCTCTCGTGTGGTACCCTGTATGCATGCTCATCCGGACATGATCCTCCAGCAGGACAATGCCACCAGCCATACTGCTCGTTCTGTGCGTGAGTTTCTGCATGACAGCAATGTCAGTGTTCTGCCATGGCCAGCGAAGAGCCCGGATCTCAATCCCATTGAGCACGTCTGGGACCTGTTGGATCGCAGGGTGAGAGCTAGGGCCATTCCCCCCAGAAATGTCCAGGAACTTGCAAGTGCCTTGGTGGAAGAGTGGGGTAACATCTCACAGCAAGAACTGACAAATCTGGTCCAGTCCATGAGGAGGAGATGCACTGCAGTACTTCAAGCAGCTGGTGGCCACACCAGATACTGACTGGTACTTTTGATTTTGAGCCTACCTTCATTCAGGGACACATTATTCTATTTCTGTTAGTCACATGTCTGTGAAACATTTTTCGTTTATGTCTTATGGTGTTGACTCTTTTAGTGTCCATACAAATATTTACACATATTAAGTTTACTGAAAGTAAAAACAGTTGAAAGTCAGAGGAAGTTTCTTTTTTTGCTGAGTTTACATAATTGTTATTACAGTTAATAGATTATAACACTTAGCAATTCATTGTTACACAACCAATTTTAAATTCGTTATGATTCTATACATCTCAACTCAATTTTATTTGTATAGCGCTTTTTACAGTTTTCATTGTTACAAAGCAGCTGTACATGAGACACATTGACTACAAGTAAAAGTAAAAAGTCGTACACCTGTAAAATCAAGAAAAAGGTGAAAACACAAAAGACAGACATACAGATGCTCCATACACACAATATGCATACATACTTAGACACATTGACATAGAAGCACACACACAAACACACTCGCACACACGTACAGTGAAAGCACACATTTGAGATAAAGCAGAGAGAACCATAGGTCAAATATTAAACGGACTATAAATTCCTATATGCAATATTAATTATGTATAATTTCAGAATTCTAAAGCAGCCCCCCGGCCAAGCAAATAGTGCTAAACAGTATGGAAACGGTGGCGAGGAACCCAAAACTCAATAGAAAATAAAAACCTCAGGAGAACTCAGGCCCAACCAGGAGAATCCAGTTCCCCTCTGGCAAAAGCTGCTGCCTCTGCACAAGCTCAACAGTGCTTTCACAACAAGGCTAAATAAAAAATAAATAAACTTACTAATAAGTTAAATTATAGATTTAAGATTATCATTAACAATCTAATAGCATTTGAAATTTTGTAGTGAAATCGTGTCAAGTCGCCGCGTCATTTATCCAGCTCTATCATCTCAGCTCTTGTCAGGTCACCGCTTCCTATTTTCAGCTCTGCCATCAGGTCTGGGCATGAAATGCATCCTGCGGTAACCTTGGAACAAAGAGACAAGACTGGCTGAGAGTAGAGTACTGTTCTGCACTCTTTGATGCAACAAGTACATCATTTGTTGTTGGATTTGTTCCTGGTTCCAGTTGATCTATAAAATGCAGCCTAAATCCTATGAGGATTAATAATATGGAAGTGTAGTGTATGCAAGATTGAAAAGGTGCGTCTTTAGTCTAGATTTAAACTGGCAGAGTGTGTCTGCCTCCCGGACAGTGCAGGGAAGAATATTCCAAAGTTTAGGCGCTAGATAAGAAAAGGATCTACCACCTGCACTTGATTTTGAAATTCTAGGTATTACTAACTGACAGGGTCTGCATGGTGTGCAACCATATGTCAAAAACACTCCACCTAAGGGCGCAGCTCCTTCTAGTGGAGGGAGCCCTAGCACTTAGAATAGTCTCTACAACGTCAGGCGGAAGCCCAGTGCCTCTCAGCTGGTGCCCTTCAGGGGCCAGACATGGAGGTTCCAGAGCAGGGGACGAGGATGAAACATTGTCCCCTGTGCCTGAGACAAAAGATCTCTCTTGACCGGGATCCCCCATTGCGAGTCGTCTAGGAGGGATACTAGATCCGAGAACCAGATTCTGGTTGGCCAATGGGGAGCTATCAATAAGAGATGAGACCCCTGTTGACGGACCTTCGCCAGGACTCTCGGGGGCAGAGCTGCATAATGGGCCATCGCGTCCAGACCCAGGGGAGCTGGATGAGCCAAAAAGAATTAGTAAAATCTACTTCGAAAAATCCTTCCCAGATTTGTTTGACTACCTCGAGGTGGAGATCCATTCCACGTTTGTCAAAGCTTGTCTGGACAGCAAGTCTGCTCCCAACATTCATATGACATTCAGATATCTGTCGTTAAGCGTTGAACCCTTGGGGGGCTCTTGTTCCTGCGGCCACTTGAGTTTGAGCCTGTCTTGGTTACTGCCCCAAGTAGATCCTCAATTGCCTTACAGTTTTCTACAATTGCCATGTTTTCAGTTCACCTAACAAGTTTTCTACACCCTTTACATAGCAACACACCAAAAACACATAATTGGCAAAACGTTTCATTTCATCCTCAAAATCACACATTGTAAACTAAACTCCAACACTCATTTTAAAACCGCAAAAATATACTAACACAATACACTGTGTCTACCAAAACATTAACACATGTATTCTACTGACAGAAGCATTCAGTCAATCATATCACAATGTCATAAAAAACACCAACATCAGATGGAATAACAGAAACTGAATTATTTGATATGTATAATGTCTTCCCCTATACAATATGTTGGTTTTCAAAAAATCTGGAGAATAAATGCCACTGTGTCCCAGCTGAGATTTGTCTGTATTCCTTCACCAGCCTCTCTGTTTGATATGACAGGGATTTTCAAACTGGGGTCCGGGGTGTTTATCATCTCGGTTACGTCTGTAACCCCAGTTCCCTGATGGAGAGAACGAGAAGTTGTGTCGAGCCGACAGATGGGGTTCGCCCTTGAGAACCTATCAACTCTGACTACTATAGAAGAGGCCAATGAAATTTGGCTAATGAAATTTCCATGCCGGTCTCCGCCCCCGGATATCCGGTATAAAAGGAAGACGGCGTGCAGCATTCATTTACCTTTTGTTCTGAAGAGCCTGAGAGCCTCTCACGACTGCAGCAGAGGACGATACGTGTTGTGGCATAAGGGACGTGTTGTTCCCTTTCTGTCCGTCTCTCGACATGTTGTTTAGCCGATAGATGGGGTTCCCGTGGAAACACAATCTCTAGCAGAGCGACGGTAACAGGCCTGGGCGTATCATTATGAGGCTTTCGCGAAACTATATCCTTCCAATGTATTGGTCAGGGGTCCCAGTGCTTTTTTGGAGAAAGATGGGTGACCCTGACCCGTAACCTTTAACGGACGGAGCCCTTAGCTCTCTACTGGCGAGAGCCCGTCCAGATCGGGTTTACACCATGTGAGCGCAACTTCCTTAATTATGGATGCACTGCAGACGCCACTTCCTACCCGGGGGGAGGAATACAGTGGATATAGATATGGTCTCGCCATCTCGCCACAGTTAACCGCGTGGTGGAGGTCCACCTGGGGGGAGGTCATGGGTTACCAGGAATGGGAACCATCTCATGAGGATACATCAGACGGAACAGTCCATGGAGGGGGTGTTACAGAAGTTCGGTAGCACTAGGTCTGGTTAGAGCTATCTGTGATAGTTCATAAGTTCTGACGGCCTAAGGGGGAAGGCTGCTCTGCCCAGCCGACCTCCAGGGGGTGCTTGCTTACTGATGGATGGGATATCCGTTCTTAACCATGTGATGGTTAAGAAGGGAGAAAGATAGCACACTGACCCAAACTGCTGGAGGTTTGGAAGGTGCATTCACATGTTGCTATGCAGGACGTCGGCTGACACCGGGTTTACGCCAAGATTGTAAACCTACCTTGAAGGCGTTGGGCGTGGCCCAGCCCTCAGCTCTGCAAATGTCTACTAGAGAGGCGCCTCTGGCCAGTGCCAAGGAGGTGGCTATACCCCGTGTGGAGTGAGCCTGCACTGCCAATGGGCACTGGAGATCTTGTGATCGGTATGCCGCCGTGATGGCATCCCCGATCTAGTGCGCCAGTCTCTGTTTGGAGACAGCCCTCCCCTTCTGCTGAGAGGCGCATCTGGCCAGTGCCAAGGAGGTGGCTATACCCCGTGTGGAGTGAGCCTGCAATGCCAATGGGCATGGGAGATCTTGTGATCGGTATGCCGCCGTGACGGCATCCCCGATCTAGTGCAAAAGTCTCTGTTTGGAGACAGCCCTCCCCTTCTGCTGAGAGGCGCCTCTGGCCAGTGCCAAGGAGGTGGCTATACCCCGTGTGGAGTGAGCCTGCACTGCCAATGGGCACGGGAGATCTTGTGATCGGTATGCCGCCGTGACGGCATCCCCGATCTAGTGCGCCAGTCTCTGTTTGGAGACAGCCCTCCCCTTCTGCTGTCCCCCGAAACAGACACAGGAGAATGCTTGAAAGTCCCCTACCCTCTTGAAGGAAGCGAGGGCCATCAGGAGGGCCGTCTTTCTCGAAAGGAGAGGAAGATCGGAACTTCCGAGGGGCTCGATTAAGGTCCACATCAAGGTCCCAAGAGGGTATAGAGCGGAGACGAGGCAACACGGAACATGCCCCTAAGGAACATGGTGATCAGGTCGTGCTGCCCTAGAGACTTTCCATCAACCGAGTCATGACCAGTGGCGATAATGGCTACATACACCTTCAGTGTGGAGGGGGATATTTTAGTGTGCAGTCTCTCTCGTAAGATGGACAACACATGTGCCACGCTCTCCTCGGAACTCGACTCTGTAGCCAGTGTTGGAGAGGTCTCATGTGCATCAACCCTAGGGGTATTACCGACCCCCCAAGGACGCCATGTGTCCCAGGAGCCTCTGAAACTGTTTCAGGGGGACCGCTGGCTGCCCTGATGGGATGCTCCTCGAATAAGAACCGTGGGAACGGTCATTGTCGAGGGAGAATCGAGCCATGAACGCAAGCGTCCTTTAAGTCGATTGCCTCGAACCAATCCTGACACCTGATGGATGTCAGAATGCGCCTCTGCGTAAGCATCCTGAACGGCAGCCTGTGAAGGTGCTTGTTCAGGGTACGCAGATCTAGAATGGGGTGCAAACCCGCCGTCTTTCTTGGGAACGATGAAGTACTGGCTGTAGAGCACGCTGGACATCTTGGCTTGAGCGACGAACTCGATGGCCTGTTTTGCCAGAAGGGTGGCAACCTCTGCCCGAAGTACGGAGGCGTCCCTGCCTCTGACAGAGGTGAAGAGGATGCCCCAAAACTTGGGAGGGTTTCTGGCGAACTGGATCGAGTAGCCGAGTCGGACCCTCCTCAGAAGCCACCGAGACAGTGTGGGCAGCTCTTGCCAAGCTCCCAGGAACTGAGACAGGGGGACCAAGGGGACAGTCTGATTCACCATTCCCATGGGGGTTGGTTCGTCGGCTGCCTGGCGGAACAGCAGCACGCACTGTCGGTTTGAGAGTGGTGGCGGCTGTAATGTGTCTTCGACCTTCGGGTTGCCGAACACAATCAAGTTGAGTGTGAGAGCAGCTGCAAGGGACACCCAGGGAGAACAGAAACTCTAGTGAGTGAGTGGGTGCCAGGCCCTGAGAAGGGCCCAGCTTTGAGACGAGGCAGGAACCGTCTCGTACCGACCGATAAGAGGCGTGGTTGTGATGGTCGGACCCGATGTTGTTCTCCGTGGGGTCGTCCCATCAGGGTTGCTTCTTGCGAGAAGGTTGCTGACGGGGTGGAGGTTTCTGCTGGAAGCACAGGAACTGGAGCCAATGTCGAAGAGGGCCTGGGCTACTGGGCAGCAGTGGGGCGAGGTCAGTGGCGGCACATGGATCCTGCATAATACCCTGTTCGGCCTTACCCTCGTGGAGCTCTCTTAAAGCCTTGGCCTGGTGGACCTGCAGGATGGCCATGGCGTGAAGAGAGGAGGCCTCCTGGCCAGCAGCAGTGTAAGCCTTCTGCACCAGTGATGCCGAACTCTTACATGCTTTAGATTCTAGGGGTGGCCGATTCCTTCAAGTGGGAGCCATCTAAGGGCAAAGGTTCACCGCGACCACACGTTCCAACTGGGGGATATCGACGTAACCTTTGGCTGCCCCACCATCGAGGGAAGTAAGGGAGCAAGAACTGGTTTGACTGGAGCGAGCCGTGAGTGGAGCGCTCCAAGTCTTGCACAGCTCTTCATGCACCTCCGGGAAGAAGGGCACCGCTGTACGACCCCAGGAACCATATATCCAGCCGTGAGCGTTGGGGAGGAGGCAGTGGTGTGCACTGCAACCCAATGCCTGCAACACTAAGCATAGACTGTAATTTCAAGCAGTGATTGGCACACATATTGTACAACCACCCAAATTTACAGTGCAAATAGCTGTAAGCCATGATACAGTAGCCTATATTAGATAATTTTACAATAATTATACTGCGGTCCAAAATAAAGAAATTAGGTTTGTTTATTTATGTATTTTACATTCTAAGCTCTAAATATTTTATACCATGGTTGGATCAAAAAGGGACAAAACCAACCATTGGGTTCAATGAACCCAGAAAATGTTCATATTTAATCAACCATGCAAAACAACCCAGCATTTTGGACTGAAACAATCGAGCACATGTTAATTTAAAAACCAGCAGTTGGGGTTTGTCCCCGTTACTCCATGATGGGTTGAAAATAACCCAGCATTTTTAAATGCAGCTGCAGAGAGAAAATATAACATCTTAAATAAATGCCCAGCCATTATCAACACATCGTCCCTGAGAACAGAAACGACAGAACATCTTTTACATGAACAGAAGTCTGAAGAATATTTCGGGTTCGTTTTCATTGGCACAAAAGGAATCCCATAAATAACACACTCATTCGTCTGTGGATGGAAAAACTTCTTATGGCAGACATGTTTTAATTGAGCCGCAGAAACATCATGACTGGCTGTTCTTCAACTTTGTTCCTGTGAGCTTGCATCAGACTATTTTCCCAAAGGATGTAGATATTACACATAACCATGACTTCTCTGTTCCTGAGGCATTAATTATCTGGCCGCACAGTAGCTATCTGTTTAAAGGAAAATTAATACTGTGAGTATAGAAGAGGTAATAAGAGTTCATGATGGAGTCACAGCAGTTGACTGCTTTGTGTTAAGAAAACTACAGGTAGCCCTTAACAATGAGTTTACATAGATATAGGTTTACATGAGAAATAGACCTCAGGTAAAACTAAATTAGCGAGAGAGTTCAAAATAAGGTTTTTGGAAGAAATTTTTTTTGGAAAAAAAATTCTTCCAGCCTGGTGTGCTGGAAGAAATACTCCACAAAGTTGTCTTCTACTTTATTGTTTGGCTTTGCAAGGTGAAAGGAAAACAAATGTCATTTATTTTGCCAGCTGTCTGTGTTCAGTTTCTTTTCATATTTCATACTTTAAAACATTGTCTGATTCAAGCTCTTTATATAACAGAAATTTTAAAGGTTTTGATTTCAATTATCCTTCACATAATAATTAGAAGGTCAGACCATTTGAGCACAAAAGCCCTAATCATACTGTAGTTGGAATTGTGAATTGATTGCTCTCTTTTGCATCTGTTTGTTCATTTTATGTGCTATTCAAATAAGTGTACTCATAATTACACACACTGTTATCAATTCAAGGCCGATAATGGCCAGCCGTGGAAAATAAAACCTATAAAGGACTGCTCAATGGTTTTTTAGAAATTTCTATTTACATGTAGGTGTTTAATTAAAATGATAATTTGTTTCATTCTGTTAAATAGTGACAACATTTTTCCAAATTTCTAAATGAAAATGTTGTTTGTATTTGCATTTATTGTCAAACTGGTCAAAAAAAGGTGTAATGTTTGAATAATCTTGAATACTGCAAACAAGTTCAGATCAAATCAACATGGACTACAAGGGTCCGTTTTTCGAAATTATAGGATTCATACCTTATCTGAATGCTGAATAAAAAAGCTTTCCGTTCATGTATGTTTTGTAAGGATAGGACAATAATTGGCCGAGATACAACTATTTGTAAATGTCAAAAAATCTAAATGTTGAGAAAATCGCGAGGTTTATACACGATTTAAGGTCTAAAAAACGCTTTATTTTACGCATACCGTGAATGTTTGTACCTCCTCTTTGCTCCGCCTTTCTGAAACGCAAAGATTTTTACAAAGCTCATTGTTTTGAAAAGCGAGGTGTGCTAATGATTGGCCAGGTACCCAGTGCATAGTGATTGGTCGAATACTGCGATTGTGTGACAGAAATGTAACACCTCTCACCATATTTGGAACATCATGTCACCAAGCAATTGTACTGACAGGTGATAAAATGTCATCGGTACTTTCCTTATCAATTCGAACCAGAATCTGAACCGGAAAATGAAGATTAAATGAAGTTAAAACAGTAAATAGTTAAAAAATATAGCTCACTGCAGGGGCGCAACTGCTCATTCTCTGAGGGGTATGCAAGATCCGTATTGGCGCCTCCCCATATAGAAAACACTCAACAACAACAAAAAATCCGCAGACGAGTTGTATTTCTGAATTCTGAATTCTGAAAAGATAAATAACAATCTGAAAAATACCGAAACAATAGTAGCAAAAAGTAGCAAAAGGTTATTTTCAAACATATACAATGAATCAGGGATGAAACTATTTAAATAATCGTAAAATTGGACGATTGTTTTTTTTTATTGTTGGATATCAGGCTAAACTACTTTAAATTGGAACTTTTGCTTAAAAAACTAAATGAAACCTCAAATAAGGCTGTTTATTATATTATTTGCGAGATTCACTTATGTAGTCTAGAATTTTGACATTGAATAGCCTACTTTTAACAAAAAAAGCAGGCCAGTTTTTTAACAATAAAACTTTATTAAATATAAGTTCTCATTCGACATGCACTGGTGAGGATCTTCAAAGTTATACTTTTATATTATTCGATTTCTATCAACAAAAAGTATTATTAGGGTTATGTATTATTATCAGAATAAAACGAATAAGACCTATCACATGACATACTCGCGTTGTATAAGGCATAAACACCTGTCTTTGTTTTTTTCCACTTATGTTGTGTTCAGACCAAACGCGAATGGCGCGAATGAATCGCGCTATTCGCGCGTAGGACGCATGAACATTTTGAGTTTAGTCGCTTCGTTCGCGCGTCATGTTCGCTTCATTCGCGCTTCAAATTCACTTCATTGCAGACGCGAATTCGCGTCATGGGAGGGGCTTATGCCAGGCTGTTCCATGTCTCCACATACAGCAAAGATTATTTTGTCCTTCATTGTTGTTTGGGATTTCTGCCTCCGCTCGCAACATCATAATCACCTGATTGCTAGAGCAAGCTCCTGATTGGTTAACGCGGCGCGAATTTTCGCCAAAGTTCAAAATTTTCAACTCGCGCGATTCCCGTCATTCGCGCAATTCTCGCCACCGTATTCGCGCAATTCGCGTCATTCGCGCGATTCGCGCCGCAAGTAGGTCTATCGCGTCTTTGCATTGACTTAACATGTAAATCACTCGCGCTTGACGCGCCATTCGCGTTTGGTCTGAACATAAATAGGCCTACTTTAAAACGAATGCTTATTGTGGTTCATTAATATTTAATAAAAACACAACAATGAAATAGCCTTTGTTAAACGTACATTACTACTAATTTATAATTTATAAATTATATTAATTTATAATTGAACTTTTATTGAAAAACTAAATAAGATGGATAACAGACATCATAATGCAAATACATATAAAAAACCTTTGGATTTTCCACTCGCTTTAAAATATTTTTAGTTTGTGTTTCACATTTTATGAAAACACATCATCATGTAAAGTAAAACAAAGACAAACTCACTTACACTGAAAGCAGAAATTATTTTTTATTAACAAACCCACCCAGCACTAGACGTCATTTGGACGTCTTTTTTGGGGCTAAATCAAGTCGGCCCGTCATTTAGACCAAAAATCGACGTAGAAATTTGGTCGAAGTTAGCCCAAAAATCGACGTCGAAATTTGGTCTTTTTTTGGTCCGTCTAAATTTCGTCCAACTTTAGTCCAAAAATAGTCGTTGAAAATTGGCCGTTGTTAAATCCGTCCGATTTGGTCAAAATCCTAGATCGGAGGCCTGTTTTGGACCACATATATTACTAATATTGATATGAAAAGAAAATCACATTGCAGTAGTTTCTTGATAAAAACGTGTGTTGCGACTATTTTTTATATATAATTTAACTAGTTCAACAATGTGGCTAAAGAACACAAATATTTATATAATGAGCCGTTATGCTTACAATGGAAGTCTTAATATTACATTTAAAATATCCATAAAAATAACGTTGTGACTGCTAATTCATTTTTATAAGTGTATTCCCCGCTTTTTCGTGATGCACATACCTTTCAGACGTTTCTTAAGGTTGGTCGATTAGTTATTAATAGTTGCTCATAATGTTGCATTCGTGAGAGTTTCCCTTATTTATCACGCAACCGTTCTCCGCAATTTACAGAGTGCATTAGTTTTTTCCGGTTTTTGTTATACAAAACTACAGTTTTACAGCGCCAAAAACAAGCATTATGTTATGCCTGATCATCATTGTCAATCAATATTGACAAAGTCGTTGACCAAAGCACAAAAATTATCTTTTCTCATCCAAAAGCAAACTCTTGAATCTTCAGTTGCTGCACATTAATGGAACTTTACAATAAACTGGGTCCTATGTTTAGATGAAACTACAAAATTAGCTTCTTTGAGGCAAATTCAGAATAGTTCATCCAAAAATTATGATTCTGTCATAATTTACTAATTGTCCCAAACCTGTGTTAATGTCTTTGTTCTGATGAACACAAAGGGAGAGATTTTGAATAAGGTTTGTGACATGGCCACGATTGCAGGGGATTTGAGAAAATGAAAACTTGATCTAAAACAAAGTTCATTTCAAATTTCAAAACCAATGCCTTCATTCTGCGACAAACAAATTTTGATGCCATTGAAGAAAAAGATCATTGGAGAGAAGGTTCTTCACTGCACATCTCATTGAAAAAAAGGGAAACAGGTAAGATTTTTAATCTCATATTTAATAATTATAAATGTTTTCGTTTACTTAAGGAAATCAATTTTTAGTTGAGGTCATATCTATAAAATGAACATAAGACAATTATACAGCCGGGCAAAGGACTCATTGAGTCCATATACGATACCACAATATTTTTCAAGAAATGTATGTGATAAAAACTAAACATTATTTACTGAATGTTAAAACATACATAATTTAAATTGTATTAATTAAAAGTATATCTAGCCTAGTCAGATGATAAAAAAGTAGGCCTACACTTACATTATGTACTTATAGTGCTCTCCTTTTGTACACTAATTTTTAATTTTGTAATTATACAATTTTTAGTAAATGTATTACTACTTGAGATAATCTTAAAAGCATAAGTGTACTCAGCCAATTTAAAATCTTGTCTAGGGCACAAACACAGGCTGGGCCGGCTAGATAGAGCGGAACTGTTACTATAGCAACGATTTCAATGTAAGAGTTTGTCTCTGAGGAGGCTTAAAAACAGTAGTACTAAAGCAAAAAAAATTAGAATATAACTATATATTTAATGTGCGGAACAAGAACAATTTAAGTATATTTTGAAAGTGTACTTTTTAGCAAAGAGCCACACACACCACTAGCCTAGGTTTACGGAGCCGCACTGCAATTTTTTTCTTATCTATGTACTTTTTTGTCATAACCCAACAAACATTGGTCCGACGGCAACGTCGTGTCCCTGGCCTAAAATAGTCGCGGTAGGACGGCATAAACCGGTAAAAATATGTGACATATAACATTTCCTAAAAATGCATTGAGATACATTTGTACATGTCAACAGATCTCTATGGGTTGCATGTATGATTGTTACTTTGACTTTAGCTACGTGTAATTATATAAATATTGAAGCAGTTGAAAGGGCGTCCTCTTGTGACGTCCACTACACGTGCATTTTTAGTCCATCGTGACCCTTTGTAAAGTTCTTATGAAATAAGCAAAATAAATTGTGCTTACCTTGCATAATACTGCAATGATTCATTTGAGTGCCCAATTAGTTATAAAAATGTTGTGATAGACGTCCGTTGACGTTACACGTCAAACAACACCCATTGCAAAAAGCAAGAAATCTTTTTTTTAAATACACGATCATTTGTATTCATCTTAGTTAAATGACACATTTACATATATAATGTTATAATATCTGCTTTCACAATTTAAAGTGGATGATTGCCAAAACTGTGCTGTCAAAATCGGTGATTCATACTCCACTCCAGTTGGTGGCGGTAATGCGCCTTCAGTTGATTTACCATCAGTTTAAACTCTAAAGAAGAAGAAGACTCGGGAATGGCGGTGTGGTTTATTTCGAAAAGTGACGGAGTTATACAAATACTACTGTTGGGTAAGTGCATTTTGTTTAGTTTTATTAATGTGGTTGAGTCTTACTTGTTGGACACGAAGGAACTGAAAGAAATGTTGCGCACATTGTCAACTGCCATGTAGTTTGTGTTTGGCTGAAATTAGCTAGCAGGCTAAAAGGTAGTTTAAAGTTACGCTAGTTTCTACACTTGAACTGTGCTGTGTAACGTTAATGCTTCTTGCTAGGATATTGATAGCAAAATCATTAATCCCCCAAACTGCTAACTCGTTCCCTGCCACAGTTATCTTGTCATTTAAAAATCAACCGTTCACTGCCAAAGACAAGTTATTATTCATTACAGAAAATGTATTGTGAGCCATCAAAGTTTAGAGAACATGTTAAAAAACGCTGAAGCTGGCTCAGAACTTTTTTTGTAAAGGCTGGCGGGTAAAGAGCTAACGTTGGCTGTGTTTTGTGTCAGTTACAATTAACATTAAGTTGAGTAATTTCATGCAACTACAGGAACAATGTGTAAATAAATCAGGGGCTCCAAACCTTCTTCCTTTGGGACATCCGCCCTAATTGTTTGTATTAAACACAAAATGTGACAGCAAGTGTCACATTCAGTTTAGAAGTAGTCATGTGTCCAGGTGTGTGTACATATTAATGAACAGATTTTTCTTTCAGGATTCCAAAGGAATATTTTCCATGCTTTTCGGTTTTAAAGATGAACTTCAGTGAATATCTGGCATTCTGGAACATGGCAAGTCTACATCTTCTATTAAGAGATTGCATTGTGACAAAGAATGTGTGTGTTTGTGCGGATGTAGTTTGTGTTTGTTTGTTTTTCTCTATCTCTTTCTCTGTGTAGATACAAATATTTGGGTAGTAAACAAAAGAACCATAGTGACAGCAACAAATCTGAGAACAAAACTGTAATTTTTCTGAGGTGAAGTAATCCGGAGTCATTTATTTCACAGAATCACGTTAAATGCATTTATGGTGAAATTCATTATGAGGGGTGGTGGTCAACTTAAAAAGAAGCCATTCAAAGCTATACTATGTAATTCAAGGTAATTTTGGCCTTATGACATTGCAAAAATCTCTTGTTCCTTGTCTATTTTTTCATATATGTAATTTTTATTTTCTCTATTTAGTGGACTTCTTTGTAAGAACATCAGGTTTTACCAGAAATACCACTTTTACAAAGTTAACAGGGTCTTTCTCAAGGGCACCGCTAATCTAACATATATTCTTTGTCACAATCTAGACTCTTCATAGAAGATGAAGATTTGCCATGATCAAGAATACCAGCTATTTGCTGAAGTTCATCTTTCAAAACGAACAGCATGGAGTACAGTACTCATCAGGTGCTTTTGCTACCCTTAAATAAATTTATTCTAGTGTTATTAGTAACTTTTATTGACATTCGGTTATTCTAGAGAAGAATAAAGTGTAACACATGTTAATTACAATCTTGTATGTATTTTAAATTTAGTTGTGGGATAATCTGACATTCAGATGACGTCAAAGACGTCGGTTCAACTTTCATTTCGGAACTATTTTTCAACCGTGACGGGACGTGTCGAAATGACGTCTTTTCAACGGTCATCAAACGTCTAAATGTTTGTTGGGAAGGTAGTATAACGCAAGGTGTGTTTCCATAGATACACATTACAAATGTCATATATAAAAAATATATTAAAATAGTACTTCTTGGCTGCTTGCGCGTGCGAACCCGCGAAACCTGGAATATAACCTGTGGTCTGTGACCGTCAAGCGCATTGCACCCGACTCACTACCCAATAAACATTTGGACGTTTAGTGACCGTTGAAAAGACGTAATTCCGACACGTCCCGTCACGGTTGAAAAATAGTTCCAAAATGAAAGTTGAACCGACGTCATCTGAACGTGATTTCCACGTCTTTTCTGCCCGTCCCTGGACGTCCAAATGTGTCCGCTTCCGGACGTTTATTACTAGATGTGTAGCTGCTTAATGTAAGCGTATATATAAGAATGCGTTTAATATAATCATACTCACGTTGTGTAACATCGTGCAAGGCAAGCAATTATGTCTAAAGGTTTACGTGTCCTAAATTGACATACGTTTTAAAAAGGTCCAAAATCGGTCCGGTCTGACCTGAACGTCTATAAAACGTTTCAATCACGTGTACATCACAAACAATAACACTTTATATGTGGACTTAAGCAAAAATAAGTGTCTTAATTTAGCACATCATATTTTATAGTGAACATCACATTTTTTAATTGTCTTCCATTTGTATTACAGCTACTATTCAAACAAGAAAATTAAAATAGTAGAATCTCGATAGCAATGGAGTTTAACATTGATGTTCAGCAGCCATTAATCAAACATGAAAATGACAAAAGTACAGTATTACAGAAACACATTTGAAACTACTTAAGTCCATTTTTTTCAAAATGTTAACTCATTTTCTTGGTCCCCAACCACCGGCTCTGCCAGGAGTGTGATTCATGTGTTCCACCATTGATGCATGGAAGTCAGAGCTATGGCACTACCAAATTATTTCCTAACAGTCTTGTATTACTGTTAAACCAGCCATAAAACAAGTATCCATCAACCCCAGTGTGCTTCATGTGTTCCGCCATTGCTGCATCAAAGTCTGAATCTGTTGCATTTGGGCTACACCTGTTCACAGCATCTGAGTGAGAGAAAAGAAGATGAATATTAAAAAAGTAGAAAAAAAATCAAAGGCAGAATTTGAGGTAAATTACATGAATGTATTTAGAAAAAGTCAGATTATCACACAACTAAATTTAAAATACATACAAGATTGTAATTAACATGTATTAGACTTTATTCTTCTCTAGAATAACCGAATGTCAAAAAGTTACAAATAACACTAGAATAAACGTATTTACGGGCAGCAAAAGCACCTGATGAGTACTGTACTCCATGCTGTTCGTTTTGAAAGATGAACTTCAGCAAATAGCTGGTATTCTTGATCATGGCAAGTCTTCATCTTCTATGAAGAGTCTAGATTGTGACAAAGAATATATGTTAGATTAGTGGTGCCCTTGAGAAAGACCCTCTAAACTTTGTAAAAGTGGTATTTCTGGTAAAACCTGATGTTCTTACAGAGAAGTCCACTAAATAGAGAAAATAAAAATGACATAAATGAAAAAATAGACAAGGAACAAGAGATTTTTGCAATGTCATAAGGCCAAAATTACCTTGAACTATATAGTATAGCTTTGAATGGCTTCTTTTTAAGTTGACCACCCCTCATGATAAATTTCACCATAAAGGCATTTAACGTGATTCTGTGAAATAAATGACTCAGGATTACTTCACCTCAGAAAAATTACAGTTTGTTTTCAGATTTGTTGCCATCACTATGGTTCTTTTGTTAACTACCCAAATATTTGTTTATACACAGAGAAAGAGAAAAAAAAAAAAACACAAACTAACATCCACACAAACACACACATTCTTTGTCACAATGCAATCTCTTAATAGAAGATGTAGACTTGCCATGTTCCAGAATGCCAGCTATTCGCTGAAGTCATCTTTAAACCGAAAAGCATGGAAAATATTCCTTTGGAATCCTGAAAGAAAAATCTGTTCATTAATATGTACAGACACACCTGGACACATGACTACACCTAAACTGAATGTGACACTTGCTGTCACATTTTGTGTTTAATACAAACAATTAGGCCGGATGTCCCAAAGGAAGAAGGTTTGGAACCCCTGATTTATTTACACATTGTTCCTGTAGTTGCATGAAATTACTCAACTTGATGTTAATTGTAACTGACACAAAACTCAGCCAACGTTAGCTCTTTACCTGCCAGCCTTTACAAAAAAAGTTCTCAGCCAGCTTCAGGGTTTTTTAACATGTTCTCTAAACTTTGATGGCTCACAATACATTTTCTGTAATGAATAATAACTTGTCTTTGGCAGTGAACGGTTGATTTTTAAATGACAAGATAACTGTGGCAGGGAACGAGTTAGCAGTTTGGGGGATTAATGATTTTGCTATCAATATCCTAGCAAGAAGCATTAACGTTACACAGCACAGTTCAAGTGTAGAAACTAGCGTAACTTTAAACTACCTTTTAGCCTGCTAGCTAATTTCAGCCAAACACAAACTACATGGCAGTGACAATGTGCGCAACATTTCTTTCAGTTCCTTCGTGTCCAGCAAGTAAGACTCAACCACATTAATAAAACTAAACAAAATGCACTTACCCAACAGTAGTATTTGTATAACTCCGTCACTTTTCAAATAAACCACACCGCCATTCCCGAGTCTTCTTCTTCTTTACAGTTTATTGCTGATGGTAAATCAACTGAAGGCGCATTATGCTGCATACCACATTTTTACGCCACTGACTAACTTTAATACCTTTTACATTTGACGTTATAAAGATTTGCTGTTAGTGATCAACCAGTGTTAGCCATGTCTCCTTGCAACAAAAAAAAAACATAGAAAACAAGACAAGTGTTGCCTCTAGTTGGAACATTATTAGGACTTATGTTGTCTTTCTTCACGGTGTGCGAGCGTGTCAGCATTTGCAGATCACACAAAGAATAAAAATACGCTACAAACACATGACAAACTCAACTTGGGTTAGTCTGTAACAAAGTCTTTTGAAATGCAAGTATACTTTCAGGCTGCAAATCTGAAGCGTCAGACTGTCCTTGCGAAGTTGTAATGGTTGGAAGTGCCCCACTTTTTAACAAAACCTTTCATGCACACCTGGCCTTGATCTGTCCCAGGTTCATGAAGCAATCATCTGATAATTGCGCGGCACTCACTTGAATATTCGGATTGTACTGTTCTGGTACAGTATTGTTCATAAAATGTAACCATTCGTTTTTAGTTGTCTTATATTTTGGAACGGCAAACAAAGAGGCCTTCTTTTCACAACAAAACACAAAGCGTCTCCACGACATGGCCACGACGACGACGATACAATGAGGTTTACAAGTACGCCCACCTTACTTGCTTTTAGATTTGTGCGATCTTATTCAAATCATACCACGAAATGTCGTAGATTTGTGGGGGTGTGGTTACACGAAGTGTTTCATGCAGGTCTGTGTGAGCATTCGCTTTTAGATAAAATGCATGTTTTGTCCCGACATACATGCATGGGCAACTTATAACCCACAAAAGACACAGAAAAACATGTGTTCACGCCATATGACCCCTTTAAAGTTGTCCTTCAGAGCGCTGTAGCAGGTTGTTGGCAAGAAGAATCAGGTTTGATTTAACACTTTCTATTGGCTTACCACTGTAATGACGTTATGGAGAATCCAATCTCATCCATCCAAAGCCAGTTCCTCAAATCAGAACATTACTGGCCTTACAGTTATTGTCCTCTGCAACTGAACATTTGTTTTGTTCATCCACTCTTCGTGTAAATCACTGTAAGAGTCATGATCTAAAATCAAAAGCCATTTGCACCTTTGTGCCAAGCAACCGTTTCCTGTTGAACGCTCTTGAACGTCTCTGTGTTTATGTAATATCAATGTGATTCAGACACCTAACCAATACTGACACGGTAGGCTTTGATCGATTAGGTTGCCTCCCACGTTAACTGTTGTGAAAGTCTATCACACCTGTACTTAAGTCATAGAGCAAAAAACTATTTTCTGTGCTTCAATCCCATTAGATTCAATAAATGGCCCAATATCTTTTCAATAAAGTCTTTTCACACCATCTCCAAACAGTAAGAATGTCAACTGTAAGAAATATCCAGAACTTTTTTTATGCAAATGAATCATTTTTGATCTGAGCCCCATCTAGTTGCGATCATTTTCCATGATTGATTGATGTGACAGTATTTATAGGGGGCATATCAAAACATGGTTGATTGTTTGTCAGTCGCAACATGGATAACAGTGTATGTCATCCATCAGAAAGATGAAAGATAGTATAGTGTAATATTTTATTTTTACAGAATATTTATGTAAAGTTAAACTAATAGGCAATTTGTCAGGTGATAAAACAGCATATAGAATAAAGAATAATTCAGTAAATCACAGACGAGATGAAGTGAAAGCTTCAGAAAATCAATAGAGATCAAAGGAAACACATTCTTTTGCGTTGTGCTTATTACCTCCAGCTCACCTCTGTCTTCAAACTACAACTCTGCTTAAGGGAGATTTGGTGAAAGGGTTGAGTCCTCTCACACTCTAAGAACCAATAAAATGTAAAAACAAACTTACCACTGATGAGGGAACCTGCAGCACAAAACAAGTCTATGCATGTTCACAGTTGTATTACACTCGTGCAGCACATGTTAAAATGAACATCCTAAATACAAACATCATAAGGCACCACATGGGATGCAGAATATAAATTCTATATATAAAGTCTGTATATAAAGTTTTTTTTAATACAATTATTAACAGAATTCAGATTTAAATTAAAATGATTTTGAGTTTTTGAATTCATCACATCAAAACTATTTTTCATTTAAACTAAATGAATGATATTATCCTTTTTAATTTCCAAATCACACGTGTTAATTTATATATTTTGGAGTTTTGGATTTTTTTATAATTTGCCCAAGGAAAACGCAAACATGCATGCAAGCGTACATGTTAGGAATATTGACGAATAATTGAGTAATTAAAAAGTAATTATTATGAGTAAATCATTTTTGACAGATTCGTGTCAAATGATGTGCACATATGCTTTATCGAATTACGTTTTCACAGCAACTATTTTTTCATGTGAAACTTCAGTCAACTTGCTGTTTCATCCTTATGGATGTGCCAGGCTTTATAAAAGATTCATGGCGACAAGCTACGATTCGCATAATTACTCGGTTTTCACAATGACATGACTCCGCCTCACCAGCGGGAAACACAAGTCTGAGCTTCTCACTTTGGTCCGGTGGCACATTTCATGATAAACGGACAAAACGGCAGTGTGTACGAGCTACTGCGCGTCTACGGGGAAAAATCAAAGCACATCTGTTGCCAAGGTGAGATCTCATATTATGTATTATAATCCATATACAATATGTGAATTGGTGAACTATTCCAAATAACAGGAGTGTTCATATATTCCGCAGTCTATTCGGATTTAACAGTTAATAAATGTAGGATTAATTATGTATAGATTTATCTATCTATATAGTCTATTATGTTGTTAGTTAATAAATCTGTCGTTGGTTTCTATACATCTATTAATTCATTCTCGTTTAGTTTTGATGGACGAACTGACAAAAAGAGAGGCTATTGTAAACCTGTAGGCGTATGTTTGTGCGTGGCCGAGCGCGTAGTTTGTACATCGCAACCAAATAAGACAAAACTGTGCGACGTTCTCAAGGATTACATTTTTCGACAATATACGTTTTTGACACTTTGACTGTGAGCATAAAAAATGAAAAAGGTTAAATCCTTTTAAGTTTAAATGATTAAACACAATGCCACAATGCCGATTCATTTTACGTTTTCTGTTTCTTCTGTAAATTGCATACTGCATTTAGGGTGCTAATAAGCCCAAGGGGGGACAAGGGTTATGTTTCTGAGGGACAATGGCTGGCGCGGCGGTGCCCCCACTCCCCAGACAGACTCACAGATAGTGGTTTACCCATTTCTAGCACATACCACCTTACATGGTATATTAATGAAAGTGAAAGTGACTAATTTGTCATTTATGGTGACCCATATCCGAGATATACCTCTGCTTTTAACCCATCCAGAGAGTAGTGAACACACGCACAGCAAGTGGTGAACACACATACACCCAGAGCAGTGGGCAGCTATCGCTGCAGCGCCCGGGGAGCAAGTAGGGGTTAGGTGCCTTGCTCAAGGACACCTCAATCGTTACCCGCCTGACCTGAGGATCGAACCGGCAACCTTCTGGTCACGAGTCCAACCCTCTAACCATTAGGCCACGACTGCCCCATAATAATGCCCTATTCCCCTAAACATGTGTAATTGCTGATGTATGCTCATGAATAGGCCAGCCAATGTATATTTTTTTAAATAAAGATTCACAATATTTTGAACATTCAATGAATTGACAAATGCACTTCCACTTACGATTTACTTTAGCTATTTAATTTTCCCAGTCTTTCTTGTACCCACACCTTCTCTTTTTAATTAATGGATCAGACCAGTGGCGTTGCTATAGGCCCTTTTTAGGGGAGCTAAAGCCCCCCTAAAGTTCTAGCTCAGTCCCCCCTAAAATATTGTGTATAATGTATCTGCACAAGAATTCGAGATCGCTTCATAGCCCCCTTTAAAACTCTTATTATGAAAACGGCGTTAGGCTGCGTTATTTAGCGCATTCTTCAGTTCACACACGTCAGCACATTGGAGTTAACGTCATTAGCAGAGTAACTTTACAAGGTGTGTTCATTAACATGACATCTGCATTTTTGCCATTCTTTGTTATAAATGCATCTTAATATGATGGAAGCGATACAAGACCATTTCCCATCCACTGTTTAAAAGTTTTATGTGCGTTCACCCCTCGTTAACTATTTGTTAACGTTACCTCAAGAAAAATGAAATCACTAAACACCAATGACAGCATACTTCCACGATCAAGATGATATTGTATCGCACAGAAAGTGTCATTAATGATGATGTGCTATAGTTATAGAGAGGTGACCGTAGTTTTGACAGCTCCGGAAAGAGGACGGGCAGATAAGAGTTACTGTAGATCAGCCCGGTGCGGCAGTGTTATTCATTGTTTTGAGTTCAGAGGAAATAAAAGTGCACAGAAGCTCTATGTCGTTTTCAGACACTTCAGTATTGTTATCATTAATTGAAAACATATTGTGGAGGTAATAGAGTAACACGCAGTCATGCAGAGAGTGACAGCGCTAGTGCTAAACAGAATGAATGGCAGGGAAACATATTAAGTTATTTTTACTAAATAATGATTCAGCAGTTGATTGTGACGTTTATTTCATGGACTGTGGCTGTTGTTGTCACTTTGAAATATAAATGTTGCAGATTGACCAATTAATGTGATACCCAGTGGGCAATTGATGTTAAATAGACATCAAATTGACGTCAAACATCGGCATCAAAGAATTGGTCAAAAATGCAAATCAAATCGATGTCAAAATTTGACATCAAATTGACATCAAGTTTTGACGTTAATTTGATTAGCAATTTCTTTTACATTTTTTAACAAATTGATGTCCTATTCTAGACCAATAAATAATGAAAGAACAGTACTTAATGTAAGACATGTTTTATTAAATACAATCAGCTACAATTCCAGAAATTTAAAATGTTCTTAAACCACTAATAAATATAAAATCCTCCTTGAATTACTTTTTAATTAAATATTAACATTTAAATTGATATATAAATATTAAGTGATCTGGAAAAAGCCATCACATGACAAAATTGTACATATTACAGGTTTTGATATCATATGAAAGCTCTCAAGCCCTTTCCATTTGTTAAAAACATTTACATTTACGTGTAGTTATTTAGCAGACGCTTTTATCCAAAGCGACTTACAGTGCACTTATTACAGGGACAATCCCCCTGGAGCAACGGGGAGTAAAGTGTCTTGCTCAAGGACACACTGGTGGTGGCTACTAGGATAGAACTAGCAACCTTTTGATTTACCAGTTCAGTGGTTTAACCCACTAGACCACCCACTCCATAAAAACAATTTGTAAATTAAATAAAAACAGTTTTGGAAAGGGCTTAATAGCTTTCATATGATACTAAAACCAGTATTTTTTATTTCACCATGTGATGGGTTTTCCCAGATCATATCCCAAATGAACAAAAATAATTTTGATAAACAATTGGCTTAAGGCCTACTTATTCAGAATCTGAACACACATCAATCGCCGATTTCCCCTTTTGTCGTCCCATACCCCCACATCTATCGGGAGCAGACCGGAGATTTTTTAGCTGTATTTTTTTATTTCAGCCTCTGATAATGAAGGTTTGGACTGCTGTAGTGCACCTAAATGAAGATGAAACCACAATTAGCACACCTTTTAAGACATTAAAATATACCTAACATTTTTCAGCAACCATCACTTGTACATAGAAGTTAATGCAAGTTGCTGCTCTTAAATGTTTATTAACACTAAGATGTTCCCAGGTTTAAATAAGTATCTGTTACATTTAGAAATGTGCACTACTTGCAAATATTTAAGAGTTGTTAAATGTTTTAAATGTGTCAGTTTACTAAGATAAGATTGTAATTTAAGCATTACATGTTTAATTTACTTAAAATGTAGCATATGTTGATAGACACTACATCCTCTAATCATACAAGAAAAGTAATGTAGTACCTATTATAACACGACATAGCCGTGTTTTCCAAAGGCCTTCTTCAGCCCTGAGCCATCCATATTCATTGTTGACATCAATTTGTTTGTAAGAATTCTGAAAAAAAAGACAACCATATCAGTATTCAATGATTGTTAAGATTGTTGAACAATACAACTAAGTGACCAGAACAGCTGAGAAGTTTTCCTTTGAGCACAGTAACACAAATGGTCATTGAACCAGCTTTTGGTACCTTTAGTAGTGTGGGCTGGTCCTGCTTGACACAGTGGACCTTCTACCAGGACATTTTAGAACACTTCATCAGTGTGTATCAAATTATGAATTATAATTATGGGTATGTTTCGCTTTGTCGCATAGCATCGGTAAAGAGATTCAAATGAGGGCATTTTTATTTTATCCGAATATTAATTGCAAAACTAACATTACTCACTGACATTTCTAAATCGTTAACTCAACGTTACACGCTTAATGGATCGCACATTAACATTACCTCAGAAATCTTCACGGTACTTCTGGCGGGATATTTCAACTCACCAGATTCTAATATATCGCCAAGTCATATATTTCATCAAAACACAATCTTCTAGGTTTTCAAAGTTACCCAATATAACGTATTTTTTATTTCATGAGATGTTTATTACTCACCTGATAAAAAGCGACAACCTTGTCCAATGCTTCGACCGCATAGCAAACACTGGCCTCTACGCAAGACGTGATGACGTACGTTTCAACGGTCAACGTAGTAAATCCTCCAAATATTTTTATAAATTTTATATTTTTACGTGTATGTATAAAATAATATGTTATACTACATTTGCATCAAATTTCACACAAAAAATAAATTAATTGTTGTAGTCCATTCACTAACTTCAGCTGCTGAGAAACCCGGAAATGTGAAATAGGCCATGGCGCCGTCTACAGGTGGTATTAAGAAATACATAAGACAGATAATAAATGGGCATTAAAACTACAGAGAATGAATGGGCATTGTAGGCCCAACATTTTTCATAATAAAATTAATGATTAATTAATGATTATTAATAAAAATTAAGGAAAAATAAAAATTTATAAAATATTTATAAGAGTTTTTTGACTAAAATGAACATGAAGTTGTAATACTGTAAAAATGGTACATACATTATAAGGTATTACAATTTTATGAGTATTTTCAATTACAGCAATGTTTTTCTAATTTTACAGTAATATAATATCACTATAAATAACAAAAATAAGGATACATAATACTTTATGTGGGGTTACAGCAAAAATGCTGCTTTTGTTTTTAATATTTTAAATTGTAATTACATCTGAATGTATTATTGGCAAATCAGTATATTTTCTTGTAAAATTTAACAATCACTGTTTCCTTTTATTTCAGCATGAGTATTTACATACTTTTAAAAAAAGTGTTTTTTACCACAGAAGTTACAGCAGTCCACTTTCATGTACAAATCCAACAACTGCTTCAAAAGATGTGACAAATAGATGCATTTTGAGGGGCCAGTTAGAAGAAAAATGCTATTTCAACTGGATTTACATTGATGTCAATATGATGTCAATACAACATCAAATGAATGCCTATAATGCAACGTTGATTTGACGTCATTTCAATGTCAAACATATTGGGCTATACTTACATTAACCAATTTCAGTATGGGATAAACCTCATATTTTCACCTCATTAAAAACCTTGAAGAATTTAATGTATGATTTGAATTTGAAATGATGTGGTGCACCATCTTGATCAAATCTTGTCTGAAATTTGACGTCAAATTGACATCGAGGTGCCCGCTGGGTATTCATTCGAATAACAATAACTTGTATTTATTCTTTTCTGCATATTCTTTCTTAATTATTTATTTTAGTAACGTATACAATATATGGTGATTAGAGTGTGGCTCTCTCTCTCTATATATATCCTCATTGGAGGCTGAGCCCCCCTAATATTGAAAACCTAGAATCGCCCCTGGCTCAGACTCAGTATCTTTCTCCATTTTTCAAAATTGGAGCGCGCATCTAAAAGTTCCTTCCCAGTGTGTGAATGTGCGCGCGCTGTCATGACAACAACGGAACAACCCAATAAACATTTGGACGTTTAGTGACCGTTGAAAAGACGTAATTCCGACACGTCCCGTCACGGTTGAAAAATAGTTCCAAAATGAAAGTTGAACCGACGTCTTTGACGTCATCTGAACGTGATTTCCACGTCTTTTCTGCCCGTCCAAATGTGTCCGCTTCCGGACGTTTATTACTAGATGTGTAGCTGCTTAATGTAAGCGTATATATAAGAATGCGTTTAATATACTCATACTCGCGTTGTGTAACATCGTGCAAGGCAAGCAATTATGTCTAAAGGTTTACGTGTCCTAAATTGACATACGTTTTAAAAAGGTCCAAAATCGGTCCGGTCTGACCTGAACGTCTATAAAACGTTTCAATCACGTGTACATCACAAACAATAACACTTTATATGTGGACTTAAGCAAAAATAAGTGTCTTAATTTAGCACATCATATTTTATAGTGAACATCACATTTTTTAATTGTCTTCCATTTGTATTACAGCTACTATTCAAACAAGAAAATTAAAATAGTAGAATCTCGATAGCACTGGAGTTTAACATTGATGTTCAGCAGCCATAATCAAACATGAAAATGACAAAAGTACAGTATTACAGAAACACATTTGAAACTACTTAAGTCCATTTTTTTCAAAATGTTAACTCATTTTCTTGGTCCCCGACCACCGGCTCTGCCAGGAGTGTGATTCATGTGTTCCACCATTGATGCATGGAAGTCAGAGCTATGGCACTACCAAATTATTTCCTAACAGTCTTGTATTACTGTTAAACCAGCCATAAAACAAGTATCCATCAACCCCAGTGTGCTTCATGTGTTCCGCCATTGCTGCATCAAAGTCTGAATCTGTTGCATTTGGGCTACACCTGTTCACAGCATCTGAGTGAGAGAAAATAAGATGAATATTAAAAAAGTTGAAAAAAAATCAAAGGCAAAATTTGAGGTAAATTACATGAATGTATTTAGAAAAAGTCAGATTATCACACAACTAAATTTAAAATACATACAAGATTGTAATTAACATGTATTAGACTTTATTCTTCTCTAGAATAACCGAATGTCAAAAAGTTACAAATAACACTAGAATAAACGTATTTACGGGTAGCAAAAGCACCTGATGAGTACTGTACTCCATGCTGTTCGTTTTGAAAGATGAACTTCAGCAAATAGCTGGTATTCTTGATCATGGCAAGTCTTCATCTTCTATGAAGAGTCTAGATTGTGACAAAGAATATATGTTAGATTAGTGGTGCCCTTGAGAAAGACCCTCTAAACTTTGTAAAAGTGGTATTTCTGGTAAAACCTGATATTCTTACAGAGAAGTCCACTAAATAGAGAAAATAAAAATGACATAAATGAAAAAATAGACAAGGAACAAGAGATTTTTGCAATGTCATAAGGCCAAAATTACCTTGAACTGTATAGTATAGCTTTGAATGGCTTCTTTTTAAGTTGACCACCCCTCATGATAAATTTCACCATAAAGGCATTTAACGTGATTCTGTGAAATAAATGACTCAGGATTACTTCACCTCAGAAAAATTACAGTTTGTTTTCAGATTTGCTGCCATCACTATGGTTCTTTTGTTAACTACCCAAATATTTGTTTATACACAGAGAAAGAGAAAAACAAACAAACACAAACTAACATCCACACAAACACACACATTCTTTGTCACAATGCAATCTCTTAATAGAAGATGTAGACTTGCCATGTTCCAGAATGCCAGCTATTCGCTGAAGTCATCTTTAAAACCGAAAAGCATGGAAAATATTCCTTTGGAATCCTGAAAGAAAAATCTGTTCATTAATATGTACAGACACACCTGGACACATGACTACACCTAAACTGAATGTGACACTTGCTGTCACATTTTGTGTTTAATACAAACAATTAGGCCGGATGTCCCAAAGGAAGAAGGTTTGGAACCCCTGATTTATTTACACATTGTTCCTGTAGTTGCATGAAATTACTCAACTTGATGTTAATTGTAACTGACACAAAACTCAGCCAACGTTAGCTCTTTACCTGCCAGCCTTTACAAAAAAAGTTCTCAGCCAGCTTCAGGGTTTTTTAACATTTTCTCTAAACTTTGATGGCTCACAATACATTTTCTGTAATGAATAATAACTCGTCTTTGGCAGTGAACGGTTGATTTTTAAATGACAAGATAACTGTGGCAGGGAACGAGTTAGCAGTTTGGGGGATTGATGATTTTGCTATCAATATCCTAGCAAGAAGCATTAACGTTACACAGCACAGCTCAAGTGTAGAAACTAGGGTAAAGCCTAACTTTAAACGACCTTTTAGCCTGCTAGCTAATTTTAGCCACACACAAACTACATGGCAGCTGACCATGTGCGCATCATTTCTTTCAGTTCCTTCGTGTCCAACAAGTAAGACTCAACCACATTAATAAAACTATACAAAATGTACTTACCCAACAGAAGTATTTGTAATACTCCGTCACTTTTCGAAATAAACCAAACCGACATTACCGAGTCTTCCTCTTCTTTAGAGTTTATTGCGGATGGTAAATCAACTGAAGGAGCATTACCGCCACCAACTGGACTGGAGCATGGATTACGGATTTTGACCGCACAGTTTTGGCAATCATCCACTTTAAATTGTGAAAGGGTGCATGACGTGTAACGTCAGTCAACGTCTATTCACAACATTTTTAAAACTAATTGGGCACTCAAATGAATCATTGCAGTATTATTCAAGGTAAGCAGAATTTCTTTTGCTTATTTCATAAGAATTTTACAGAGGGTCACGATGGACTAAAAATGCACGTGTAGAGGACGTCACAAGAGGACGCCCTTTCAACCGCTTCAATATTTATATAATTAAACGTAGCTGAAGTCAAAGTAACAATCATATATGCAACCCTAGAGATCTGATGACATCTACGCATGTATCTAAATGAATTTTTAGGAAATGTTATATGTCACATATTTTTACCGGCTAGTGTCGTCCTACCGCGACTATTTTCGGCCAGGGACACGACGTTGCCGTCGGACCAATGTTTGTTGGGAACCTAGTCAGCAGTTCAACTGAGGGGTGGGTGTGGCAACAGTAGCATGCTGAACTGTCAAGTAATGTTCGTTTGGCTGCCTGGGGCTCGAGGATACAGAGCGACAAACTTTTTTTTGAGCAAGCATTGATTATGCGTGACACGGTCTCAATTTGCGGGACGCATGAATTGGGCTTCAAACGCTATGCGCGCACGCGCTACGCGGGACGGGTGGTCACCCTAACTGCATTACCATTTAAATTAAGAACCTTTACTTATGCTTTATTGCATTCTGACAGATCATGGCTTTAAAAAGTTAAAATTGTGTGCGATTTATTTATTTACATTTTTCAAGTGGATATTGGTAACAAACTGTGCAATGCAATATTTCATAAAACATGTTGATTTACCCTATATCGTGAATTCATATTGAAGGCTATAAAGATCTCTCTCTTTGACAGCACTTCCGATGTATGCATTATTCGCAGTTATAAAGTCTCTAATGTAAGTGGGACGTCCCAGAACTATGGAACGATACCATGGGTTCTTTGATTTTACAACCCTGTTTGAGTTAACAAAGTAATGGTTTTTTTTCAACTTCCTCAAAGCGTGCAGCTCTAATTCAAAACAAACAAGAACTGTTAATAAAAATATTTTCACTGTCTGAATGTGTTAAACCAGACAAAAGATGTCTAAAGCTCTAAGAAGGTTTTTGTCTGGCACTAGATCAATTGATCAATCATATTTGCATTTAAAGGGAAAATGAAAGGAGAGAACTGATTGCATGCTTACACATATTGGCCACTCTTGTTTTATTCTGCAGTAGTTCACACCATGATTATTTTGGAGCGCCTTGATTTATTTTTAAAATATCACAGGTTTTAACAACCGCAACGTAAGAGATGTGGTCTAGAGGTTATTGCGATTCCTTAAGACATAGAAATGTTGTGCTGATATGGGCAATGCAAGTTTGACAGTGGATTGCTTTTTGTCAAAAACAATGTTTAATTTATAGCAGTCTTGAGTGTTAATCTGAAATATGCTTTGATTTGTCCTCTACATTTTATTTGCAAAGTGTGGCAGTTTGACTAAATGTAAACATGAACAGTACCCATTTGTTATGCTGCACAGAAAAAATCCTGAATTTCTATAGAAATGGATGTGCGAAAAACACATGAAGAGAGGTATAATGTAAGCATGGTGAGCTTAAAATAAAACGATAGCCTACCACTGGAGCAAGTGGGCTGTCGAAGATCAAGGCAGCTGTGTTGCTATGGACAACAATGACATGTAAGCTCCATTATAAAGAAATCACAAGGGAGTTTAAGAAGTGACGACAGGTGACGTATGCCTTGAGTTGTTTAGATCCAATCACGCTACAACTTTGACATTAAAGTGAAAAGAATGGCTGTTCATATAAATGTGAGTGACAGGATACATCAGTTTTCTGTGAAATACTTCACGTCCTGTTGGATTCAACCAATTTTCACTTGTGAGCTAAGCGGTTGCAGCTTTTGACACTGTCGTACTCTGTTTGATTGTAAACACTCTTCATGGTTTCCAGGTGCTCGGCCAAAACTGGACACTGTTATTTGCATTCACACGTCTTACACAATTTTTCAAACAGTAAGCCCTCGGTTTGTATTGCTACAAATTGAAAACGGTCGGATAAATAAGACTTAAACCATTTCAATGCTATTCCGTTAATGCCGACGAAATTTTCGAGTCTATGTAGAAGTATGCTGTGGTCAATGGTGTCAAATGCAGCACTGAGGTCTAGCAACACCAATAATGAAATACAGCCACGGCGCGATCAGGTTGATGTACTGTGACATGCTCGAAATCCAGACTGGAATTCATCATTAATGTCATTCCTTTGGAGGAAGGAGCATAATTGAGTTGAAACTACTTTTTCCAGAACTTTAGATATAAAAGGTAAATTCGATATAGGCCTGTAATTCCCTAGTTCTTTAGGGTCGAGTTTTTTTTTTTAAAAAGAGGCCTTATAACAGCCACCTTAAATGCTTTAGGCACATGTGCTAATGTCAAGATGAGTTAATAATACTAAGAGGATCTATAATTTCTGGGAGCATTTCTTTCAGTAGTTTTGTAGGTATAGGGTCTAGCATGCATGTTGTTGATTTAGATGATCTAATGATTTTAGACAGTTCATCGTGATCTACTGTAGAAAATAATGGCAATTTCTCCTAAGGGGTCTCCTGTAGTTAGTTTGTTCAGCGGATTTCACTACAGGTTGCATTGTTATAATTTTTTCTCTTATATCTTGGATTTTACTCGTGAAGTAGATCATAAATTCATCACTGTTATGCTGATAATCAGAATCTGACGTCGATGACGACTTATTTTTTATTAATTTAGCCAAGGTGTTAAATAAAAACCTAGGGTTGTGATGGTTTTCCTCTATTAGTGTTGAAAAGTAGGCGGATCTAGACGTTTTTATGGCATTCCTGTAATTTCGAGTACTATCCTTCCATGCTATACGAAATACCTCTAAATTAGTTTTTCTAAAGTTGCGCTCCATTTTCCGGGACGCTTTTTTTAGAGTCTGAGTGTGTCCATTATACCATGGTGTTGGGCTGCTATTTTAATTTTCTTTAAACGCAGAGGAGCAACTGTGTCTAATATTTCCGAGAAAAAAAGGGTTAAAATTTTCAATAGTAGTTTCAAAATCGTCAGCGCTTTTACTCATGCTAGATATTTTAGACAATTCAGGCAGATTATCGAGAAACGCATCTTTGGTAGTTGAAGTAATCGTTCTACCATATTTGTAACAAGGAGTTTGATTTGCAGCCGTAGGCCATTGAAGCAAACATAATATCAGATAATGATCCGAAATATCTTCACTCTGCTGAACGATTTTAACATCGTCCACATTTATACCATAAGAAAGTATTAAATCTAAAGTATGATTATGAAGGTGAGTGGGTCCTGACACATGTTGACTAACGCCCATGGAGTTAAGAGTGTCTTTGAAAGCCAGTCCCAAGGCATCTGTATCATTGTCCACATGGATATTAAAGTCACTGACGACAAGGACTCTATCTGCGGCCAGTACTAGTTCTGATAAGAACCCACCAAAATATTTAATAAAATTTGTGTGGTGCCCTGGAGGCCTATATACAATAGCTAGAATAAATTTTAAAAATGTTTTGTCCTTAGTATTAGGTGTCAATACGTGAAGTACCATGACTTCAAAAGAATTGTATTTAAAATTAGACTTCTGAGAGGTGATAAAAGAATTATTGTAAAGGGCAGCGACACCTCCCCCTCTACCTTTTAGACGTGGCTCGTGTTTATAGTAATAATCTTGGGGAACGGATTCATTTAGAGTAATATAATCATCTGGCTTTAGCCATGTTTCTGTCAAACAAAGCATGTCTATTTTATGATCAGTTATCAAATCGTTAACAAAAAGTGCTTTATTTGAGAGAGATCTAATATTAAGCAATCCAAGTCGTAACAGTTGATTATCTGTATTTCGTTCATGTTTGATTTGTTTAACGTTTATTAAATAACTTTCAAGAGGTTTACGCAATATCTTATGTTTGCTAATCCGGGGGACAGACACAGTCTCTATTTTATGTTGTTTGTAAAAAGGGATTATTACATGTTGTATATTTTGTGTATTCTGTAACGTGAGACGGCAGGCAGACAGTTGGTTAAGCCATTCTGTCTCCTTCCTGACCTGGGCCCTAGGTAGTCAGACTTTAGCATTATTAAGACTGTGTGCCAAATTTCTAGAGAGGAGGGAAACCCCATCCCAGGAGGGATGGAGACCATCTCGTTTCAACAGGTCAGGTCTGCCCTCAAAACTCTTCCAGTTATTTATAAAATACATATTATTCTGCAGGCACCACTCAGACAACCAGCCATTTAGTGATGATAATCTGCTATAAATCTCATCACCACGGTAAGCAGTAAGGGGGCCAGAGAATATTACAGTGTCTGACATCGTTTTTGCGAGCTCACACGCCTCTTTAATATTATCTTTAGTGATCTCCGATTGACGGAGTCTAACATCATTTGTGCCGACGTGAATAACAATCTTACTGAATTTACGATTAGTTTTAGCCAGCACATTTAAATTTGACTTGATGTCAGGCGCTCTGGCTCCCGGTAAACATTTGACTATGCCCACCCAGCAAAAAGTCGTCTAAAAGACGTCGAAAATACGTCAGTGCCAGACGTCCAAACAACGTCGAAATGTGGTTGAAAAGTGAAAGGTGAAACGACGTCTTTTTCGCGTCGTGATAAGACGTCTTTTTCCGGTCTTTGAGAAGACGTCTTTTTCGGGTTGTTAAAAGACGTCTATACAAAGTTTTGTCTTTTTCCAGACTTGAATTTAACTTAATTTTAAGCATAAAATCATTTATATGCATGCAATATTTTATTATATTTCTCAAAATAAGACAACTGACTAAAAGTACTGCGAGACATTTATTGTCAGTTACATAACATACAAATAATCGAAACATTTGAATAACAAAATGTAATAAGAACACTTTAGTTTGCACGATGCCTGCTACCGCCAGTCGTCTCTGGCTTTGACTATGATGTGGTCGGTGGCCTTGCTGTTTCACATTCTTACTGCATCTGCAATAACAAAGAAAAACACATTTGTTCTCAGTTTGTTACTCAAAAGGAATAATTAATTTGTTGTAAAGATGGTTCAGTTCGCATATAGCCTAAATGAAATGCCTCGATTCACAGTTTATGAATATACGGCGCCTTCCGTACAATAACATTGGACCCGGAAAAGGTATTTTACTTATACGACAGCGGCCTTTATATGGTTCAGATGTAAACAGCACATAAAAGACAGGAAACCACGTGTGAGCAGTTAATGCAGTAGCCAACATTTAACGGAAAAGACGATCCGTCAACTGTTGTGTGAAAGCGTGAAAGAAACTGTCCCCTCAGACTGTCTGTGTCCTTACTCGATGATTATTACTATGATTATTATTACTCTCTTCATAATATGTAATTTTCTTTTGTTGTAAGCTTAAGCTTTAGGTTGAGTTTAAATAAAACGGTTAGTAAAAAGCTTTTACCTCAGAAAAACGGCTGTAGTCTGGTCCGCTCAGAAGTGAGTCGGGTGCACTGCGCGTGACGGTCACAGACCACAGTTTATCTTTTAGGTCTCGCGGGGTTGGCACGAGGAAGCAGCCAAGAAGTACTATTTTAATATATTTTTTATACATGACATTTTTAATATGTATCTATGGAAACATACCTTGCGTTATACTACCTTATGACAAAAAAAGTAGATAGATTAGAAAAAAAATTCAGTGCGGCTCCGTAAGCCTGACTATAGTGGTGTGTGTGGCTCTTTGATAAAAAAGTACTCTTTCAAAATATACTCTAATTGCTCTTTTCCGCACACTAAATGTATGATTGTATTCTAAAAATTCTGCTTTAGTATTTAAGCCTCCTCAGAGACAAACTCTTAAGTTGAAATCGTTGCTATAGTAACAGTTCCGCTCTATCTAGTCATAGTTGAAGTAGCGGAGGTTTCCTGCTCCGGGAGAAGTTATAGTTCACACTTCCTGTTTCTTGATTTATGTGCTTTTAACATACTATTTATGTAGGCATATTTAAAATGTATTTAATTACCACCTGTAACTAAGTGCTGACTAAATAAAATTTGATCACATTTCATATTCGTGGTGTCTTAAAACAGGTCCGACCCAGTGTTTGTGCCCTAGACAAGATTTTAGATTGGCTGAGTACACTTATGTTTTTAAGATTATCTCAAGTAGTAATACATTTAATACAAATGTATAATTAGTAAAACGTATAAAATTAGTGTACAAAAGGAGAGCCCTATAAGTACATAATGTAAGTGTACTTTTTATCATCTGACTAGGCTAGATATAAATTTAATTAATACATTTTAAATTATGTATTTTTTTAACATTCAGTAAATAATGTTAAATTTTTATCACATACATTTCTTCATATTGTGGTATCGTAAATACTCAATGAGTCCTTCGCCCGGCTGTATAATTGTCTTATGTTCATTTTATAGATATGACCTTAAATAAAAATTGATTTCCTTAAGAAAACGGAAACATTTATTAAATATGAGATTAAAAATCTTACCTTTTTTTCAATGAGATGTGCATTGAAGAACCTTCTCACCCAATGATCTTTTTCTTCAATGGCATCAAAATTTACTTGCAGAATGAAGGCATTGTTTATGAAATTTGAAATGAACTTTGTTTAAACTCAAGTTTTCATTTTCTCAAATCCACTGCAATTGTGGCCATGTCACAAACCTTATTCAAAATGTCTCCCCTTGTGTTCAGCAGAACAAAGACATTAACACAGGTTTGGGACAATTAGTAAATTATGACAGAATCATAATTTTTGGATTAACCATTCTGAATTTGCCTCAACGAAGCTTATTTTGTAGTTTCATCTAAACATAGGACCCAGTTTATTGTAAAGTTCCATTAATGTGCAGCAACTGAAGATTCAAGAGTTTGCTTTTGGATGAGAAAAGATAATTTTTGTGCTTTGGTCAACGACTTTGTCAATATTGATTGACAATGATGATCAGGCATAACATTAATGCTTGTTTTTGGCGCTGTAAAAGCTGTAATTTTGTATAACAAAAACCGGAAAAAACGAATGCACTCTGTAAATTGCTGGGAACGGTGGCGTGATAAATAAGGGAAACTCTCACGAATGCAACATTATGAGCTATCTGACCTACCTGCAGCGACCTTCCCCTGGGTGTCTCGGCGGTTCCAGAGGTGTTAGAGATATTTTCTAAAAGGTCCTTTTCAGGCCTGAGCATTCTCCAGGGTGGCATGTCCCGCTGTTCTCTTGGGTGCGGTACCCTCACCGAGGAGGGGGATGGACACGATAGCTGCGTCAAGTGTCTGGTCGTCCAGTATGCTGAGGCAGCTTTCGTTGACACATCTTGCCCGCATTCGGAAGCGATGCGTGACGTAGATGAGATGTCACTCGCAGCATCGGAGGGAGACTTGCTGGCATCCGACACTGACGACTCCGAGCTCCCCCCTCCCCAGGGGGGTCGAGCTCAGGAGGAAGCAGAGGTGATGTCAGCCATGCTAACCCGGGCAGCCGCGAGTATTGTTTGGCAGTGTACGCGCTGCCACCTCCCCAACGCTCGCGGCCGGATACGTGGTTCCAGGGGGCCGGAGCACGGTGCAAACCGCGCCCACCCCCGGTGCCATTTTTATCGGAAGTGCATTAGGAGCTGTGGTAAACTCGGAGCGCTCAACTCACGGCCCGCCCCAATCAAACCAGCTCCGGCAACCTCACTTCCCTCAATGGTGAGGCAGCCAAAGGCTGGGGGAATCAGCCATGCCTACCGCCCAAGGCGTGTAGGATTTTGGCATCACTGGTGTCGAAGGCTTGCGCTGCCGCGGGCCAGGCTGCCTCCTCTCTTCGGAGAGGCCTCCTCTCTCTTATTATACCCAGGTCGGCATTACCCTCGTGGAGCTCTCTCAACGCCTTGGCCTGGTGGACCTGCAGGATGGCCATGGCGTTGAGAGAGCTCCACAAGGGTAATGCCGACCCGGGTATAATGCAGGATCTCCATGCCGCCACTGACCGCGCTCTATGGGCGGCCAAGGTGGCAGCACGGGCCCTGGGTCGGACGATGTCCATGCTAGTGGACCAGGAGAGACACCTCTGGCTTAACCTTGCGCAGATGAGTGACACCGAGAAAGTCCGGGAAACCTCAACCCCGTCAGCAACCTTCTCGCAAGAAGTGACACTGACGGGAAGACCCCAGGGAGAACAACATCGGGCCCGACCTTCACAGCCATGGCTCTGATAGGTCGTTACGGGACGGCTCCTGCCTCGTCACCAAAGCTCTTTTTCTCCGCCAGTCAATGACCACCCCCGTGGGAATGGTGAAGCAGACCGTCCCCTTATTCCCCCTGCAGTCCCTGGGAGCTTGAAAGCTGGCCAGACTGTCTCGGTGGTTAATGAGGACGGTCCGTCTTTGCTACTCGATCCAGTTCACCAGAAACCCTCCCAAGTTTCAGGGGAAACCTCCTTCCCTCTGTTAGAGGCAGGGACACCTCCGTACTTCGGGTAGAGGTCACCACCCTTCTTGCGAAACAGGCATCGAGTTCGTCCCTCAAGCCAAGATGTTCAGCGGGTTTAACAGCCCGTACTTCATCGTTCCCAAAAGAGACGACGGGTCGCGCCACATTCTAGATCTGTGTACCCTGAACAAGCACCTTCACAAGCTGTCGTTCAGGATGATCACGCAGAGGTGCATCCTGACATCCATCGAGTGTCAAGATTTGTTTGTGGCAATCGACCTGAAGGACGCTTACTTTCATGTCTCGATCCTCCCTCGACACCGGCCGTTCCTACGGTTCAGAATCAGAATTTCATGAAATAAACTTACCATACAAATGTCAAAAGGAGAGATCTCGCAATTGTGAGTTTTTCATGCAATTCTGATTTCATTACTTGCAACTGCAAGTTTAAATCTCGTAATTCTGAAAAAACTACATTTGAATTTTTTATTTAATGATGCAAGTTTCCATGAAACAAAATGCTGTCAGAGAAGGGGGTGAAATCTTTAAACAGGATGATGTGATTTGATGATGTGATTTGATGATGTGATTAAACAGGATGATGTGTTTAAACAGGATGATGTGTTTTAACAGGATGATGATTTTTTTATTTTGTTTGTAGAGAATATTTTTTTCATTTAGTACATCCCTTCACATTAAGCATGTATAACCAAGTCCTCTGTTTGGTGATGTCACGATTTTTATGGGAACCCAACTGCAGGCAGCGGTGAAGGGGTTAATAAATTATCTTTTATTGAATACAAAACAAAACACCCACAATGGGGAAAACTATAACAAAACAAGAATTCAAACAGAAACTTCCCACGAGGGAATCATGACAGGATCCCTTTGTGTTACATTATCAGTATTCCTTTGTGTTACCTTATCAGTATTCTAAAATATTTCGATTAAATTACAGTAATCTAACGAAATACCTTACAAATCACTTTAAAGAACGTATTTTGTAATCTGTAGTAAAATTCATTTTAAAATTAACCTTTTTCCAGTCCTGCATATCGGATATCCTATGCCTACTAAATGACCATTAATAAACCATTTGTAATGTAAATTGAATTCCATGGAAAAATATTAATGCATCTTTTCGAAGATTATGGAAAATTGCCATGGGAAATTGCCATGGTAAAGTAACTTTTATAGCATGCAGAAAAAACTGTTTACTGTTTACTCAATTGAGTCCGACTCTTTTCCGCACTGGTAACGAAACATAACTGATAGACAATAAAATGTAAAATCAGACAAGAAACAGAAAAGACTATCTTTGTTTTCGTCAGCAGCTTGTTAAAAGAAAGACCAAAGAGCATTTATCCTTAATCTTCGAGACATTTATTCACTTAATTATATGGCACTATAGTGAATGAGGCTCATTTGTGTTTCAGCACAAGTGAAACAGGCCCATTTGTGATTGTGATTATAACATCCCTCAATCGGAAAGCTCAAACATAAGCTTTCATTTATCTCTTTAGAAGCTTTCCCTACCACTGTGCAGACAGACTGCACATTTATTGAGAGGAAAAGAAACCTAATTCCTGTTGATTCATTTGTACCAGTAGTAAGGAAACCAGCCTTCAAAATTGACTCATTGAATTCAAGAAGCCCTGATAGCAAGCATACATCTGGTTTACATCTATTTGATGTCTGCATTTACATCTGCTAGACATCTACAATACATAGTTTGTCATCTGCAATATGTCACAGAGATGTCTGCTGTCAGACTTCATGCTTCCTTCTGCTGACAAGCTTTATGGAGATGCTGATTTCATTTTTCATCTAACATGTGGGTTTCACTTTCTGAAATTAATGACAAAAAATATTGACCTTTTTCATGATATTCAAATATTTTTAGATGTAAATGTATTAAAACGGGTTACAAGTGCAAGATTATTTTGCATTGTTTTGCAGAAATATCACAGAATTGTATAGCAGAAATACTAACAAAACAATTCTTAAATCTATAAAAAAATTCTTCAGAGAGCAAAAAGAGAGAGGTGACCTGCATTTGGTGGGGCTGGATTTTGCCAATTTACACGGGTTTGTCCCCCATCAACACATCGAGTATGTTTTGGGCTTCTTCTACATCCCTATCAGCATTCATGCCCTGGTGGCCAAGTACTTTGAAGACATCAAGATGTGTTCTACCCATCAGGACTACACGACAGGCTGGCAACAGATGGAAGTACGCATTGCCATGGGATGATTAATCTCTCCAATCCTGTCTGTTGCAGCCTTTGAGGTCATCCTGATGGGGGAAAGGGTGATGGTTGGAGGTATGAAACTACCATCTGGCCAAAGGCTACCAACAGTGAGAGGCTATATGGACCATATTACCACCATTCTCCAGACGACAGCATGTACAACAAGACTGCTGAAGAGCTTTGAAAAGCTTGTGGGGTGGGCGAGGATGAAGATCAAACCCGCCAAATCACGCAGCCTGTCCCTCAGGAAAGGGGTTAGAAGCGACAATACCATCTTTGTCGCAGGCGGTGAAGAAATCCCATTGCTGGTAAATCAACCCGTCCGTAGCTTTGGTCGTACCTACACAGCAGCCCTCTCCGATAGGCAGATGGGGGAAACAGTGAGGAAGCAGCTTGCAGATGGCCTGGCCAGGATGAATCAGAGCCAGGTCCCTGGCAAGTATAAGTATGGAGCTACCAGTTCATACTGTATCCAAGAGTGATGTGGCCTATGAAGATGAGCGAAGTCCCCTCCTCGGTGGCAGACCAGATGGATGGGCTGGCAAACTCATTCTTCAGGAAATGGCTGGGTCTACTGAGATGCCTATCAGACATAAGCCTCTTCGGCAGGAACACTCAACAGCTGCCACTGCAATCCATTGGCCTTGGATAAAAGCAGGAGAAGGCTCAGATGGTAAAGGAACTGAGGGAATCCACTGACCAAATGGTGAGAGCAGCTGGCCCTAACATACGAACAGGGAGGAAGTGGAAAGCCCAGGAAGATGTCAACAGGGCAATTAGCAGGCTGAAAGATTGTGAAATAGTCGGCAGAGTCCAGGAGGGTGGAGCCGGCCTCCTCTTCTGGTCAAAGGCCACCAAGGAAGAGCTGATAGGCATGTTGGTGGTAGAAGTGACAAGGACCGACTTGGAGTGCCTTAACATCAAGGCGGGGAGGCTGGATGTCATGGGAGGGTGTCACTGACAGGCATTTGTCATGGTCTGACCTGTGGAAGATCCCCCAGGCCAGACTTGGCTTCCTGATCAGATCCTTCTATGACACTCTACCTTGTCCCAGAAACCTCCACCGGTGGTTCGGCACAGAAGAACTCTGCCCCCTTTGCAGTACCAGCTATGCAAGCCTCCAGCTTATCCTGTCAGGCTGCAAGACAGCATTGTCCCAAGGCGCTATAGGTGGCACAATCTGGTGTTAAGGAAGCTAGCAGAGATCGCAGAGTCATATAGACAGGAGGCTAATAGTAGACCTTCTGCGCCAACGAGATGCCCATCTTCTTTGCAAGGGCCGAGGAAAACATCGACCACCCTCACCAGAGAACAACATCTAGAGTCCTCTCATCTGGCAGCGAGTGGAGCATGAGGGTCAACCTGGGGAGGCAGATCGAATTCCCCAGGGAGATCGTAGAACCTTCGCTCCAGCCAGACCTGATTATGTAGTCAGAGCCATGCATGACCATCTTGTTTGTGGAGCAAACTGTCCCATGGGAGGAGGGGAGGGAGGCTGCCAACGAGCGGAAGCGTGCCAAGTATGCAAACCTGGCAGAAGACTGCAGAGAGGCTGGCAGGAAAGCCACCACGTTTCCCGTCGAAGTGGGATGCAGGGGCTTTCTTTGGATCCTCGGGGGTTCGCATGCTCCGCGACATGGGATATACAGGAGCAGGGTGTCGAAAAGCTAATAAAGAACTGGCAGAGAAGGGCAGCTTTTGGCTGTGATTAAGGATGAAGCATAGGGGGGGGGCCGAATAACACCTAGGGCATCAGCAGGGGGTGGCAGTGAGTGATCCCTGCCCTCGCTTCGCCATCAGGAGATGTACTGGGGTTAAAGGAACGAAACATCCATGACTGGTGGTCCCCAGTTGATGATCCGTTTATGCCCAGAGAGCTGTTCAGAGGAGCACACCTGCACAAAAGGCACCGCTGGAGGTGCATCAGGCAGTAATGCCCAGCAGGTCGACCATCAGCCTGTATTTCTGTAAGATTTCTATTCGAAAAATGGATGTATATTTATCAAAACACATTTAAGAAATACACAGACATGAAGAATCAATGTATGAATTTCAGCAAAGGTGAGAAACAACCAACTAATTCGGATAAAAGGATAAACCTCGATGTTTGTTTGGAATTATAATTTTTTTGCTAATTGTCACCATTGTTGAGATTCATGGACCGATTCTTCATGTCTGTGTGTGAAATTTTTTGCTTTTTGTTTAAATATTTATTTAATTTTTCACAAATCTTTGTAGACCACAAAATGCAATCAAACTCCGAGATGTTATAATGTTCGTTCAAGATCAGCAGCACATCAATTTATTCATATGTAAACATGGTAGTTATCTCACTGACCACCAACACCATTGATTAGATTATCATTTCCATATCCATTACAAATGTACTTTAAAAGTACATATATGTACAAGAGTAAATGTCATGGGTCAAGGAAACTCAAGAAAACACTGATCACCATGATTGTGACTTTCGTCAGTTGGGAATGATCTTAAAACATAAAAAACTGACATTTCAAATATTTTACAACGTGAAAAACCTCCAAGGAACGTTCTTATAACAAACTTTTGTTAGCTGGGTTGTATCTCAGGTTGTAGCTGTTGTGTTTCTCTGGGTATATTATTTTTTTCTAGTTTTTGTTGAACTTATCTGCAGTGATTTTGTTTTTTAACAGCAGATGTTCATCACAAATGACTCAATCATCACTATAATATTAATAATGAAACTCAATACAAATTCTGTCAATCAGGAGCACAGAATGGTGTTGGTTTGGAATAAATCTGGGCCAGAATTGAAATGAACTGTTGTTTCTGTTTGTGTCAACTTTATTTGTTTTTATGTTTGACATGTGGCATAGTTTTGGCTTGCCTGTGACCCAAATCTGGCAAACAGGAGGGGGCCGCCCAAGTGCCATCATTCCACGTTGGTATGGGGAGTAAGGTGTGGGCCGGATATGGGCTGCAAAAATTTGCTATCTGGGACATTAGTGAACCATTAAACATTTACAATATAGAGCATTATGCAACAATGTCGTTTTGACTTTTACAGTTCAAACATCTTATTAGTTACCAATGCAACAAGGGTAGAAGCTTAATTTGAACAAATATTGTTTATTTTATCTCTACATTCTTGCACATTAGGATTTTTATAAAATGGCAGTTTGCACAGCATCCCTAATCCTGTCTTGAAACTAAAATGGTTGCTTAAATATTCCTTGCAATTTTTTCTTTCTTTTTTTTTACTAAGTAATGGATGTGATTTTAAATATAACAAAGTACAATACATCACACAAATCATATTTAAGTACAAGTAAAATTACAGGTTTTAAAAGCTACTTAAAAAAGTACAAGTCCACAAAAAACCTCTCCATACAGTAACACGAGTCAATTAAATTTGTTGCTTTACACCTCTCCTAAATACATATTACATGTTGATGTAAGTAACCAAAATATTTCTGTTTCTAAATATTTTTTAAATATTTCTCTGTCTATATCCCACAATCCCAATCCTTCACGTTGTAGGTCTTTTCTAGCCTAACAATGGATAGCAAAGGTGAATGGTTTGGCTCTCCCACGCCCTCGTGTTGTTTGGAAAATGCCACCGTGGAGAATTCCAGCACGGGTCAAATCTATGAAGTAGTGCTACAGACAATGAACACAACCAAGCGCAATCCACAGTTTGTCGGCGTGGAGCTTCTTCAGTCCTTCATACCTCTCATCATCCCCTGCTATGCTCTCGTGGTCCTGGTTGGAGTTTTCGGTAACTACTTGTTACTATACGTCATCTGTCACACCAAAAAGATGCACAATGTCACCAACTTCTTCATTGGTAACCTGGCATTTTCCGACATGCTGATGTGTGCCACCTGTGTGCCGTTTACACTGGCGTACGCTTTTAATCCTCGAGGGTGGGTGTTTGGAAGATTCATGTGCTACCTTGTGTTCCTCATTCAACCCGTGACAGTGTACGTGTCGGTGTTCACGCTAACAGCTATTGGGGTGGACAGGTGAGTTTTTTGCTTTTTAGAAGCAATCTTATTGGAATAAGAAAAATCTAAATGTTATCAGTTGCCAAGGCTTGTGTCATTTCAAACATGTATGACTTTCTTCTGTGCTACACAAGATCCTTTGTCTATAATTTGTAAATAGCCCCACTCCTCAGTGACGTCAGGGACACAAACTTGAAATCACTTGACAGCCCATAGTAGCAAAAACTTGCCTGTGAAAGAGCAATAAATGTCCACATCAACTAAATGTGTCCCATATTTCTCCAGATTACACAAATTCTCTATGAATAAAAAATAGCTTAATGCTGCCAAATAGGAAAATCCTGAAAGCTCCTCTTAAACTGATAATTCACCCAACAATGAAAATTCTGTCATTATTTATTCAGCTTCAAGTTGTTTAAAACCTGCAAACATGTTATTGTTCCACTGAATACAAAAGAAGATATTTGGTATAATGTCTGTATCCGAACATTTCTGGGGCATTGACCGAACAATGACTTCCGTTGCAGGAAACGAAGCTATTATGATAGTTAATAGTCCCCTTAAAATGGATTGATATCCCACATTATTCTTAATATCTTATTTTGTGTTCAAAGAAAATTATACAGATTTTAAACAACAGCAGGGTGTGTAAATCCAGAATCCAATTATATGATTTTCATTATTGTGTAAACTATCCCTTTAACGCTGCTTAAAAGATGAATCCTACTGCCTAATCCATCTTTTTACCTTTATAGAGCCTGTAACCTTCAATCTAGCATCTCAATGAATGATGAATGATGGTTGACATTAAGATATATTTTACCTGAATTCAGACAGTGAAGGTGAAGGCATAGACTTGTTCTTTTAACTGTACATGGTGGTTCATCCACTGTGCTTTTACCCACACTAAAACTTAAACTTTAAAAGCCCTTGATATTACCACTGGGGTTTTAGATGCAGAACCATTCAGCCAGTCTGGACAAAAGGTGAGGAAATGTGTGACCACAGAAGAGCGAGCACATGGCAGCATGCACAAACCGTACAGAATAAAAACAGTATCTTTTCATGCGGAGTATCTCCAGGCTTCCGAAAGGTTCAGCTCATCTTTAAGCAAAAAAAGAAGATATATTTGAGAATACAATATGATGTATCTTCATTCAAATGTCCTGAAAGTGACTCGGGTAACTGCAGCTTTGGGCAAATAACAAGGCTTTTTCCCAGCCCAAGACAATAAACCATCTTTAATAGGGTGGTTCACCCAAATATAAAAAAATCATGATTTATTCAACTGTTTATGACTATTTGTTCAACTCAAAATATTATGAGAAATCTCTCAGTGGTTTTGTGTCCATACGAACATTATAACATCTCGGAGTTTGATTGCATTTTGTGGTCTACAAAGATTTGTGAAAAATTAAATAAATATTTAAACAAAAAGCAAAAAATTTCACACACAGACATGAAGAATCGGTCCATGAATCTCAACAATGGTGGCCAATGTTGTTTGGTTACCAACGTTTTTCAAAATATCTTCTTTTATGTTCTGCAGAAGAAAGAAAGTCACACAGGTTTGAAATGACATGGCGATGAGTGACGGAAAATTTTTTTTGGGGGGGTGAACTAACCCTTTACGGTAATTCACTTAAGCAGAATCAATTGCCTTACAGAGACGGACATCCCAAAATACAGCATGAACATTTATTTGCAAACCAGATGTAAAGATTAGCATTCAAGTAGCCTACAAGTTTGAGAAAGTTTGAAACCTTCATTGCCTAAAACTGTCCTTTTAACTTGTAGATATTACGCCACAGTTCATCCTCTGAAGAAACGCATCTCAGTTCTGGCCTGCACGTACCTTCTGTCTGGGATATGGATTCTCTCGTGTGGTCTGGTAGCTCCAGCCGTGGCTCACACCTACCACGTTGAGTTCAAAGACGAAGGCTTCACCATCTGCGAGGAGTTCTGGATGGGACAGGAGAAAGAGCGACTATCCTACGCTTACAGCACACTCTTCATCACATACGTTCTTCCACTCTCTGCCCTGTGCATTTCCTATTTGTGTATTTCCGTAAAGCTTCGTAACTGCGTGGTACCAGGTCATCGTACCCAAAGCCAAGCAGAAGCCCAGCGTGCGCGGAAGCGGAAGACGTTTCGCCTTGTGTCATTGGTTGTTGCGGCTTTTGGGATCTGTTGGCTGCCGATAAGCGTGTTTAATGTTCTTCGAGATATCGATATAGACCTTATCGACAAGCATTATTTTCTGTTGATCCAGCTGTTGTGTCATTGGTGTGGAATGAGTTCCTCTTGTTGTAACCCTTTCTTGTACGCGTGGCTTCATGACCGTTTCAGGGCGGAGTTACGGAAGATGTTTACCTGCCATCGGCGAATCGCCATTGGGATACCGGTTAATAACTGCGCCACGGCTAGTGTTGTTCTCTGACAGGGTAAAGTTAAAAAGAGTCGCTTGAAAGACTGTGGTAATCACAGAGACTAGCAGATCTTTCGAGTTAGAGGATTCTGAAATGTAAAGTGTAACATCAGATTGACACAAACAAACACTACATCTACCATATAAAACACAGACGAAAGTGGTTGGATTATGCCTAAAGGTTGACCATACTTTCTGTGATTTTGATACGGATTACAGAGGTGGTAGTGCTCTGCTTGGTTTCAATCCAGTCTTAGATGTTTGTCTTGGGTGTTGTCAAACAGAAAAGGTCTCTGAGGATATGAAGAAAAAAAATTTGACCTTCCACGCAGCTTTCAAAAAACTGAAATACTTCATCTTTGAGATTGAAGTAAGGATTATGTAAACATTTCTCAAGCTGCGTTCTAACCAAACGTGAATGAAGCTTGTGTTCCCACCAAACGTGAATGAAGGGTTAAACGTGAGTGATTTACATGTTAAGTCAATTCAAAGACGCGATAGGACATCCTGCGGCGTGATTCGTGCGAGTTGAAAAATCTCAAATTTGGCGAACATTTTCGCCATGTTAACCAATCAGGAGCTTGCTCTAGTAGTGACGTGATTGTGACGTAGCGAGCGGAGGCAAAAATCCGAAACAAAAATCCGAAGCAAAAATCCGAAACAACAATGGAGGATTAAATCATTGTTGCTGTATGTGGATACCCAGACCGGTACGATACATCTTACTTTTGTCGAAAACAGGAATAAAAAGGATCTTGCATGGGAAAAGGTGAATGAGTAGGATAGACAATCTGGTAAATTGTAAAAATGCTATTTTCTCAATTTGAATTATATATATATAACTATATATATATATATCTATACACGAGACTGGAGGCGCCTGGCAGAGGCCCCTCCCATGTAGCAAATTCGCGTCTGTTGTGAAGTGAATGATGACCCAATGATGCAGGTGACCTGAAGCCACTTATTAAAGCAACCTGAGCCTCCATTACACCTGAGCAGTGCCACAGGCTGATTGCCTCCATGCCACGCTACATTGATGCAGTAATTCATGCAAAAAGAGGCCCAACCAAATGTTGAGTGCATAGAAATTGACATACTTTTCAGAAGCCTGACATTTCTGTTTAAAATATCCGCTTTTTATTGATCTTATGTAATATTCTAAAATTCTGAGACACTGTATTTGGGGTTTTCATTATCTGTTAGCCATAATCATCAAAATTTCAAGAAATAAAGGTTTGAAATATTTCACTCTGCGTATGTTATCTATATAATATATTGGTTTCACTTTCTGAAATAAGTGACAAAAAATATTGACCTTTTTCATGAAATTCAAATTTGTTTAGATGTACCTGTAGTTGTAAGTATGGGCCCCAATGCTCAATAATTAACCACCAAGAATCCACCTAGAACACCAACGTCATGTAGTAACAGGTCAAAGGATAAAGAGACCACAGACAATAACAACTGAAAGTGCTGGGGTGTGTTGATGCGCTTGCCACAACAGGAAGAAAATTATAAGGAGGCAACAAAAGACAAACCAATAAAAAAGATTAGGTTTAACCATGGTGACAAATTTAGTACATCATTTATGTATTCTATTCTTTTTCACTTCCATGCACCCAATCTCCTTTTATGAAAGAGGTGATTTTCCAATGGTCTGCCATCCCAGTAAATCAAAGACACTTTGCCAGAAATTTTTCAATAATAGAAGCTGTGATTCACAGAGAATGACAGGAAAGCTGTGAAAGAAAAGCAAGCGGTACCAGACAAATGAGTAACCGACACACGTGCAGCTCTTGTTCTCTCGTGCCCCAAGGTTAACCTCACACAAGCAAGAGGGTCTTAGATCTATTGTACATGCTATTTGAAGTAATAAAGCTGAGGCTGTAAACAGACCTAATGTTTTTTATTGCCGAAGGTCCCACAGGGATCAAGTTTGGAAAATTAATAAATGGTTTTGACAGCAGTTGATGTCCATACAGTAGATAAATTCAAGATAACAACGAAGCTACAAGAACATGACTGTTGAGAAACTAATGGCACTAAAAACAGGACCTTTAGGTTTCTGAATTTTTTTTATTTTGGAGTTTCCCCACAAACCCACTGATATCAACTCTCATCTTGTTTTTCTTCTGTATTCAAGATTCATGATGTTTATTTGTCACATACACTTTAAACATGTAGGACCTCCAGTGAAATGTTAATCTGGTCTACTCCAAAATACTTTGTATAATAGATTATTATTTCAAAACATAGAACAACATTGTGCAATATACCATACAGTTCATATATGAAACTGTCGGGTCAATTTCGATCAGACTTGTATTCACTGTTGAAGGCCTTAGAAGTCTCCACAAACTCAAAACTGAGCGTTATTTTTTAACGGAATAGTGTAATGCTTTATCCATGAACGTCATTATTGTTTTAAAATTCATATTGTTATATTCTCCTCTCCTCGCAGCAACAACTCTTCTCTTCATGACGTATGCCTCTGTATTAGAGTGGTTTTAACATGATTTTTTTGTCAATGAAAAATTATTTAAGAAAGTAATTGTGGCTTTTTTATTGGGTCACACTTCATTTCAAAATACAATTCACAGATTAATCAACCATTAACTTTGACTTTGCCTCTTTAAACTAGTATTTTTTCTAATTAATAGTTAGTAAGGTAGTTGTTAGGTTTAGGTATTAGGTAGGATTATGGAAGTAGAATATGGTCATGTTGAATTTGTTTTTCATAAGTACTAATAAACAGCAAATATGCTAAAAATAGCCATCTAATAAGCAACTTGCTAATAGTCAGAATTGGTCCATATACTAAAGTGTTACCAAATATTGTAAATATTCTGACAGTATGTTCATGATTTTTTTATTGCCAGTTTTCCATTCAAGACTGATATTAAAATCGACATGACAAAACAATTTAAAAAAACTTAAATTCAGAACCTGAATTTTCAAAATAACAACTAATGACATTATTAGCGTTTGAAATGTTTTGTCTCGGTCACCATTCACTTTTATTGTATGGAAGAAGATGCAATTTAAGTGAATCGTGACAGGATTTACACTCCATGTATGTATTTCATGTTTCAACATTAAGTTTAGAGAAAAGTCATACAAGTTCTACAAAACATTTTCATGGGAAATGTAAAGTATAGTATTGTTTACATGTAACCTTAAAATATTAAGTGTAATACTATTATACATAATATAATACTATAATGCTCTGTGGCCTTATTGCTCTGTGAAGCCAGCTTTAAGGGGAGGGACTGGGCAGTTTTGGATCCATGGCCTAAGAATGGCAGAATTTGTGGCTTAAATAGTGCCCTAAAACAGTGTTAGAGTCCCATCTACTGGTGGCAGCAGAGTTGTGACAACATGCAAGCTGCAGACTCGATATGAAACTACAAATAATTTTTAAAACACATTTGACTCACAGCTTTCGATAGTATGATGCATTTAAAAAGTTATTAAAGTTATTAGAAAAGTGCTAGGTCTCCTTCCTTTTCACAAAGTCACTCCACCCCAAAGAGAGACTTTCTCGAGTCCACGAACTTTCAAATAATTTATTGGTAAATCTAATCTAACAGAATCTAACAGCATATGATATCTTTTGCATAGTAACTGTGGATGGATAAACACTATTTTAAACTATGAATTACATGTGAAACACTAAAAACAAAACACTTCTGGCTCTGTTAGGCACACTAAATAGTTAGAAAAATAATAATTTGTTTCATGTATAATTCCATTTTATGCACTATTGATCAATTTAATGAGTAAGTTATAGTACAAAACATTCAAGTGTGATCAGCATAATGTACAACACATACAAGGGTTTATATATTTAGCCAAGATGTATTCAGTTAAGTGAGGCATAATAAAATTACTTTTATGTTGTTATTTCAGGAAAAAAAAAACAGGAGATTTGCATGTCCTCAGCATTAAAGGCTTTAAAAAATAAAAAAAAATAAAAGCAAGGCACAGGTCTGCAAAACATATGCTTTCATGTTCTGATGTGCTTAACATCTTAATTATTTTAAGGCTTTTAATTTAAATTATAAGAGTTTGGTGAATTCATTCAAAATGACTGAAAAGTTAACCAGATTTTTTTAACTTAAAAGTCTTGATGGGAATATTCCCCATAGTTATTGCAGGAGACCAGTTAGAAATCACATTAAAAACACTCAAATTACAATGAATAATAAATGAGGGGTCTGTTTTGGTACTGCAGTATAGTGGAAGACTGCACATCTTTGGATCCCCAACATAGAAGCTCTCTACATCTACTGCCATGAATAGGCCACAATTAAGTACCAAATTACCAGCAATTCAGGAAACCACACATTTATTGCTTTTGCATTAAGGAACTGAAGTATGTTACAAATCCACAAATATCATTGTAGTGCCCTAAATAGCAATACTCTTTTCAAGACTGTCTTTAGAGAACGCACAGTAATCCCTGGTCAATAAAGTTATGTTATAAAAGCTGACATGTAGCATTAACAGTTTCGAAAATCAACATGACTGATTTAACAGCGACTGCCCGTTTAGCTGTGAATTCATTTTTGACTTCTGTAAAGTCAAAAAACTGACCAGGGCAACGAAAACTAAATATCTACTGTATTTACATGTAGTGTTGAAACAAAAGCTGAAATAAACATACAGTCACAATATTTAATTCTGCTTTAAGACATTTCAACAGAAGTATACAGTTTAGAATATTTTCCATAATCACTTAAAACAAAAACCTTCATAAATAAATCACCCTTTTCAAGTAAAAAGTGTTTACACTCAAAACGTTCAGAACATTCCCATCAACAGTAGCTTGAAAGCTCGAACTGAACTGAACAGTATAAGGATTATTCCCAAATGATTTGAGGCTGCATCAGCCCTAATGCAAGGCAGCAGCTTGATCTTAACAAAACAAATCACATCAGGCACAAGGTACAAGGTCTGCAAACTGAAGACACTTTAAAAATAAATCATACATTATGGAACCCTTTCTTTGCCTAAAGGAATAGCTAACTGTGCATAGGATTGGATTAATAAAAGGCTGTTTTTGTTGATGTAGGGATTTTGGAGAATGCTTGAACCCAGCTTTTATCCAAATAGAAAAATAATAACACCCCATTATTCAGCTGTAAAAAGCAGATCCTTGAGACCCATGCGGCCTTTTGTGTACTGTTAGATCTGATCCTAGGTTGTGGATATGTCTGCATGGAATGAATACTAAAATATAAAGCAGAAGAGACGCGAGTCGCGTTCTGACTGAAATCCAGTATAGTTCTGGCTACATCAGCCGAATCGCACATGGTAAAATGTCTCAGTGGAGTCGGATGCTACAATCCTAACATTTGGATTGAAGTGAAAGCAGAATGGTCGGTTTCTCCTCAATGATGCGGACTAGAAGGTTATCAATGTATTCCTCCATCTCATGGATCCTGGTGTCTTTCTTGAAGAGCTCGTCCTGCTGCTTCACCACCAGTGTGATGAGCTCCTCCTGTGTGAGTTGAGTGTACGGTGTGCTTTCTGTGTTCTGCATGCGCAGTGAAAATGCAAATTGAGGGAAAAATGTTACCTATGAAGACACATAAATTGGAAGTAGGGCCTAGAATACAAGCTTTTGTTCAACAATTAAGTCAATTCATACCGCAATCCCTTTACCTTAAATAATAATATGTGACCCTTGACAACAAAACCAGTCTTAAGTAGCACAGAAACATTTTTAGAAATCGGCAAAAATAAAAGGTATGTGTAAAAACTTCAGATCTTTCTTTTATGCAAAAAATCATTAGGATATTAAGTCAATATGTTCCATGAAGATATTTTATAAATTTCCTACTGTAAATGTAAAAAACACTATATTTTTGTGAGGGGATGGCCTGCTAAAGTGCCTCAAAATTTAGCTTTTTTTGCACCCTCAGATTCCAGTTTGTAAAAAGTTAATGTTCCGCCAGATAGTGTTCTATCCAACAAACCATATATCAATAGAAAGCTTATTTCTTCGGCTTTTAGATGATGCAAAAATCTCAATTTCGAAAAAATTTACCCTCAAGACTCTCAAAACATTACTATTGAAAATTTTAACTGCACCTTCTCAGAAACATTAGACACAGTTGCTCCTCTGCGTTTAAAGAAGATTAAAAATGGCAGTCCAACACCGTGGTATAATGAACACACTCAGGCTAGAAATCTAAATTAGAAGTATTTCGTACAGCATGGAAGGATAGTACCATCACAACCCTAGGTTTTTATTTAACAGAGTGGCTAAATTAACAAAAAATAAGTCGTCAGCGACTTCAGATTCTGATTATCAGCATAACAATGATGAATTTATGAACTACTTCACTAGTAAAATCCAAGATATTAGAGAAAAAATTATAACAATGCAACAAGAAGTGAAACCCGCTGAACAAACTAACTAAAGCACCCTAAGGAGAAATTGCAATTATTTTCTACCGTAGATCACGATGAACTATCTAAAATCATTAGATCATCTTAATCAACAACATGCATGCTAGACCCTATACCTACAAAACTACTGAAAGAAATGCTCCCAGAAATGATAGATCCTCTTCTTAGTATTATTAACTCATCTCTGACATTAGGACATGTGCCTAAAGCATTTAAGGTGGCTGTTATAAGGCTATTATAAAATACCTGTTATAAAAGTGGCTGTTATAAAAAACCCAAACTCGACCCTAGAGAAAAAGGGAAATACAGGCCTATATCGAATATACCTTTTATATCTAAAGTTCTGATAAAAATGGTTTCAACTCAATTATGCTCCTTCCTCCAAAGGAATGACATTAATGAAGAATTCCAGTCTGGATTTCGAGCATGGCACAGTACAGAGACTGCTTTGATCAGAGTTACAAATGATCTGCTTTTAGCGTCTGACCGTGGCTGTATTTCGTTATTGATGCTGCCAGACGTTAGTGCTGCATTTGACACCAGTGACCATAGCATACTCCTACATAGACTTGAAAATTACATCGGCATTAACGGAAGAGCATTGAAATGGTTTAAATCTTATTTATCCGACCGTTTTCAATTTGTAGCAATAAACAATGAGGTGTCCCGCAAAATCGCAAGTCCAGTATGGTGTACCACAGGGCTCAGTCATAGGGCCTCTGCTCTTCGCATTATACATGCTACACTAGGAGATATAATAAAGCGACACGGAATTAGCTTTCACTGTTATGCTGATGATAATCAACTTTATATTTCCTCGAAGCCTCATGAAACACAGCAGTTCCATCGCATAATGGAATGCATAGTCGATTTAAAAAACTGGATGAGTAGCAATTTTTTACTACTGAACTCGGACAAAACAGAAGTGTTACTTACTGGAACGAAAACCGCCACACGTAACAACCAAGAAAACTGCTTAACTATTGACGGATGCTCCATAAAATCCTAATTTTCACCTAAGAATCTTGGCGTTGTATTCGATAGTAATCTGTCATTTGGGAGCCATGTCGCCAACACCTGTAAAATTGCATTCTTCCATTTTAAGAATATATCTAAACTACGTCATATGCTGTCACTGTCAGATGCAGAGAAATTAATTCATGCATTCATGACATCAAGACTAGATTACTGTAATGCACTTTTAGGTGGTTGACCTGCAGGCCTATTACAAAAACTCGAACTGGTTCAAAACACGGCAGCTCGAGTTCTTACACTTACAAAAAAATATGAGCATATAACCCCGGTTCTGTCAACCTGGCACCTGTTACATATAAAGCATCACATTAACTTTAAGATCTTGCTTATTACCTATGAAGCCCTACATGGTCTAGCGCCGCAGTATTTGAGTGAACTTCTATTGTATTACAGTCCTCCACATGCATTACGCTCTCAGGCGTCCTGTCAGTTAGTAATACCTAGAATTTCAAAATCAAGTGCAGGTGGTAGATCCTTTTCTTATCTAGCGCCTTAACTTTGGAATATTCTTCCCCCCACTGTCCGGTAGGCAGACACACTCTGTCAGTTTAAATCTAGACTAAAGATGCATCTTTTCAATCTTGTATACACAGAGGATTTAGGCTGCATTATTTAGATCAACCGGAACCAGGAACACATCCAACAACAAATGATGTACTTGTTGCATCAAAGAGTGCAGAACAGTACTCTACTCTCAGCCAGTCTTGTCTCTTTGTTCCAAGGTTACCGCAGGATGCAGTTCATGCCCAGACCTGATGGCAGAGCGGAGTATGGTAAGCAGTGACCTGACAAGAGCTGAGATGATAGAGCTGGATAAAGGACGCTGCGACTTGACACGATTTCACTACAAAATTTAAAATGCTATTAGATTGTTAATGATAATCTTAAATCTATAATTTACCTTATTTGTAAGTTTTTTTGTTTTTTTTTAGCCTTGTTGTGCAAGCACTGTTGAGCTTGTGCAGAGGCAGCAGCTTTTGCCAGAGGGGAACTGGAATCCCCTGTTTGGGCCTGGGTTCTCCTGAGTTTTTTTTCTCGATTGGAGTTTTGGGTTCCTCCCCACCGTTTGCATACTGTTTTGCACTATTTGTCTGGCCTACTTTAGAATTCAGAAGTTTTACATAATTATTATTTTATATAGTAATTTAAAGTCCGTTTAATATTTGACCTGCAGTTCTCTCTCCTTTCTCTTAAATGTGTGCTTTCACTGTGCGTGTGTGCGAGTGTGTTTGCGTGTGTACGTCTATGTTGATGTGTGTAAGTATGTATGCATATTGTGTGTGTGGAGCATTTGTATGTCTGTCTTTTGTGTTTTCACCTTTTTCTTGTTTTTAGAGTTATATGACTTTAGTTGTTTTACTTGTAATCAATGCGTCTCATTTACAGCTGCTTTGTAACAATGAAAATTGTAAAAAGCGCTATATAAATAAAGTTGAGTTGAATAGAAGACTGGTTTTGTCGTCCAGGGTCACGTATAATACATTCACATCCTTTAACTATTTTGTACTTTATGGGCTTAAGCTCAGTAGAGAATGAATAGATAATTCCAAACATTGTACTGGTGGTATCATTATGATCTAAGACCTTTGACTAATAACTGTACCTTTGACTTCTCAGCCATTTCCCTGATGGTTAGGGTCTTCATATCCTTCCCCACGCTGAGAGCACTGGTGGGCTGGCTCTCTGTCATGCTCATGGGTTTTACCGGATGAGGCCTGCGAAAGAAAACAGACTGACTTTAGTGAGATTCAGCATGTAGGAGTGTCATCATAAAACATCATAATAAACCCTCAGAAAAGAGAACAAAAGTGTCCTTTGATTTTCCCTCATTAGCATATAGTCACAACGTATTTTTGGAAAGGTGTACCAATAGGGTATACTACTCATATGCTTACAGAAAATGTGAGAGCTCTGTGTGCATGGTACTACAGATAACACTCTGCTTGACCTGCAATAGGTAGAATTTAAAGGAACAGTTCACCCAAAAATGTTCTCTCATCATTTAATCAACCTCAAATTGTTCCAAACCTGTATAAAAGTCGTTCTGCTAAACACAAAGAAAGATATTTGGAAGAATATCAGTAACAGATCTTATCAGTAACAGATCTTATAATTGACTACCATAATATTTATTTTCCCAACTATGGCAGGATGAGAATAAGATCTGACATTCTTTCTTATATCTTCCTTTGTGTTCAGAATAAAAAGACATTGATATAGGTTTGAAACAATCTGGGTGAACTGTCCCTTTAATAAGACCACACCACATGAGATACTGTATTCTGCAATAAAATGTGTTCCTTTCTAGCCCTTAAAAAAATGATGAATACAAAAAAATCACGCTTTGAAAAATCTCGTTCTCGCCCGGTACAGTGCAATTCAGCTAGGTATACATCCGCGCTAAAATATCATGGTGAAAGTCATCATAGCTTGCGTAGTAAACACCCAGCTCCCAACCCAACTTTGAGAATAGATTAACAGCGACATTTTCTTTATCGCGCGATAAGAGTCTGACGTTAACGCAGCACGTTAACGCTGTTAACGGCCCACCACTAATAAATATATTTATAAAATTGATAACAAATATATAATCATCCAATCACGTGACAGCAATTTTAGTTATGTATATATGATCAAGAGAATGGGCTGAAGTTCAAAGCAGACATCAGCATAGGGAAGAAAGATGATTCAAATAATTTGTTAGGCTGTTGGTGCCAAATGGGCTGGTTTGTGTATTTCAGAAACTGCTGATCTACTGGTATTTTCTCACACAACCATTTTTAGAGTTTACAGATAATTATACAAAGAAGAAAGAATATCCAGCAAACTGTGAAAGTGCTATAAAGAAAAGCAACAGTAGCTCCAATAACTGCTTGTTACAACCACAATATGAACATCTCCGCAAACACAACATGTGAAGAAGGGCTAAAGCAAAAGTATTAACAAGATGCGGCACTGCCATTACTATGAATGAGAAGGGAATGCAATGCTCAATATGGCCGCCCTTACAGAGAAAGTCCCCCCTTCCAGTAGAAAAGCTAATCATCAATTGATAAACTGAAGATTCTTCGTGGCGGTGCCCTATATGGAGATACTTGAAAACATGTGCAAATGCACACATGCTAAAGAAACCTTGACAAAATGTGTTATTAATGCAATGTGAGTTTAAGAATAATAATTTAATTTTGAGTTGGAAATTTGTTATTTAATTGTAATTTTAGCCAGTGATTTAAAAGGTCCAGTGTGTATTTTGGGATGATCTATTGATAGGAATGCAATATAATATACATAGCTATGTCTTGAGAGGTGTATAAAGAGCTGACACGATGAAGTCTTATGTTTAAATTACCTTAGAATGAGCTATTTCTATCAACATCCCCTTGCATCTAACTTGCCATGTTCTGTCGTAGTTTTTCGAAAGGGAGGGCTGGAGTGAGCGGTTGGTTGCAATTCTCAACCTTGCCGCTAGAAATTATTGAATGGACCTTTAAAGACAACTGTCTTCCCCCATTTAATAAGATAATGCTTTAGTCTGGGATGTAGGGCTGGGCGATGTGTTTAAAAAAATTATCTCTAATCGACTTGTTTGACTTCATGCAACATTGAGCAGAGGATCAATCTGCTGATACGGACCAGGAGAGAATTCGTTCCAGACCCGCCAAGTGCTAAACAAACACACACGCGTGCACACACACAGGCGCACCACGCGCACAAACCAGGGTTGCAGTGACTTCTTTCATAAGGTAAACGAGTAGATATACCATAAAGCTTTTATGCAGTAGAAAAATGTTGCCGGTGTCCTGAAATTTTATCCTACCCGTCAGATTGTCCTATCAGGCATGTGCACAACAATGTTACGTCATTTTTTTGCGCTATAAGATATTCTACCTGTTTATTTATTTGTATTTATTTTTTCTACGGGAATATGATTGTTGTTAAATCATTCTACATATTATCTCATACCTATAGTATACTTTGATTGGGTGTTGTGCTGTAAATTAATCCTACATGTTTCTTTTATGCTGGTAGGATAATCTGACAGGGTATTTACGCTGTAAATTAATTTTATGTGTTTATTTTAAGATGGTACGACTGTCTGACAGGGTATTTTGCATTGTGAAATCATCCTACCGGTTTATTTTGTTGATGTGGTTTAGATTATATTAAGTTTTGCCCTGCGGTTGGGAAAATCTGACAGGGTAGGACAATTTGAACACCTGTACAGCCACGCGAGCATGTGGTTTTACTTTGCCGATGCAGCTCGTCTTTCTCTTGGTCTATCTGCAGCGACTGGAAGAAAATAGCAGCTCATTCAACTGACCGAACAAAACAGCGTTTCAAAAATTCTGTCACTGTAAGTGACTGCCTGGGCATATGAACATTATCGTTCGAGGTAAAGCCTACATCGCAAGATAATTTTATAACGCGTATTTTCTATTATTGACTAAAATGTCTTCCCAAAGGCCACAGAGTACATCGACAAGAATGTATCCATATTTTAATAACTCTTTTAAGAAGACAAAATGAGCAAGGTGTACCTAATAAAGTGTCAGGTGAGCATATACTGTACATGTATTTAAATAAAAATAGAAAAGGTCAAATCGCTGTATATCACTGTATTGGACATTTTTAAAGCACAGCAGAGAATGAAAGCATAAAACTAAGAGTGGATGAATCATCTCTGCATGAGATTAAGTGAATACAATCCAGCAATGCCCTAAGCGGTTTAAGAAAAAAAACATGCAACACAAGCTAGTATCATTCATGTCATTATAAGGCTCTATTTATAGTCTTGAACGCACTTGTTTTAAGCCAAAATCCTCCTATGTGGCCCACGAAGCAAAACCTTTTAGTGTTGTTGTAAACCTGTATTACTTGCCCTATTCAGAGCTCAATTCCTCATTTGTACAACTAAAAAAAATCAATGAAATTCTGTGACGCTAACACAGACCAAATGTGATCAGCATCAAGAAGCACCAAACCCAATGTCAGAATCCCAACAATGAAAATCCCCAAGCAACCAATTGAACAAATTCCAAAGACACATTCTAAATCTGATAAGGCCAGATATTGATTATGATAGTTCCAGGGTAAACAGCAGCTGTTGCATTCAAAACACCATGGGGACAATGAATTGTTAGAAAATTTAAGGAGTTGTTAGTATGGGGCGGTTAAAATGGGATTTGTGGTACTATCCTCACCTCCATGAATTTGAAACTGCACTTCCACTACCATTCTGCAACGTAACCGGCTGCGCCTCTGAAGACGTGACCCAAGCATGAACCGTGGTCTGTTCCCCAGGCACGCAACCCAAAGATGGGTCATATGCTTCTAGTGTGGATTCTGTTCTGTTGGGCATCCCAACACTAGTTACAGTCAGTTCAACATCGTCAGCATCTTGTGATGACTGAGAAACTGATCTATCCAGGCCACTTTTCTCCATTACGGCTCTTGTAGTAGTTGGGTATTGGCGAGAATTCTTTTTACGGAGTGAAAAATTTCTTTGGAACGTGGCTCTGGCTTGCTCAGTGAAGCTGGGTGATTGGTTCTTGTTTTCTGTTCTTGCTGCTGTTCTGTTCTCAGAAGTCTTTGTGAATTGATCATTTGTGTTTTTGCTTGAGGATATGGCATCTTTTTGATAAGCACAGACAACCGTATGATCTTCAAAATTCAATTTTTTGTCTTTCTTGGGTTCATTGGCAAGTATCTTGGGGTGGTCTGCTTCATCTAACGCCTCCAAATAGAACTTTTCCCTCTGGAGAGCTCCATATTTTGTGGGTGCACGTAATATGGCACCATTCTCAGCTTGGATGCTTTCTAATACCACAGGTTGACATGTAACCTGCTTGTTTGGTTGGACTTGTCCGACTGGGTCTTTGATTACTGAACGTTGTCTGGGTTTGACTGAAGGCATGTCTCTAGCAACATCTCCAGCATCTGAATCCCTATCAGCCTTTGAATTGAGGGTTCTAGAAGCTGGTGTTGGCTTCTTTCTTGCTTGGAAAGCTTCCCTCTCTGTCTCCTGATGTAAATGTCGTCCATAGTGTACATTACCCTCAACCAGTGGTTTGGATGGAGCAGAAGCTGGTGTGTGTGGAATGAGTGGTTCTTTGTGCAACAAGTTGGCCGGATGAGATATCTCATGGTTCTTTTGGTGCTGGTTGAGACTTAAGGCCACAGATTTATATGAAACAGACTGCTGCTCAGGTCCATCTACGTTCATCTCTTCTGAGATGTCGCAGTTTCTCTGGCTGACCTGGGCAATAACGTGATCCCAACGCATTTGAGCCATCACCCCATGTCTTTTCTTCGGGTAGAGCATTTCATATTCTGGAAGCGGAACAGAAGGCCTCTTACTGGAGTTATGCACTTGTGCCCCGTTAACCATATTGTAGTTTTCAGTCATGAATGAGGCCATGGAATAACCAGGGGGTTGGGGGGCCCGCCGCTTTTTGAAAGACTCAACTTCTTCCATGCTGCTTCTAGGGGATTCACTGTGAACGTTCTTTGAGGTTTAGGGTGTGCCAGAGAAGAATGAAGGTCAGAAAACATACCAGAGGAAGGAGCACTAGGGAGGGACAGGGGAAGCGTGTAAGCGTTCGGAGAAAATTGGAATTGGCTATTATCTGTTTCAGGCAACACACTCCTAGCCAATCTGCCAAAGAGTAAAAACATTGTAAAACTTTCATCTGCTGAATCTAAATAGATAACTATACACATACAATGAACGTTTTGACACAGGGACTCATGATCCATCCTCTACAATCCTTTATCAGACCTCACTCTACATATTCACACAACAATCAAACAATGGAGATAACACATTTTCCTAAAAAGGTAAAATCTTGCTATGTCGGAACCATACTGTGCATGAGAGGCACAAATGTATTTCTATTTGTTACTTCTTTGTATAATTTATATTCTAAAAAAAGTTTCTAACTGGCATCTCAAATAATATAATGTGAAATGCAGATGATTATTTTCCTTCTCTATATTTAAATTCCTACTCATCAACTCTAGTTAGACAAGAAAAACTTCCCTGAATTCTCAAATCTAAACGTTTCACTGAACATACAGAACTAAAGCAAGTTCTTATTTCTTACTATAATCAGCTATGGAAAAATTATCTACTCACCATATTAATAAACCACCACAAAACAGAACTACTTAAATTCCGGTACCAAAAAAATCCTTCAGACTTCTGTGCTCACACAATGTCTCTTTGTCACTGTCTGTAAGAGCTCAAACTCACATGATCTTTCCAAAACTAGTTTCTCTAGAGAGTTCACATTCTCTCCTTAACCAATCATTTGCTTTCAAACGGGTCGGGTAGGTTACGTAGAAACAAGTCATAATTTCTAAATAAAAGTCATGCAATGCTGCCATGCCCATGCTAAGAGAAAAATAGTGATGAATAGCTTTCCTGTTGCTCAGTGGTAAGTGCATTGGTTGTGGGTTCGGAACCAGGGGATTGCAAATACCTATGTCAAATGTATAGGATAAAGCAATGTAAGTCGACTTTGGATAAAAGCATCTGCCAAATGCCTAAATGTAAATGATGAAATAAGTTATAAATGACAACAGCCTTTGTTTATTTTGCCTGAACAGTAAACATAAAAATGAAATAAAGGTTCAAATGTACGAAAAAAGTATGAAATTAGAAAAAACAGTGTTTTATACTGTATTCAGTCATGATAAACATTTGCAGCCTGGAAAAAATAATGGCCAGAAACCATGTTTCATGGAGATACTATGATAAGAACACAAGAGAACTACCTGATACTAGAACCCCCTCCATCCACAAGTAAAAGATGATCTCATCTTCTCATCCCAGACAAACATGATACTCATCATTTCACAATACAATATAGAACATACAAAATTGTTTAAGGAGATTGTCAGTTTATCATTGTATCAAGTATCATTAAGCCATCATACATTATCAGCAAAATAATTCTAGAAAAAATACAGTATTTGAATTTGGTATAGTCCACCCAAAAATACAAATGCTTTCATAATTTACACATTTCATTTAAAAACTTTATGTTATTATTATTAACTTATTATTTTATATTATTTGTTTGATGTCTTACTGTCCCGGCAATCCCCCATCATCATCTAATTTACATCTTTTATATTAAACCATCTATGTAAAACCAGTTTCCAAGAACAAAGGATTTCCCCGTCAAGCCTCTGTTTTTCGCCAGAGCAGAGAGAGATGTGAGCGGTATAGAGTTATAGCCAGTGCTTTTTCTCCACTCTCAGGTGGTAGATTTATTTAAAAAGCTAACTGCATTAGAGGGTGGTTTGACTTACTATTCAGCAGGGAAAAAACACAGTCAGTGAACCTCTAATCTATCCTAAACATGAACCCTAAAACCACTTACTTGGGTCATGACAATAACAAAGATTCCTTTCATCGCTGTGATACCCGATCAAATGCATCAGGACCAGGTTATTTATGTGTTTAGCAATGTCATTTGAGCACTTACCTTGGCTTGACTGCGGCCGTGCGATTGGAGATGGCGCTAGTGGGTGGCGCTGGAGAACGGATGGTCCGGGGGTCCAAGGATCTCTCTTCTGCTAAAGAGGCTGGATTATCTGGGGTTAGGGGAATATCTTCAAACCGGTTTAAGGAGGACGGCGCTTCCATACGTTTGGGTTCTGGAGGGCTTGCTTCCTCTTTCTTCTCCTCCTTCTTCTTTCCAATGCCAAAGAGAGAGGAGAGCCTTTCAGTAACTCTGTTCTCTTCCTGGTGCTGCTGCTCCTCAACTCGCTGCTTCTCCTCGTTGTGTCGCTTCCTCTGCAGCTCTTCCTCTTCCTTCAATTTCTTGTCCTGCTCTTCTAGTCTGCGTTTCCTCTCTTCCTCCTGTTCTTGCCGTCTCCTCTTCTCTTGCTCTTCTTGTTGGCCCAGCATCTCTTGAAGGCTTCTTGCCTCTTGTTTCTTAGCCTTCTCCTCATTCTCGTGCAAGCGAAGTCTCCTGTCCTCTAGGGGGCGTTGTTGGACAAGTGGATCTTTGTCATTGACTTCAGGCTTGTATGAGGGGATACTCAGAGCTTTTAATGAATCAACGGAGACGTCTGACATATTTCGTTGATGGTATTTTCGAACGTCCTCTACCGACCCATGTCCGGAGCTGTTTAAACTAAGCGTAGAGCCAAAACCAGGTTTTGGGTCTTGATCTTCTGCATAAACGTGACTGCCGTTTATACAGAGGTTATTCTGCTCCGACAAGTTCTGTTTAGAGCGGCTCAGAAGAGAAAAAGGGCCACGAGACACTTTGCTGTCTGTGCTGCCATTGCGTTTGTGGCCCAGAAATTTAAACTTCTTTTTCACTGTGGTAGAAAATGTAAAAAATAATTATTGCCAAAATTATTTATATATAAAAATTACAGATAACAGTGACGACCAATTTGTGACTAGTGAAAATCAAAATCTAAGTTTTAGCAAATTTGTTATATGTTATATATATATTTTGTCATTTTTTTATTTGCATGTTCCTATTTAAAAAATTTTTTTTGTTTTTGTTTTTTATTATTATTATAATGTTACAAATTTAAATTTCTAAAATAATAATTTCAAATGAATATTAATAATACATTTAAAATAATACAAATAATTTTGAAGTTTAAATTACATTTTATAATTTATTAAAAATATTTTAATATTATGTTAATATAGAATCTCACTTTAGAATTAGAAAAAGTAAGAATTGTACATAAACAAATTAAAGCAGAGACTTTTAGTTTTATTTCTCCTAGAACTACATCACTTTAAGAACCAACTCCATAATTTAAAACAATACATACATGTGTAGAATGTATATATGTATAATATAAACAATATAAATCACTGTGTACCTGAATAACATTAATCTTACCATCAGGGGACTCCACATTAAGGCCTGACGATCTGCTAATGCTTAGCGGACTGTTCTTTTCGGGCAGGGTGCCCAAGGTCAACATGGACTTGGAGACATTCTTTTGGAGGTTTGTTTTTGATCCAAACAAAGATTTTATATTTGATTTCTTCTTAGGAGAATCTCTACAGTCCTCGCCTTCCCCCTCACTGTCTGTTCCCGCAACGGACACGATCTCAGAAGCCGAATCCGAGAAACTGTCTTTCTTTTTCCCACGGATCTTGTCTTTGAGTTTGGAGATGCCAGACCGAGGCTTATCTACCATGGAGAGGTCAAACATACTTGCTGTCAGGTTATTCCGCATGTACTGGATATCCAGGAAAACTTCACCTCGGTCCTTTTCTTGTTTACCATTTCTATCAACCAGCTTGTACCAGCTGAAAAAGAGAAAATTAGTTCTTTATTAGACTTCAAAACTGTTTTGTTCTTTGTCTGTTATGCTGAATGATTAAAACAAGTCAGAGTTTGCCGGTTGTTAAATGAGCCCAGGTGTCAAGTTTTTGACTCCATGAAGTTTAGTACTGCATGCTTTAATGGTCACATTGGTTTTAACAATGAAACCTTTTAGCTATATTTTGTCACAAACATATGGGACATTAAACATATTTACATTTATGTATTTGGCAAACGCTTTTATCCAAAGCGACTTACATTGCAGTAACCTATACATTTATACTTAGGTATGTGCAATCCACTGGGATCGAACCCACAACCTTGCATTGTTAACGCAATGCTCTTACCACTTAGCTACCAGGTTAACAGGAAAGCTTTTTATAGCTTGTTTTAATGTTACTTCATGTGATTAAACAAAGACATCAATGTTGATATGCAGACATCCGGTCATGAGTTTATTAGTTAGTGAATGCATTAACAAGAAGAATATATATGTTTAGCTTTTATTAATCTGTGTTAATGTTTCTTAATGCCAATACAATTATTAGTTGAATGTGCATTAACAATTGTTGCATTAACTGTGTTATATAACATTATATGTAGATATGTTAAAAGTTACAAACTTTGATTTTAAACATATATGATAAGATTAATAAATTAAATAAAAATATTGTTTATTATTTATGTTGACTAATGCATAAATAGATGTTATAAAATGGGCAATTCCATACAAATATCAAGCTTAAGATGAACAATCATGTTCCAAAGGTTTTATACCATACAGATAGGTAAGATGTCAATATTTGATGGTTTAAATATCCAGGACATTGTTTTAAGCATTTTATGCTTTAAAAAGCATGATTTTCCATGGTCAGGCAAGTGAATTGTCACATCCATAACACAACATTCACATGCAAAATTAAACATATTCCTCATAAATGGATATGAAAATTAAAATAAAATAACTATTTTATTTTACGTATTACTAATTACTTATATACATCAACACATAGTTTCAATAAGTAATGTGAAGTGTGAAACTATCTTAACAGATTAGGAAAGCATTCACCTGGGACAACTCAAATGAAACAGTCTAGTTGTCATTACACCTTACCTGACAGACCAATTTGACAGCTGACCAATCAGAATCAAGTATTCCCAAGAGTTGTGTCAAGCATTATTAACATGCTCCCACACGATTAACATGTTTTCCATAACATACATATTTAATTGTATGACAGTTTGCTATTGTATGCCAGACTCAATTGAAACTATCCGGGTAATCATATTAAAAAGATTTAAAAATAGAGAGATAATTGTGTCTGCCAAATGTTTCTGGTAAAAGGTTAGAAACTAATCACCATGAGGGAAGAACAGGCCATCAATGTTTTAATGGAGGCTGAACCCTGTACCAGTAAATTACACAGAATTAAGCATTTTGCCTGCTCCTGCCTCCTCATTTCTGCCGGGCAATTAGCTTGTTTTCAGCAGTAAGGTAAGAGAGTCCTTGAGTTAAATTTCTGTTAAATGGATAGTTCACCCAAAAATGAAAAATTCTGTCTTCATTTACCCACCCTCTTGTCATTTCAAACCCGTATGACTTTCTTTCTTTTTACAGAACACAAAAGATATTTGGAAGAATTTCGGAATCAAACAATGGTGGTAAGGTACCCATTGACTTGCATTATTTTTGTGTCCATACAATAAAAGTGAATGGGTACCATCCTTGTTCTATAACCAACTCTCTTCAAAATATCTTTTTTTGTGTTGTGCTGAAGAAAAAGTAATGAGAAAATGAGTAAATTAATGTTTTTATTTTTGGGTGACCTATCACTTTAACATTGAAAACCAGACATTAATATCCTCCCATTTTGTTGTCACAACAGACTCCAGGATTCTTTCAGAACACATGAGATGTCTGCAGCAACACTTGTGACCCTGAAAAGCTGCACGCAAAGCTGAATGGATTAAACATGACGTGTGCACAGTGGGAGAGGCTGCAACAGCATTCCACAAATTCAGGGTTGGACCCCTCCAAAGACTAGACTTCTGGATACTAAAATGAACATGAATTCCATAGCCATATGCTTAAAGACAAACAAATAAATAGTCATTTCAACAAATTCTAATTTAGCAATGTGATGTTCTTTTTAGGAAAAGAGAGGGAATTCATTTGAGTGGGATCTGATTGTATTTGTAGGGATATTAATGTTTGTCTTGCAGAAAAGTTCTAAAGTTTGTTAATTTCCTTCATTCTCGCATGGCTTTAGTTACGTTGGAGGTGTCTGTTGCAAGAAAAAAAACGATCACAAAACAATACAGAGTGAGGCTGCTGTCGCTCTGCCGCTCATTATCTCTCCTTTCATGCCTTGCTTCTCTCCAATTACAGTACCTTTCAATTAAACACCAGAAAACTCTGAAAATTAAGCTTCAGCTGCAGATGTAAAATTGTGCAGAATCAGAATAAAACATCCAAATAAAACATTCAATTGACCCATACTAAATCTAAAGGTTCCCATTTTCCAAGGCGCAAGCCAGAGTTGTGAGAACATCTTGAAAACTCGACTAATAGACATTATTTCAACATCCTACACATTCCTCATAGCTGAGCTAAAGTACCCCCCCCCCCACAAGCAGCAATGACAGGAGGCGTAGCGCTCAACGCTTTATCTCAAGACAGGGAAATGCCAACTCAATAAAGTGCTTGATAAACCGCTCCTGCTTCTAATCTCACCTAAGTCATTTTGTTGACAATGAACAGTAAGCAATGTGTTCTTAACATTAGGAACAGTGTGCTATTTGCACCAACCAGCAAAACAACAACTATGAGCATATTAACTGGTTTATTAAGTGAACTTGATGTAACTCTTCTGGGTTTGGAGCTTAACAGGAACCATGAGTTCCCATTAATATCCTTCATTGAAAACAGATACAAGAAACCAAGATAAACACTAAAACCAAGGCCCTCATCTAACCAGAGACAAACAAACTTGCTCATCAAGTTATATCAGCTCTTTTATTTGAGGAACAACAACAGATTTTGAAAAGCTTATGAGGTCAGAAGAACACAAATGAAAAGTTGGCCTACATGAAAAAGGAAAATCATTGACATTATTGTAACTTAAGAGTTTCCCTTGTGCTTAAAATATAACACTGAACCCCCATGTAGAATTATTATAATAATACATAAATGAACGGCAAAGTTAACACAGAATTTACATATGTTGGAAAATTACTAAAATAAGACCCATCAGGTTAGATCCAACACTGCAGCTATTCTTTAATAAGGGACAATGAACAGGCGAATCAATGTCAAAAGCTGCTATATCAACATTACAGTGAAGTAGGACAGTAACATTAGACCATCAGACTCTAGAAGAAGAGAAAGGGCTAAATTTAATCCCATGTGGCAATATATACATGAGAAAGAAAGACAGAAAGAAAGAAAGAAAGGTTTCACACATACTAGCTATATATGTAATATGTAATAACACATATTGACATAGATTTAAAAACCCATTACGTAACACAAAGGTGTGTGCATGGTTGACATCACTGCGTTCCAATTATAAAATGTTAACCTATACGCCCAAAGCCTCATCACAATTATTAAAACAATGCATAAGAACATAAAGTCTTAAATCTCCTGGTACACAACTGCTTTACATAGTAATCATGTCACTTGGGCAAACTCAAGGCAAATAAACAAGTCTCACATCATCTGTCTCTCTCTGCTAGGCAAGACCAGGAAAGCCAATGGAAAAATCAATCAGCTGACCAAATAGGCAAATATAGAGAAACCCTTCTGGCCTTTGTATTTGAATGGTGAACAGCTCTCATAGTTCTAATCAAAGTAAGCTCATATATAGACAAAACTTAAAAGCTTATAGGTCTCATGAACTAGCCTTGTTTATTGTTTTATACTGTTGTATTAGGTCTGGTTATGACGTTTGTGTGATTTTCACATTAAGTAATAGGCTATTTTCTACACTGGTTTTGAGGCCAGCCATCCAAAGGCTCAGTTTTAATGGGCGTGCCACATTGAAGACTTTATAAGTAAACACCCACTGCTTTGATTGGATTCTGTGACACGGGCTTTTTTTATTTGGTTTGAGACATAACGTTAGGTTTCGTAGAATTCTGCAGAATTTAAACTAGGGTTGGGTCTATACCTATGGCTGATAGACATGACGATGTTGAGCTAGCATCATGATTCCAACAAATGTCTCACTTTCGTCTTGTGACGCTGGCTGCTCTGTGCTTCAAGTCGCGTAGTAAACAAATACAAACAAAGCTAATGGGCATAAAACCTCACACTGTACAGATCAGACTAGCCTGACTTTATAACTCTGGAGCTCACGCTGTATAAAGATGATGCGCAGTCTGCACTGCCCGCGTTGTATAAAGGAGACGCGCCTAACTTTATAACTCTTTTATTGAATATAACATCAGAATAACTGAAGCTTGCGCATTATAAAGAGGACGCGCCGTTTGCGCAGACCCGCCTGACTTTAGAACTGTGTAAAAAAGACACGTGCCTGCGCAGTGTGCGTTGTATAAAGACACTTTAGAAACTTTTTTTAATGAATGTACTAAAAGAATAAGAATACATTCTAGCCTCACTGTATAACTGTGAAGCTTGTGCTGTACAGATGACACACGCCTGGATTTTTAACTGCCCATCTTGTGCTGTATAAAGACGTGTCTCGTGCTAGACTAGCCTTATTTTATAAAGGTGGATTGACATGGTGTGCAGTAAGCAGAGGAATTTCCATGCGGCTGCCGTCTTTAAGCCTTTAAGCGTTCACAAAAATATAAAATATTTTTATCTTTAGCTCTGCCTGCCGCAAAAACGCTGTATTTTCCACATACCACTGATGTTTGTATCTCCTTTTTGCCCTACCTCTCTGAAACGCGCAGATTTTTTACAAAGCTCATCGCTCCGAAAAGCGAGGTATGCTTTGATTGGCCAGTTAACCAGTGCGAAGTAATTAGTGTTGCTTTCGCCAGCGAAAATTCCCAAAGACCCGTCAAAATAAAAGTCATGTTAAATTGAACACTCAGACAAAAGTGAACTATAGTATTTGCTTGCAAAATTGTTGTGCCCTTGTAGTAAATTGATAGACACTGAATACTATAGTAAAGTTAAAAAACACCATAGCATCTAAAAATTGTACTGCAGTTTACTACAGTAAATACTATACAAATATACCACTATTGTATAGTAAAAAAGGAAAAACACACAAATTAGAACAATTAAAACAAATTTAGGTAGTGTAAAAATAATATGGCCCTTATTTATCCATCTGTATGTTACATGCATTTTTTCATGGCAGTTTTCGTCGACTAAAACTAGAGGAAAACAGTCAAAAATATGACTTAAATGCTCAGACTTTTAGTCGACTGAAACTTGAATAGACTAAAAACTAATAAAAACTAAAATCACAACTTGACACAAAGACTAGACTAAAACTAAAAGAGGCGGCCAAAAACAACATTAGTAGGGACTGGTCGAATACTGCAAGCGCGTGACGGAAATGTAACGCCTCTTACCATATTTGGAACATCAAGTTCCCAAGCAATTGAGAGTACAGCTGCAGGTACAGGTACGCACACCTTACTTGCGTATAAATTTGGGCGGTCTTAGTCAACTCATGCCACGAACTGATGCAGATTTGTGGGGGTGTGGTTACACAAGGTGTTTCAGGGAGGTCTGGGTGAACATTCACTTTTATATAGAATGCATCTTATGTTCTGACACTGTTACCTACGCAATTTTACGTGTCTAATACATGCGTGGGCAACAACAATGTATTCACGGCATATGACCTCTTTAATAAAAGGTTTGGGTGGCTTCAGTGTAATGACATCAGGAGCAATCCAGTCATTTATATAGATCAGTAGGTCCAAGTCATATTTGGCAGTACCAGCAAGTCCATTGCACAATACAATATTGCAGTGCTAATACCAACAAAAACATTCTATATTGTGCGATATTGACACCGATAGTGTAAATAAAATAAAAAAACTGCCTTACTCAACATACTGTTAACTCATAGAAATTTGTAAGTATTGGCTAATTCTTATATCTCAGTCATACATTTTAGTATAATTTGCTTTCGCGCAAGGTTCGGCGAAGGGGCTTCAGTATCACTTTTTGAATCATATGTTTTTTTACGATTCAAATTGTGCCAATTCATATGAATTAGCCACATCGTAAAGTACTCCAGTGCTCCAATTTCCAGTGAGAGCCGGTTGCCTGTACAGCTAAACTCAAATTGTCTTAAAACAAAAGCAGAAAAGATTTAGCATTTACACATACTGGGCCATATGATTTCTACGATGCAAAAAACGCAAATGGAATCACAGAATAACAACATAGCTAAAACCAAACCTCCCGTACTTGTCTAAAATACTAGAAAAAGTAGTGTCAACTCAACTGTGTACCTTCCTACAAAATAATGACATGCACGAAAAGTTTCAGTCTGGCTTTAAACCGCATCACAGCACTGAAACTGCGCTCGTTAGAATTACAAATGACCTCCTTATTGCTTCAGATAAAGGTAACATCTCACTATTAGTCCTGCTTGACCTTAGTTCTTAGACCATAAAATACTACTAGATCGTTTACACCATTATATCGGTATTCAGGGACAGGCACTGCAATGGTTCAGATCTTACTTAACAGACCGATATCAATACGTCCATTTAAATGGGAAATCGTCAAATCTTACGCAAGTCAATTATGGACTACCTCAGGGATCGGTTTTAGGACCCTTGTTTTTCTCCATATACATGCTGCCCCTCGGCAACATTATTAGAAAACATGGAATTAGCTTCCACTGTTATGCAGATGATACTCAGCTATATATCTCATCAAGACCAGATGATTCCTTTAAGCTATCCAAACTGGCAGAGTGCATCGAGGACATAAAACATTGGATGACTAGTAATTTCCTCCTTTTAAACTCTAGCAAAACAGAAATATTACTTATAGCACCAAAATCAAGTAAACAGAATATCTCCGATTACAGCCTGCAAATTGAAAGCTGCACTGTTACTCCAACGAATACAGTTAAAGACCTAGGCGTTATATTAGACGGCAACCTGTCATTTAAAAATCACATCTCAAATATCACAAAAACAGCCTTCTTCCACCTTAGAAATGTTGCCAAATTACGAAATAGTTTATGTGTTGCAGATGCAGAAAAGCTTATTCATGCATTTGTGACCTCACGGCTTGACTATTGTAATGCTCTACTTAGTGGTTGTCCTGTATCATCGATAAACAAACTACAGTTAGTTCAGAATGCAGCTGCCAGAGTTCTTACTAGGTCAAGAAAATACGATCACATAACCCCAGTTTTATCATCGCTTCACTGGCTACCCATTAAGTATCGCATTGATTTTAAAATTATTTTAATTACTTACAAAGCCCTGAACGGTTTAGCACCTACTTACTTAACCGAGCTTTTATCACGTTACAACCCATCACGCTCGCTAAGATCTCAAAACGTAGGACTTTTGACAACACCTAGAATAACAAAATCCACCAAAGGTGGACGAGCTTTCTCATACGTAGCACCTAAACTCTGGACAGCCTTCCTGATACTATTCGAGGGTCAGACACACTCTCCCAATTTAAATCTAGATTAAAGACACATCTTTTCAGCCAAGCTTTCACTTAATGCATAGTTAATGAACAGCAGCTATGCTAATTATTCTCTTTATTCTCTTTCCGCCTCTGCCTCGGGATGCCCATCCCGAGGTAGGAAGAAGTTCCACCATGTCCAGGCGACCGACAGATGCCCATCCCCAATTTGAGATTACACCAGATACAGCTGCAGACTGACTGACCATCCCAGCTCCATCTAAGGCAATTCCACCAGCTGCCAAGAGAAATATGACCATCGGACCATCCCAGCTCAGACCACTCCATCCCCAACCAAGAGCAAAGACGGACTATTTGTCTTATTAATGCTGAAGTTACAATATTTGGTATTAAATGCTAAACCTAAACCACACGTCAGCAGTCTGAGTGCAGCTATGACACGTCAGAGGGGATCTGGCCCTCCCGGTTGAGCCTGGTTTCTCCCGAGGTTTTTTTTTTCTCCATTAATCAATCATTGGAGTTTGGGTTCCTCGCCACAGCAGGGCAGTGTTGGCCTGCTCACCGGGAGACTGCATTCATTCATTTATTTATTTATTTAGAAATTAGATGTTATTTATTAGAATGAACTTACTCGTTGTATAAATACCATGCACTGTGCTGTGTTTTAACTTTTCTTTTTGTCCTGTTTGCCCCTGTAAAGCTGCTTTGAAACAATACACATTGTGAAAAGCGCTATATAAATAAACTTGAATTGAATTGAATTGACAGAATCCAGGCATTAAAATGAAATTTGAGGAATAAAGCGGAATGGTGCGGAATCTGCAAATGTATAATTTCTTAATCAGATAATAGCACTGAGCAATTTAAATACTTTATCTGTCTCTGAATGAATGATTCTAGCAGTTTCCTGTAATGCACGCACTTCTGTTAACAGCATCTGACTAAATGGGGATGCGAACACATCTCCAGAGCTGCTCTGAGTTTATTTCAAGAGCATTTCACTCCAAAGATGCTCTGAGAGTTAATTTCATGAGCATTTCACAGCTTCATTTTAGTCACGCCATGGTCAGACTAAACCTTGAGCATGCAAAATTTGTTCGTCAGTATTGCAAAATTGGGCGGGAGCAATTCCCCCATCTTTTACATTTCTGTACCGAGAGGTCACGCTACTACTTGATTTTCTATTCGCAGGGTCAGGATTTACCAAACTTGAATTTTGCTATGCAGCGAAATATCTTCGCATGAGCTGCGTTTCCAGTCTGACACATGCCATACCTTTGAATGGAGGTCAATGGAAGTGTGACCGCAAGATAAAGCTACTGCCAAACATGCATAAAAAGGTCTTCGGGAAGAGGCAGAAGCGGACCTATACTCTTATGATCAAAGGGATCAAGACCTCTAAAAGCCCTGTAGAGAGCGCATCTCAGTGTCTGCTCTACCATCCTGGCAGGACATCAACCTCAAAAGCAGAGCTACAAAAATTTGGGATGCACCTAATGTTCAGCAACCGGACCAAATTGTCAGAAAATAGCAAAAACGTCCGAATAACTGGATTGGCTGAATAATTTTTACATGACGTGTGATATGATCAAGCAGCAACCAGCACAGAGAGAGAGACGCGCATGCGTTTTATTAATGAGGTAAACGTGTAGGTAGTGTGTGGAGCATATAATTTATGTCAGAGAAAGACACTGCACGGAACTTGCCGGAGAAAGTTTCTGAATTAAAGCGTATTTACCGGTCGGTAACTTGTGTGCTTCAGACAGGAGCCTAAAAGACTTTAACTACCCTGGTAACTGTCTTTTTACAATGCTCCCATCTGGTAAGCGCTTCCGTAGCCTGATGGCCAAAACAGAGACTCGGGAGAAGCTTTTTTCCAGGCCATCAGGCTCCTAAACTGAGTCTCTTAACATCATTTGACCTCACTCATTGTTCTCTTAAGAATATTCAGCATCAAATATAGTGACACTGCTACTTGCACACAGCACTGACTGCTCTTTTTTTGTTGCTACTAAGTAACCACCTTGAGTTACGATCTGTTTGCACATTCTATTGCATATTCCTGCTCATGTAATTATTTACAGTTTACAGTTTATCATCTTGAAAAACTGCACACGGTAAATCAAACTAAGTCACTTGTCTGTGTTTTGTTGGCAATGTAGTTCCGTTCCCCTGCCTGCCTCCAGCAGCTAGGATTTTTTACATCAGAAATAATCCTAGAGCTGTATCTCGCTTTTATAAATTTGATCAAACTAAATACTCTTTGAAAATACAATGTATGCAATACTACTATACAGGTACTCAAGATTAAAATGAGATTGGCAGAAACTGCGTGTGTAACCCGCTCTTTAAAGTTAATGCACTGAATAAACAAAATCTACTTGGGTGATTCTCACAAAATCTTGGTTTCCAATATGTCAAGCATGATTTTCTTAAAAACCGTTGTATCAACAAATTCTCTTTATATTCATTTAAAACAAGGGTAACACTTTATTTACATTGCCCTTGTTACATATGTTACATGTATTTAATATAGTATTTACCACAAATTATGCATAATTACATGTAACTAACCCCCCAAAGTAGATGTCGTTCATTTTTATAACAAAGTACTTAAATGTAGTTACACTGTAACACAGGCACTGTAAAATAAAATGATACCAAAACAAGATTTGACATGTTTACAAGCAGTAATTTCACATTTACTGACAGTTCAACACAATTAAAAGAGGAACGAGGAACGTATTAATATTATTTTCTAATTTCACTCGGCGGTCTCTGTGAACTTGTGATGGATATATAGCCTACATTATGCTCACTCAGTTGTGACAACAAATTAAAGCAAAATATTATTCTAGTGCTTTTAGTTCACCCAAAAATGGTCCCCAATTGACTTTCCATTTTAGGAACAAAAATGACTATGGTCAAATATATATAAAAATAATGCAAGTCATGCAGTTAGTCATACAATACGTCATCGCAAACTGAAGGGAATAAACCTGTGTTTGCTTAATGTTAAACAAACACTTCAAATTAAAGAGACATGAATCATCAAGGTTAAAATTCCTGACACAATATTTAAAAAAACTCACAAACTAACCCATGTTAACATTTCAGCTACTCTATCATTAAATGTTAAAATATCCATTTAAAAAACATTATAACCCTAGCAGAACTATATGAAGCAGGCAGAACTCGGTTGTCATCTTAGAATAATATTGCTGCATAAGTTTGACTAAAATAAACCATGTGTTTATTGTGCCAGAAGAACACGTGATATTGATGTACAATAGTACATTATATTCTGATGATTAAATACTTTATATAGTCTAGTCTTAAACGCTGTATATCCATTACTACCTTGTCTGTACAAATAGACAAATACTGAACACATGTGTTGTTTTGTATTGTATTGCACATGTATTAAAGGTGACTTAATATTCACGAAGACACAAAAACAAGATGAAAGGTCGTAGGAACACCCAGGAGGCAAAGTGTACTTGTACTAGCCCAACATTGTTTAACAAGGGTGGGGTACTGATATCTTCCCAAACAAAAGCATGAGCAAACGCTAGGAGTTTAAACCTGTTTAGCACCACTCTTACAAACACATTTACAAAATGTGGTCAACGTAACTTTTTGAAACACTTTTTTATACTTCATATCACAAATGACACTCACTCTGTCTTTTTGCGTAATTTGTTGGCATGGAGGTCGACTAAGTTGATGACAGCCTGCCCCAAAAACTTGTCCAGCCCCACTTGGGCTCGGTGCATGGCGATGATGTACAGCGTGAATCGGTCCCCGTGCCCCTGCTGGACAAGCGGCAGGTCAAACGTCGCTTCCTCTTTCCAAGCGGGCGCGACGCATTTCTCCGCCACAGAGGTGGAAAACTTGTCCTTACCCACCTGCATAATGGCATACGCGTCGTTTGTGCCATTTCTGCCCTTGATCCGCAGGTTTCGCGCTTGAAGTACAGTTACCTGTACACTGGTGGGGTACCACTGCTGGTCACCTAAAGTCGACATACTCGGCACTGTTTGATCACGTCCAAACCGGGACGAAAATTTGCCTTTTGTTCGCTCTATCTGGTCTGATATTTTGCGTTGTGTCCACTACAGTGCGTATGAGTTTCTCTCAACTTTGAAACTGAATGGGAGGTATCGTAAGCCCCGCCCTAATGCGTGACGCGCCCTGTGTGTTCAGTGCTCAGGTGATGCAGGTGTCAGATAATTCACCACATAAACTATTAATAAATTACAACAAGACGGAACGATTGCAGAGTTTAGGAACCAACGAAGAGCATTTTAGTTGGCTGTAAATGCTTGTAAAATGTAGTTTACGGTTAACGGAGATATCATGATTCTTGTTGCTCAACTTACTTCCTCTCCATAACAACCCCAAATGATTCATTATTAAAGGCGGGACAGTTTCAGCGAGACAAAAATAGAACGTCTGAGCGTGTTTTGAGGCCGATTAGTCATCATTCCGATTCTGCTATCTTTCATTCGTTTATTTGCACACTTTGCCCCGGCTAACCATATACGCAGGACTCACCCTTTTTGAAAAAAACTGCATATGCTGGTAAAGTATGTTTTGAAGCATGGTAGCAGGCTAGCAGCTGGTCATGTGCTGGTTATTAGCTGGTCAGAGCTGGTTTAAGATGGTTTTGAGTTAAGAGCTAGCGGCCAAAAAGGACCCGCTCCATTGCTTCAAAACACACTTTACACAACCAGCAAATTATAAAAAAATTTCAACAGAGACTTTTAAACGGCTATTTACTAATTTAAACTAACCATATACAGATACGCTATTCGTACATATAAACCCATATCGTCCTCTTCCTCATGATCAAACTCGGTAAGAGGCGGAGCGTTGTTCATCCTTTGTTCTCAATGGCATATCAGTGTACATTCAACAATACCGCCTTCCTATAGGTGAGTTTGAGCGTCAGTTATATAAGGTACACGTTTGATTGGCTTTGTTTCGTGTGTTTGACGCAATTTGCATAGTACATAGGGCAGAAGTTACGTAATTGTCAAATGCAAATCATGTAGGTTTGGGTTCACTGCTTAAACTTACAAAGACGTTTCAACATTCACATACTGTTCGATACATTCTACCAAACCTATTAAAGAAATACAATAAACAGGTTTTCATTACATTTCTCAATAGGCCTACCTTTATTTTGCATCAGGTCATTGATAAGGCACAATCTGGAGCAAATATATTACTGAAATTGATACAAAAATGTTGCTATCATTTTCACATTGAAGTGACTGACAAAAATAGAAATACATATGTTATTACTGAAAACTCCCATTTTTAGTAATCAAAACAATATATAGAATAACACTGAATCTTTACTGACCAGAAGCGCGGGGCCTATAGCCAAAGGCAAATAAAATTGTTCATGCAAATATCACATAGTCACATAAACCATTAACATATAAAAAGTTATTTTAAAGAAAAAAAGAACACAGTCCTATTGTGATTTGACTGTGTAGGTTATTTTGCACTACTAAAAAATCTGAATTACACACAACTCAAATAAGACAGAATATGAAATCTGTAATGACACGGGGGTGTTCAATGTTTATCAGCCTTCACAAACATAAACAGTTAAACTTACATTAAAATAAAAATATAATTAAAAATAATGATACAACCATGAAATTAAATGCTTTAAGGATTTGATTTAGAAAAATGTAGGAGTAGTTCTATTGTCACAGCAACATAATGATCTTTTAATATTTATTAAATGTTTACAGAGGTGTCTGGCTTGTAGGGGGCGAATTGTCTTTTTTGGATAGCCTATATTTTTTCCTTCAGTTTACTTCAATTGTGAATTCTTTGTTAATTTTTAGCTGAAGTAAAGTTTTTATTTTTATTTTATATGTTGAAACAAAAAACAGTGATGTATGTATGGAGACCTTTAATGAAACAATACTGTGCATTTAGATTAAAAAGTTTTAAAAAAATATTACGCCTCCAATCCAATGTTCATTACTGAATATCACAAATTGCATAATGACAATTACATTAGTATTAGACAAAAACACTAATACTGATATGTATATTATAAATACATAATTATTTATAAGAATATCTATAATTCTGTCTTCAGGCTATCAGGTTAAGGCAGGCCTAAACCAAGTGTTTAAAAAGTCCATGTTTAACATGGTACTACAACAAAATAAGCTTGTCCTTTCTCATCAAATCCATCAGTAACAATGGTGTGACCATGAAAGTTTGGTTGATGTAATCTGTCAAATAACAACATTCATTATCAGTGCATTTGATTGATGGCAGAAACTACCCAACAGAGGGCACTATAAATCAACTATAGGGATGCTATTCGGCAAAAATAGGTTGACCTCAAAAACGTATTATCAGTGAAAAAAGACTTAGATTTCCAGTACCAATTGACATAGGATGGACATTTTGGGGCAGGATGATTGTCTGTGTCAAGTCTTTGTATTCCACATTTGTGACAGATTGACCAAAGGATACCAATAGCTACTTAGTGCTGAGTTAATAAAAATGAATAACACTGTAATGGTCGAACAATACATACATAACACATAGTGTACATTTTGACAGACACATAAATGAAAATGTGTGAATAAAAACAAACAACAGACATTAAAACAGACAAGGGAAAAAAACTTCAGCTGAAATCCAACCTGATTGTTGTCCTAAGATTAAACTTCAGATCCATTGGCAAAATTAAATGATTTTAATGCATTACTTTTAATAATTAGATTAAGTGGTGTTAAAGACAAATAAAAGCACATACATAAAGCGATTTTGCATATTGTGTTAACCCCAGCTCTTCTACTTTTGCATATGCTCATATGCATAAAATAGCCACATGTAACTTCTCATAACGCCCTTCATCCGACATTCAAAGCCATTAAAAGCATTGCCAACAAACAAGTCACTGTTATCTGGCAACTGCTCTTGCATGTTTCAGGTGGACTGTTGAAATATAACAGACCAACATAAAAACTAAAAAACTGGAAGATTATAAAAGGAGCCAAATGTTTCTCTTGTGGAGAAAGAAATTTAGGCTTTGGCTCCTAGAATACTCAATACCCTTTCTTTATCTTCTTTCATTTAAAAAAATAGTCAGTAGGCTTCAGTTACGCCACAGCTGTGATAATCAGCTATTTAATATTTAATTATATAATTTCCAAGTGGTATTGGGAAGAAACTTATCAATTTTACAGACTTATAGGCCAATAGTGCAGGATGAGTCATCAATGTTTTACACCATATTTAAAAAAAAATACTTTAAACAAATACTTGCATTAACCTCTAAGCAAAAATATTCTGTTAGGATACGCAGTTACTGTATTGTAGTCTAATTTGGATTTCAATTATTCTCAATGATACCCACAGCTTATTTTTATACTGTTGTTTCGCTTTTCCATCCCCTGCTCCTCATACCAACCGAACCTTGTGATTGGTCTGTCCCACTAGTGTCCAATTCTTTCACGGAGCCCTTTAGCGTTCCATTTGGTGCCAAAACGGTTGACAACAAGGCCATAGCACTGACCGTCCCAGCTGCATTTGTTGTCACGTTTAGAGGGAACGAGCTCCGCTTGGATTCTCTATCAGTTGCAGCGGCCAGTTTTAGATTGTCTTTGCTGCGGCGTTGAGCGTTCTGCTGTAGGGCAAACCTACTTGCCACCGAGGGCAACAGCGGAAAGGGCTTTCTACTTCCACTACTACCTCCATCACTTCCTTCCGAGGGGCTTGTTGCAAGACCCTCCCGTTTGTGCCGTCCATTGGTCAGAAGTCCATTCTGGTTTTCCGAATGGCTATTTCGTAGACTTCCGTTTTCACTGGAAGCATGTTTGTGAAGATTATGGTTATTTATTTGTTCTGTCCCCGAGGGTCCTAAAGCACCCATACTTCCTCCTCCCACTCGCAAAGATTTCAGGCGAAAGTGCCCTCTGCCATCCCCTCTGTGGTGGTACTGGGTATTGCCACCCCTGGTTCTACCACAAGCCTTCCTCCTGTGAGGCTGCTGGATGGGCAGTGTGCTGCTCAGACTGGGAAGAAGGTTGTTGGCAGGCTTATTGCCATTGTTCTCTGTGCTTGAGCTGGTATTAGTTCCCGCTGGGCCTCGGGTGACATTGTATGCATTTTCTTGGGTCACTTGCAGGAGGTTGGTCAGTTTGCAAGGCCGCGTGGCGACGCTAGTAGTTCCGCTGTGAGTAGACGAGGACCTGGCAGAAGAAGAGTAACTGTTGGGGTCTGTCGGCAGATGACATGCTACGAAGACTTGGGAGCCCCTGTCGTAGGGGTTTTGGACCCCTACTGTGACAGTACAGGGATGGGCGTAAACCGACATGGGTTGGGATTGACGGTATCCTGGGCAACACCCTAGACATGCTGTCCGGACATCCAGACGCTTGAAACAATGATGAAGGATCAAGAAAATCCCCAATCCAGTAGCCAGTCCCCCATACAGACAGCTGAATACCTTACGTTCTCTATCCACATGCCAAACCGCCATAGCGCCGCTACACCACAGTCCCAAAAAAACAAAATGTGTTGCCACCAGTGCCAAACACTGCACCTTTAACGAGTACTTGTCTTCCACCAACGTCCCAGCATGCACTGGGCCCACCGCAGAGTCTGTTGACAGCATACTGGTGCTGCCACCGAGTGCAGGTTGGCTCTCCGACAAGGGCGGTGGGATGGATGGAGTGCAAGTAGGATCTTTGAAACTTTGGTGCCTCAGGCAACAAGCAGTACACAGGAAGTAGATCCAGGTCACCAGAATGATCAATCCAGCTGGAATGTAGAAAGCAGCAAAACTGGGTTGCCATACCAACCAGCAGCTGCAGAGAAGGTCATGAGCAGTGAAAAAGGTCAGAGAGGGCAAAGGTCATAATTATTCAAAACAGAAACACAATGCTAGCTCTGTATACAACAGACACTTTTGTAAAGGAGGCCGTCATGTATAATAAATATGTTTCAGACAAAAAAAAAACTTGTCTATCTTAAAGGGACAGTTCACCTAAAACACAGAGAAAGATATTTGCAACAATGCTTGTAACCAAACAGTTCTTGGCCACCATTGACTACCATAGTAGGAAAAATGACAACTGTAGTCAAAAGTGCTAGAACTGCTTGATTTCCAAGATTCTTCAAAATATATTATTTTGTGTTGATCAGAACAAATACATTTATATTTTAAAGATTTGGAAGAACTTGAAGGTGAGAAAATGATGATAGCATTTTCATTTTTGGGTAACTCTGTCATTTTAATTGTTCTGCATCAGAATCACATAAAGAATGCACAGTTACAATAAATAGCTTTTTTTATTTTAGATTATTTTAAATCTTGCTGTTATTTTTAATTATAAAATATAAAGTAGGTATGGTATATTATGAACACAAAAAAGAAAAGAATATAATACTAGCTTTATGTAATTATATATAGTATTACATATAATACTTGATTTGATGTGTTCACTTCTATTGTTGATTGGGCAGTTTTTTTAAATGATCCAGTTTCCTTCATTCATGCAGATACTCACTAAGGAATGTTGTCTCCATAGTTATTGATGTTTACTGCTGCTGTGATACCACATATAATGAGTGGGACACCCCCAGCTATTAAATAAAACCTGCAAAGAAAAATAGAAATATAGAGGGAAGCATATTGGGACATTTAGTAAAATCGAACAAATAAAGGATGAATGAAACACAGTAACAGTGCTGCTAAAGTTACATTTGTATCAGATTCATTTGTATCTACTCTATCATAAAGAGACTTTATCAAATGTGTATCCTCATCAAACTACTGTACTTATCCTCTTAAAGGAACAGTTCACTCAAAAATGAAAATTCTGTCCACATTTACTCACCCTGGAGTTGTTCAAAATCTGTCTTTGGTCAAATGAACAGACAAGGATATTAAGAAGAATGCTTATAACCAAACAGTTATTAGCCACCATTGACTCCCAGAAACAATTCCTTTATACATTTATTTGTTCTGTTTAACAGAAATTAAGATATTTTGAAGTATAGGAAAGCAAACTTCTTTTGACTACAATTGTCATGTGTCCTACTATAGTAGACAATGGTGGTCAAGAACTGTTTGGTTATCATTCTCTGTGTTCATCAGAACAAAGGCACTTATACAGATTTGGAACAACTCGTAAATGATGACAGAATTAAAAAAAATTGGTGAATTGTCCCTATAAATGTGTAGTATTTTCGTATGAAAGAATGTTGTTTTATAGTGCGTTGTATATTATGTGTATCGTATTCTAACTTTTCTGCTGAGTATCTTATTGTACTTTCTTAATGTATATACAGCCTGGACTGTTTATTTTGTTTCTTATCTTGTTTGTAAGGACTCTCTGCTCAAAAAACATGTTTTTGTATATAGATGTTATACATGTTAATGGCATTCAAAACATTAATTCAACTGAAATTCAACAAACTGAAGTCTCTCCCTTGTTCATTGTGCAATTGTTCTATTTTTTAAAGATATTTCTTTAGCCCGCAAATACATTTATGTGGTGACATCAGACCGGTGCTATCTTCCTGTCTGTCAATGAAATGGTGCTTCTGGGCTCCAGACAGTAAAGAGAAAGGAATGATTTATCCCAGGAGGCAGGCGTGGGATATGGGCACATTTCCCCAGGGTATATGGAGAGCATGGAGGTCTAGGTTAAAATGGTTGAAATGACGAGATATATTTGCAGGCATGTCTCTGAGGATATGTTTAACCCTTGTTTGATTTACAACGTCTATGTCCACTTTAATCTTTTTCTATACCCCCAGTTTCGTCTTGCTCTTCATTCTTTCCTATTTCTGACTCTCCGTAACAGCAGATGGATTTAGCTTGTGCACAATGGTGTTCTTTGATTAGTCCGATTTTTACATTTCGGTGGTCTATTCAGTTGCCTCTTAAAAGATTCTTTTGGCCTTTATGTCCTGCAATGACCCTGGCTATAGTTTCAACTCTGGATGTGCCAGTTCGATATGACCTTTCAACCCTTTGCACATCAGCCCTCTGTGATGACTCGACTGACCTGAGCATCGGCCGCTGGGTTGGCTGTGCAGCAGTCTCGCCTTCAAGCTGTTGTGGAGCCCCCAATGAAGCTTCTTTATAGATAACTCTGGCACTCACACCGATCCATAATAAAGTGGATAAGGAGGAGTAGTGAAGAACAATCCCCACCTGAAGGAAACATACACATACATGAGTACAGAAAAAGTATCAACCTTTAATGTCACATGTTTTGTCGGTGTTTAGGAAGCGACAAGAACTTACTGCTTGGCATACAATTGGGTATCCCGTCAAGGTAATGCCTCCAGCAAATACGGCAGACATCATTGCGATGTGAAAACACGTGTTTAAGAGAGTGTGCCAACTCTTCCTTGTGATTCTGATTGAACTGACCACAGAAAATAAAACTGTTAAGTTACTATCAAGGACAGTGAGTGAACGTGTCAAATTGAAAGGGATAGTTCACCCAAAAATGAAAATTCTGTCATCATTTACCAACCTTCATTGACTACCATAGTAAGATAGAATACAATCGTAGTCAAAAAAGTGCCCCAGAACTGTTTGCTGTCCATCCATTTTCTTCCGCTTCATCCGGGGCCGGGTCGCGGGGGCAGCAGTCTAAACAGGGATGCCCAGACTTCCCTCTCCCTAGACATTTCCTCCAGCTCTTCCGGGGGGACACCGAGGCGTTCCCAGGCCAGCCGGGAGACATAGTCCCTTCAGCGTGTCCTAGGTCTTCCCCGGGGTCTCCTTCCCGGGAAGGCGTCCAGGGGGCATCCGGAGAAGATGCCCGAGCCACCTCAGCTGACCCCTCTTGATGTGGAGGAGCAGCGGATCTACTTTGAGCTCCTCCTGAGTGACCGAGCTTCTCACCCTATCTCTAAGGGATCGCCCAGCCACCCTGCGGAGAAAGCTCATTTCGGCCGCCTGTATCCGGGATCTTGTCCTTTCGGTCATGACCCACAGCTCATGACCATAGGTGAGAGTAGGAACATAGTTTGACCGGTAAATCGAGAGCTTCGCCTTGCGGCTCAGCTCCTTCTTCACCATAACGGACCAGTAAGGCGACCGCATTACTGCAGAGGCTGCACCGATCCGTCTGTCAATCTCCCGTTCCATCCTTCCCTCACTCGTGAACACGACCCCAAGATACTTGAACTCCTCCACTTGAGGCAGGAACTCTCCACCAACCTGAAGTGAGCAAGCCACCCTTTTCCGACTTAGAACCATGGCCTCGGATTTGGAGGTGATGATTCTCATCCCAGCCACTTCACACTCGGCTGCAAACCGTCACAGTGCCTGCTGAAGGTCATGGTCTGATGGGGCCAGCACGACAACATCATCCGCAAAGAGCAGAGATGAAATTGTGTGGTCCCCAAACCCGACACCCTCCGGCCCCTGGCTGCCTAGAAATTCTGTCCATAAATATTATGAACAGAACCAGCGACAAAGGGCAGCCCTGCCGGAGTCCAACCCGCACCGGGAACAAGTCTGACTTACTGCCGGCAATGCGAACCAAGCTCCTGCTCCGGTCGTACAGGGACCGGATAGCCCATAGCAAAGGGTCCCGAATCCCATACTCCCAGAGCACCCTCCACATCATGACACGAGGGACACAGTCAAATGCCTTCTCCAAATCCACAAAACACATATGGATTGGTTGGGCAAACTGGAGAGGGTATAGAGCTGGTCCAGTGTTCCACGACCGGGACGAAAACCACACTGTTCCTCCTGAATCCGAGGTTCTACCATCGGCTGGATTCTCCTCTCCAGTACCCTGGCATAGACTTTCCCGGGGAGGCTGAGAAGTGTGATCCCGATAGTTGGAGCACACCCTCCGGTCCCCCTTCTTAAAAAGATTTGCTGTCCTACATTCTTCAAAATGTCTCAATGTGTTCAACATAAGGAAAACTATGATAAAGTAATATTTCCTACTAAGGGAGTCAATGGGGGGCGAGATCTGTTTAGTTATAAGCATTCTTCCAAATAATTTTTTCTGTGTTCATCAGAACAAAGAAATGTTTACAGATTTGGAACAACTCGAAGGTGAATAAATGGTAAAATAATTTTCATTTTAGGGTGAACTATCCCTTTAATAAACTAAGACAAATACCTGTGGTGCAGAATATAGGTGATGATAATGGTAAAGAGACAGAGAAGCAGCACTGCAGTACAGGTGTAGATCACAGGGTGAAGAACTTCCACTGAAATGGGATTGGATCCCGGGAAATCCGGCATTTCCTAAAATATGGAGAGAAATATGAAAAACAAACAGGAAGGGGAAGATTTTTTTAAACACTTGGGTCTATGACTTAACCCTCAAGAAACATTTCCTGGGACCCTTTATGACACAAGCAGGTTTTAGGCGGGCTCTAATGTCAGTATTTTGAAATACAGCTCATCACTGCCAAAACATTCTACCAATGGCCAAAATCGCCTCGTCTGCTTTCAAATTCAATACCTTTCCAGATAATAAAAACAGTTTGAGATCAAGCTGAACATTCAAGTTCTCCAGATACATGTCAGGATGAAGAGTCAAAGTTTAATGTCTCTGTTTGTAATGGGAGACCTGTCCTCCCTGTATGAAGGAATGAAACTCGACTAGGGGTGGACAGGCTCGAAATACTCAATAGAAAGATAAGAATTACTACAACAGAGATATAAATCAGTAAGATGTCAGAATCTGTACTTGCTTAAACTTTTATGGAACTGTGCTGAAAAAGATTTCTGATTTTTCATCTTATTATTTCTTATTTTTTTAACTTAACCTGTGCTTTCTATCCAGACAACTGGCTTTCATGTCAGTATCCTTATCAAGATGAAAGCCCATTAGTGACTGAATTGAAACACCCTCAGTAGGCAAGCCTTGCAAAACCAACTATGATAACTACTGTATAGTGAATTTTTTTTGTTGATTTATTTGTCATTCAACCGTTCTAATCAAAAACTAATATGGTCTGCCCACAATAGCAAAAGTTAAACTATGATATTTCTAGTAAAATTACAGATGGGCCGCAATCTGGCAACAATGTATTATTTATATCATTAATATATGTATTATATAATTATTATTATATATGGTTTAATTGGACACAAATGCCTGGGCCGAAGTTAACTTCTGGTCTAATCGCATAAAAGATAAGTCTCCGCTTTTTATCACCACTTGAATGTGGGTAGGTTTTTTGCAAATATACACTTATACAAATTTGATGTTTTTGGATCTGTACATGCTGCACCCAATCACAAGATGTGTAACAGCGCATTTCGCTCTAACAGCGAAAACTTGGATTACCGTATGAAAGCTGTCATTCTCTCATAAATGACAGAAAATTCTGTCAATGGAGGGGAAAGAGTTAAACTCATTACAAGCAAATAATTACACAAATGCATTAATTTATATAAAAATGTACTCCCTTTTACCTGAAGTACAGCGTAGTTGCTTAGCACAGAGCAACGCAGTGTAGAAGTTGATGCATCAGTATGGGCCACCTGACAGCCATCTAAACTCCAACTCCCACGATGCTTCAGAGCCTGCACGCTCCAGTGAACCGCAACAGGATCATTACCAGGTGATGTGTGTCGCAATGACACAATAATGGGGTCTGACTGATTCCACATGCTGCAGCCCTCTTAAAGATAATCGAACAGGAGGCAGAAAGCAAAAGGGCAGATGCGGGTTAGTTGTGCTTCTTCGGGAAATAGTGACTTTTTTGGAAAATTGGATTTTCAAAAATTTGATTTAACGCATTGACTACATTAAAATGATGAGTGCAAGGATACAGTATATAACATTAATCTTTTCCAAAACTCTGGGGCGAACTCACTAAACAGTCAAACCACTTTGGAGGTCAGAATTTCAGAGCCAAACTCTGCGTCTTATTCAAAAAGCATACACAATCCGTCCAGAAATGACTGTTGACATTTTGTTTAAACAATTGCAGCAGTTATTCATCAGAATTAGCATTATGACTGGGCATGTATCCAGGAGTGTGCTTTTACACATATTGAAAGGCGAGATCAATCAAAAGTGTTCAAGACGGGGAATTTAACTGTGCCAATTCTTCTGCATATTTGCACTGTAACTTGATTTAAATAATTCCTGTGAAGTAAATTGTAAAACAAGGCAGCACTTTTAAAAAAGTTAAAATATTGAAAAAAAACAAGGCTAGATTGTTTCCAATCTCATGGATGTTTGAGGTGAAGGCAACACACCAAGGCCAACGTAGATAACGGGAGTGTTGACACCACGTCTGCGAGCGAGGTCATAAGGTGCAGTGAAATTTCCTGTAAATGGAAAGAACCTTCCACTGCGGAATGCCACAAACTGCAGCTTACAGTCAGGAGGAGCGGTCGGAGGAAAAAGAGACGCAGGAAGAGACACTGAAGCAAGAGCCACTGCATTCTGAAAAGAGTAGAAATTACATGTCAATGTGAATTGGGGTCAATGGTGTTTAGGCAAAGCTATATGGTACCCGAGAATGTGTATTGCGAATATAATATAACCACATGAGTTCAAATCAAATTAGAAGAATCTTAACAATGTCTCAGCTCAGATTTGATTGAATGACTGCAATTAAAAAAAAAAAGTTTAATTACTGCGATTCAAAAAACAAAAGTTTACCTTAAGAGGAAAAGCATTGAGTGAGGTATTGTGTGTCCCTGTGGTGCAGCGGAAGCGCAGCTGTTGTTCAAGGGGGGACTCTATCCCATCATTTACATGGCTCCCTCCGGTCGCTTCTCGTCTCTGATAGGCCGTGCAGCTCATTCCATTAAAATGAGCCGGGCGAATCAAGTGAGCCTCCATCACGATATTACGAGAAGTCTAAAAGAGAGGACCTCACATTATGTCAAATGAAATTTAAAGTTGGACTAAACAAACAATCCAGTCTTTGTTAATAACCATGAAATTCCCTATTTCACACACTACAGGATTGTTGGGTGACCCTGGCCTCATTTTGACGGCGCTTACAATACAGTTATGCTAATATGAGACATGAGAATGAGACATGAGAACCCCCCAAATGCCCACTACACAAGTTCATGAATGCTCTTATTGTGTCATGACAGTGGAACTGGAATTTTCTAGAAATGGCTTGCTATTCATCTACTTCACTTTGTACAGATTTCTAGACTTTTCACAAATTACAAATTTGTCATCAATGGGTTGTTTTAACACTTACAATAGAAAGATCCTGAGCGTGAGAGTGCAGCTGCGGCCAAGCGAGAGTCTCCAGAGAATATACAACTGAAATGCAAGCTTTTTCCTCTCTCTGGGCGCGAGCCAAGATCTGATCATCTACCTGCATCAGGTTACTTCCCATCTCCACCATCACCTCTGACAGCTGGCTCACAGGAAAACACAAACATATAAAGACAGAAACAGACACAAACACACTACACTGTAAAAAAATGTTCCGTAATGTTTACAGAAAAATACCGGCAGCTGTGGTTGCAAGTAAAATTCCGTAAAAAATACAGGAAAATAATGTAAACAGTCTGCCAGTTTAAAACTTCAGGGCACAAACTTCAAACTGTGTATGAACTTAATACATTTGAGTCTTTTATATTAACAACATTTCTTTATAGAAAATGAAAACTTGGTCCAAATGCATAAAAGTGAAAACATTACATTTACTTAATTTATTTCTTTGTAATTCATTATTAAAACATCAAAGTCACTTTTAAACAACGCAACATGCAAGCTTGACATCAGAATATCGTTGCCTGACCTTGAGTTAAACACAGACTCCACTCTTCAGCTTAGTGGTGACCCACAAAATATTTTATGTCAGAAAAGAAAAGAGAAAATACATATTCCGTAGTTTTTACGGAAAAATACCGGCAGCTGTGGTTGCCAGTAAACTACCGTAAAATTACGGGAACATCCTGTTTTTATTCATCTAATCAATTCACAGTAGAAAACATGAGCCACACCCAGTATTCATCTTGTAAATACGTCAGAATACTGAAGACGATCATCACTTCTGCGTCACAAGGACTGCAGCATAACAGTCATGACTTGATGCTTTATTGGTGTATTCAAAGTCACCGTTTTTGTGATCAGGGTTTGCTTTAGTTGGCCTCTTTCAGCCGTCATAAATAAGTTTACAGTTATCTTTGTGCTGCTATCATATTGTTTTATATAAAACATAGTTTTGTAGCAAATCACATCAAATGAAAGTGTGATTAGGTATTTACTAAATCTTTATCTGGGATGTTTTTTAATTACTTATTGTATTTTTTGTTACAAACGCCTCAATGAATCTACTTTTAAAATTCACATTTCATGCAACAATCAATATAAAAAGTATTTGAACCGTTAAAAAGCTTGCATTTTGCCTTGGACTCGGACATCAAGAATCAGGGTATGAAAATCTCAACAGTGGTGACTAACAAATGAAAAGCTTACAGCCGCAATGCATGCTGGGAGTCATGTGCTGTTAAAGACATTCAGTATATTAATTTCATTCAATATCATAAATGAGGACAACAAAAAACTTTAAAGCACTACCTAAACTCTTGAACATATACTTACTCTCCAACCCAAATAATTAAATGAACTTTATCTGAGCTTTCTGCCAACCTGAGTCCGTGTTTTCAACTCATAGATGTCAATACTGGGGAAAGACTTCTTCACATGGAAAGCAAAGGGTCAAGACCACAACTAAAGCAAACACTCATCACCATAATGGTGACTCAACAAAACCATCAACATGTAAACTTGTATTAATTTTCAATTAGAACTTTTGTAGACGTGCAATAGAAATAAAGTGACAGTGGTGTCTGTAAGTGAAGGTGATAAAAGTGTTTGTGGAGTTGAAAAAAAACTCCTTGTGAAAACTTTGAATTTCACTGTTCATTTCCCAGAGAATTTGACAATGTTATCTGTATTTTTATAAACGTTTTTTGACAACAGTTTTCAATTTTTTGCTGTTAATTTTACAGACAATTTTACAGTGTTTTTCTGTATTTTTTACGGACACTTTCTGATAACAGGTTTTTTGTTTGAAAACAACAGAATTTTTCTGTTAATTTCACGGGAATTTTTTATAGTGTAAACACAATAAACACTTGATAAGTGTCATGTTCTACAAACCTCACGCAGTTCTGTGACATAGTCCATGAATTTCTGCATCATCTGAGCTACATAGAGAACATCTACAGTGTCAGTGAAACCAACGGCTTCCAGTGTGTATGTACACACCTGATGTGCAAGAGTCAATGCGTTGGAGGTGTTGATGGGCATCTGAGGGCAACAACATGTTACACTTAAATAACTTTAATGTTCTGATTTTCTTCTTCAAATTATACTCACACACACACACACACACATATATATATATGCCCTATGGTATGTCAGCAAAAAGTTTGAAAATTAAACAATGAAGATAAATCTCTCTCAAATTTTTAATATATTACATTTTTGCTGTCACACCACAGGACACACACACACATACAGTACATGTACATTTAGAAGTAATAAATATTGAACACCTAATATTGAACATGTATTATTATTAATTATTATTCATTACACATTTATATATATATAATTTATATATTGTAATATATATTTTATTATTTTTATTATTATTTAAATATTGTTTTGCATAAAGATTGTGATTATATTTTGGTTAATATTTAATTTACTTATTACTAATGTATTTAACTGTATTACTGCCGTATTTAACTGTTTTTATTTATAACTTAACTTCCTTAAAATAAGAATGTTTTCCAGTATACTGTAGGCATTCTTATGATTTAATATTACAGTAAATGATGTATATTATAGCATGAAGGAAAAGTACAAAACCCTTTGCAGTTGTTTTGCTGAAGAAAAAGTTTCCTGTTTCGCAAAGAAAAGTCAGGGACGTGTCAGCGTCATCGAACACTAACCAGTATAAATGTATGAAGGACTCTCGTGATGTCATTAGTATAAAGGCACTGAGAGTAATCTCCCTCTTCCCAGCGTCCAGAACGGTCACAGTAGCGTGATGCTTTCTTCTGCTCCACACCGCCCCCCAAAGTTAAGGAAGGGTAGCGCAGCTGTAGACAGTACTGGTAAGAGGTGATGCCAGCCAGAGTTCTAGGCCACCTGAAGGCCAAAGAGGAGACCGTTGATATTTTGCCACAGTTTGACAGATTAATATTGTTCACAGACACCTCTCGTACCTGAACTCCCCTCGGTTGTTGGTTATTCTCTGCTCCGGACAGAATGAGGCGCTATTCTCCAGTACCACAATCTCAACACTTCGTGAGGCATTCCCTCGGCGTGTGGACACCACGCAATCCCATTCACCACTCGCCTCAATGTGGACATTTGACAGGATCAGCTCACTTAAATAAACAAATATAATATCTCTTTTTATCTCATGTCATCCCAATTTGCTCATTCAATCCCATCCATCATGTTCTTTGCATTTCCATCCCATCCTATCCCATTGAACTCTCCCTCCCTATTTTGTTTGCTTCTCTTTAGCTTTTGGTTTCTGCTTACACATGCAGTGATCTTCACAACTAAACATTTGTGTTACCTGGTTATGAATGTGCAGTCATGTTGCATACTCTCTTCCAGATGAATCCCATGCGTAGGGTCACTGGTGACAGGCCGACCATTGTGCTGCCAGTGTAACGCAGTGATTTTGTCCACCAAAGAAGCAGTACAATGGAAAGGAAGTCTGTCACCTTTAAACACCACCTGCCTCAGAGAGGGCAACAAAGACAGTGTCTGCAGTTCCAGTGGACCATCTAGAGAACAGGACAAAACTAAAGTTAATGGAAACTTGACAGGAATTGTTTTCATGGTCTTAAAAACATTATGATCTGAAACCATATGTCTGAATGTTGGAAATTAGTCATGTGTATAAAAATACACATGTTTTTGAAATGGATGACTTGGACCGAATAATACTGGAAAGAAGCCAATAGGAGTCCAGTATAGATTGAAACTCCATCAATACTGATTATCATTTAGATTGAGGCACTTTTAGGTCTGACTGTTGCGTGTTTTGATCGCTGCCGGCGGCTAGTTTGTATCCTCTGACACTTGGTTCACCTCACATTTGTTCCTGGTCTAAATATTAGTGTATTTTACTATAGTTACTTATCATTGTCGTTGCCGAATTATTTATAACTTTATTTTCTAAATCTATATTAATTGAAGCGTAACGCCGCTAGCATATTAGCGTGTTAGCTTGCCTTCTGTTTACAGTGTGGAATATCATCTCCCCCTATTTGTCTTGTGTGCTAACTGTTTCTCTTTTTAAGCGTATATACTAAGACTCATCAAGCAACCTTGGTAAGTTAGGATTGCACTTCATACCCGGTGAGTTATGGCTTCTATTCCTATTGTTGTTACTTGCACCTCATGTCATATGTTTAGTTTAGCCTTCTCTGTCAGCGGTGAGGGTTTTACATGTGATAAATGCAGGGAAGTAGTTAGGCTGACGGAGAAGATTTTAGAATTAGAGTCTCGCATCCAATCTTTATTTGAGGATAGTAAGAGTGTAAGAACCGTAGAAAACACTTCGGATGCGAGCAATGTTAGCGCACACAGCTCGGTTCCGGTTGAAAATCCCCTGCAGCTGGGAAACTTTGTGACGGTGAGACGGCATAGTCGCAGGACAAAACATCACTCAACCGTTCCGATTAAAGTCTCGAACAGGTTTGCCTCGCTCAGTGACGCACCGACTGAGAAACCTGCTGAAAATGCCCTAGTGATCGGTGATTCTATTGTCCGGAACGTTAACATAGAGACACCAGCCACCATAGTCAAATGTTTACCGGGAGCCAGAGCGCCTGACATCAAGTCAAATTTAAATGTGCTGGCTAAGGCTAATCGTAAATACAGTAAGATTGTTATTCATGTCGGCACAAATGACGTTAGACTCCGTCAATCGGAGATCACTAAAGATAATATTAAAGAGGTGTGTGAGCTCGCAAAAACGATGTCAGACACTGTAATATTCTCTGGCCCCCTTACTGCTTACCGTGGTGATGAGATTTATAGCAGATTATCATCATTAAATGGCTGGTTGTCTGAGTGGTGCCTGCAGAATAACATAGATTTTATAAATAACTGGAAGAGTTTTGAGGGCAGACCTGACCTGTTGAAACGAGATGGTCTCCATCCCTCCTGGGATGGGGTTTCCCTCCTCTCTAGAAATTTGGCACACAGTCTTAATAATGCTAAAATCTGACTACCTAGGGCCCAGGTCAGGAAGGAGACAGAATGGCTTAACCAACTGTCTGCTTGCCGTCTCGCGTTACAGAATACACAAAATATACAACATGTAATAATCCCTTCTTACAAACAACATAAAATAGAGACTGTGTCTGTCCCCCGGATTAGCAAACATAAGATATTGCGTAAACCTCTTGAAAGTAATTTAATAAACGTTAAACAAATCAAACATGAACAAAATACAGATAATCAGCTGTTACGACTCGGATTGCTTAATATTAGATCTCTCTCAAATAAAGCACTTTTTGTTAACGATTTGATAACCGATCATAAAATAGACATGCTTTGTTTGACAGAAACATGGCTAAAGCCAGATGATTTTATTACTCTAAATGAATCCGTTCCCCATGATTATTACTATAAACACGAGCCTCGTCTAAAAGGTAGAGGGGGAGGTGTCGCTGCACTTTACAAGAATTCTTTTATTACCTCTCAGAAGTCTAATTTTAAATACAATTCTTTTGAAGTCATGGTACTTCACGTATCGACACCTAATACTAAGGACAAAACATTTTTAAAATTTATTCTAGCTATTGTATATAGGCCTCCAGGGCACCACACAGATTTTATTAAAGATTTTGGTGGGTTCTTATCAGAACTAGTACTGGCCGCAGATAGAGTCCTTGTCGTCGGTGACTTTAATATCCATGTAGACAATGATACAGATGCCTTGGGACTGGCTTTCAAAGACACTCTTAACTCCATGGGCGTTAGTCAACATGTGTCAGGACCCACTCACCTTCGTAATCATACTTTAGATTTAATACTTTCTTATGGTATAAATGTGGACGATGTTAAAATCGTTCAGCAGAGTGAAGATATTTCGGATCATCATCTGATATTATGTTTGCTTCAATGGCCTACGGCTGCAAATCAAACTCCTTGTTACAAATATGGTAGAACGATCACTTCAACTACCAAAGATGCGTTTCTCGATAATCTGCCTGAATTGTCTAAAATATCTAGCATGAGTAATAACGTTGACGATTTTGACACTACTATTGAAAATTTTAACTCTACTTTCTCGGAAATATTAGACATAGTTGCTCCTCTGCTTTAAAGAAAATTAAAAATAGCAGCCCAACACCGTGGTATAATGAACACACTCAGACTCTAAAAAAGGCATCCCGTAAAATGGAGCGCAACTTTAAGAAAACGAATTTAGAGGTATTTCGTATAGCATGGAAGGATAGTACTCGAAATTACAGGAATGCAATAAAAACGTCTAGATCCGCCTACTTTTCAACACTAATAGAGGAAAACCATCACAACCCTAGGTTCTTATTTAACACCGTGGCTAAATTAACAAAAAATAAGTTGTCATCGACGTCAGATTCTGATTATCAGCATAACAGTGATGAATTTATGAACTACTTCACGAGTAAAATCCAAGATATAAGAGAAAAAATTATAACAATGCAACCTGTAGTGAAATCCGCTGAACAAACTAACTACAGCACCCCTAAGGAGAAATTGCAATTATTTTCTACAGTAGATCACGATGAACTGTCTAAAATCATTAGATCATCTAAATCATCAACATGCATGCTAGACCCTATACCTACAAAACTACTGAAAGAAATGCTCCCAGAAATTATAGATCCTCTTCTTAGTATTATTAACTCATCTCTGACATTAGGACATGTGCCTAAAGCATTTAAGGTGGCTGTTATAAGGCCTCTTTTAAAAAAACCCAAACTCGACCCTAAAGAACTAGGGAATTACAGGCCTATATCGAATTTACCTTTTATATCTAAAGTTCTGGAAAAAGTAGTTTCAACTCAATTATGCTCCTTCCTCCAAAGGAATGACATTAATGATGAATTCCAGTCTGGATTTCGAGCATGTCACAGTACAGAGACTGCTTTGATCAGAGTTACAAATGATCTGCTTTTAGCGTCTGACCGTGGCTGTATTTCGTTATTGGTGCTGCTAGACCTCAGTGCTGCATTTGACACCATTGACCACAGCATACTTCTACATAGACTCGAAAATTACGTTGGCATTAACGGAATAGCATTGAAATGGTTTAAGTCTTATTTATCCGACCATTTTCAATTTGTAGCAATAAACAATGAGGTGTCCCGCAAATCACAAGTCCAGTACGGTGTACCACAGGGCTCAGTCTTGGGACCCCTGCTCTTCGCATTATACATGCTACCTCTAGGAGATATAATAAAGCGACACGGAATTAGCTTTCACTGTTATGCTGATGATACTCAACTTTATATTTCCTCGATGCCTCATGAAACCCAGCAGTTTCATCGAATAAAGGATTGCATAGTTGACTTAAAAATGTGGATGAGTAACAATTTTTTACTACTAAACTCGGACAAAACAGAAGTGTTACTTACTGGACCGAAAACTGCTATGCGTAACAACCAAGAATACTGCTTAACGATTGACGGATGCTCCATAAAATCCTCGTCATCAGCTAAGAATCTTGGCGTTGTATTCGACAGTACTCTCTCATTTGAAAGCCATGTCGCAAACACCTGTAAAATTGCATTTTTCCATTTTAAGAATATATCTAAATTACGTCATATACTGTCACTTTCAGATGCAGAGAAATTAATTCATGCATTCATGACATCAAGACTAGATTACTGTAATGCACTTCTAGGTGGTTGCCCTGCGGGCCTATTACAAAAACTGCAACTGGTTCAAAACGCGGCAGCTCGAGTTCTTACACGTACAAAAAAGTATGAGCATATAACCCCGGTTCTGTCAACCTTGCACTGGTTACCTATAAAGCATCGCATTAACTTTAAGATCTTGCTTATTACCTATAAAGCCCTACATGGTTTAGCGCCGCAGTATTTGAATGAACTTCTATTGTATTACAGACCTCCACGTACATTACGCTCTAAGGGGTCCTGTCAGTTGGTAATACCTAGAATTCACAAAATTAGAACAAAATAGTAGAACAAAATAGTAGAACAAAATCAAGTGCAGGTGGTAGATCGTTTTCTTATCTAGCGCCTAAACTTTGGAATATTCTTCCCTGCACGGTCCGGGAGGCAGACACACTCTGTCAGTTTAAATCTAGACTAAAGACTCATCTTTTTAATCTTGCATACACTACACCTCCATAATATTAATCCTCAGAGGATTTAGGCTGCATTATCTAGATCAACCGGAACCAGGAACACATCCAACAACAAATGATGCACTTGTTGCATCAAAGAGTGCAGAACAGTACTCTACTCTCAGCCAGTCTTGTCTCTTTGTTCCAAGGTTACCGCAGGATGCAGTTCATGCCCAGACCTGATGGCAGAGCTGAGAATGGAAAGCGGTGACCTGACAAGTGCTAAGAGGATAGAGCTGGATAAAGGACGCAACAACTTTGTTTTTCCTACAACATTTCAAATGCTACTAGATTGTTAATGATAATCTTTAATCCTTAATTTTTATATTTTTACTAAGCCTTGTTGTGCAAGCACTGTTGAGCTTGTGCAGAGGCAGCAGCTTTTGCCAGAGGGGAACTGGAATCCCCTGGTTGGGCCTGGGTTCCCCTGAGGTTTTTTTTCTCGATGGGAGTTTTGGGTTCCTCACCACCGTTTGCATATTGTTTTGCACTATCTGCCTGGCCGGGGGGGCTGCTTTAGAATTCATACTTGTATTAAATGTGTCTCATGTACAGCTGCTTTGTAACAATGAAAATTGTAAAAAGCGCTATATAAATAAAGTTGAGTTGAGTTGAGTATCCTAAAGCAACTTAAAAAAGTGCTATGTTGTAGTATTAGTTCTACAATACAAATATTTATATTCTTGTCATATACATAACAGTGAAAACGGAGAGATAAAGAGAAGTAAATGAAGGTAAATCTGTGCAAAACTTGAGAGCTTGTTTTAATTTGAGATCCTATAAAATATTTATACTTCATACTTGTCAATACAATTTTTTTGAGAGGATTCTCTGTTTTCCTGCCACCATCCTGTTTTGTTATTTATCCTCTGAAACTTGAAACGCAATAGCAAATGAAACACGAATGGACCGAGGGGGCCTTGTGGGTCTCCCTAATTTTGGTACCCAAATGTAGGTAGGTATCAAAATATTGAGAAAATCGCCTTCCAGTTGTTGTTGTGATTCTGCCTCATCATGTCATGTCTTTTTTGGTCTTGGGGTAGAATCATAGCAGGATCCCTTGTTTCATGTGTAGAGAGGCTTTTTGGCGCTATTGGCTTGCCAAACTCTCTCTCTCCGGTCCTCATCTCTGTTCCCGCCCATTCGTCTCGTTATTGATTGTTTATTAGTTCATGCCCAGCACCTGTCCCTGTTTGATTTCTTCCCCTTTAAATAGTCCTCATGTTTCATTGTCCAGTGTTCGGTCATTGTGTGTGTTTGGATACCTCTGTGGATGATATTTCCCATGTCAAAGTAAGTCTAGTTTAGTGTTAGTTTATTGTAGTCCTTTCAAGTGTTGTATTTAGTCTTTTTAAGTTTAGAGTTATCAGTCTATGTTCCTGTGTTTCCCGTTGTGATGAGTCACCCGTTGCACAATCAGCGTCGCCATGGAGATGGAAGAAATCAGCGCGGCACACCTGCCGGTCATTGATGCCACATTCACAGCGGCTATAAAAGCTGATAGCCTCCCACGCCAGAAATCACACTCAAACATAGTGTCTTGTGTTTTAGGCTCAGAAGACTAAGAGATCAACCGGAACTCCTACACCCTTACCGAATGCTGCAGCCTAACCTCCGCCCGGTTTACCGACTAATGCTCCCACAAGCTCTTGAAAGTGGCAGACTATTCACAGAGGCTCAACGAAGCTACTTACTTCCCCATTTTTCTCTGTCTCCACCCCCGGGAGAATCAATAAAAATATCCTTCGGGGTCATTTATTGTGAATCTTGTGTACGTTGCTCTAACTGTCACAATTGGTGGAGAATGCGGGCATAGGGACGATGCCACGACACACCACGGACTCCTACTAACTTTTTTTCTTCTTGTTGTGCATCCTACAGGACGCTTGCCGCGCTCTCTCTCTACCTCTCCAGTGTGGAGGATGTTATCCGCCGCCTGGCCGGAGTGGTGGTATGCCAACAGCGTTTTTCAGAGCAGCTGGCCCACCGCCAAGAGCAGACAGACCAAACCATTGGAATGCTGAAAGAGGCTGTGGCACCCTGGATGCCTCTGCCGGACACGAGATCAACTGCCCATTAACTGCTAACTAAATGCTAACTAAACTTTCAGCCCAGGATGACATCGAAGCATACCTCCACACTTTTGAGGTCGTAGCTACAAGGGATAAAGCAGAGTGGGCGAGAGTCCTAGCCCCACTCCTGATCGGCGAGGCTCAGCGATCCTACTTCTCATAACAAACGCCCGCCAGCGAGGACTATGAAGCTCTCAAGCGGGAAATTCTTGCCCAGGTCCACCTCTCACCCGTCAGCGGCGCACAGCAGTTTCAGCAGTGGTCGTATGAAGAACAAGTGCCGGTGAGAGCCCATGCCGCCCAACTATCCCGGCTGGGACATCTTTGGCTGTTGGCCAGAGAACCCTCAACCTCTCAAGTGGCTGAACCTGTGGTGGTTGACCGGCTGCTTAGAGCTCTACCCTAGCGCTACCGAATGTCAGCATGCAAGGTCCCTCTAGTCTCCACGAGGTAGTGGAAGCAGTGGAGTTGGCCGAGTTCTCTGCAGCCGAGACGCCGGAGAGAGAGCGCTGCCATGGCCCAGAGGGGAAAACCGGTTTGCCGACCACAGGAAGGCACTTCGAGGCCAGTACACAGACTCCGAGCCACCACGCCTCCGGATGAACCCATGCCGACCGAGCTAGCTTCCGCTTGACCTCCCGCTTGGTTTAGGGATGTGCGGTGCATCAGACTGTGCCATCCGGAGCTCCCCGGCGAACGATCCGGGAGGATTGCTGACCGATCACCACCACGCTGGACTCAGGCAGCTCGGTCACGCTGGTCCAACCCGGAAAAGTACGCCCAAGAGCCGGCGGGAAGTCTTCCATCCCAATCACCTGTGTCCATGGGGATACCTATAATGTGCCGGCGTGCCAGGTAACAGTGGCCGCCCGGGATGTAGACCCTGAAGATCGGGATCGTGGATGACTTGCTGGTGAAGATGCTGTTTGGATGCGGGGTGCGGCAACGGAGAGCTCGGACCCAAAGAGAAAGGAACCACCGACCCGTCCTGATGGCCACCGAAAGCGAGAAAGAGGGTGATTGTCCCGACCCTAATCTCTTTGCCAACCTGCTCATTTGGACGGGAGCAACGTGAGGATGCTCGACTACACAATTGCTGGGATCAAGTTAGAGTCGTGGACGGGGAAGATTGCCAGCCCGTACTGCATCCTCTCCCCTACTTGATGATCAAACAAGGGCTGTTGTACTGCGCCGCTTTGAGGCGGGTGAGGAGAAACTCCTGCTGGTGGTCCCTTCGACCAACACTGCAACGATCCTGCAATTGGCCCACACCCACCCCATTGCAGGGGATCTGGGGACCGCGAACACCATTCAGTGCATCCGGGACCGTTTCACTGGCCCGGCCTCAAAGGAGAAGTGAAGAGGTTTTGCCAGAGCTGCCCTACATGCCAGCAGACGTCCCCCCAGCGACCTCCCTGGGATGGACCTGGTAGGACCGCTGCCGAAGTCTGCCCTGGGACAGGAGTATATTTTGGTCATCGTGGATTATGCTACCCGTATCCAGAAGCCCTACCCCTAAGGAAAGCACCGTCGAAAGCGATTGCCAAGGAGTTGTTCCTGCTGTAAGGCCGGGCAAGCATCCCTACGGAAGTCCTGACTGACCAGGGGACCCCATTCATGTCCCGGCTGATGGCGGACCTCTGCCGCCTGCTCAAGGTGAAACAAATCCGGACATCCGTTTACCACCCCCAAACCGACGGCCTGGTTGAAAGGTTTAACCAGACATTGAAGAGGATGCTCCGGCGAGTGGTGGCAGAGGATAGGCTCGACTGGGACCTTCTACTGCCCTATGTGCTCTATGGCGTGCGGGAGGTACCCCAGGCACCGGTTTACACCATTCAAACTTCTGTTTGGCCGGCAACCCCGCGGCCTTCTTGACGTCGCCCGGGGCGCTTAGGAAACAGCAGCCCGCCTTCCACCGCAGTCTGATTGAACATGTCCAGCAGTTAAGGTCCCGAATTGACCGAGTGCTGCCCCCCGTCAAAGAGCACTTCGTCGAGGCCCAGCGCGCCCAGCAGCAGTGGTATGACCGGCCTGCCCAGCCAAGAGAGTTCCATCCGGGTGACAGAGTATTAGTACTAACCCCCACGGCCACCTCCAAGTTCTTGGCCTCCTGGAAAGGGTCATACACCATAATAGAGAAGGTCGGGCCAGTCAACTACCGCGTCCGCCAGCCGGGACGACAACGGGAGGAACAGCTGTACCACCTTAACTTACTGAAGAAGTGAACTTACTGAAGAAGCCCGCCCAGATGGCAGCGTTCGAACAAATGTCCCTCACCAGAAGAATGATCTCCAGACCCTGGTCAGTCAGTTCCGAGACGTGTCAGGCCACCTTCCAGCAGATGATGGATATCCTGCTACATCCCCATCAAGCCTACACTACATTGATGATCTGGTCATCCACTCGGGGATCTGGGATGAGCACCTGGATCGATTGCGGAGAATGCTGATGGACCTCCGGAAGTCAGGCTTAACAGCAAATCCTAAGAAGTGCCACCTTGGAGTTGCCGAAGCCCAGTGTACAGGGTTGGGGGAGGCCTTATCCAATTTTTTTATTCCTCTTTGTTATGCCCACTGTGTGTAAAGACATTACAAACTATTTTCCTCTTTCCCACCATAAACACCTTCAATTAAAACACTCAGAATACAGATATGTCCTTAGAGAATAAATAAAAATGGAGACAGAAGGGGAAGATCTAATATTGAGAGGAAGACTGTTCCAAAGTCTGGGAGCAGCCACCGAGAAAGCCCGATCACCTTTCGTCTTGTAACGTTAACACACTGTGCTGTTAGACATTTCTTCTGTTATTATCTAAATAATAAACCTTTATCTTACACATGAAGTATGATAGGTTGAGTGTTTTGCCGGCATACAATTATTCAAAATTAGCTTTGCTTTTTAAACAGTCTGGATGAATCAGTGGCTTTGAATGGTTGAGGATATTTCTTAACCATTGCAAACCCACAGAGGGGTCTTTTCTAGTCTGTCACAGCCAACATAAATATGTTTAAGAGCAGTGGAGGAAGAGATGGAAAAGTAAGCTGATATTTAACAATAACAAGAGCCCTGGTTTGAGGCCCAGGACGTGGCAGAAATATGCACCGTATGTCTATAATATGAAGTTTAATAAAAAGTAAATGAGAAATGTAATCGACCCCAGTTTTTGTTTTGCTATTTAAAAAAAAAATCATATTCGATCTCGGCTGGCTGTGAAATACGGAGTAAGCAATGTTAGCAATGTTATTTTCAGCCAAAACGCAAAAAAACCTACAAAAACTACAGGGAGGCAGTGTAATTGACATTTCAAACCAAATTTAAGCCAAAGGCAATAGTTTCAACATTTAGTTTAAACATTTTCAGCACCTCTGATAAATAAATGACCAATGCTCTTCCAGCCTGATCTCAAAGGAATTGTAATTATTTTGTATGATGTGAATCAAAATCAAATGTATGACAATAACAAAAAAACAATAAGTGAGGCCTGCCCCTAAACCTAAAAATCACAGGTGTGAAAGCAGGTTGTACAAAAGTGTATGAAGGAGATTATTATGAATTAGCCAACTCGTAAAATAGACACAATGAGATGTGAGCCAAGTGATGGCACAACTTATTATGTGAGGAATAATAAAGTTTGAAATGTAAGTTTGTAGGCTGTAAAAGAGAAAGAGTAGAGAGCACAAAAAAAGAATGAGTGTCCCATAAAAGCACCATCAAATTCTCCTGTTGGGTAATATTCTGCACTAGTGAGACCAATATATTACTTGTGTATATTCATTAAGCTTTAATCTCTTACTCACCACAGCTAAGGTCACTCTCTCTCAGCTCACGAAGGGGTTTGTTTTGAAGCCTTGTGGGATACGCGCAGAGTGTTTCATCCCCAAGGCGGGCCGAACCGCTACGAAAAAAACGAGGGACCCAACGCAGACCACAGTCACATGACAGGAACTCCGTATGAAAGTTCCTAATAATGGAGAAATGTCATTGTTGTTTAGACCAGGAAGAAGCTCTGAGTTGTTATGTCTTCAGAAATAAAATAAAATAAAAGTAGCCTACAAGAAGATTAAATGATGCTAGACTTTTTTTAGACTCACCGGTTATGTGAATAATTTTTTGTAACAAACATATACATGATGCTTGATTTTTAATAGTTTTTATTGTCTATTTTGAGATCCAGCAAACCTGTTTTAATGAAATAATTTATTTAAAGATGTGTAAAATACAAAATGAGATCCAGTTTAATATATTATAAGTATAATATATTTAAATAAATAAACATTTGTGGGAAAATAAAGTGACCATTTCAGAATTATTTACTAGGTATAATGAAATGTAATTTTTGTTTCATTCTGTGAACAACTAACAATATTACAAGAATTTCAAGTTCATTACAAGTATAACAAATTCACAAGCTCATATTCAATTTAAACCAATACAGCAGTAATATTTCTACACGTATTTAGTTCAATTTTTATGAGTTAACCTGGATTTCTATCACAGTTTCCATGTGTCTTGTCAAGCTGTCAGTCAATTTTACATTTCACTCCTGAGGTTAGATTTTTTTAAATTCCACAGACACTGGACTGGCATGAACACAATTCCTCAAGAAAAGCTGATTAAATTTATTAATGCGTTCAGTGGGTAACAAACCCAAGGTTTTTCTGTTACGACTGCTGTTTTGTATTTTTGGAAAACAATTAATTAAAAATGTCATTAAAAAAGCATATGAGCTTGTTCAGCATAGGAGCATTCACTTCAACTCACACCAGCTTTAGAGAGTGTAACTCCAGGAAGACATTAGGATCCAAAGACGAAAATATATTTCCAGAGATGTTTCTATAATAAAAAAACATGAATGTGTCATTTCACAATAACTAAATAACATACTGTATGATCATAAAATTCATAATTTACAGTAGATGCTGCACTTATTATAATCTTAAGAGTCGAAACTGTCAAATATATGCCATCCATATGCCAAGTCAAAGCCCAGCAACCCTTTAAAAAGCAATAGTGGTTTTCTGTATTTTTTCATCCAGCAATAAATATTTGTTTCAGGCATAATGACTTACAATTTAGTGAGGTTTGTAAGTCCCTGGAAAATTTCTGTAGTCAGGCAGCCAATTCGGTTACTGGATAAGTCACTGTAGATATTAAAGCAAACAAGATGCCTGTTATTTTGAGATCCAGTTCTCAAGTCATCAATCTGGGCTTCCCAAATAGAAAACATCTAAACGTCAGTTCAAAGAATGTCAGCAATGTAAATTTAATGTAGCTTGAGGGTTTGAATCATTCACCAGATTTTCTTATAAACACCCAGTGAAGACAGGTATGTCAGCAGTGCACAGCAGATTGCAGTTAATAAAACAAACAAGAAGATATTAAATAGCATCTGGACATGTCACTGTTCATTCTCAGCGATGTTCTGCTATTCACAGGAGAGATCGAGATGAAGTCTAGAATGGGCTTGATTATTACAGAGCGCCTCTCTGATACACGTTTGATCCTGGAGAATGAGGGTTGTGGAGTTAAATAAGACATTATATTACATTTTTAAGTTTTTCATAATGGTATATTTTACAATAATACAACATAAATGGTAAAACATTAAAATAAGCTTGCTTTTGTTTTCATTAGCACGGGAAATGCATGAACTGACATTTACACATTTCTTTTTATTAATTTTAAATTGACTGTCAATTGTTCATGTTAGTTTATTTTGCTTTACCTAATGTTAACAATAAACACTTAAACTTGTTTTAAAAATGTGTTAGTAAATCCAGAAATGAAAGTACGCTAAGATTAATTAATTAATGTATTATTATTATTTATTGTTTATCGTTAGTTCTCGTTAGCTAATGCATCATGTTAGAAATACAATCTTGTTGTGAAGTTTTAGCAAATAAATAAAAAATCATCACTAAACGCATAATCACATTTGACAAGAAGGATTTATAAACAAATTAAATTTTAAGGTGTGCTTACAGTTTTCGAAGAGCTGCGAGACCCAGAAAGGCTCCAGGCATGATGGTGCTGATCAAATTATTTCGGAGATCCCTACAGAAAGAAACAAACACAAATCCTTTGAGCGGATGTACAATGTATCCTGTTTAATGCATTGATGCAGTGAAGTTTTTAATGTGGCCATTCCCACGATTCAGTCAAACCATACATATTAATCTCCAATGTATAACACCCGCAAGACCGGGCTTGACCACGCCCCTGGCACCAGCGTCTCCCACTGGATATCCTCCCACTTTATCCCCGGACTTTTAATGACACTACACTTCCCAGGACTCTGTGCACTCACTCATCTACACTGATCATGCACACCTGTACCTCATCAGTCACACCTGCACCCAATCACCCACATGGCATATAACCATCTCTTGCACCATCAGTCTTTGTCAGGTCTAGATGTATTATGTCTTATTGTACTTCTCCTGACTTCTCTAGTTTATGTTGTTCCTTAGTTCCGTGGCTGTTCTATGTACTCCTGGATATTATATGTTTCCCATGGATGTCTTTTAATACTTAGTGTGTCAAGTAAACCAGTATCACTTAACCCCATTGTTGGATCGTGTCTGTCTTCCTTGTATGTGAATTGTTACACAATGGAAGCTTTGAAGATAATGTTTCAACTTCTGCCTCCCATTCAAGATCTTTGCTGCATGCTTCCTCATACGCTGATACACTTACAGTGTCAGCATATCCTCACTCAAAACATAAAATAACACACCTAATAATGACACATTAACCTCTGAAAGTCATGTCGTGTTTTTTAATGCTCAGAATTATGAGAATGATGAAGGTAGAAACTTCCCAACTAACCCATAGGCAACTTTTTAATCACTTCCTACTGCAGTCAACAACCAATCTACTCCAACTCTGCACTAATCTTTAAAATTGTTGGTGTTGGTTTTAATTCATCAGGATATGATTAAAAAGTTATTTCTAAATAGAAACATAAAATAAGTCTATATAGACTTAAGGTGTTTGGAGAAGCGTGAGACAACTTTGATGAAAGTTTATAAAGACCAATTGATTTTCCTGTTGTACATTGTGCAAGGATGGCTAATTATGACAGAAGGAATGTATTTAGTTAAAGTACAGCAAGTCAATTTTGATCTAATGAGACTCACCAATACTAAATTTGTCTGATGATAAAATAACCGATTAGTCAAAGTGATATCTGGTGCAGTGGCGGCTGCTGATCTTTTAAAGAGGGGAAGCTCATTTTCGGCCTAAATCATAAAAATTGTCCATTTATTTATATGGACTTTTTGTTGTTTTTAAAAATGTGAAGATCAAAAAACTTTTATTTTATTTTGAAATGATTAAACTTTATGTAAAAAAATGTGTACCGGATTTTCATGTCACTACCGAAACGGTGTATGTTTTAGTCCATTAGCTGAGACTGATTTTAGCCACACCCCTACATTTTTTAACAAGAATTATTACTGTCTCCCTCTCTCTAATAGCTACATGGTGAGTAGATCGGTCTTATAATTTTGAAATAAATTTATTTAAAAGTCTGAAAATCTGTAACTTTGAGGGACGTCACCACCAAACATATTTTCTTCAATTGAGCAAACTGTTTTGGGCGTTATTCCATAAAATTTAGTTCCCTTTCTGTCGGTCTCTCGACGTTGTGTCGAGAACGACAGATGGGGGTTCGCCCTAGAGAACCAATCAACTCTGACTACTATAGAAAAGGCCAATGAAATTTGGCGAATGAAATTTGCATGCCGGGCTCCGCCCCCGGATATCCGGTATAAAAGGAAGCCGGCGTGCAGCATTCATTTACCTTTTGTTCTTCAGAGCCTTCGCTCATGACTACGAACAGAACGAATTCTATGAATTCTTCTTCTTCTACATTGCCGGATCTACGACGTGTAGCAGCGGATCGTCCCTACCTGCAGCGACCTTCCCCTGGGCGTCTCGGCAGTTCCGAGGTGTGTGAGATTTTATCTAAAAGTCCTTTTTAGGACTGACTGAGCATTCTCCAGCGTGGCTGTTCTCTTTGGTGCGGCAGGGAATGGACACGATCGCTGCATTAGGTGTGTGGGCGTCCAGCACACTGAAGCAGCGTTCGTTGACACATCTGCCCGCACTGCGGGTAGATTGTCATTCAGAAATTGCGGTCACGGGTGGCTGTCTTCCTACGGGAACCAGCCACCATTTCGTCTGCTACCCGGGCTGTGACATCTGTGGCTACGGCCCCGATGACCACCCACGTTAGCAGCGTTAGTGATATGGGGAACTCTGCGAACGTAAACCCGCCAGCTGAGTGCTCACGGGCCGATCGCACCCCGATTCGCTTTTCTGAACGTTCCCCAACCGGCGGTGGCATACCGTCCGGATTCTCACGCACACACATCGAGAACGTCATGTCCCGCTGTTCTCTTGGGTGCGGCAGGGAATGGACACGATCGCTGCATTAGGTGTGTGGGCGTCCAGCACACTGAAGCAGCGTTCGTTGACACATCTGCCCGCACTGCGGGCAGATTGTCATTCAGAAATTGCGGTCACGGGTGGCTATCTTCCTACGGGAACCAGCCACCATTTCGTCTGCTACCCGGGCTGTGACATCTGTGGCTACGGCCCCGATGACCACCCACGTTAGCAGCGTTGGTGATATGGGGATCTCTGCGAACGTAAACCCGCCAGTTAAGTGCTCACGGGCCGATCGCACCCCGATTCGCTTTTCTGAACGTTCCCCAACCGGCGGTGGCATACCGTCCGGATTCTCACACACACACATCGGAACGGTTTGTGAGTAGAAAAGATGTCGCTCGCAGCATCGGAGGGAGACTGACATCCGACTCTGATGAATCCGAGCTCCACCCCCAGCGGTCGAGTTAGGAGGAAGCAGAAATGATGTCATTCATGCTAACCCGGGTTCCGGAGGTGCATGAGGAGCTGTGTAAAACTTGGAGCGCTCCACTCACGGACCGCTCCAGTGAAAACCAGCTCCACCTCCCTTACTTCCCTCGATGGTGGGGCAGCCAAGGCTGCCTCCTCTCTTCGCCAGAAGGCGTTGAGAGAGCCCCACGAGGGTAAGGCCAACCTGGGTATAATGCAGGATTTCCGTGCCGCCGCCGACAGCGCTCTACGGGCGACTAAGGCGGCTGCACGGGCCCTGGTCGGACGATGTCCACGGTAGTGGTCCAGGAGAGATACCCCCGGCTATAGCTTGTGAAGAAGAGTGACACCAAGGAAGTCCGCTTTCTTGATGCACTCATCTCGCAGGGTGGGTTGTTGGTATACGTCAGCGAGGACTGCACTCAGCAGTTTTCGACGTTGAAGCAGACAGTGGCAATTAACCACATTTATCTCACCGCGACTCGGCCGCCAAAAGGCCTCCGAGATCCTGCGTGACGTCTGCTTCCCTGCAACCCAGGACCCCTTCGACATCGATTCCGGTTCCTGTGCCCCCACAGGCGGCACCCCGGTAGCAGATGTCGAGGGGGAAACCTCCACCCCGTCAGCAAACTTCTCACGAGAAGGGACACTGACGGGAAGACTCCTAGGAGAACAACATCGGGCCCGAACCTTCATCGGTACGGGACGATTCCTGCCTCGTCACCAAAGCCGGGCCCTTTTCAGGGCCTGGCGCCCACTTACTCACAGAGTTTTTCCGTTCTCCCCGGGTGTACTTGCAGCCGATCACACACTCCACTGGACTGTGCTCGGCGAACCGACCTCACACCCTGGCGAGGTGTGAGGTCGTATACATACGACAGCCGTCACCACTCTCAACCGACAGTGTGTGCCGTTGTCCCGCCAGGCAGGTAAAAAGGCGGGGCCAACCTTCCCTCCGGGGACCCCCGTGACAGATGGTTAGCTCCGCCAGCCGACGAACCACCCCCGTGGGAATGATGAAGCAGACCGTCCCCTTGGTCACCCTGTCACAGTCCCTGGGAGCTCGAGAGCTGCCCACACTGTCTCGCTGACCAATGCGGGCGGTCCGTCTTGGTTACTCGATCCAGTTCGCCACAGACTCTCCCAAGTTTCAAGGCATCATCTCTCCCTCTGTCTGAGGCAGGGACGCATCAGTACTTTGGGAAGAGGTCACCACCCTTCTGGCGAAACAGGCATTGAGTTCGTCACTAAAACCAAGATGTTCAGTGGGTCACGACCCGCACTTCATCATTCCCAAGAAAGACGGCGGGTTGCGCCCCACCGGTCTGCGTACCCTGAACAAGCACCTTCACAAGCTGCCACTCAGAGGTTCACGCAGAGGCGCATCCTGACATCTATCAGGTGTCAGGATTGGTTCGTGGCAATCGACCTGAAGGACGCTTACTCTAATGTATCGATCCTCTCGACACCGCCCCGTTCCACGGTTCGCGTTCGAGGGGCGGGCATATCAGGACAGAGTCCTCCCTTTCGGTCTGTTCCTGCGGGTACTAAACTATCTCGACGACTGGCTTATCCTAGCACATTCGCGAGATCTGTTGTGTACACAGAGGGACTTGGTGCTCCGGCATCTAGATCGAATGGGATTTCAGGTCAACCGAGAAAAGAGCAAACTCTCCCCAGTGCAGAGCACCCTCTTTCTCGGTATGGAACCAAACTCTGTCACCATGACGGCGCAGCTGTCCGCAGCACGTGCCTAGTCAGTGTTGGAACTGGAGGCTCCTGGGACACATGGCATCCTCCGCAGGGGTAATACCCCTCGGGTTAATGCACATGAGACCGCTTCAACACTGGCTACAGAGTCGAGTTCCGAGGACAGCGTGGCACACCGACAGCAGGCGCATGGTGATGACACCCTGCTGTCGACGCACCCTAACCCCTGGTCTTCCATGACCTTCCTCCGGGCGGGGGTTCCCCTCGGGCAGGTTACGAGGCACGTCGTGGTGACGACGGACGCCTTGCTGCAGGGGTGGGGTGCAGTGTGCAACAGGCACGCAGAAGCGGGGCGCTGGACGGGCCCCCGTCTGCGCTGGATTGCCTAGAGTTGTGGGCTGTGCTGCTTGCGCTGAGAAGGCTCCGGCCTCTAGGGCAGAGCCAGCACGTGTTTTTCCTCCGGGACAGCACGACAGCCGTGGTGTACTTCGCCAGGGTGGCGTACGCTCACGGCAGCTAACACAACTTGCCCGACGCCTCCTCCTGTGGAGTTAGCAGGTGATCCGTTCCCTGCGGGCCACACACATCCCTGGCAGACTGAACCAGACAGCCGACGCGCTCTCTCGTCAGTATACGCCTTGCGGAGAGTGGCGACTCCACCCCCGGTCCAGCCCATTTGGGTGCTGTTCGGACGGGCACAGATAGATCTTTGCCTCCCGCGACACCACCCATTGACTGCTTTGGTACTCCCTGACCGAGGTCCCCCTCGACACGGATGCCCTGGCGCACAGCTGACCACGGGACGGGCGGAAGCACACCTTCCCCCCCCCAGGAGCCTCCTTGCACAGACACTGTGCAAGGTCAGGGAAGAGGAGCACCAAGTGTTATTGGTTACACCGCACTGGTTTAACCACACTTGGCTTCAGAGTTGATGCTCTGGACAGCAACTCCCCCTGAACCATTCCCCTGACAGAGGACCTGCTCTCTCAGGGGAAGGACACGTTCTGGCATCCCAGATCAGACCTCTGGAACACCCAGGTCTGGTCTCTAGACGGGACGAGAAGATCCTGAGATGGCTACTCCCCCTATACGGCTGAGACCATCACCTAGGCTAGGGCCCCATCTACTAGGCGGTTAGCCCCTCGGAGGTTCCGATCTTCCTCACCTGAGTAAGACGGCCCTCCTGTAGGCGCTCGCTTCCGTCAAGAGGGTAGGGGACCTCATAGCATTCTCTGTGTCCCCGGATCGCCTTAAATTCGGCCCTGGCTAACTCTCACGTTATCTTGAGACCCAGGCCCGGATGCGTGCCCAAAGTTCCCACTTTTCCCTTCGGGGACTAAGTGGTGAACTTGCAGGCGCTCCCCATCGGGGAGGAAGACCCAACCCCATCCGTGTTGTGTCCTGGACCGCACGCAGAGCTATATCTCTGACCAGCTCCTTGTTTGTGTTGGAGGACAGCAGAAGGGGAAGGCTGTCTCCAAGCAGAGGCTGGCGCACTGGGTCGTGGATGCCGTTACGACGACATTCCGATCTCAGAATCTCCCATGCCTTTTGGCAGTGAGGGCTCACTCCACACGGAGTTTAGCCCCCTCCTAGGCACTGGCAGAAGCGCCTCTCTAGCAGACATCTGTAGAGTTGCGGGTTGGGCTACGCCAAAACACCCTCGCAAGGGTTAACAACCTTCGCGTAAACCCGGTGTCAGCCCACGTCCTGCGTGGCGACATGTAGGACTGGCATCCGGGGGGGCGTATGCCTGCGAAAGCACCTTCCCACCCTCCAAGAGGTTGGGTCAGTGTGCTATCTACCCTTTTCTTCTTACCCAAACACATGGCTAAGAAAATTGGCACCTCACCAACCTTCCTTCTTACCCAGACACTGGTTAAGAACAGGCACTCCATCCATCACTAAGCTAGCACCTCCTGGGGGTTGGCTGGGCAGAGCAGCCTTCCTCCTTAGGCCGGGATACCTTTTGACCTATCACAGATAGTTCTAATCGGACCTGTGCTATCGGACGCAGTAACACCCCCACCGTGGGCTGTTCCGTCTGTTATACCCTCATGACTATGGTTTCCACACCTGGTAACCCATGAACTTCCCCAGGTGGACCTCCACCTCGCGGTTAACTATCCAGTCCGCACGTTCCATGCGTTCTCCTCCTAGGATGAGGCCATATCATATCTCCACCATATTCCTCCCCACGGGTAGGAGGTGGCCTCTGCAGCGCTTCTCTGATTAAGAGTTGCACTTTCCCGGTGTAAACCGAGTCGGACGGCCTCTCGCCTGTAGAGAACTAAGGCCCCGTCCGTGATAGGTTACCGGTCAGGGCTGTACCCATCTTTCTCCAGAAAGCTCTGGAATACCCCGACCATCACACTGGAAGGTTACAAGTTTCACGAAAGCTTCGAGCTGACACGCCCAGGCTTGTTACCGTCGCTTCGTTGAGATTGTGACGCGATACAGTGTTTGTGGCGTTTTCCATAGATAACCCCATGTGTCGTTCTCGACACAACGTCGAGAGACCGACAGAAAGGGAACGTCTTGGTTACGTATGTCCCTTATGCCACAAACACGTATCGTATTCTGCTGCAGTCGTGAGAGGCTCTCAGGCTCTTCAGAACAAGAGGTAAATGAATGCTGCACGCCGGCTTCCTTTTATACCGGATAACCGGGGGCGGAGCCCGGCATGCAAATTTCATTCGCCAAATTTCATTGGCCTTTTCTATAGTAGTCAGAGTGGATTGGTTCTCTAGGGCGAACCCCATCTGTCGTTCTCGACACAACGTCTCGTTCCCTCCATCAGGGAACTGAGGTTACATACGTAACCAAGACGTTTTTGTGTGTGTACATCTGTTTAGAACTGTACTTGCTAACCATGTGCGAACATATTTGAAATGTGTTAAAAAAATTAAATTAAATTTTTTATTTAAAACACAAGTAGTCCAGCCACAAGTAGTCCAGCCACATTTTATCCAGTCACTGTAGCGTGGTCCAGTAGCCGGAACCCATATCTCTCCTCCGGACCGTAGCCCTCCCAGTCTACTAAATATTGATGGCCTCTTCCCTGTCGCCTCACATCGAGGAGCCGTCGTACAGTGTAGGCAGGTGACCCCTCGATGAGTCTAGGGGGCGGAGGGGCGGATGTTAGGGGTTGGAGAGGGGAGTGAACGATGGGTTTAATCTTGGATATGTGGAACAACCGGTGAACCCTTTTGAACGTGGGGGGCAGTTTGAGCCGAACCATCACAGGGTTGAGAATCCTGGTGATGGGGTAGGGGCCGATAAATTTGGGTCCCAGTTTACGTGCGGGGAGTTTTAGAGGTAGGTCGGAGGTGGACAACCAAACCTTCTGAACGCATACGTAAAGTGGGGGTTTAGAGCGGTGGCGGTCAGCCGACGCCTTGTTACATTCGCTCGAACAGAGGAGGGCTCGTCTAGCGATCCTCCACGTGCGGAGGCATCTAACGATGAATGCATGAGAAGAAGGGATGGTGGCGTCGGCCTCCTGTGAGGGGAATAACAGGGGTTGGTAGCCTTAACAGCACTGGAAGGGCGATAATCCCGTAGACGACACCGGGAGAGAGTTGTGAGCGTACTCAACCATAGCAAGTTTGGAACTCCAAGACAGCGGTTCAAAAGTCAATGGTGATGTGAGACCAGGGTCTCGATGGGGTGGGCAGCGGCCGGAGAAGTCCTACCGGGGGGCGATTGGAGCTCTTGCTCACCGCGCAGACAGGGCAGGGCAAAATGAACCCGCTCCACGGACCACCACCAAAACCGCTGCTTGACTAGCGAAAGAGTGCGAGCCACTCCGGGGTGGCAAGCAAGACCGGAGGAATGCCCCCACTGGAGGATGCTGGTTCGAACCGACCGCGGAACGAATAACAAGCCCTCTGGGCAGTCAACCGGAACTGGGCTGCCGTTCAACGGGTCGCGGACCTTCGACTCCAGCTCCCAGGTGACCGCCGCAACCACTCGGCCAGGGGGTACAACAGGCATCAGGGAGGGGGAGGCAGTCTGGGGCTCAAACACCCTCGAAGGAGGGTTGTGGAGGATGGGAGGATGGGAGCCGAGACAAAGAGGCTCTTTGACCTGACAAAAGCCTTCTGAGCCTGTTCTGAACATGAAAATTGTCTAAGAGTGGAGGTGAGATTTGTAAGAGGCAGGGCGATTTGGCTAAATCCTTGAATGAACCGGCTGTAGAAATAGTGCAAACCCCAGGAACCGCTGGACAGCTCTACGATTCTATGGGTTGGGCCAATCTGCAACAGCTTCTACCTTGATGCGGTCCATTCGAATACCCTCTGGCGACAAGATAAACCCCAGGAACGGAACCGACTGTGCGTGGAACTCGCACTTCTCCACATTAGCGAATAAGCAATTCTCTAGCAGCCGGCGTAGATCTCGCCAAACGTGCTGGACATGATCCTGTTCGTTCTGAGAGAAGATTAAAATGTCGTCCAGGTAGACGAAAACAAAACAGTTGACTTTGTCCCTGAGCACGTCATTCTCAAGTAACTTGAAGAACGCGGGAGCGTTCGACAGGCCGAAAGGCATAAAACCTATATTCGAAATGGCCTGTAGGGGTGTTAAAAGCGGTCTTCCATTCATCCCCCTCTCTAATTCTAACTAGGTTATAAGCATTGGCAGGTCCAACTTAGTAAAGATGGTAGCCCCCTGCAAGAGCTCAAAAGCTGAAGACATCCGAGGCAAGGGGTGGCTATTCTTAACCGTGATGTCATTCAGCCCCCGATAATCTATACAGGGGCGGAGGGACCCTTCCTTCTTCTCCACAAAGAAAAACCCGGACCCAGCTGGTGAGGAAGAGGGACGAATGTGTCCGGCTAACAGAGAGTCACCTATATATCTCTCCATGGCCTCCCTCTCGGGGCCAGAGAGAGAATAAAGGCGCACCTTAGGTGGTGAAGTACCAGGTAACAAATCAATCGCACAGTTGTACGGGCGGTGCGGAGGGAGAGATGACGCTCGGGACCTACTGAACACTGCTCTCAGGTCATGGTAGACTGCCGGCACCCCAGTCAGGTTAACCAGCTCCTCCTGTAACACAGGGACAGATATTACCGGGGACAAGGCAGACGATAAACACTGAGACAAACAAAAAGAACTCCATTCTACAACAACATGGTTAATCCAGTCAATGAGAGGGTTGTGTTTAGTAAACCAGGTATGGCCCAACACAATGGGAGCGGAGGGAGAGTGAATAAGGAGGAACTGGATCTCCTCAGTGTGGTTGCCAGAGGTGGTTAGCAACACAAGTCCGGTAATGGAAGTGATCTCTGTGAGGGGGTACCACAGAGCTTCAGTTAGAGGCACGATGGGAATATTCCAGCATCGAGCCAGTTCGATGGAATACGCAAAAAATATAATTTATTATAAGAACAAAACAAAAGGATAACAGAAAATGCAGAGCACTCCGAGTGCCTGCGTCCGCTGGGACAGTGGACAGAAAGCAATGCCGAAGGACGTCCGACCGGAAGCTCTCTGTCCAGTCTCACTGTCCAGAAGAGCAGAAATGATTACCTCGCCTGATAGCCCTGGACAAAAAGATGTAATATTCTCCTTAAAGCTACAAGCAGTCCAGCCACAAGCAGTCCAGCCACAAGCAGTCCAGCCACAAGCAGTCCAGCCATAAGCAGTCCAGCCACAAACTAATGAATCCGTAACTTTGAAATAAGTATGGTAAATTGTATGCCTTTTACAAAGATATTTTGGATTGAAAATACAGCAAATATCATAAATTACACTTGAAATATTGTTAAAATTGTAACTGTTATTGATTTACATCTGAATTTTTATTTTTTAAATAACAAAAAATATATTTAAAAAGCAGATTTAAACTAAATCTTAATATGTAAATATTATCCTTCATATTAAATTATATATTATTGTGTTTCGTTAGTGACAAAAATTGGGGACAGGAAGAATATTTCAAAACTTTCTGAAATTACAATAAGAAAATTAACTGCACAATTGCTAAAATGTTTACCTTTGAAATTCTACAATTTGCAACTCTGAAATTGCACCAATTTTGTAGAATGGCCCATATAATGCATTGCATTTTCCTGTCCTCTTTTGATTGAAAGGAGCTATCGGCCCTGATCATCAGCTGTTTAAAGCTATCGGCCAATAGTGTGAAAATTAGCTTTTATCGACCGATACCGATTATTGGCTGATATATATATATATATCTGGTTCACGACTGTTTTGTGACAATGAAATAGTATATATTCTATTCAACATACTTATTTTAAATCTATATGCTGAAATGTGTATATGTTCTGGCAATGCAAAACACATTACAACAATAAACTGTATGTCTGTGTCCATTCTCATTCACAGTAATGTATCTTTGACACTCACAGTGAATGTGTCTAATAGCTCACCAACACTACAGCATGATATCATTGTGCTGAAAATGGCAATGAACATTAGTAAGGATGATAACAGATAAGCTGTAAATCATTCACACAGGCATGACAGAATGCAGAGCAGTGCTACACATGTCACATCCATATTACTTCTTGTGAACTGCATGACTGACACATTAATAGCTATAAGAGTAAATACAAAATTGAAGAAGGTGATCATCAGAGAAAGTTATCTATTGCTATATATGTTGAGTGTGTTTGTGGGTTTAGGGCTGTTTAATGGTGTAGCCTTGGTAGACAAATATAATAAAACCAACTTGTGATAACATTTGAAAAGTTATAACATTTTAAACAAATGCCATTACTAATATTGAAACAAATGCCTGTGTGTGTAGGTGTGTGTGTGTGTGTGTATGTTTGTGTGCGTGTGTGTGTGTGTGCGTGTGTGGGTGGGTGTGTGTGTGTGGGTGTGTGTATGCGTGTGTGAGTGAGTGAGGAAACAGTGTGTAGGGACTCTCTTTTCATCACGGTGCTAATGAGGGTTAGGACACGCTTGCCAAGAAAGGGCTATTGTTCCTTTTCCAAAAGCACTGCTACTGGGACACACACACACACACAGTCACAGTGTAGGTAAAGATTAAATTAAGCGCTTTCTAAAGTGTGTGATGATAAATACACACAGTCTCTCATCAGTGGCATGGGGAATGTGGAGCAGTGCAGACTGGAGCACAAACACACAATATAAGCGTGAAGCTAGTGTTGTTGTTTTTTCAAGTTTATTAAAATGCTCTTAACCAGTTATGCAATGTTGTGGTTCACGAACCTTCAAGAAACTAGGCGTACAAAACAATTTCTGAACCATGTCTTTTCATCACTTTTAGTCAATGCCAAAGCCTTCTAGAAATAAAGTGACCCAGCTCATAGTGGAGATTTGGAAAAATCGTGCCTGTAGGTTTCCATAAAGTTTGCCTAGAAATCCAATCAGTCCACGTTTCCCATGTCACTTTTTTGTGTGAAATACCGTACAAGGTGATAAAATCACAGCAAGTTAGAGTATATTACCGAAATGGGTCAATGCATACAGTAATATACAATATTAGCTAGTGTTTCTGCATTCAATTTATTTTACTGAATATGAATTGGATCCATTTAACATTTTAAGAGAGGTACAACTGTAAATGTGCCTAAATGTAATTGTAAGTTAAGATAAAAATTTGTGGTGGGCCGTTAACGGCGTTAACGTGAGACTCTTATCGCGCAATAAAAAAAAATGTCGCCGTTAATCTATTCTCAAAGTTGGGTTGGGAGCTGGGTCTATACTACGCAAGCTATGATGACTTTCACCTTGATATTTTAGCGCGGATGTATACCTAGCTGAATTGCACTGTACCGGGCGAGAATGAGATTTTTCAACTCGCTTGATTTGCGCAATTCGCGCCGTATGGGATTCCTTTTGTGCCAATAAGTACGAACGCGAATTAAAAAAAACCAAACAAAAATAAACAACACGAAAGAAGAAATACACTTTGAAAACGAAAAAAATGAACTCCAATTGCAAACTTTTAACATACTTTCAAACAAACTGCATTCATCATCAAATGTTTTCTAATTATCCTTTTCGAAAATCATTGTTTATGAATACGATGCCCGAGATTTTGTTTGCGCTTCATTATTTTTCGTTTACACTGCAAAAAGTTACGTTCGGACTTCTGGCACAAACCTCTCGCCTGGGCGGGAGTTAACAGTGCTTTACTCTCATTGGCTAGTCAGATTTTGATCGACAGGTCCGTGACCTGGAAGTGGAAGAAGTCTTAGTGGCGGCGCGCAACTTTAGAAAGCGATCTGGAGGTGGACGGTGAAGTTACTTGTTATTAGTTACCTTTGTTATTAAACGTAGAATCATGGATTTATTAAAATGTTGCATGAAGCATACAGCCCTTATTTCACTACTGTTTAGAACATGGTTGCCGTAGTAAAATCCATGGGTTTGCTAATAATCAATAACCAAAAACAAGTGATTACTTTTATTACAAAAAACTATAAGCTTCGCAAGGGAGTAGGTTACAAGTGAGGAAACATACAGAAAGATCATGTTTTTGTCTCGATACATAAGAGAATTCAAACGGAACATTACATAATTTAAGTATTTTTTTGCTTTGAAAGCGACGAACATTGCATTATATTATACATTTGTTTCTGACGTTGTGCAATATACTGGATCGAACCAATCGCCATGTTCTTACCACTGAGACACAGGAAATCTTATTAAAGCATAAAAATACTTTTGTGCCAGACAATATGATTAACATGAAAATATCCCTAACGAAGGACAGCATGAATCGAAGTGAAATTATGTCGGTCATAAAATCAAAACAAACATGTAGATCGTTTCAAACTTGTGACCTCCTTCGGCAGAACACAACATATAATTTGAAGAATGTTGATAACCAGAATACATTACCCTTATTGTATAATAATAATTAGTATTATTAATATGATTATTATTAGTTACATTTACATTTAGTCATTTAGCAGACGCTTTTATCCAAAGTGACTTACAAGTGGGGTAGATAATGGAAGCAATTTAGTTGTAGTTTTAGTTGTAATAGTAGCCTTCCATGTAATGGACACCACACATTTCTCAAAATACATATTTTTTGTTCAACAGAAATTAAATGACATGAGGGTCTGTATTCCTGCTATACAGAAACCTTTTCAGATTATTTTGGGACATATAAGACATCAGATGAATGACTTCTGTCATATATCCCTAAATTTGGAAAACTTTGCTTTTTGCCATAGATGAAGCTCCTCTCTCCAGCAAGTGGGTCAGCATCTCCACGTCGTAAGTATCGCTGGATATCCCTAATTTGGCTGTTTTTGTGTTGTCAATAAATCCAAATAGTCCATTTCTACACATGATTTTTTTGAGTGTCTTTAGACTAATAGTTATCCTGTGTTTGACACTTAAAATATAAAGGATCTCTTTATAAGGTAGACTCAAGTCAAAGTAATATTGAATTAAATCAAATCAGTCCATACCATATGATAAGGAATAAACAATCTGCGCTCAACAGTTTTAACACATAAGGGCAAACAGAGAGAGAGAAAGACAGAGTTACTAGACAGTATTCTGTACAATGTATTTAAACACTGGTTCCTTTTATTCATTTACATAATTGACCGCATTTGAGGAAAATAACAGCACTACTTGTTAAGAATGATAAATGAATAGTAGATGTTTCCAAAAATGTAAGGTTATGCAAAAAGACTAGACGGGTTCCGTACATTTCAATCCAAGCTGTAGCAAAAAAAAACGTTTAATAACAAAGGTAACTAATCACAAGTAACTTCACCGTCCACCTCCAGATCGCTTTCTAAAGTTGCGCGCCGCCACTAAGACTTCTTCATCTTCCAGGTCACGGACCTGTCGATCAAAATCTGACTAGCCAATGAGAGTAAAGCACTGTTAACTCCCGCCCAGGCGAGAGGTTTGTGCCAGAAGTCCGAACGTAACTTTTTGCAGTGTAAACGAAAAATAATGAAGCGCAAACGAAATCTCGGGCATCGTATTCATAAACAATGATTTTCGAAAAGGATATTTAGAAAACATTTGATGATGAATGCCGTTTGTTTGAACGTATGTTAAAAGTTTGCAATTGGAGTTAATTTTTTTCGTTTTCAAAGTGTATTTCTTCTTTCGTGTTGTTTATTTTTTTATTTTTATTTTTTATTTCGCGTTCGTACTTATTGGCACAAAAGGAATCCCATAGCGCCGCCTCATCATCTCATGACCAGGGCTTCATTCGCGCGATTCGCGCCGCAAGTAGGTCTATCGCGTCTTTGCACACTTAACATGTAAATCACTCGCGCCATTCGCGTTTGGTCTGAACACAACATAACGTTACTGTGAAATTACCACATCAAACGTGACGTGCTAACATGGATGCAAGCTTTGAAGCCGCCGGGTTGCTTCAGGGAAAATTTATTTTTATGAAGCTTCCTAATGGAAACATCGACAAGACTAAGGTTGTTTGCACCTTGTGCAATGCGGAATTGGTTTAAAAAAACTTTCTCTCAACAGGTAGTGGTCTAGCTTCAGTTGAAACCAGTAAATTTGTATTGGCACCTAATTTATTATGGCTCCTGTATGACATATCGCTTGTTGCTCCCTAACTCTTTGTAAGTCGCTTTGGATAAAAGTCTGCTATAAATGACTAAATGTAAATGTACTGTAGGCACACATATTCTGAATGCCTTCGGCAGAATTCAAATGAGCCATTTTAATCTAGATTAATCTAGATTAATTCCAAGGTTAATCTAGATTAAAAAAATAATCTATGGCCACCACTAATAAAAATACAATAAGACAACATGACAAGCTTCCAAGTTTTTTTTTTGCTATCCAATATTTCTTTTATTAAAAACATTAACTCAAATTTGACCTAAAATGGATACTTTCTTTAATATATTTAAATAAAGTCTGTGCTGTTGCTATTTACAGTAAATATTATGCTCAGAGAAAGAAATAGGATATACAGACACCCAACTCATTGCCTCCATGCAGTTAATTAATAAACCAGGGACCTATGAAATCCGTTTGATTTTTTTCCTAAATTCTGTATGATTTTTCCCAAATTCTATTTTTTTCGTTTTTATTTTTCTGTATTCTGTGTTTTCTTTTTTTGTGATGTACAACTATGTTAATATGAACCAGTATCTAACATCTTTTGTTTTTTTCTTTTGCTGTTTTAAGTCTACTTACATTTAATTACTAGTTTTGTACATGTTTAGTAGCAGGTTTGTTATGAGGTTAATCATTTAACAACCCAACAACTCATGATAACTGCCTTGAATATGATTTAAAATCTGTTGTACCAAGACATTTGTCTGTTCCCTTCTTGTTGCATCACTTTTTGGTTATATAGGCAGTTAGGACCAAAACTCTGATCTATGTTAAAGAAATGTGATTTTTTTGCTTGAAACCTAATCACGTTACATCTCATAACACAGCTAAAGTTTGTCAAGAGAAGTTTAAACAAGCCCACAGGACACACAGTTAAGCACAGTCCAAAATTATACTTATAAAGCAACGAATAAACTGTCTTTGGTGAATAAATTATACATCCTATCCAGTTGGCCGGTAACTTTATAAAGAATTGCAACCTAACACATGGTTTAAGTTAAACTGTAAGAACGACAGTCTAACCCTAGCTGATTTACAGTAAGTGAGATGACCGTCTACTACAGAAAGCATCTGTTGTGACTTTTACTTACTGTATGGGGAAAAGTTGTGCCTGAAGTTCTTTTCTCTCCAAAAGATCATGTGGCAACAGATGTGTTTCATCTTTTAAATTAGGCTATCAAATAAAAAACAAATAATAAATTATGTTAAGCCGTTTTGATATTAATTTGAACTACGATGCTGTGAGGAACATGACCTATGGTGTTTCCAACACATACTGAAAAGTGCAGTGTCTAGCTTAATAACAGAATTGTCACATGGGCAAAAAATACATTATAATTAAAAATAATACACAGACCAAAAAATGTATCTGTGGCAAAAAAAAATGTTAGACTTTCATAAAACATCGATACAAAAGATGCCTTGATTAGACAAGAGTCCCACATACACTTTGGGCCTGTCATAGAATATGGGCAAAATATTTTAAAATAATAATACTGTAATAAAATTAACACACTGAATTAGGCAAAAAAAATGTTGTTGTACTCGATAATCTATTTCATTATTCTGAATGTTGCTTTTAGTTCCAGGCAATCTACAGCAACTTGGCATATTACTGTAACAAATGTAGGGTGATGTCTGTATTATAGTGCATGTGTGAGTGGCTTTCTTGGATGGATGTGTGTTATATATGCCCTTGTTTATTTGTAGATGTAGGTGCAAGATGGTGTCTTGCATCGTTTCCTGTCCCTGCACAGGTTGTTTCTAGTTTATTTTACTGGTTTCCTTTCTCAAGTTTTAAAAACACGGCTTTTCCCAATCGGCCTATGAAGGATGGTGTAGAACTAACCCTGTACAACGTTCACTAACGCGCACATACACAACATGTTACACAATGGGGTCCTTATAACGCTGCCCTGAAATGTACATCGACCCACCCCAACCCAAACAGGAAATCTGGATCTGCCTGCTTTTTATTTTTCCAGCTCATTTCCTGCTTTCCCTCTCCTTCCTCAAATTATTGGAATAGCTGCCCTCCATCCAGTCCTTCCTGAGTCAATGGCAACCCCATTTATCATTTTTATTCAAGGAATGCTGTCTTATTTGAACAGAAAGAGTTGTGCAGACCCAACTAAATTCATGACAGCTGACTTCTAAAAGATCTTAAGTTACAGAAAATGGGGAGAAAATGAAGAGTCACTGAAATGTCAGACAAAAAAAAATCACACACAATCCATCATAATTTTCATGCATATATATCTAAAATTGATATGTAATAACTGGAACTTGAATTTCTAAATATAGTTAAGATTGTTATATTTTGCAAATTAAAAGATTCAGTTCAATTTAATGCGAAGATCAGACCATGCAACGATTCCAGGATGTGACTTTAGAAGAAACTTCACTAAACCTATATAAAAATAGTGTGCTTTATTTATGATCTACATTTCCGTGGTTAATGTTGATTATATATTTGCTCATTTGCCAATTGCAGAAGAAAGGGACAGTGCCAAGATAAACGCTGAAGCCTGGATTGTGGAAAATTGCTCAGACGTGAGCTAGAAATGTGCAGACTTCCAGAAATGCATATAAATTAGGCACATGGATTTGAAAATGACTATTTGTGTTTTAAGGATGTTCTTTCACTTGGCTTGGACTGTCATTATATAATATAAATATACAGTAATTTTCGTATGCAGGTTGCTTTTAGATGTGACTGATGTATCTTTTAACCGACTTTACATTGACCTCGGTGATATGGAATTCAACTATTCTTAACTTTAGAATAAACTGATGTAAGATCCCATACCAGGAAAAAAATGAATCTGCTGAATCACAAACTGTCGTTAATCCAAGCAGACATTTTTAAAAACTTCACCCAAAAATGTTTACTCACCTTCTAGTTGTTCCAAATCTGTGTAAGTTTGTTCTGATGAACACAGCAAAAAGATATTTGGAAGAATGCTTATAACCAAAGAGATCTTTGGGATTGACTCCCATAGTAGGAAAAAAATACTTTATCATATTTTTTTGTGCTGTTGAACACAAAAGAAGACATTTTGAAGTATGTAGGACAGCAAACAGTTCTGGGGCACTTTTGACTACCATTGTATTCTTTCCTACTATGGTAGTCAATGGGGAGCAAAATCTGTATGGTTATAAGCATTCTTCCAAATATCGTTCTCTGTGTTCATCAGAACAAATACATTTAAACAGATTTGAAACAACTCGAAGGTGAGTAAATGATGAATTTTCAATTTTGGGTGAAGTATTCCTTTAATAACAAATAAAGATGCAATGATCAGGCCACAGACCCACATATGAGCCAGGCCTAAAATTGTAATACAGAACTGAAGCTTTGTCACTAAGCCACGATGACCACAAAGAAACAGCTGTCTAACAGCACAGAGAACACAAAATATCAGTCAATGAATGGAAGACAATCACAAGCTATGTGTGAACACTGCTGCATGTGGGTGGACTTGAAGCAGATTTGAAACAGAGAAAAAATTAAAAGGATTTCTTGTGATTTTGAAGGAAGGAAACTTGAAAACTTTATACAAAAAGCACAACTCAATAAAGAAATCGAAAAAAGTCAAACGAGAAATCTTTTTAAAAAAGGCAAAACTGGAAAACATTTATAAATCCAATTGATCTTGTTACGTATTCAACTGTTATACTCAGTTCATTTTATGTATTTTTCTTAGTACAAAAGCAACAGCACAAATTTTTTTGTGCAACAGCACAAAAATAGATATTTGATTTATATTTGCCTAAGAAAAGCGGAGATGTTGAATCAAAAGAGCATGCAAGTCTTTCTCATTCAGTCAAATGAACAGCGAGTCTATGTTATTACAATGCCACAGTGTTTCTGTAGATCAACTGAAGAAATATGACGCTAACAAACTATAGGTCGTGGGTTCAATTTCCAGTAAAAACAGCCCTATAAAATACTTACCATGAATTTAAGTTGCCTTGAATAAAAGCATTGACCAAATAACTGTAAATACAAACATTAGTACACCCCAGTTCCACAGCCAAAATCTGCTACAGATGCAGATATCTAAATATTTCACGCACACTGTAACTCAAATTCATACTTTTTTAAGCATGTTACATTTTACACAAAAACAAGCAAAAATTAAAAAATAACGCTATGCGTTTTTGGAAAGTGAAAATGTACATAAATGTGAGTTGTGCAAACACATAACAGCTTTCATCTGCTCCATCTCATCGATTCCTTGGTGTGAACGTACACTCTATCGGTCCGTCCTGCTTTTCCTTTTCGTGAAAAGCCCAGACGCTATCGGATCCAGCTAGCAATATAAACACACCCACACCAGCACATATACACAGCCTCACAAACACACCCCTCGCCTTGAGTTTATCTAACAGTCACATCTGGTGTCTATCAGCTGTGGCAGTCTGCCCCCCTTCCTCCTCACACACTCCCCTCTGTTCTTCCTATCCGCGTTCCTTTAACACTTTCTTCCCCACATTGCTACTGGATACACAGGCCTGTGATATCTGAGCAACTAAATATTCAGCCCCTGAATATACAGCCATTTTATATACTGTATATCGCTTAAAAATAACAAGTATAAAAAAGTATATACAGTCTATACCGTGTGTATATATAGTGGAGGAGCTTATCAGGGAACATTTTAGGAATGATAATAGGTCATTGTGAAATTAAAAGTCATCTTATTTATTTTTGCAATGCACATTCCTGGTTTGTTTGTTTCATTTGAAATTAAATATGACAGTTTCCTACTTGGTAAAGTTCATGCCATAGAAAGTCAGACTTCCAACTTGGAAAAATGTGCGGATGTACCTAAAATTTGAGTTCCCTTTCTGTCAATCTCTCGACGTTGTGTCGAGAACGACAGATTGGGTTCGTCCTAGAGAACCAATCAACTCTGACTACTATAGAAAAGGCCAATGAAATTTGGCGAATGTATTTTGTTACATTCTACATTCGCCAAATTTCATTGGCCTTTTCTATAGTAGTCAGAGTTGATTGGTTCTCTAGGACGAACCCAATCTATTTAAAAGGAAGCCGGCGTGCAGCATTCATTTACCTTTTGTTCTTCAGAGCCTTCTTCTACATTGCCGGATCTACGATGTAGAGCAGCGGATCGTCCCTACCTGCAGCGACCTTCCCCTGGGCGTCTCCGGGGTTCCAGAGGTGCCAAAAGGCGGTGCCAACCTTCCCTCCGGGGACCCCCCGCGACATATGGTTAGCTCCGCCAGCCGACGAACCACCCCCCGTGGGAATGATGAAGCAGACCGTCCCCTTGGTCCGCCTGTCAAAGTCCCTGGGAGCTCGAGAGCTGCCCACACTGTCTCGGTGGCTAATGAGGGCGGTCCGTCTTGGTTACTCCATCCAGTTCCCGAGAGATTCTCCCAGGTTTTCGGGGCATTATCTCTCCCTCTGTCAGAGGCAGGGACGCCTCCATACTTCGGGTAGAGGTCACCACCCTTCCGGCGAGATGGGTATCGAGTCCATCCCTCAAAACCAAGATGTTCAGTGGGTTACAGCCCGCACTTCATCTTTCCCAAGAAAAACGGCGGGTTGCGCCCCATAGGTCTGAGCTCACGCAGAGGCGCATCCAGACATCTATCAGGTGTCAGGATTGGTTTCGTGGCAATCGACCTGTTCTCCCTTTCGGTCTGTCCCAGTCCCCACGGTCTTCACGAAGATCGTGGAAGCCGCCCTATCTCCCTGAGGGGAGGAAGGTGTACGGGTACTAAACTATCTAGACGACTGGCTTATCTAGCATCCTCTTTCTCGGTATGGAACTTAACTCTGTCAATGACGGCGCGACTGTCCGCAGCACGCGCCTTAGTCAGTGTTGAACTGCCTGGAACACTTCAGGCAGCCAACGGTCCCCCTGAAACAATTCAGAGGCTCCTGGGACACATGGCGTCCTCATGGCGCATGGTGATGACGCCCTTCTGCCGACGCACTCTAAACCCTTGGTCTTCCTTGACCTTTCTCTGAGAGGGGGTTCCCCTCGGGCAGGTTACGAGGCACGTCGTGGTGACGAAGGACGCTTCACTGCAGGGGTGGGGTGCAGTGTGCAACGGGCACGCAGTAGCGGGGGGCGAAACGGGCCCCCGTCTGCGCTGGCATATCAATTGCCTAGAGTTGTGGGCTGTGCTGCTTCTGCTGAGAAGGCTGCGGCCTCTAGTGCAGGGCCAGCACGTGCTGGTCCACCTGGACAGCACGACTACCGTAGTGTACATCAATCGCCAGGGTGGCGTACGCTCACGGCAGCTAACACGACTTACCCATAGCTCCTCTAGTGGAGTCAGCAGGTGATCCGCTCCCTGCGGGCCACACACATCCCAGGCGAACTGAACCAGACAGCCGACGCGCTCTCTTGTCAGTATACGCCTTGCGGAGAGTGGCGACTCCATCCCCGCGCAGTCCAGCTCATTTGGGTGCTGTTTAGACCTCTTTGCCTCTCACGACACCACGCATTGCCCGCTTTGGTACTCCCTTTCAGAGGCCCCCCTCGGCATGGATGCCCTTGCGCGGGATGGGCGTCCCCCCCAGGAGCCTCCTTGCACAGACACTGTGCAAGGTCAGGGAAGAGGAGCACCAAGTGTTATGGGTTACACCACACTGGTCTAACCGCACTTGGCTTCAGAGTTGATGCTCTGGACAGCGACTCCCCCTGAACCATTCCCCTGACAGAGGACCTGCTCTCTCAGGGGAAGGACACGTTCTGGCATCCCAGATCAGACCTCTGGAACACCCATGTCTGGTCTCTAGATGGGACGAGAAGATCCTGAGTTGGCTACTCCCCCTTTACGGCAGAGACCATCACCAAGGCTAGGGCCCCATCTACTAGGCGGTTACACGCCTCTAGACGGCGCCTCTTCCCATCCTGGTGTCTCTCTCTCAACGAGAAAGACCCACGGAGGTGCTTGGATCAGGATTGTGTTGTCCTTCTTACGAGACTGGAGACTAACATCTTCCCTCCACACTGAATGTGTATGTAGTCGCTATCGACTATCACTGGCAGTGAAGGCTTACTCCACACGGGGTATAGCCACCTCCGGGGCACTCGCCAGAAGCGCCTCCCTAGCAGACATCTGTAGAGCTGCGGGTTGGGCTACGCCCAAACACCTTCGAAAGGGTTAACAACCTGCGCATAAACCCCGTGTCAGCCCACGTCCTGCGTGGCGACATGTAACACTGGCATCCGGGGGGGCGTATGCCTTTGAAAGCACCTTCCCACGCTCCAAGAGGTTGGGTCAGTGTGCTTTCTACCTTTTTTCTTACCCAAACACATGGCTAAGAAACTGGTACCTCAAAAACCTTCCTTCTTACCCAAACACTGGATAAGAACAGGCATTGTATCCATCACTAAGCAAGCACCCCCTGGAGGTTGGCTGGGCAGAGCAGCCTTCCCCCTTAGGCCGGGACACCATATGACCTATCACAGATATCTCTAACCGGACCTAGTGCTACCGGACGTCTGTAACACCCCCTCCATGGTCTGTTCCGTCTGATGAATCCTCAAGAGAATGGTTCCCACTCCTGGAAACCCATGAGCTTCCCCAGGTGGACCTTCACCTCTCGGTTAACTACTCAGTCCGCAAGTTCCATGCATTCTCCTCCAAGGACGAGACCATACCTATATCCACCATATTCCTCCCCACGGGTAGGAGGTGGCCTCTGCAGCGCATCCCTAATTAAGGAAGTTGCGCTTACCCGTGTAAACCCGAGCCGGACGGCCTCTCGCCAGTAGAGAGCTAAGGCCTCCGTTCGTGAAAGGTTACCAGTCAGGGCTGTACCCATCTTTCCCCAAGAAAGCTCTGGAACCCCCCGACCACCACACTGGAAGGTTACAGTTTTGCGAAAGCATCGAGCTGACACGCCCAGGCCTGTTACCGTGGCTTCGCTAGAGATTGTGACGCAATACAGCATTGTGGCATTTTCCATAGGCAACCCCATCTGTCGTTCTCGACACAACGTCTCGTTCCCTCCATCAGGGAACTGAGGTTACATACGTAACCAAGACGTCCTCAAGATATTTTCAATATAATACTCAATATACAATGTGATATGCTGCTTCATTTCAATGTCTCCCAAATGCATTTGCTGGACAGTTTGTGAAATAACGGCATGTTTATAACTAATTGGGTGACATATCCTTATTTATAGGTCTTATATTCATAATCCTTTGCAGACAAAATGCTGCTATAAATGTATAGTCAACGTTGTAATCAGTGTACAAAATGTGATTATATGCAAAATTCATGCAAGTATATTTGCTGTTGTCTGTCCCACTAAAATCCATTCAAATAGGTTGACAGCACGGATTCGTATGAACCATGAACCACCTGACCACACACCAGCTAGATCTAGTGGCGTAACTGTTTTTCAACGGCTCTGGTAAGACCCAAACACACTCTCTGCCTCCCTACAATTGCATTTTAAGTGTGATTCGTATTCCAAATCAAAGACAAATGCAAAATAAACAAAATTGAAGATGATTTTCACGTGCAGTGAAAAGATGATTTTGTGATAGCACTAGTTAAAAGAAAGTATCACAATACTCTCTTGTTAAATCAATGCAGGATTTGTTGGACTTGTAATCACATAAATTAATTGAATCCACATCTGTCTTGGTCAGGCTGTTTATTAGCGGAAAGATGGTGAAATTCACTGCCACTACCCTTAGGATTTTATAAGAGTGACCAACAAACACAGACACACACGCACACACACACCCACACACACACTGTGCTCCCTCGCTGGCTAAGGTCATGTGGTTACCTCCATTGGAAACAATGTTAATCATAACTCCAAAGACAACATCATGAACACTATGTTACATTAGACGGAGTGGGTCGGTTCACCATCCTCGCATTCTCTCTTGAGTCTTGAGACGCGCTTCAGGCTCTGAGGGACTGGAAAAACTGCTATGTTTTCTCTGCATAATTTCTTTGGATGGAACGTATGGCTTGAAAGTATACTAGGTTACAGTGGATCTGTTCCAAGCCTAGCTAGCGGCCTACCTAGACGGTACTCATAAGCAGTTGGATGTGGTTCTGACAGAAAGGCTTTTCCAAAAGGTGGGGAGCCTGGCATGTTTCTCTCTCTCTCTCTCCCTCTCCCTCCCTCTCTCTCTCATTATTCTAATTACCTCTGCTCAAATCAGTACCGGACGGGCTGCTGTGATCTGTTCACACACTTTTTAGTGTTGACGCTCATTAGCAGGGTCCAACCTCATTAGAAGATCTTTGTGTGTATACATGTCTATGGGGCAATGTGCCGTTTTGAGGAAAAACAGAGGGTTGGCTGTCCGTGTCAGGGTTCAGGTGAAATTGCTTTTTTCATTCATACTATACAGTATCTTGTGTGCTTGTAAAGCTTTCCTGTAGCTCAGTGGTAAGAGAATTGCGTTAATTCAATCCCAGGGGATCGCACATACATAAGTATAAATGAATAGGTTAATGCAATGTAAGTCGCTTTGGATAGCAGCTTCTGTCAAATGCGTAAGTGTAAATGCTTGTGAATGTGTGAACAAAAGCCAGGACAATACAACGACCAGACACATGTGTCCTTCTAAAAGCTGTACAGCTGCTGTATTCTATAAGGGTATAAAACAAACATTGCTAAACGTCGCTCTCATTGGGTGGTTTGGCGAGCTATGAAGGACTTCTTTTCTTTGAGGAGGTCTGCTTTAATGAAAGGGAGAACTGTGAGAGGAGCTACCAGGGAACCAGTGCTGGACTCTCCTCCTGCCTTTCAGCAATACTGTCCTGCACGGCTGGTTTCATATAGCGGTGAGATGAAGAGAATTATAAAAAAAAATCAATATTTCATATATTTCAATATGTCTAGAGAGTAATCTTACTGACTGTGTGACACCTGAAAGATGTGTGATGTAAAAGTAGGTGCAGCATTTTAATGCAGAAATCTTTTATAGAGTTGCACTTAGGGCTGGGCTATGAAACGATATCGATATTTATCGACGGTACAACATTGTCGAAATCAATATTTAAAAAAATTCGATATAGCGCTAGATAATTTCCTTAAAATGTGCGCGCCCGTAACGTCCGAAGATCTTAAACAGCCTGTAAGATATTTTGTTACTCAAGCGTGCTACGATTGACAATCAAACAACCAATAAGATCTAATTTGCCGGGTTGCGTCTCAGTTTGGTTGCGTCATCGCCATGTTGACATTAGAACACGTGCAAGATGAGTGCTGTGCCTGCCGTCAGCGAGGAAATTGTGAACTAAAAGGGAAATGTCAGATCGCCAGTGTGGCAGTTTTTTTATTTATTTTCTTCCGACCAACATCAGAAGAACGTAGTGTGTTAGCGATGTAAAAAAAACGTCCCGGCTAAGCAAGAAAACACAAGCAATTTATTCCACCATCTAAACTGCTGCCAACCTTCTACCTCAAGTCAACAAACAACCCACAAGCAGTCCACGATGGAGAGGTACTCGGTAACAATGCCATATGATAAATCTTCAAAGCGATATAATGACATAACCCATGCAATAGTGTACTTCATTGCAAAAGAAATGCTGCCGTTCAGCATGGTTGAGAAGTCAGGCTTTTGTTTACTGTTCTAAAAGTTTGTTGGTATTACTTATTACAGATGCTGTTGTTGATCTACCTCAAAGTTTGCCTTGATTGTTCCATGTTTACATTAAATTGAAGTGAACACATTTTGTAACATTTTAAGTTCAAAGTTAAAGTTTTTTTACTGCTAAAACTAATTTTCTTTGCTGTATGCCTTTATAATGTGGGTCAGTTCAAATACAGTGGTCAAATACTAACTGTTCTACTCGTCATTTTTACTTTAAAAAAAGGTCAATAATTATCGATATCGAATGATATGAAGCATCATATCGTTGATATGTTTTTTAGCCATATCGCCCAGCCCTAGTTGCACTTACATAATTTCTGAATTAAGACAAAAAAAATAACTCATGCTTTTTATAGCTCAATCTGGAAAATAAGATGCTTCTTTGTTTGGAATAATCAGAATTTCCATTATAAGAGCATAAAAGGGAATTATGTTGTGTGGTTATGCACCTGTAAATGAAGCAAATTGTTTAAAAGTTTAATCTTCCAACTAGGATTAGGTGCTTCGAGACCATGTTTTTCACGTATCATTTCCCTCTGATTTTTGGCGGGTTAGTTATGGTTAGGGTTGGGGTTTGGTGTGTGTTTAGGTTTAATTTAGAAAAATGTTGTCCTTAGGTCAACAAAATATGTTGTCCTGAGGACATCAACCAATTGGCAAAATCCGGTCGAGCGCCAAACGACTGGCTGAAGGCAGAAATATACTTTGAATGAATTTAGTTATTCGTTTGGGGATAGAACAAAGCTTGAAAAGGCCTAGCATTTAGATACTGTTTTCCTGGCAGACCCAGGGCAGACAGACTGGCTGATGACAACAGAGGAGGGGGGAGAGGGAGGTTGGGTAGGACCTTCTTCGAGGGTTAAGAGGTGGTGTTGGCTGACGATGGGCGGGAACAGCGGGGACTTGGGAGAGCTGGGCGGGACCAGCGGAGACTTGGGAGAGCTGGGCGGGACCAGCGGGGACTTGGGAGAGCTGGGCGGTACCAGCGGGGACTTGGGAGAGCTGGAAGGGATCAGCAGCGACTTGGGAGAGCTGGGCGGGACCAGTGGGATTTGGAAGAGCAGGGCGGGACCAGCGGGACATGGAAGAGCTTACACGCCAGATCTAAAAAGTGCCTGGTGTGGTCCTTCAGCAAACGGTCTCCCTGCTCCAGGCAGATGAGCTTGGTAGGGAAAGCCATCCGGGAGCGTGGAAAAACAAAAAACGTTCATTTAGGTCGGTTGTTCTGTTACAGTATGTCAATATCCACAAGACGCACTACAATTGTGTATAATCCAAGAGGTTTTTAATAAATCCAACGGAACACGAACACACATAACACAAATTATAACCAAGAATGAACTGAGGAAACATGGGGTTTAAATACGTGGGGAATATGGAGAACATAATCAGACTAAATAGAAACAAGTGCAAGATTAATTATCACATAATGAACTCAGGCAAAGGAACACACAATTCAAAAGCAAAAACAGACTAAAACTGTGACACTTGTTTCTTCAGGCGTGGTTTAGATTGATTTATTTTTTACACAAACCCATATTAAAACTACAAACCATATTACAAAGTTAATGCCGTTTAACTTAACTCAACACATTTACATTTAGTCATTTGGCAGACGCTTTGGAAAGCGACTTACAGTGCACTTATTACAGGGACAATCCCCCTGGAGCAACATGGAGTAAAGTGTCTTGCTCAAGGACACACTGGTGGTGGCTGCTGGGCTCGAACCAGCAACCTTTGATTTACCAGTTCAGTGGTTTAACCCACTAGACCACCATCTCCCAGACACCTCATCGCCATTCTTTTCCTTTCATACTTTTCATGACTATAGAAAACATAATTTGTTGCAACAAAAAATCAACGCTTCCATGAAATTTCTTTCCAGGAATAATGTCTTTCCCAAATTTGTTCTGGAGCTCCACAATCCAGTGTATTCATGTTTCTTGTATCTTGGTGTTTTTAAATGTTGTTCCATGTCTGACCTCCATGAAACAAAAAAATCCGGAAAAGATTGCCATGAGCCATGATGGATAACAATTTTTTTAATCGATGTCACACTAGTTTGTTCTTAGATTTCATCCGAAGTATATTGAGGCCTTATCTTCTGTATAATGACATGTCTTTACAGCCATCATCTATTTTTTTCCAAAAGCCAAGGCTATTGTCAAGCAACAACATCTAGGCTAGATGTGACAAACTAAGGTCTTCTTTGACAGCCTTGCTATCTTATCCCACACATTGGTTTTTAAATGGCATAAGATTATTGCTCAATTATATTACTGTCAGGACCACTTTCATCAAATCTTTTAACAACAGCGATATTTAAACTTGGCATAATAAAACTGTTCTGGGAAATCTCTTGTATTTACATTCACATTTACATTTAGGCATTTGGCAGACACTTTTATCCTAAGCAACTTACATTGCTTTATCCTATACATTTTACATAGGTATTTGCAATCCCCTGGGATCGAACCCACACAATGCTCTTACCACTGAGCTACAGGAAAGCTACAATGATTTGTGATTTACAAAAGTAATATTAATACTTCAAGCATTCAATCTAAAAGAGGATTAATACCTGTAAAAAAGGGAAAAATCATTCAAACTTATAATGCTATTTAATTCAATTGACCCAATGGATGCAATCAGATGTGGAGAAATGGAGTTGGGTTCTGAACGTGGCACGAGTTTACAGTGATGAGGAGCTACGAAAGGCAGCTTAAAAAGGACATAGTCTAGTATGTGTTGTATCAATGTTGGTTGACATTGATTAGCTGCACATGATGTTATTGGCTGATGTAAGCTTGATTTACGTGACCTGCCGGAACTGACGCTATGCTTAATATCATCTTCAGATAATCAAATATGTAAATGCTAAAAAACCTTATATTATAAGGCAGTGCAATCCAGCACTAAATTTAAAATGAGTCTGAAACCCAAATTAAACCAAACAACACCTTGTTTATCTTTGTATTGTCCTGTTCTGTGTGCTTTTACAGAAACATATGTCTTAAGACCAGAGATCAAGAGATATTTACACAATATTTAGAGCCTTGAAGCCACGCCAAAATAATTTGAGTGAGATGTCCATAATAGGATGCAAAGCACCCAACACATAAAAGAGAGAGAGAGACACAGCCAGACAAAATAGTCATAGAGGTAAAGTTTTTTCCTTTTGTAATATCAATAACACATGTGTCATGATAAAAATGCTTTGACATCACTTTTAGTAAAATATTGCTGGAAACTGGAAGAAAGTTGGAGTTTATGTATTTATCAAGAGTCTGATACATCTGTTATTAATACTTGTACAGTATAAAAACATTCATATTAAAAATAATAAGTTTTTGCTTTTGAGAAACAGAGAAAGAGTGGTGACCTGCGAACATACTGACTGCTTGACAAAGCGCAAAGATAAGATACACTCGCACAAGCACGCTACACTACATACACAGCCTGAAAACTGGAAACAATGAACAGAGATGCGTGCACGCTCACAAATGCACACCAAACTCTTGCATCAAAACAAGAATAAACAGTGCAACAATGGAGAAATACACTATAACACACTATGCACACACATCACACAAGCCTGTCACTCCGCAGGAGGTTGAGACCCAGGGCATGCTGGAAAATTTGTTGTCACAAATTATACAATCAACTCGGATCATGTTCTCAAGATTGAATTCATTTAATATTTAATCAAAAAATCTGTATTTCTAAAGGATTTTTTTCTTGTTTTTTTTTATTTACCCGACCCCAAGACGGGTTTCAGATATTTGTTTTATGATTCATTTGTAAATTTAATGTCTCTCATACAATCATTTTAACTTGCATATATGGATTAAGGTTTAAGTTTATGACTCTGGTAATATGGTTACTGTGTCATTAAAGAAAATAATAACTTTTATTACTATAATATTAAAGACATATAATATCAACGTATCTTTTCAGTCTTTAGTCATTTAAATGTTATATTCGTCCAGAGAAACACCGACTCTCCTTTTCGGTTTAACCCCAGTCGCAGGTACGAATGCCTGTTTGTGGGCACGGGTTCAGTTTCTCTGCTCTTTGACCTCCGGTTTTCCTTTGGGGTCTCATATGCACTTGCAAAAACAAGCAAATCAGATCCTTTTACCCCAAAATAACACCTACACACAGAGAACAGCCCTGTCTTACACACACATGGCTAATCACTGCACATGTGTACACACTGATGACATCACATACGGCCAAATGTAATCAGACGCATGCTCATGGACCCATATGCAAAACGCAAAAAGTCAAAAGTTATTTTCAATCTTATCTTAGCAATGAGAATGTTCTTTCAAACATAAATGCAGTGCGTTAAAACAAATGATCAACAGTGAATATAATAAATAATTTTAACTTATAATGTGTTGTGGTTACAAGTATTCACAAATAATTATAAGTAACACACTCACATGAAGTGAAGTGTTGCCGAAGAAAACGGCTACGTTATGTTCAGTGTTACATGACAATACTGCAGGTCAACCAGCAACTTAAAACACCACATATTTCTTTCTCCCACAATCCCTGGCAGACTCCCCTCTCCTCTGCATCGTCTGTTATCTCACCAGACAGTTTTTCACAGCAAGATATATGAAGGTGTAATGAGACTCATTCCTCTAGAGTTTTGTGATAGCCACTCTTACTGACTCGACCTCCCTACTGTAACGTCAGCCTGTAAATGATTTCCTGTGCTAAAGGACAAATGGCTACAGATTTCATCCATAGAGTTAAACTGTTGTTCTCTAAACATGGAATTTTTTCTCAAACCACTATTTCAGACCAAATTTCACATGACCCTTAAGTGTAAACAGTTTAAAGTGTTGGGTTATATATTTTGCTATGGCAAATACTGTATCTTTGTATCTTATTTCAGAGTAATAGTTCACCCAAAAACAAAAATGCTGTTATCATTTACTCACCCTTTCTTCTGCAGAAGTCAAAAGAAGATTTTTTGAAGAATGTTGGTAAGCAAAACCGTTGGTCCACATTGACTTCTACTGTATGAACACAAAACCGATGTCAATGGGGACCAAAGATTTTTCATTACCAACATTCTTCAAAGTATCTTCTTTTGTGTTTTGCAGAAGAAAGTCATACAGGTTTAAAATGTCAAGAGGGTTAGTAAATGATGACAGAATTTTTGTTTTTGGGTAAACTACCCCATTCATGGAGCAAGGATCAATGTTTAGGGCATCCAGCCAACACTTCACTTTATTACATGTTGATTACACAACAAATAGCCAAAACTGTAGAGTAGATGATTAGTTTGAAAATACATATTTTTACTGATAAACCAATGAAAAACATCAGGAAAGAAACCGACATTGCTTTTCTCTTAAAGAGTAACTATTACAATGTCCTTAAAATTACATGTCATGCAGTGTGTAATGTTGCTGTGTGTAAATGGAAAGCAGTCTGCCAAGTTGTAAAGCCGAAAATGAGTGAATTGGCTTTGGAAAAAAGGAGTCAACTTTAAATCATGTGATCTAGTCGTCTGTCATTCTAAATTCAGTTCCGGGTGAAATTTGTGTCACTCGGTGTAATGACAGCCTACTTTCCATTAGCGACACTCCATGCGTTAGACCATCACAGCAGACTAGACTATCTGACCAATCAGATCAGAGTAGGCTGGGAGAAAGGAGGGGATTAGACGGATTAATTGACGAACTAATCATTTAAGAGTCAGTCAAGACGTAAGGTAATAATAACTGCCTATTATTAGAAAATTTTAGTTTTTAACACCGTGTATGTACAGTACGTAAACTTGTTGTTGGAAACTACATAAACCAAAGTAGGACCTTAAAAGTCACCAAATGCATACCCTTAATAGCTGGTTGACCAAAAACTGACAGCATTGCAGCCACCACGCACATGACCACCTTGGTCACACTAGCTCTTTAGTGCCACTGAGGATCATAGATATGCATGCAAATGTGGCAGACCAGAAACGCAGGCTCATATAAGTCTCAACATTTGCATTTCTCTGTGTCCTGAAGGTCAAGTTTGGTGAATTATGAATTGTGAATGACCAATAATAGATTGATACATTCTAATGTGACATTTTCAGTTTAAGGAAACACTGAAAACTGCTTTATTCATCAATACCAAAATACCAAAAACAACAGTAACAGTTTAATTAAATCCAAATCCATGTTTGTCAGTTTTTATTAATGGTCGCTGCTTATAATTGTGCATTTTAAAGTCGTGCGACCGTAGCATCAGTTATATCTATGCTCGTGACTGTTGAAGAACATCTGGCAATCCCTAATAATAAAGAAGCTGTTGAGAAAGAGGTTTACTTACATTTTCTCGAGGGAGTACAAGCCAGCGAAGGAGCCATTTTTCAGAACACGAATGCGGTTGTTGCTTAGATTTCTGTAAAAATGAAAGAAAGACAAAAACACATGGGTCAGCTTGATGACAGGCACTGAACAAACATTCACAGACAGCGACGTGATATGAAATCCACTCATGCATTCAAAGAAAACAGTCCCACCACACATGCTGTCATAAAGACTCACTAACACACCTGCTGAACCAAGACACACACACTCATGTCCAAAAAATCAAATCAAATCTACAGTAAACACCCCGACACAAACATGCTTATGTGACCAGAGGATCTCAAATGCACATGTTCTTGCCATCTTTTGCATTTGCAGCCTATAAACCTCACAATTTCAAGGAAAATACTATAAAAGGGGTCCATACTGTATGTTGCACACTGTTTTGAGACAAAGAAATCATGGATGCGCCTTCATCCATACATTTACATTTACATTTAGGCATTTGAAAGACGCTTTCGCTTTTATCCAAAGCGACTTACATTGCTTCATCCTATATATTTAACATGTATTTGCGATTCCCTGGGATCGACCCACAACCTTGCGTTGTTAACACAATGCTCTTACCACTGAGCTACAGGAAAGCTTACAGCTTACAGTATATGGGGTATTGCATATAGTACAATGTGTAAGAAACCGTGCCCCGAGTAAAAGAACCGGCCAAAACACAAGTTCGGGGAACCAACAGCCACTGCAGCATCAACATCATAGCGGGCTGTTTCCAATTAATCCTCACAGTTTAATGGAGGGTTGGAGGAGGAGAAACAAGCGAGGGCACATGGAAGAGGGGGGAAGGAAGTGATAATCTTGATAATCACATTGGATACATTTTTACATCAAAAGGAAGTCAGGGTCCACATCAAACGCACGCCCGGCTCTTTGCCACAACAATTATCCATTTTGCCATTGGGTAATAGGCCTCAAACCAGCAAGCGTCTTATCAGAGAAGGGAAAAAACAGAGAAAGGAAGAGTAAAAGAGCAGGTCAGAGTTTGGATAGTACATGGTACACTATTTAAAAAAGGTGCTTAAAAGATTCTTCACATTGATGCCATTGAAGAACCATTTTTAGTTCCACAAAGAACCATTCAGCCAAAGGTTCTTTAAAGAACCCTCTTTTACTTACTTAAGTAATGCAAATAACCTTTTTTCGCTACAAAGAACCTTTTGTGAAACAGAAAGGTTCTTCAGATGTTAAAGGTTCTTTATGTAACCAAAAGGTTCTTCTATGGCAACGAAGAACCTTTTGAAGCACCATTTCTTAAGATTGTATGGCTAAAGTTTGGTAATAAAACAGGTTTGGATTTAGTTTGCAGTAAAACATTGACTAGCAAAAACACAAATATAAGTAACTGAAAGGATATGGTATAATTTAAAACAGTACATAACAAGAAGCTGTTTGTTACAGAGATTCTAACACACTTAGGAGGTCTTGTTGGGCAAACGCAAAATGCCTTTTCAACAAAGTTGTGACTTTTCCATTTATTGGAGTTTTCAACAAGTATCAAATTGTTATTAGTCTTGCAATAGGTGATAGCTACCGCAATACGTTTCACAAACGCTAAATACAATTCACAGACGACAACTGTGCACAAATATTTCTAAAGTTTAAAATATTAAAAAGGTAAAAAATCTGCTTCTTGTAGGTCTGTATGTATATGCGATTAATTCGATTAATTAATCGCCATACCATGTAATTAATAAGATTAAGAAATTTAATCGCTTGACAGCACTATCAAACCATTTAGCTAGTAATTTAATTAAAGAGGACAATTCAAGTGCTCCAAAACTGAGTCTCCGGCTTTTGACTCAAAATGAATGAAAATGACAACTGGCCTTTGTTAGGTTAATACTAACGTTGATTACCTCAAACCATAACCAACTGCTGTCACCACACTTTCTCAGGACGTAAAGAGGATAAGGAGGCTGAGAACTGGAACACGGTCAGCCATCAAGATGTTCAAATAGCATTTCAACCCCGTTCTACAGTACCCCGCCCAATGCTCGGCTTATGCACATAAACCGTGAGCTAACTGAAGCCAGACATGAGATAAAAGAGGAAGACCAGACATATCTGTTGCATAATTCAACACAGAGAGTCAAGAGATATCTCTGGCCACAACACAAACTGTTTAATTGGAGCCAGAGACTATAGAGCTATAGATAGTAATGAATGTTTTCTCAAGAAGAAACCATATCATTTAGAAAGTTGAGGTTACGTATCACGTAAGGTCTTGGGTTGCTGAAGGTTGCTTGAGTATTGTGTGAGTGTGTTTTGTATGTATCTTTGTACAGTGTCATTAATAAATCACTAATTTATATCTTTCAAAGTGTTGTGACTTGGTAGATTTTACATTTTAGTGAAGTATTTATTTAAATAAATAATAATAATTAAAGGTCCAGTGTATGAAATTTAGCGGCATCTAGCGGTGTGGTTGTGAATTTACTAAACGCGTTCTGTAGAGCAGTTTGTCCATTTAGGGCTACTGTAGAAACATGGTGAATTCCATCCAAGGGGACATGGGGTGTATGTAGATAGAAATAGCTCATTCTAAGGTAAGAAAAACAACACTTCATTATGTGAGGTCTTTAGAAACCTCTGAAGACATAGTTATGTATATTATATTGCATTTCTGTTAATAGATCCTTCAAAAAACCACACACAGAAATTTTAGCAATCATAAGTGTGCCTCTTTAAATGCACAAAATGTTCACGTTCCTAAAAAAATCATCATACTTCAATAACAGTTTTGATCTTACACTGCTTTTTTGTTTAAAGCAAATTTCGAAAAGCTAGTTTGTGTTTAAGAGAACAAACGGTATGAGACAGCTGGCTGGAATCCATACACACTGACAGCCGCACACAAAAAAACACACAACGACAAACATGCACGCACACATGAGAATTTAAAGAGGCCTGCTCTGTAAACAATCTAAAACATGCGGTGCTCCCGTTCGGCTAAACAGGAAGTGGAGAAAATGAGCTGTTTATACAGAGCTTGGCTAACTGAGGTCAGAGGTCAACCCGCGAGGGCTTCCTGCTCTGCTGTGTGATGGACAGACCACAGAGAAAGAACAGGTGGACAGCAGAATAAGGGGAAGAGATAAGCAGGATATGAGAAGAGGTAAATAAGCAGGAAGAGGAAAAAGGAATGATAATAAAGTTACAAAATAAGCATCATGTTAAGAGAGAGAGAGAGCGAGAGAGAGAGAGAGAGAGAGAGAGAGAGAGAGAGAGAGAGAGAGATTAAGTAACAATTAAACTTGTGTAGAGATTGCATCGTGTATAAGAAGTCACTTCAAGTTTTCTTTCAGAAAATATCAAAAGAAAATAAACACTGTAGACCTAATAATGTGTTGTTCATGTAATTTTAGAAAGATTATGCCTTTTAATTGAATTATCAGATCAGTTTACAAGTTGTCATCCTGTCATTACAGTAATTACATCATGAGTTTAATCCAGCAGAAAATTGCAAATTCTAGCAATATTCTAATACAAAGCTTTCAATCAAAAGGACTTCTAACGGCTAATCGCACTGATCCAACAAACACTAACATTATAAATTGTCATTGACATTGATCCAATAAATGTCAACATATGTTTCAGAGGTATCACTTTTTTGTTTGTTGGATCAATGAGTTTAAAATGACTTTTGAAAAAATGAATTGTTGCTGTTGTTAGTGTTACTAAACCCATCCTTGTTCACAGTACATAAAGAATGCAAGTAACTACATTAACGTAACTTAACTATGTTAATTATACTAAAAATTTTGTACTGTCGGCTTTACTTAACAATGTTTGACTTGTCAATTTAACATTATTTAGTAAAACGCAAATCCCTATAATATTGGACCTATTAAGTTTCCTTAATATAAACAAGTTAATTCAACAAGACTGGTTGAGGGGGATTTTCTGTTCCGAGCATGCTTTGCCTAAGACTGCATTTAGGCAGTAAATTTATTTTAAGTGTTTTTCAGGAGAGATAAAGACTTGTTTGTGCTTAATGTTCATTTATCTTGTTTCTTGCAAACACAACACTTCCATAATAGAAATCCTCTTAGGGTTAAGGCTGCATTAGTTAGATCAACCAGAACCAATAACACTTCCAAGAACAACTGATGGACCCGCTGACTTGACACGTCTTCACTACAAAATTTCAAATGCTTTTAGATTATTAATGATAATCTTAAATCTATTAATTACCTTATTACTACGTTTATTCATTTTTATTTAGTCTTGTTGTGCAAGCACTGTTGAGCTTGTGCAGAGAAAGCAGCTTTTGCCAGAGGGGAATTGGAATCCCCTGGTTGGGCCTGGGTTCTCCTGAGTTTTTTTCACGATTGGAGTTTTGGGTTCCTTGCCCCCTTTGCAAACTGTTTTGCACTATTTGCCTGGATGGGAGGGCTGCTTCAGAATTTTTAAGTTTTGCATAATTAATATTGCATATAGAAATTTATATTTATTATTTATGTTTAATATTTGACCTGTGTTTCACTCTCCTTTATCTTAAATGTGTGCTTTCACCGTGCGTGCATGCGTGCATGTGTGCGCGTGCTTGTCTGTGTCTATGTCTACAGTCATGGCCAAGTATTTCTCACAGAAAAGTTTTGCTATACACATGTTTATTCCCTTTGTGTGTATTTGAACAAATTTTTTTTACATAATGTTACACAAAACTCCACAAATGGGCTGGACAAAATTATTGTCACCCTTTCAAAATTATGGATAAATAAGATTGTTTCAAGCATGTGATGCTCCTTTAAACTCACCTGGGGCAAGTAACAGGTGCGGGCAATATATATAAAATCACACCTGAAAGCAGATAAAAAGGAGAGAAGTTGACTTAGTCTTTGCATTGTGTGTCTGTGTGTGCCACACTAAGCATGGACCACAGAAAGAGGAGAAGAGAACTGTCTGAGGACTTGAGAACCAAAATTGTGGAAAAATATCAACAATCTCAAGGTTACAAGTCCATCTCCAGAGATCTAGATGTTCCTTTGTTCACAGTGCGCAACATTATCAAGAAGTTTGCAACCCATGACACATAGCTAATCTCCCTGAACGTGGACGGAAGAGAAAAATTTATGAAAGGTTGCAACGCAGGATAGTCCGGATGGTGGATAAGCAGCCCCAAACAAGGTCCAAAGAAATTCAAGCTGTCCTGCAGGCTCAGGGTGTATCAGTGTCAGCGCGAACTATCCGTCGACATTTAATTGCCAAAATGTACTTGAGTAAGCCAAAATCCTTCTGGGAAAATGTCTTGTGGACAGATGAGACCAAGTTAGAGCTTTTTGGTAATACACGTCATTCTACTGTTTACCGAAAACGGAATGATGCCTACAAAGAAAAGAACACAGTATCCTACAGTCAAAAATGGTGGAGGTTCAAAGATGTTTTGGGGTTGTTTTGTTTCCTCTGGCACTGGGTGCCTTGACTGTGTGCAAGGCATCATGAAATCTGAGGATTACCAAAGGATTTTCTATCGCAATGTAGAGCCCAGAGTCATAAAGCTGGGTTTGCGTCCAAGATCGTGGGTCTTCCAGCAGGACAAAGACCCCAAACATACATCAAAAAGCACTCAGAAATGGATGGCTACAAAGCGCTGGAGAGTTCTGAAGTGGCCAGCAATGAGTCCAGATCTAAATCCCATTGAACACCTGTGGAGAGATCTTAAAATTGCTTTTGGGAAAAGGTGCCCTTCCAATATGAGAGACCTGGAGCAGTTTGTAAAGGAAGAGTGGTCCAAAATTCCGGATGAGAGGTGTAAGAAGTTTATTGATGGTTATAGGAAGCGATTGATTTCAGCTATTTGTTCAAAAGGGTGTGCAACCAAATATTAAGTAAAGGGTGCCAATAATTTTGTCCAGCCCATTTTTGGACTTTTGTGTGACATTTTCAAATTTGCTTTTTTCCCTCCTTTTTTTTTTTGTTCCAATACACACAATGGGAATAAACCTGTGTATAGCAAAACATGTGTTATTGCAATACTATTCTGTGAGAAATACTTGATTTTCTGGAAACATTTCAGGGGTGCCAACAATTTTTGCCATGACTATATGTGTGTTAGTACTAGTGGTGGGCATAGATTTTTTTAATCTAGATTAATTTTGGAATTAATCTAGATTAAAATGGCTCATTTGAATTCTGCCGAGGGCATTCAGAATATGTGTGCTACCCAAATAATGACTAAAAGTAAGTCTTTGAGAACGGTTGTCTCAAGCCAGGTGGCGCACTCAAGCCAGGTGGCACATTAGACCAGGGGCTCATCTCCTGTTTCCAAAATGCATCACAAACTGCTTGAGAAAGCTGTTCTACTATGATAATTGGTGATGAAAATAAATTATGTTCAATAAGATGTACTTGTGTTTACTTCCGCATTAGTTAAGGGATACTTTGCGTTTAGGTGGTACTTGAGACTGGAAGAGCTCCTACAGTACATTTACATTTAGTCATTTAGCAGACGCTTTTATCCAAAGCAATTTACAAAGAGTTAAGGAGCAACAAGCGATATGTCACACAGGAGCCATAATACATTAGGTGCCAATACAAATTTACTGATTTCAACTAAAGCTAGACCACTACCTGTTGAGAGAAAGTTTTTTATTTTTAAACCAATTCCGCATTGCACAAGGTGCAAACAACCATAGTCCTGTCGATATTTCCATTGGGAAGCTTCTTAAAAATAAATTGTCCCTGAAGCAACCCGGCAGCTTCAAAGCTGCATCCATGTTATCACGTCACGTTTGATGTGGTAATTTCACAGTAACGTTATGTTGTGTTCAGACCTAATGCGAATGGCGCGTCAAGCGCGAGTGATTTACATGTTAAGTCAATGCAAAGACGCGATAGACCTACTTGCAGCGCGAATCGCGCGAATGAAGCCCTGGTTATGAGATGATGGGGCGGCGCGAATGACACGAATTGCGTGAATCACGCGAGTTGAAAAATCTCGTTCTCGCCCGGTACAGTGCAATTAAGCTAGGTATACATCCGCGCTAAAATATCAAGGTGAAAGTCATGATTGCTTGCGTAGTATAGACCCAGCTCCCAACCCAACTTTGAGAATAGATTAACAGGGACATTTTTTTTATCGCGCGATAAGAGTCTCACGTTAACGCAGCACGTTAACGGCCCACCACTAGTTAGTACGTGTGCATATTGTGTGTGGCACTATTGTATGTGGGTATGTCTGTCTTCTGAGTTTTCACCTTTTTCTTGTATTTACAAGTATATTACTTTGATTGATTTGCTTATAGTCAATATGTCTCAAAATATAGTCCATTTTTTGTAAAAAAAAAAAGTGCTATATAAATAAAGTTGAGTTGGGGTTCAAAGAGCTTGTTGTATTTTTGAGTTTACATGTGATTAGGTGATTAGTATTAAGTTTGATCACATTTATATAAATGCATCATTAAGCACTGGGACTGCTCCATATATCAGTTTCAAACGATCTCCAAATCCAACGTTATATCCACAGTTTATATAACATTCATCACCCAAATGCATTGAACAAACAAACACCTGAACTTCGCTAACGTATACTCTCTCTCTCTCCTGCTTACAAGTGAAAGTGACGTCTGCGCATGCTCCTTCTCCTGTGGCCGTGCCGCATGCTTTTCCGCGAGAAATTTCCAATAAGGGACTAAGAAAAGATTTTACGTAACTGTTTTGAATGTTCGGAAAAAAACTTTACGATCGCTGGGGGAGTGTATCGAGCACAGTAATACTACGTTATACGCCCAACTCGTTTTTTGACAAGTTGACCATGTTAAGCATGAGACGTTTAACACTGTAAAGAAGTCAGAATGCCTGAACATCGTTGCAGGGCCGCTTTAAAATACTGGTACAATCTGAATGGTTTGCGTTTACTCAAAAATGTTTTGTCAACTTTACTTTAATGTCTTTTGTTCGTACAACTAAATTGTTAATTGTAGGAACTACTCAAGATATTTGTGTCGAACCACTTGACACTACTTTTTTATGTAAATCCAACAAACAATTTTTGTGAGTGCTGTTGATGGTGGTATATGAAGGAAAAATATTACTCACAATTACAGTTAAAGTGATGTCCGGGGCTATAAGTTATACTCGGGGGATGAAGGGGCAAATTTTACAATATTTGCTTTTGCTCATTTAAGATTAAACCATCCAAATACGAGATGTACGAAACAAAATGGGCAAAACACTAAACATATATGGTCTTCACAAAACAATATTAAAAAGTAAACAATAGCATATCAGGGAATATGGACTTTATTCAAGTATACAAAAAAGGTAAAGGAAAAGCTTGTGAAATTCTAGGGCCATCTGAGTCATGTCATGTATTAGTCAAGATCTAGAGACAAGATTTGAGACCAAACTAAACAGAATTCAGCAGGACACTATAGCTAAATAATTATATCATACACCTTTGTGTCATAACATTAAACCCATAAGCATCATTTTATATTATACTTCAACTGTATACTTGTAACTTAAAAAAAATTGTAGATAAAAATTGTGTTTGTCAGTATCAATGCTACAGATATCAACTATTCACATGTGATTTCAATGTCTGACCGAGTTAAGTTGCAATTATGATGTTTGTAAATTCGGTTCTCTGAATCTATTCAGGACCTTGGTACCTTTCACAAAAAATAGCAGTCATTTAATAGTGTTGATTTTCCCTTCGGTCATGTCCTATCCCGCCTATAGCAGTATTCCAGAACTACCACTGGTGCCCATAAAAAAGCCCATCACACCCCTGATTAAGCGCACAGAAAAACACCACTAAAATTTAACTTGAGTTGAGATCAGTCCACAGTCCTCAGGATTATACCCTCTGCTGTACAGCAGGAGAATTTGACACAGTCTGGCGAAGGAAAGCATTTCCACAGTGACAGCAGTGGTTTTGAGCTCCTCCCTGTTACACAGTCCCTGTGTACTCAATGAAGCGGTTTTGGCTCAATTGGTCGCCACAAACCACACGGCCTCTGAGGCAAAACAACAGGCCATGACAGTTTGCCTGTCGAACAGCCAAATGACCCTTGCGACTGCCACTTGTACTTAGGAGACCTGTTACTTTGTGAAAACTTTCTCAAGCATTCTCTAAAAGAAGGGACATCTCCTATGGAAGTACTAAGTAATAAGGAAACCTATAAATATTACAATGTCATAAAGTTGGTAGTATATGACACTAAACACATCATAAAATCAATGTATCTGCTGGAAAAAAATCACAGCAGACTTTCTCTACTATTTTGCAATATAAAAAATAAATATAATAAAGACGGCGACTAAGCATTTTGCGACTATTTTTACTGCCAGTGCGGCAAGTTTTTCATAATGGTCGCACTGGTGCGACTGCCAAACTGAACAATAGCCTATATAATTTTTTACAAAATGTTATGGGCAGAAAAAATTGTATTGCGTAAGCGCCGCATTCAGTCAGTCATTTTCGCCTCCCCTCCTTCACTTATCTATCAGTGCCCCCGCCCCCAACAACGTAATTCACGGGTAAGAGGCGAAGGACCGAAAGAGTAGACGGGTGAAGCGCTCAATCTTCCAACTGAAATAAAAATGCAGAAAACAAGAATTTCCCGGGCTAAGGTACAAAACAGCAAACATAACGAAATGCAGGAAACGTGTTTAAACTTCAAGCACTGAACTATTGAATAAAGATCTTTAACAATACTGCAAAGCATACACAACATTATACGTCACGCTAAATTCTATTTATTTGTAAGTCGCTATTGATAGAAGCAAAATGTGTATCAATGCAGCTTTCATAAAGAATAATCACTAAAAGCCTAAGGTATCGCAGGAATAAGCGTGCCCAGAGACTCAGAGCACAAAATACGAATCTGAGTTCTCTTTCACGCCTTCTTACTCTGAAGCGGACATATAAACACAAAATAACGAAAAAATTCCCATATAAAAAAGAAACCATGTAAAGGTATTTAGTTTCATGACCAAACAGTTGAGAAACAAAACACATGTGTGTTCCAGTGTGTTGCGCAAGCTCTTAAAATGGCAGCACCATAATAAAGATCTCTGTTTATAAAGCATTGGGCACAAAGGAAGGGCCCAAAAACACTCACTGTTATTAAAGGAATTGTCTTCTCCAATAGTTGTTCACAACAAATAAGGAAGAAAGTAGCTTTAAGAAAGATGTGCTTTAAATATGGAAAAGTGTTGAAAGAGAGTTTAAATATAGGCTACAATAAAATTATTAAATCATATACAATGATTTGTATTAATATCTAATTCTTTTATTAATCTATTAAATACATTTCAATGATTATTTTTTCTTACCTCACCCCACGACTCTGGTGCTATTAAATTAATGGCTGGTGCCACCAACTGAGTAACTTGGTAGCACCAGTGCCACCTCTCTCAAGTGTTAGTCTAGAGCCCTGAAAGAGTATTAGTAAATAACCATTGACATTGGTTTTATTTGTTATTTTTACACCAATGGTTCTCAAACTGGGGGGATGCAGTATGGCTCAAGGGGAGCCCAGTTTTGTTACATTTTTTATATAGAAATTCATCAAAACATTTTAAGCAATCAATCATCAGAAAAGTGGGACCACCTGATGTTCCACCATTGTACACCATTTCTTTATTTGATTAAAATTCTAAGTTTAAAATGATAAGTATTCATTTAGGTGGCCACAAAGTGATGCGGCCTACACAAAGGGGCCTTACAACGAAAAAGTTTGAGAACCACTGGTTAACACAACTGTTTTGCAGAGAACAGTATGGCAAAGCTCTGAATCGCAGTACTGAAGTTATCAAACTCTACTTGAGCACTTTTATTAAGACAGCATCTCATAATATGACTTCATTCTCTCTCTTTCAGCTGCCAAACAGGGGAACCGCAGACTGGATTGGAGTCACACAGTGGGATTTAAATTAAACTAGCTCCTATTTAAGACCTTCACTTGTCTGTAAAGCCTTCAGCAAATATTAAGTATTGCTGTAGACCTTAGTTAAAGTTGATGTCGTATTTAATTAGACACAGATGAACATAAAGTTTTGGGAGAAAATAGTAAACGATATGATGTCCTTGCAAATGTGCTCCTTATGATGCCTCTTGCATTTTAATGGCAGCCATATCAAAGTATAAAACAAACGGATGAACATCTTAGGCATTGAATTTTTTTTAAAGGGTTAGTTTAGGTTTGGGCTACAATTTTTTTTTTATTTGGCCACTAATTGAAAACAAAAAAAGATTTTTCATCTATTTATAAGACTGAAGATTTTATAAGAAAAACAAGATATTTTTTACAGTGTATAAGCAAAAGTATCTGGCAATAGGATAAAGAAATGATCTACATTCAAGTTTCGAATTTATTTAAAAAACTATTATTCAAAAAATATGTTCTTCTTACCCCATTGTCTGATATTTTCGATACTGAAATGTAACACACAATATGTCTATAGAGTCTTGAGCTATGAAAAATCAACATTGTTGCAAAAACGTCCATCATATGAAAATGACTAATATGCAGCAATTTACAAACCAGCGAAAAAAAAGAGGGGCGAGAGAAACCCAGTGAGCGAGAAAGAGAAAGGTCCCCTTGGCTTTGCCACTAATGAAGCCTAAGAGCCCAATTACATAGCGCTAGCAGCAGGAACAACTAAGAGTTTGTGTGTGTTTGTGTCTGTGTGTGTGTGTATGTGCATCGGTAGACGCCTTTGTCAGTCCCTACATGCCTTTGTGTGTTTATGCGCGTGAAGTAAATTTGTTTAGAACAATGTGTTTTCAGTGCATGTGTTCTGCAACAAGCATATATGTTTTTACTGGTCTTCATTCTTATGTGTTTGCAAAGTCCTGCAGAGCGTGCATGTGTGTGTGGGCTTGAGACTGCGTGTGTGTGTGCGTCTGAGCAGCAGAAAGAACAGAAGCCGCTCTGCTCTTTGTTAAAGGCCAGCTATTCTCTCTGGAGTTCCTCAAGTACCACGGCTGCTGCCTGACAGTTTACTACCTCTCAAGGTCCGCCTGACCCCCATCCTGCTCCAGCGTCTAGCCCGGATCCACTCGCCGGTGCTGCTGGAGGGTGGCTGTCTGGAGAACTCTGCAGCAAAAAGCCACTCAGGAAAAGTAATGTGTGCACCAGGGCCCTGTATCTGTCCTCATTGAGGAAGGTCAAATGTGTGTGCTGGTTGTTCAAATCAATATGAATATACACCAGTTTTTACACAATTAAAGGAATAGTTTGCCAAAATATGAAAAATGTACTCACTCTTAAACCATCTTAGATCTTGTCATATACAGTTAATGCAGTATATTAGACCTTTCTTCAGTTAAACATACAAAAAATACACAGGCATACAAAAAAGCTAAAAAAGCTAACAAATGATTCTAGTGGGTTAACAAAAGTCTTTTAAAATAAAATTATTTGTTTTTAAGAGAAAACAAATAATATTTTGACCTTATTTAGTGATCAAGACGTCGCATATCCATGCCAAGACAAAGAGCAGTGCTGTAAATTTAAATATGGTTGCACATCGCTAACATCGTACCACATTTTTACCTGGCCCATCTTAACGTTTAAAATAAGTGGAGAGAATAGTGTGCTATAAGTAATATACATCCTTACTCCTGAGATGACACATCTTTCAAATTCCAAATAGCTGTTACAAAGTACAAAATAATATAGTACAAAATACAAAGTAATTTCCGTGGCTCATAACGATTGACGTGTTATAAAGCGATTTGATCGGTCTGTCGAAGGATTTAATGTTATTTACAACATAATCATCCACAGGCATTCGGTTTGCGCACTGGATAGTTTGTGTTCCTAGATGAGTCATTGGATATAACACCACGTAAACGGTTATCTTAAATAAGGGAAAAACATCTCTTGTTTTTATAACTACATTCATCATGACAATACTGCTATATTTACGAGAAACAGCATTCCATCTCCCTCCAGAACTCACACTACAAATGATCTGCTCTTCTAAGTGTGTGGGGCATATGAATGCGATTGGAATTCACTTGAAGATGCGTGAATAGTGCTCAGTTTCTTGCACAGATCAATTGATTTACTTTATAAAACGCTAATTTAACATAACTAGGGGCAGGGATTACTTTTGTTTTGAAAACCTTTTGTGTTGTGTTCTTGAAAAAACAATGCCACCCACATCTTGGATGTACTGGAGGACTGGGGTGAGTAAATTAACAGCAATTTCAATAAGGGTACACTTACACATCAAGGAATATAACATTGAAAGACAAAAAAATCATGAAAAGGCAAAAATACTGGATGCAGTTTGTGTGTGCATGTTTTAATAAATTACCCATAAGTAACAGTAACAAAAAAACTGCATAAAAGTATCAAAAACCTAAAAAATAGAAGACATTAGGATGTGTTAAAAATTGGTCGACATCCTATTTCTACTTTAAAGTAGTAGAAGACTTATTTACTTACTCAAATAATTATTTACCCATTTCCTCACAGCCTGATATCAAATACTGACACACAACTTCATACCTAATGTTACAGTATGTCCAGAGAGCAAGACTAAAAAATTGGGGTTGCTTCCAGTAAAGTATATATTTATACAAATGTAGTTGGAGAGAGTGTCATTCTAATTTGTTGTAGTCATTGTCAGTCAGACATATTCAGAATACTTTCATGACATAGACACACACGCAGAACTTGGACCATGCTGAGCTGCACGATTCGCAAGCCTTGAGCACAACGGGCACTTACAGCTTAAATACATCTTGTGATGTGAATGCATGTCTTTGTGCAGGCCGGCTGCAGGAAGAGAAGGACTGAGAGATGTTTGCGAGTTCGCTCCATCCTTCTCTTAAACTGTCAGTGGTTGAGTGGATGCATGTAATTGTACAGCAACGGTTTGCTGATCGAGTTACCCAGAAATCATACGACAATTTTAAGTCCTTCTCAGATACAGTGAGGGAAATAAGTATTTGATCCCCTGCTGATTTTGTAGGATATAAATTGATTTGCATTTCAGTCAGTGAAATAAGTATTTTATCCCCGGGCAAAATATAACTTTGTGCTTGCCAACAAGGGTTTCTCCACCAAGTACAGATGTAAAACATTTCTGATAGTTGGTCACCAGGTTTGCACATGTGTCAGGATAGTTTTTAGTCCACTCTTGGCTGACGCTCAGCAAATTGGAGTTTTATCCTCCTTCACAGATGTTCTACAGGACTATATGGTCTAGAGACTGGCTAGGACATTTAATGTGCTTTTCCTCAAGCTACTCTTTGGTTGTCTTAGCCATATGTGTTGGGTCTTTTATAGGCACACCTACGACCCATTTTCATTGATCTAGTTAAGGGGAGGAGGTTCTTGTCAAGATTTTACTGTACATGTACCTGTCCTTCAGCCCCTCAATGCAGCCAAGTCATCCTGAGACCGTAGCAGAAATAAAAAGGCCTAAAGCATAATGTTTCCAACACTATGATTCTCCATAGGGTTGGTGTTCTTGGGGTAATAGTCAACATTTCGCTCCCTCCAAACACAGGAGTAAATTTTGGTCTCACAGCAGTGCAGGCACCTTCGCCAAAGCTTTTTCTGAATCATTTTGATGTTCATTGTCAAACTTCAGATGAGCCAGACAGGTTCTCTTGGGCAGGAGGACCTTGCGGGTGCTTCAGGATTTCAATCTATTGTGGCATAGCATGTTACCAATGTTTTGCTTGCTAACTGTGGTCCCAACTGTCTTGAAATCATTAACAGGCTTCTTCCGTGTAGTTCTGCGTGATCTTTAGCCTTTCTCATGATCATCTTTACTCCCTTGGGGAAATGTTGCAGGGAGCTCCAGAACAAGGGCATTTTATAGTTATTTTTTATTTCTTCTATTTCCAAATAATGTCACCAACACTTGTCTCCTTCTCACTGAGCTTCTGTCTGTAGCATATTCAAGGTTTGTGGAGGTCTAAAATCTTGTTCCTTACATCCTTTAAAACCTATTTGGTCTTGATCATGGTGTCGGAGAGGTTGAATGGAAGACACAGATTCTGTTGGCAGGCACAAATGATTTATTTACATACAAAAAGGCAAAACAAATCCCACGATGGGGAAAACAAGACACGATAGAAATAATAAATGACAACAGGAACACTGACTTACTAAACTAGATAAACACAACACTTGACACAAAAACTTACGCCCTGTTTGGCTTCCGACAGAAGGGGACCGCCGTGAAGGACTTCGCCATGGACTTCCTCTCCACTGCGTGCTCCTCTGGGTTCAGCGAGGCAAAACTCAAGGTAATCTTCAACAGCTGCCTCTATTAACCCTTTGAACCAGCTGAGATGCGCAGGTTGAGACCCCTATGCTTCGTGGACCAGCTCGCAATGGAGGAGCCCAGGGGAAGCAGCCACTGACCATGTGGTCCGGCTAAAGAAGAAGCAGCAGTCCTGCCCAGCAGCCGGTGGCAATGCAGCCGGTGGCCAGTCCGGTGCAACAAGTGATCTTTAACCTTTCTCATGATCATCTTTACTCCATTGGGGAAATCTTGGAGGGAGCTCCAGAACCCTTTGAACCAGCTGAGATGCGAAGGTTGAGACCCCTATGCTTCGTGGACCAGCTCGCAATGGAGGAGCCCAGAGGACCGTACATGGTGGACCCTCTCACAAGGCTGGCGACCATCCACAAAGACAGTCCCTTACAGATCGGGGTTGTGGGTGTCGCCACACTGGTCCTTCACCCCCTGCAAGTGGGAGAGGAGGGCCTCCTGGGAGACATCTGGCGACCCCTCGGGTGCGGACCTAGCCACGCCTCCCACCACTTCCCTGCAAGCAGCCACTGACCATGTGGTCCGGCTAAAGAAGAAGCAGCAGTCCTGCCCAGCAGCTGGTTGCAATGCAGCCGGTGGCCAGTCCGGTACAACAAGTGTCAAAGCCAGCATCCAGCCCAGTGCAGCTGGCGTCCAAGCTGATTAAGCCGGTATCCATTCCGGTGCAGCCGGTGTCCAGTATGGTGCAGCCGGCATTCAATCCGGTGCAGCCGACGTCCAGTCCAGTGCAGCTGACATCCAGCCTGGTGCAGCTGGACTTCCAGCCGGTGCAACCAGTGTCCATGCCGGTGCAACCAGTGTCCAGTCAAGTGTCCAGCCAGTGACTCAGCCGGCAGCCCAGCAGATGACTCAGCCGGCTTTCCAGCCAGCAACTCAGCCGGTCTTCAAGACAGTCACTCTGCCCAATCCCATTGGACTTCCCCCCATGAACCCCATTTATCCTGTGTTAGTTCCCCTTTAAAGAGTCATCATGTCAGTTCGTTACATGTCTCTCATAAACAGAGAGTATTTTTCATGTCTGTGTTCTCTACCAAAGTCAAGTAAGTCAAGTCAGGTGAAGTCAAGTCTTGTTAGTGTTAGTTTTTTTGTCAAGTGCTGTGTTTATCTAGTTTAGTTAGTCAGTGTTCCTGTTGTCATTTATTATTTATATTGTGTCTTATTTTCCCCATCGTGGATTTTGTTTTGCCTTTTTGTATATAAATAAATCATTTGTGTTAACCCCTTCAATTGCTGCCTGCACTTGGGTTCTTTCTTCCACGCTCTTGACATGTGGTCCATATACGCACATAACAAATCTGTGGAGCCAGAAGTCTTGCTAGTTGGTAGGGGATCAAATACTTATTTCACTGAATGAAATGCAAGATCAATTTATAACCTTTATATAAAAAAGTCCTCTGATTTTTTTTATATTCTGTCTCTGTCAGTTAAAATAAACCTACCATAAAAATGATAGACCCTACATTTCTTTGTAAGCAGGCAAACTTACAAACACAAAATCAGCAGGGGATCAAACACTAATTTTAACTAACTGTAGAGAGAAAAACACATGTTAATCTCTCAAAAGTTAAAGGCATGGTCACTTAAAAACTGAAAATGCTGTCATTTATTCACGCTCTGGTCATTTCAAACCTGTATGACTTTCCTTTACCTGCAGAATACAAAAGAAGAATGATGATGGAATTTACATTTTGGGTGAATTATCCCTTTGAGTGAATCTCTCGTATTTGTGTTTGAGTCACATTTCCCTGGCAAACTCAAAAGAAAGATATATGAAGGTTTATTCGGAAAAAAAAGTCTTTAAAGCGGCCCTGCAACTATGTGTCATGCATTCTGACTTCTTTACAATGTTTTACGTGCTGTCTTCTCATGCTAAACATGGTCAACTTGTCAAAAAACGAGTGGGCCGTATCACGTAGTATTTCTGTGCTCCCACAGCGATCGCATTTTTGATGTGTGTGCTCGAAAGCGAGTGCATCCGTGTGTGCTTGTGTGCATATGTTGGGGTTTTCAACAGCCTAAAATTAAAATCTGGGTTTTATAAATGCTCTCTAATTATGGAGGAGAGGACGTGTACTATTTTTGGGAACTGTGGCCATGAACGCCCTTCATGTACACACAAAGACGCAGGAGCACAGTAACAGAAAATACACAGGCGAATAAATACGGCCCTTGCAAGCCGAATGGGATTAGAAAATGTCACAATAAGTATTAAAAAGAAAAAAAGACGCTTGCGTTTTTAAGTAGAGAACCATGCGTTGAATTGCACATACAAAAAAAGCTACTTTAGTGGTAACGTTACAGTAAATGATAATTGGCCATTTTGGAATGTGCACATCATTTCTGCAAGGCCACCATCACAGTTAAATCGCAGAACAGATAGCACGTCCCCTGGGAACTTCTCTTTGTGGTGTGTGTCAGTGTATGTGTCTGTGCATAGTTTTAAGATAAAAAAATGTTTGGATGCTGGAAAAACTTTTTATAAAAAAATGAATTGGACCTGCCAGTGGTTTTCTGGAATCCGTGAAGATCCTGTACAGACACGTGGCATAATATATTGCAAAGTTATGTAATGTGCCTTTTTTTTCTTGAAATGAGGGTTGATAACGGCGAAAGATACTTTTGTTTTTAGGTGGCTAAATAGCGCAGTTTGTTATTATTACTGCCTTCCTTTATTAATTAGGCCTAAATAAAATAGACCTAAATAATATCTCTTATAGATATACATAAATTACATGTATACAAAGACGTCAACTTAAAAAAAACTTTTGTATTTATATTTGGTAAATGCAGAACAACGAAGAGGCACAAGAATGCAAGGTAGGCTATAGCCCAACGAGATTAAGATAAATATAGGCTATAAAATGTCATATTCTAAACAGTGGACCGGGGCCGTTAAGGCGTCATTTCCGCGTTACCAATTGTTACCGCCTTTACTAACGTTCAACCGCGTGACACTATCGTTGAAAGATGTGGAAGTCGTTTGTACCGTCGGACCATCTGGCATTATTGCAAATGATGTGGGTACGTTCAAAATAACTTCTACTATGATTGATTTGAACACTTAAAACTGCGCAGTGTTATCACACCATCAAATTGGACAATCACTGAAACATCTATGACTAACAATTTAGTTTTAAACCTTACATTACTCGGGTCTAAATCATTAAAATGAAACAAAATTATTTCATCAAACGGAACATTTATAAAACTTTATTACTTTACCTCTTCCGCTAACATGATTTCTCATTTCCCGTCTGATTGATGTTTCAGCGGTATCATCAGCGGTGGAGTTGAAGACAACATATCCTATCATTCAACGCTTCCACACAGCGTCAATAAGCTACGCTTATTGTTGTTGTTTTGATCGAGCGCTCTCTAGCGGAAATTTCGAGATACCCCTCGCTGCAGCCTATAACACGGTGACGTCATGTATGTTGACGTCATTGCATGTTGACGTCATGCATGCTTTTTCGCACTTGCGCCTTAACGTGATGTGGTCAAGCATTCGTTACTGCGCATGTAAGTCCTGTTTACCTTACGAGGTGATGTTTTCACGTATTTTTATGTCATGAATGTGTAAACTCAGACCTCGGATATGTCCGAGATCAATGCATTCCTGTCAATCACGCGGCGTCGGGGCATATTAAAGATACCCAACGCTTTGATTTTAATGTATTAAGAAAGTTTACAAAAATACTTTATTGATGTCATTTCGTGCTGTAAAACGTTTACTTTTGGATTTGAGGTCGGGAATTCACGAAATCCGAGTTCTCTTGAACAATTCGTTAATAGAGTAAGTGCGTCTTAGGCAAGGCAAGTTTATTTATATTGCAGATTTTATACACAAGGGCGGTTTTTTACATAAAATGATTGACAAAGAGAAATAAAACGTATCTATAAAAAGCAAATTATTTATGACCAAAAATTTGATTTAAAGAAAGAATAAAACAGCAATAAAATGTATTAAAAATGTGAGAAAAAGAGAAGAACAATAGAAAAATAAATGAGAAATAGAAGTGCAGTTGATGTAAAGCAGCAGTGCTCAGGTTGTAAATGCACAGCTAGACAATACTAATTATAAAAACGTTTAAAAAAAATTAAAAGCTCTGATATTTCAAGCCTTAATTTGTCTAAGAGCTCTTTTTAAACATATTAAAAAGAAACCATGCCATTTCAAATGTGAACAGGTATCACAAAATGTTTTTTAATAAAATTCTCTGTGACTATGACAAGCCAACACTGTTATAATAATCTGTAAATGAAAAGACACAATTGCAAAGACACCATACATTTTTACGTCGAAATGCATGACGTCACCGCGCTACAGTCTGCAGCGGAGACTACTTGGAAATTTCTACAAACTTTACTCTTAACAAGCGGGTTTCCATCACTCTGGTTTTATTCGCATTTTGAAGTTTTGCATCAGAAACGAGTGATGGAAACACCACATTTCGGATTAAAAACCTTTAATTTCCAAAAAGGTTTTTACGCTCGCTTTGCGGTGGTTTTCCATTATTCGAAAAAGAGTTAATGCGAATATTGTCATGAATGAGACGGCGAAACCTGACTAAACAGAGAAGTGATCATGCATTTATTGTGTTTCGTAATTGTCTGCTTGCGCAAGTACTATTATATATGAAAATTATATTCAGCGGCTTCTCTTACTATTCTTACTGATGTCAGTTTATCAGGTCAGTAATGGCTGACTAGTTGGATGGAAACGGTGCTTATTCACAAATGTTTTATGCGATATTTCCAATTTTGTACAGAAACACTCGAGCTTCTCCGCAGCACGAGCACGGAAGGTGCACACAGCTGTTTTTAAGGTTGGTAAGCGATCAAGTTTATTGAAGCGCTGTGCATTTTCGTGTTAATAATTTTTATGGCAGTAATTTCAAGTTTGAACAGCGTTTAGAAGCAGACAACTATATTCTCGCATCTGACCCATATGTTTGGTGATTAGGACTCTTGCATTCATCCATGATTAATATACAGAAAAATAGTAGGAATATTTTTCAGTTTTTGATTTACAAACGAAAAAAATAATCGCTTAACTATATTTTATTTCATACCCAAATTATTTACGATTTATTAAAGATGTGTGCCACGACTACACAGTTTTTATGGCATTGTTTCTGCCTTTTGTTCACACAGGGCGCTTTCCAGGGCTGATCATGTTAATGTTATAGACCCCCTTTCCTGGAATCATTTTTGTGTTTGCGTTCACACAGAAGGCACTCTGGCATTTTTTTGGCAATTACCCGTGATCAGCGGGCTTTGTGAATGGGGTTTTAACACTCTCAGCATTTGAGACCCGTGCCGCGAACTTGACAGAAGATCACCGCGACCGCGGGTCTCAAATGCTGACAGGTATGGTCCTATAACATTTAACACCATACAACAATAGGCTATACAAAGTAGGCTATACGCAAAGCCTTGCCATAACATCCGGGAAATAAGTCAGTAAATTTGAGTAGAATCACAGGCTTTACTTATCCCGTTCGAATGCGCTACATGATCACAGACAATCTCTAAAAAGTATTACAAATGACCAGAGGTCCCCAGGTTATACTACTGCTGTGCGAAAAGGGCTTTATTTCCCGGATGTGGTAAATAATTATTTGCATATGGCAACGTGCACAGGAGTCCCAGAACCTTCCCCCCCCCTAATTAAAGCACTAATGAGAGTGAGTACATGATGACAGAAATTTCCTTTTTGGGTGAACTAACCCTTCACGCTCCACAGACAGCACCTACAGTATGCGAACATTTCTTATGCAAAGAAAATTCAGATATTGGGTGCTGTCCCTTTAAGGTCGCTGATTCTGTGGGCTGGTGACTGCATGGGGTGAGGAGCGACAGGGAGAAAACGCTAAGAGAGAAAGCCATGTTGTTTCATTCACAATTCCAGTTTGAAGCTTACAATTCCAGTTTGAAGCTATAACTTAAAAATATATATTTCAGTGGGGTGAGTTGTTCTTATGTTGTTTAAGTGTATTTATAGTTACTGATATGTGGCTATGTAGATCGCTACTTTTGATTAACGCCATAGCGCCTAAACGGATAATGTTATACACTTGTGTTTTGCTGTTTGCGTAGACATTTACTGTTTATATAGCTTGTTAAATAATCATGCAATAAATGTTGCATTTAGCTGCTAAACAATGTTAAATATACGTTTGTGAAACGGAGAATGCTTTCGAAATGTTTGTTGTTGATTGTAACACGTATGTGATCATGTCTAATGAAAAAATGTGACATTAGCATTATCAGGATTACTATATTTAGATTTATAAGCATATAATTGAATGCTTCGTATCTGAAGCTGATGCTAAATTGGTTGTAGAAAATTGTTTGTTGATTTGAACAATATTGGATAGTAATTGTGATTTTTTTTCTGCTTCCAGTTTGACCACACATACACACACACACACGTAAAAGAGCACAACTACTCACAACTAAATTAAACTACAACAACAAAGACCAAATGTGTACATTGTGAGGACGAAATCAAAATCCAAATCTCAAGTTAATGTTATCATTTCATGGGTAACAATAAAGTCAAACACAAGGAATTACGAAAATTAAAGACAACATGGATAAAGATTCAGAAACAAATACCACTCCTGAGCAACAACAAATGGGTCTCAAAGGAGTGGCAAAGGCTGCTGTGACACGCTTGATGACACAGATTACAACTGCTATGGACTGCAACCAGCCCAAAGAGGTGGAATTGAAATTTGCTGTTTTGGATAAGGCTGTTGAGCGGTTTCATGAGATTCATGAAACATACCATAAAACATTAGAAGATGATGATGATCTTGATGCTTCAGAGGGCTATTTAACATCATTCCTGCGTGATGTTTAAGACTTGCAGCACACTGTCTTGAGCTGGCTTGAGGACTTTAAGCCACCAATGGAGGATCCAAGTGTAGAGTCTTCAGATGTTCATAATTTCAAAGAGGAAGAGCCAATGCTTGATGAAGCTGTGTACCCAGCTTCAATGGCTACACAATCTGAGACTGAAAGAAAATAAAGAGTTTTCCATGCTAATTGCTCAACAGGAAGAACGTCTGCTTGCAGAGTTAAACTTACAACTTACAACAGTAAACCGAATTTGAAATGGAGGGATTGAATGGTTTCCTTAAACTTAAGGATGCTGAGATGAAGGAAAATCGTTGAAAGGCTGAGTTAACAACAATAAATAAAGACTTTTCAACTACTGTCTCAGGTAACTCATCCCTTAACTTCCATCCATCACTTTCTACAGTGAATGAGAATTCTTTATGCCAACTACTAGATCTGTCAAGACAACAATATCGGTCACACATCGATTCCATGCACCTACCACCTGTTGACATCATCAAGTTCGATGGAGAACCCTTAAAGTACTGGCACATGAAAGGTCATCGCAGCACAGTGTGTACTCGCAGCTGGGTATGCAAGGTGCCTGGATATGGAAAAAACAACAACGGTGGGCTGCACTCCGCCATTGTAGCTTCTAATAACAAAAAAAAAACCCAATCTAATAATCAAGCTATTGAGCCAGCTGCTGATGAGCCAGCTGCTGACCCGCCACAAGCCATTCAAGCACATGCCACCAGAAAGTACATTGAAGCCAGTCAAAGGAAGATTCCACTTCATATCTTGCCAGTAGTGGTTTCAGACAGACACAACCGATTCTCTATGAATGTCTTTGCTTTGCTTGACAGTGGCTCCAATGGGACCTTTGCTTTTAAGAAGCTAGTTCATGCTCTTAAGCTAGAGTCATGTAAAACGAACATTAAACTAAACACCATGGAGACCAAAAATCTTAATTTACTCACCCAAGCAGTGGATGTACGAGTTGAAGATGCTCAACGAAGGAACTTATCTGATGAAGGGAGTGCTGTGTCGGGATCACCTGAACATAAGTCTTGACAATCTATTCACACATCAGGAGGTTTCCAGTGGCTACACCTAAAGGAAATTGCAGATGAAATCAGTTTACCTGATGTCGATTTAGCCGATGAAGTTCACCTGCTTATAGGTCTTGACCAACCAGACATTCTTGCTCCTCGTGAGACACATTGTGGTGAGTCAGGAGATCCTTATGCAATTCTGACTGGCTTGGGGTGGACACTCCATGGACCAGTAGCTGACGGTTCAACATCTATCTCTGCCAATTTCGTTCAAGCTGACCACTCTCTACAACAAGCTGTTGAAAGAATTTGAAAACTGGATGATACAGTGCATGTGAACAATGACTCATTGTCAGTAGTCGACGAGCAAGTTGTGGATCTATGGAACAAGCAGTCATTCAAAGAAGATGGCCACTACACACTACCAATACCATTAAAAGAACATCTACCACAACTGCCCAATAACTACACAATGGCCAAACATCAACTGGACCTAGGAAAAAGCCTAAAGAAAGACCCGACTTTTCATCAGAAGTACACAGAAGGTATCAAAGACTCTTTGCTGAAAGGATATGCAGAAGAGGTCATTGACATCAACAGAGAAGATGGTTGTGTGTGGTACCTGCCACATCATCCAGTGCTACATCCACGCAAGCCAGAGAAGCTTCGTATTGTCTTCAATTGTGCAGCACGGTACCAAGGTACTTCGTTGAATGACCTTATCTATAAGCTACTGGGAGTTCTTCTCAAGTTTAGGCAAGAACCCATTGCCTTAAATACGGACATCGAGAGCATGTTTTATCAAGTCTGTGTGCCATCTGATGAAAGAAATGTGCTTCGCTTCCTGTGGTGGGAAGATAACGACCCAGATAAACCACCTAAACATTATCGAAAGACAGCTCACCTTTTTGGAGGTCTCTGGAGTCCTAGTGCTGCCAATTTTGCCCTGCAACGAGTAGCTGAAGAGAACCGTGCAAACTTCTCTAATGTTGCTGTGGATACAGTTAGGTTGAATTTCTACGTCGACGATTGTCTTAAGTCCGTACCAACAGAGGAGGTTGCCATCAAACTTGCTTCTGAACTCCGGGAACTGCTCAACTGTGGAGGCTTTAGATTAACCAAGTGGTTAAGCAATTCTAAGTAAATGATGAGATCAATACCAGCTGAGGACTGGGAAAAATCTTTGCATGAGGTAAACCTTGACCAAGAGGATTTGCCATTTGAACGAACACTTGGCGTCCTTTGGGATGTGGAAAGAGACTGCTTCACATTTGACGTCAAGGCAGTGGACAAACCTACAACAAAGAGAGGAGTATAGAGCACTACCAGTTCCATCTATGATCCTTTAGGATTTGCAAGCCCATTCGTGCTCAAAGCAAAAGCAATCTTTCAAGAGTTGTGCCGCATGAAAGTTGACTGGGATGAGGAGTTACCGGTGGACATGGTCTCACAGTGGCGCAGATGGTTAAATGACTTGCCTCTATTGTCAGCACTGACAATTCCAAGATGTCTTAGGCCAGCATCCACTAGTTGTTTGTTAGTTGCCCAACTCCTTCACTTTTCCGATCCTTCAGAACTGGTTTACGGTGCTGTTTCATACATCAGGATTGGTGACACTTGCACCCTGGTGATGTCAAAGGCCAGACCTGCTCCCATCAAGCCAGTTGGTATACCATGGCTGGAGCTACTAGCTGCGGTAGTTGCTACAGAGATTGAGATTGAGATTCAATTTTATTGTCATTACATATGTACAAGTACTATGCAACGAAATGTATCAAGAAGGAAATACAGCATAACATGAGGAAGGTGGGGAGAAAAACAAGCACACAGTACACATAGACAAGACTTGCAACAGGGTAAGTAATCCAGCTCCGGCAAGCAGCCATCCGGTCCTGCAGCCATTACGGCGCTTAACACAGACCCGCTTGCCAAGCTGGCGGGTCAAAGCGACGGAGGTTTGGAATCGGTCAGAGTCTGTGTTTGTGTGTGTGTCTGTATGACGAAGGTCCAAAAGTCTGTGTGTGTGTATGATGGGGGAGGGAACGCAAGAGCGTCTCGCCACCAATCAGCATAATACCTGTTATCATGGTTCCGAAAAGGTAGATATCTTCAATGTCCTCCACGGAAAGAGCGGCCAGACACACGATCCGCCATCTCTCCCATGCGTCCATCATGTAGCCAGCTGCGAACGTTCCGTCAGGGCATTCAGGTTCACCCGAACCTTTGTTTCTCGTCGAGAAAATGGTGTCAATTGCGCTAAGGGACCAGTTGATCAGATCCATAATTTCCATGTTTCGAGGTCAGTGCAGAGAGAGTCTCTCAATAGACAGGAGAAATAGCAGGGAAAATATGGGCAAGGATGGGGAGTGAGAAAATGCGACCGCCTCCGATGAGAGCCAAACGAGAAGAGCTGGATCAGCATATCAAGCGGCACTTGGAGATTCCAATTGAAAGGACTATGTTTTGGACAGACAGGACTATCTTACTTCAGTATATTTACAACAAGCTTTGTCGTTTCAAGACGTTAGTTGCTCAACGTATTTCAAAAATACATGAGCGTTCAGAACCATGCCAGTGGAGACACATCGACTCTGCTTTGAACCCTGCGGATAATGTCTTAATGATAATGATAACATGGGAGAGTTTTTGTTGAATGAACAATGGGTATCTGGTCCGCATTTTCTTAGACTTGGGAGGAACATTGCCCTGCTCAACCTATCATAAATGATTTGCCAGAAGAAGCAGAGATCAAAAGATCAAAAGAGGTCTATGCAGCTAGCGTTAAACCAAACCAAGTGATGGAAAATGCAGTGGACAGAGTGCTGGAGCGATACTCCAGTTGGCATCGATTGAAAAGGGCTACTGCTATCATTTGTTGTGTGTCAAGGCTTTGTTACGCAAAAGGGGAAGTGGGAATCTTTCTGACTCCATCACTGTTTGGGAACACCAACAAGCAGAATTAGCCATTCTCAATTACATACAAACTGCATCTTTTGGATTTTCTCAAGTCAAAACCAGTTCACTTCTCAAGCTTAAACCCTTTGAGGATGAAAACAACATACTCCTTCGTGTGGGAGGCAGACTAACAAATGCCCCAATTCCCTTTGAGGCAAAACATCCAGTGATCCTACCTAACTATCATCACGTCACCCAGCTGATTATCGGTCACTACCATCTCCGTTTGGGTCATGCGGGTCCAGAGAGAGTAATTGCGGAAATTCGTCAATGTTTCTGGATACTAAAGGGACGTGCTGTAATGTCACCGTACTCTCAAGTCATGTATATAGTATCGAAAGTTAAGAGCTAGACCACAAATCCAACAAATGGCAGACTTGCCAAACTCTAGAGTGACACCAGGGCAGCCTCCATTCACTCGTGTTGGCTTAGACTATTTTGGGCCATTCTTGGTTAAGAAGGCATGCAGTTAGCTCAAGAGGTATGGATGTTTGTTTACATGTCTCACTACAAGAGCTATTCACTTGGAGGTTGCACACACCCTCAATACTGACTCCTTCATCAACGCCTTACAGGGATTTATCGCTAGGAGAGGCCCAGCCACGGAAATCCGATCGTATAACGGGACTTATTTTGTTGGAGGATTACGAGAGTTGCGGAAAGCCATCAGTGAATGGAATCAACAAAAGATGTCTGATTACCTGCTGCAGAACAATGTAAAATGGATCTTTAATCCACCTGCCGTGGATTGGTGGTGTTTGGGAGCGACAAATTTGCACCGTTCGTTCCATTTGAAACTCTGTCCTATCGCAGTTGGCACCAGATGACGAGGGTTTGACAACATTGTTTTGCTGCGTTGAGTCTATTGTCAATCGTAGACCAATCACGAAATTGTCAATGGTAGACCAGTCACGAAACTCTCAGATGACCCATCAGATCCTCTACCACTCACACAAAATCATCTGGTGTTATTCCGTGCCGGTCCAATTCTACCTCCGGGAGCCTTCGTAAAACAAGATATTTAAAGACGCTGATGGCGCCGGGTGTAATTTCCGGCTTTGCTACTGATCAGACGCATTTACTAGCGCTCCCTGCTTTGCGCTTCTGCTTTTATGCTTTATCTTATTTAAACACCAGCAGTTCAGTACAGTGCTCACACTAAACAACTAGGGACTAAAACCAAAGATTGGGAAATACTTCAAAACTTTCGAATGCAACCAGGATTTCTTTCAGGATAGTGGTTTACCAGCTTACTGCCGACAATTGAAACTCTTCAAGATAACTCCGCTGACCACTCAAACTGGTGTGAAAATGCCTTCTTTTGGATCAACAACCACCTGCTGCTCACACTGCCACAAACTTCTACAAAAGATTGCAGTTCTCGAAACAAAGCTACCCACAATATTGCCGTCCCTGCAAGTACACACAGCTGACACTCGCCGTGGACCACCTCAGCATATAGCCGGTGAGTTCCGTGAACCCAGCACTTCTCATCAGATTATAGTGAGCTCAGACAAACCGTTACAGATGCAAACAAAGGTAGCTGAGGACACAAACCGTTGACAAAAAAAGGGCGCAAGACCTAAAGATACTCGTCATATCAGACTGTTGAGAGTTTCACAAAGTGCCGCATTAGCTTCATCTACCCCAGATATGGCTAAGACTCGACTAGACAATGTTGGTAGTCTGCCACCCCCTATACATCTTGAAAATAGATTTGAGGCACTACTGAATATGGGTGAAGAATCCCCAAATGTGGTCAGGCAAAAATCGAAGGTTAAGAGTCTGCAGCTGGCAGACGCTCTGTGTCAAACAAGCAACGGCACTCTGCTCAGAAAGCAGCAGAGCCAAATACTCTGATAGTGGGGGACTCTATTATCAGAAACCTTCGTAGCAGGGCTATACGTACATACTATTTCCCTCAAGCAATGATTGCTGATGTAAGCAAGGAACTGTCAAACATCCTGAAACAACATAAGTCTGTAAATCGGATTGTCATACATGTGGGGAAAAATTATACTCGAAAAGAGCAGTCAGAGCTCCTAAAAAGGGATTTTAATGAACCTCTCCCAGCTCGGGGAACGAATATGTTCTCTCGGCTACTCAGTCTGAACATATGGCTGCAAAAAACTTGCAACATGAGCTGAACTTCATTGACAACTTTAATCTATTCTGGAGTCAAAGACAACTTTTTAAACAGATGGCCTCCACCCAAACAAACTTGGTTCAAGAGTGCTAAAGGACAATATCCTCTTCTCCCTCCTTCACCCATCAGCAGAGTGTGACACTCCACTCCTAAATGGCACAAATACACCTGGCCATAGTGACCCATCTCAACAGTTGGATGGACATTTGGATAACACCACTCAGGCTGTACCCTGCCCAGTGACATCACATCAGTTAGACGATGACGATGACGAGGACTCGACACCCAAGGACGTTTCTGTAGATAACAACCGGGAGAGCCAAAACAACATACTTCAGTCTCCAGAAACGCCAGACTCGCAGCCCTTCTCACTACACACTTTCTCCCTCTCTACCACATCATCTATTTTGAGCTTCTCAGAGAAAATGGAGGAACTAGTATTTGCTGGAACAAGTCCACGAGTCCACAGGTTTCAAATAAAAAGTGACGGGCCCCACAGCCACCAAAGCCTCTGGGTCAACCTGGCCAGCCTTTTCCCTCTGTAAGAGCTCTCCGTCCTCTGCCACAACGACAGGGATCACACAAACCCCCATCTGCTGGAGATGGACTAAACCACTGCAAAGAGCACTGGTAACTGATATGAATTGGGTCCCTGCTACGATAACCGCAACAATCTCAAATATTTACAGAACAAGTGGGAACCAAGTGTTCCTTTAGTTTTCCCTATATCTGTCCTGATAAGTGGCGCAAAACTAAGGCCCTTTCCAGTCGTATGGCAAAGCTATCTAATCTAATACCTTTTAGACGTCACTCTGAGAATGACAGGGGTAAAAAACTTAAAACAGTTACTATTCAATTAGCACTTTTAAACATCCGTTCACTAAAAAACAAATCCTTTTTGGTCAATGACCTCATCACCAGTAACAAACTGGACTTCATGTTTCTAAATGAAACTTGGTTAGATGACGGTTGTAGTGCTACAATCCTCAATGAACCTGCCCCCCCAAACTTTACTTTTATAAATGTTTGCAGAGCTCTTAGGAGAGGTGGAGGAATAGCTGCTCTATTTAAAGATCACTTTGACTGCAAGCAAGTTTTACTTGGTGACTACCTGTCCTTTGAATACTTGAGTATTGCTTTAAAAGGTGCACCACGCATTCTGTATACAATTATTTACAGACCTCCCAAATACTCCCCAGACTTTGTTGATGACTTTTCAGAACTGCTATCAGCTATTTCCTCAGAATTTGACTGCTTTGTTATTGCTGGAGATTTTAATATTCATGTAGACAAGACAGAAAACAACACTGCAAATGAACTTTTTAATGTTTTAAACACTTTTGATCTGATCCAGCATGTGCACGCTCCCACACACAATCATGGACACACTCTGGATCTGCTCATTAGCAAAGGTCTAAACATTCCATCCACTATTATTAGAGATGTGGCACTGTCTGATCATTTTTGTATTTTCTTTGACATATCAATCAGTCCTGCCTCTGAAGACAGACCTGTCTCTATAAAAAAGAGATTCATAAATGAGAACACCAGTGAGCTATTTTTGAATGCTATGTCTTTGTCACAGAGTATATCTGCAGACTCTATGGATGTTCTCCTCGATAGCTTTAATGCAAAAGTTAAAAATGCTATCGATGCCATTGCTCCAGTAAAGGTCAAGGCGATAACTGGCAGGCGTAAAGCACCCTGGAGAATCACACCAGAACTACAAAGCATGAAAAGAACATGCAGAAAAGCTGAGCGTATGTGGCGAAAAACCAAACTTGAAGTTCACTATAACATCTATAAAGACAGTCTGCATGCCTTCAATGTTGACTCAGGCAAAACTAGACAGAACTTTTTCTACAACATTATAAACTGCAAAATAAATAACACTCACGCCCGTTTTGCAACTGTAGAGAGACTAACAAATCCCCCTAGTCAAGTTCCGAGAGAAATGCTGTCTGATGACAAATGCAATGAGTTTGCAACTTTTTTCCGTCAAAAGATTAGCAATATCAGAATGGAAATCGCCAAAGCTCCATGCAGTCAGGTCAGTCTGACCTCAGTACATCAGAAATTAGTTACTTTGTCTGAATTTCAGACAATTGATCTCAAAACCCTAGAGGAAACAGTACAGCATCTTAAGGAGTCAACTTGCAGCATTGACACACTTCCAACATCCTTTTTCAAAAGAGTGTTTAACTGTTTGGAAGCAGATCTCCAAAAAAAAGTTAATACCTCACTGCTTTCAGGAACTTTCCCAGAGTCCCTAAAAAATGCAGTTGTCAAACCTCTTCTAAAAAAGGGCAATCTAGACAAAACCTAACTGTCTAACTACAGACCAATATCAAATCTTCCTTTTATAGGCAAGATCATAGAAAAGGTTGTCTTCAATCAGCTGACCAAATTCTTGAACTCAAATGGCTACCTGGACAATTACCAGTCTGGTTTCTGTCAGCATCATAGCATAGATACAGTGCTCATAAAGATAATTAATGATATTCGATTGAATTCTGATTCAGGCAAAATATCAGTTCTGGTTTTACTAGATCTCAGTGCTGCTTTTGACACGGTAGATCACACCATACTCCTAAATAGGCTGTAAAGCTGGGTAGGGCTTTCTGGATTGGTACTTAAATGGTTTGGGTCATACCTTCAAGGGAGAGGTTACTATGTGAATATAGGCAACCATAAATCTGACTGGACACCCATGACTTGCGGTGTTCCACAGGGCTCAATTCTTGCTCCGCTCCTCTTCAATTTGTATATGCTCCCACTTGGCCAAATAATGAAAAAGTACCAAATTGCCTACCACAGCTATGCAGACGACACTCAGATCTACCTAGCCCTCTCACCCAATGACTACAGGCCTATGGACTCTCTTTGCCAATGCATTGATGAAATTAACAGCTGGATGTGTCAAAACTTCCTTCAGTTAAATAAAAACGAAACTGAAGTCATTGTTTTTGGCAACAAGGATGAAACTAACAAGGTAAACGCAAACCTTGACTTAAGAGGTCTAAAGACACAAAGCAAGGTAAAAAATCTTGGGGTCATTTTGGAGTCTGAGCTTAGTTTCAGCAGTCATGTCAAAGCAATAAGCAAATCAGCGTACTACCATCTCAGAAACATAGCCAGAATCAGATGTTTTGTCTCAAGCAAAGATTTAGAGAAACTAGTCCATGCTTTCATCACCAGCAGGGTGGATTAATGTAATGGTCTTCCCAAAAAGACCATCAGACAGCTGCAGCTCATACAGAACGCTGCTGCCAGGATTGTGACCAGAACTAAAAAATCTGAGCATATCACTCCAATCCTCAGGTCCTTACACTGGTTACCAGTTACTTCTAGAATCAACTTCAAAGTATTATTAATTGTCTATAAATCGCTTAATGGTCTAGGACCTAAATACATCTCAGATATGCTCATTGAATATAAACCAATCAGATTTCTCAGATCATCAGGATCAAGTCAGTTAGAGATAACAAGGGTTCACTCAAAACAGGGCGAGTCAGCGTTTAGTCATTACGCCAACCGTAGCTGGAATCTGCTCTCAGAAGACATCAGACATTCACCAACAGTAGCTACTTTTAAATCCAGATTAAAAACACACTTGTTTAGCTGTGCATTCACAACCTGAGAACTGTGCTGCTTTACATCAACTGCACTTCTATTTCTAATTTATTTTTATTTGCTCTTATTCTTTTTATATATACAGTCACATTTTTATCAATTTTATTGCTGTTTTATTGTTTCTTAAAATCTAAAGTTTTTGTGATCTTAAATCATTTGCATTTTAAAGATAAGACTTATTTCTTTCTGTCAATCATTTTATGTAAAGCACTTTGAATTGCACTTGTGTATGAAATGTGCTATATAAATAAACTTGCCTTGCCTTGCCTAATATCTGGCAGAAGTCTTCTGGTGCAGGTGTCTGAAGGAGTATTTACCTGCACTGCAACAACGTCATAAAGGGCTACAACCAAATTTGATGATCTCCTTCAGATAGGAGATCTTGTGCTTATTCTGCATGAAAACTCATCACACAATCGTTGACTGCTAGGTCTGATTACTCAAGTCTATCCAGGTTCTGTTTTGAAGTGAAGACACAAGCAGGGGTTTTCTTCCCTCCTGCTGACAAAATATTCCTCCTTAGAAGCCAGTCTTCTTAGTTGACACTTCTCAGTTGAATTAGTTTATGTGAAACATCACCCGTCCTTTGTTTGAATGACCTGTTTGGGTCATTGGGGTAGGGATGTTGGGTGCTGTACCTTTAAGGTCGCTGATTCTGTGGGCTGGTGACTGCATGAGCGACGGGGAGAAAACGCTAAGAGAGAAAGCCATGTTGTTTCATTTTGAAGTTTACAATTCCCGTTTGAAGCTATAACTTAAAACTATATATTCCCAGTGTGGTGAGTTGTTCTTATGTTGTTTAAGTGTATTTATGGTTTCTGATATGTGGCTTTGTAGATCACTATTTGTGATTAACGCCATAGTGCCTAAATGTTATACACTTGTGTTTTGCTGTTTGCGTAGACATTTACTGTTTATATAGCTTGTTAAATATTCATGCAATATATGTTGCATTTAGCTGCTAAACGAGGTTAAATATGCGTAAAAATCAAAGATAAATTTTTCATCCAAAAATTGAATTGCTTCAGCGATAAAGTTGGAACTACTTCTCATGGAATAGTTTTTGTTGTCGACTCTGTAAACTTTGTGAATAGTTATAAAGTCACAAAAATGTCTCTTCCTTGTATCTGTGTGTAAAAACCAAGAAAATCTAATTGAGTTTTCCGTTTTAGTTGGCTATTATTAGAAATATTTGATATACTGTACCTTTACAGACATTGAATCTACCATACCAGTCTGCGGTTAACAGTTAGCAAACCTGATATAACACACACTCGCATACTTGACAGAGAGAGAGAGAGAGAGACGCACTTGCTCACGCTGAAATTACAGTCTGAAAAATGTATAAATTTTGTCAATAGTAAAGATAAGATACAATAAGACATTATCTATTTACAATGAAAATAGTAGTAGTAGTTTAACTGCAATAATTGATTATTTGTTTTATGAATTGATCAACTGACCAGGTTTAGGATTTAAGTTTTTAAGATTTACAAATAAGTCTTTTCATTCTTAAGGGGATACAGAAGGTCACCCAAAAATGAAAATTCTGTCGTCATTTACCCTCATATTGTTCCAAACATGTATAAATGTCTTTGTTCTGCTGAACACAAAGAAAGAGGTTTGGAAGAATTTTGGTCAGTGGTTTCCAACCTTTTTTCCTTGGGCACCCCCACGTACAAACACTCACCTAAAGGATTATTAGGAACATCTAATTACTAATACTGTGTTTGACCCCTTTCGCCTTCAGAACTGCCTTTATTCTACGTTGGATTGATTCAACAAGGTGCTGAAAGCATTCTTTAGAAATGTTGGCCCATATTGATAGGATAGCATCTTGCAGTTGATGGAGATTTGTGGGATGCACGAAGCTTCCGTTCCAACACATCCCAAAGATGCTCTATTGGGTTGAGATCTGGTGACTGTGGGGGGCATTTTAGTACAGTGAACTCATTGTCATGTTCAAGAAACCAATTTGAAATGATTCAAGCTTTGTGACATGGTGCATTATCCTGCTGGAAGTAGCCATCAGAGGATGGGTACATGGTGGTCATAAAGGGATGGACATGGTCAGAAACAATGCTCAGGTAGGCCGTGGCATTTAAACGATGCCCAATTGGCACTAAGGGGCCTAAAGTGTGCCAAGAAAACATCCCCCACACCATTACACCACCACCATAAATGCATTAATGAGAAATTGGACAGGTGTTAATAACAATCATTTAGGTGAGTGTATATGACAATCGGGGCCCTCCCAATCCTCATATCTGTGCGTGTGTTGGTGGGTATAACTGCTACTCACACACACATATATAGATAGTAAATATAAATAAATTTAATGAAAAAATTTTATTCTAAATTAAATGGTTAAAAATAAGTAATTTAAAAGATTTTAATGACATTTTTACTTGAATAATAAATCAAAGAATCAGAACCTGGACCCCAGGTTGGGAACCACTAATTTAGGTGACTAAATGACTGGAGTAACATAAGATTCTGTTGCAGATCTTTCCATATGATTGTTTATGTAGTTCTGCTGATAATTAGGAAAAATACTTAAGTAAGCTCACTATATTAGATGGGCCAGGTTTCTGAACACTAAATAGCAGTGTTAAGTGTGTTTATTGTAATTGTCTGTCTTATGTTGGCAAGTTCCAGATATTGATTCCTCAAACTCCAATAAAAACATTTCTTGAATAACAACATTATATATCAGAGTGTTTTATCAAATACTGAATCTGCAAAGAAGAGAACACGAGGCAATTATTCTATTAGCATATGTGTTGTTCTGTACTCTAAGAATCTGGGTAGAAATTTACCACAGCTACCAAAATTACACACCATTTACAGTAAATCACCGCAGTTCAGATAGATTTTACCCCGTTCGTACACATTCACACTTTGCATTGTACAATAAAACACATTTGTGTGACACATGATACGAAGAACAGAGATCCAAGGAAGCTTTGCGGTGAATGAGAAGAGACAGCTGAGGACAGACTTACGCAAAGGATCGAAAAAAGAAAGGCGACCGAATGAAGAGGAAGAAAAGATAGAGAGAGTACAAGACAAACAGAGAGGGGGAGTTCAACAATTCTTGGAGTCAGTTAAGACAAGTAGAGTGAAAGGAAAAACTATCCAAACAGAGATTCCCGCTGAGTTTCGGGAGGAGCATCTCTATCTCTCTTTCTCTCTCTCTCTCTCTCTCTCTGTGTGTATGCCGAACATCACACTGCTGGGGGATTTTTCGACCGAAAACTCCCATCCAATGCGGTCAAACAAATAAACACAGCATACATATCTGCTTAATAGCTCCACAGAGAAATTTGTATGTCATAAAGAGTGCTGACTTCTACCTAAACATTCGGAATCGGGGGTCAAAGTGTGTGTGGCAGGGGCAGGTGTGATGGGTTAGGCCCATGGTATCCAGTGTCTGGGTTTTTGTTTGCTTTTTTGATTTATTGCGGACCGCCGCCCCTTTTCTGAACACGTGTGCCCTTCCCTCCTTCTCCCTCCTCTGCTCTCGTCGCCTTTTCCCACAAAAATAAACCGTCCTGGAATGCTGGCGTTCCGAAGACGCCCCTCCACACAATTCCCCGGATGTCTGTCAGGAAGGTTTCTGAAAACACACTCCCCTCCAGTCACACTCTTGACCTGAAGGAGAACTGTGCGCGTACATCCGTACGGATACTAAGTTATGATTGCACGACACTCTGAAGTTTTTGTTTTCACTGTATTACAAATAGACGTTGTTCAGATGTAACATGAGCCTTACAGATGCAGGTGCTTACTGTAGTTCAAGGTCACCAATGAAATTGGAAACACTGGCATCCCAAATCAGCTTTATGACAAGTTCATTGCATACCCACATTCTTACAGCCATTTATAAGTCATACGCATGTTAGAGCTCAAATCTGTGGTGAGAGAACGTTGATATAACATTAAAAAATATTGAGTTAACGACTGTTGAGTTAGAGCATCAACACTGAGTGAAGGAATCTCTAATACTCTCATAACATTTTACGGTTAAAGATGGTGATCAATACATGTGCTCTTTGGCCATGTGTGGGACGTTAAAATATGTGTCAACATCACTTAAGCTCTATGTTATAGAAAAAGACGCCCTTGATCACAGAATAAATACTCCTATGTGGTGTTCTTGAATCATGGTTGTTGAGTATTTGGCAGCTGACTCTTTGCTGACTTTATGTTTAAGAGTTCAGTTTTGGTTTTCTTTGGATTACCTTTAGTAAGAATTATAAAGGTTACAGACAGAGCCACAAAGGGTTTTACAGTCTGATACTAAAGGACACACTGCTTCTTTACAAAAGCATAATATAAATGTGGCACCAAATAAAATAAACAATGATTGTTTTTAAAAATATTTGGAGGCCAACCGATTCAGTTTAGTGCTGCTAGTCGCATTGGGCACTCCCTTCGGTACCTTACCCCAGTAAATTTATAATAATGGTTTATAAATTGATTTGTAGAGTACAATTTTGCTGGAAACGTTTGACATTTGTCTTCAAGTACATAAAGGGACATGCAATTTTATTTTACAGAGATGACAATATAGAGGCAAAAGTTATCAACAGATAGGTTACTAGTGTTCTAACATTGAATATAAGCAGTTTTTTAATTAATTTTTTATCTAATTAATTAATTTAATCTAGTTTGATGATGCAGTGATTAATCTAATTAATCACACATCAAATTTGGCTAAAATAATACTCCCAAGGATACATTTATATCCTAATTATGTAAATCAAAGAGACAAAAAGTAGTTTACATAGATTTTATTACACATAAACATTTGGATCATAAGATTAAGTAAATTATAACAAAAAAAATTATATAACACAAAAAAACAATATTTTGAAGAATGTTGTTAACTGTCACCCATTCACTTGCATTGGTTACATTATATAAATGTGCCTTGCGAAAGTATTCGGCCCCCTTGAACTTTGCGACCTTTTGTCACATTTCAGGCTTCAAACATAAAGATATGAAACTGTAATTTTTTGTGAAGAATCAACAACAAGTGGGACACAATCATGAAGTGGAACGAAATTGATTGGATATTTCAAACTTTTTTAACAAATAAAAAACTGAAAAATTTGGCGTGCAAAATTATTTAGCCCCTTTACTTTCAGAGCAGCAAACTCTCTCCAGAAGTTCAGTGAGGATCTCTGAATGATCCAATGTTGACCTAAATGACTCATGATGATAAATAGAATCCACCTGTATGTAATCAAGTCTCCGTATAAATGCACCTGCACTTTGATAGTCTCAGAGGTCCGTTTAAAGCGCAGAGAGCATCATGAAGAACAAGGAACACACCAGGCAGGTCCGAGATACTGTTGTGGAGAAGTTTAAGCCGGATTTGGATACAAAAAGATTTCTCAAGCTTTAAACATCCCAAGGAGCACTGTGCAAGCAATAATATTGAAATGGAAGGAGTATCAGACCACTGCAAATCTACCAAGACCTGGCCGTCCCTCTAAACTTTCAGCTCATACAAGGAGAAGACTGATCAGAGATGCAGCCAAGAGGCCCATGATCACTCTGGATGAACTGCAGAGATCTACAGCTGAGGTGGGAGACTCTGTCCATAGTACAACAATCAGTCGTATACTGCACAAATCTGGCCATTATGGAAGAGTGGCAAGAAGAAACCCATTTCTTAAAGATATCCATAAAAGTGTCGTTTAAAGTTTGCCACAAGCCACCTGGGAGACACACCAAACATGTGGAAGAAGTTGCTCTGGTCAGATGAAACCAAAATCGAACTTTTTGGCAACAATGCAAAACGTTATGTTTGGCGTAAAAGCAACACAGCTCATCACCCTGAACACACCATCCCCACTGTCAAACATGGTGGTGGCAGCATCATGGTTTGGGCCTGCTTTTCTTCAGGAGGGACAAGGAAAGATGGTTAAAATTGATGGGAAGATGGATGGAGCCAAATATAGGACCATTCTGGAAGAAAACCTGATGGAGTCTGGAAAAGACCTGAGACTGGGACGGAGATTTGTCTTCCAAAAGACAATGATCCAAAACATAAAGCAAAATCTACAATGGAATGGTTCACAAATAAAAATATCCAGGTGTTAGAATGGCCAAGTCAAAGTCCAGACCTGAATCCAAAAGGTGGCACTACAAAGTATTAACTTAAGGGGGCTGAATAATTTTGCACGCCCAATTTTTCAGTTTTTTATTTGTTAAGAAAGTTTGAAATATCCAATAAATTTCGTTCCACTTCATGATTGTGTCCCACTTGTTGTTGATTCTTCACAAAAAATTACAGTTTCATATCTTTATGTTTGAAGCCTGAAATGTGGCAAAAGGTCGCAATGTTCAAGGGTGCTGAATACTTTCGCAAGGCACTGTATATATCTAGCACAATGTAATTTAAGTTACAGTTATATATTATATATTATGAATTCATGAATTTTTTTACAGAGAAAATCGAAAATATACGAGACAACATAGCTAAAACCAAACCTCCAAGTGTGTCTGAAGAACTAGCATTGACCATCACCCAAAAAGAAAAGCTACAGTGTTTTTTTCCTATAAAACAGGAAGATTTAATTAAACTTATAGCAACATCCAAACCGACAACATGCTTATTAGACCCCATTCCGACTACTTTATTAAAAGAGTTATGACCTGTTGCAATTGAGCCCATTTATAACATTATCAACTCATCAATTAATCTAGGCCATGTCCCAGGACCCTTTAAGATGGCTGTAATTAAGCCTCTTATCAAAAAAACTAATTTAGACCCCAATGAACTTGGATTCTATAGACCGATTTCAAATCTCCCGTACTTGTCTAAAATACCAGAAAAAGTAGTGTCCACTCAGTTGTGTACTTTCCTACAAAATAATGACATACAAGAAAAGTTTCAGTCTGGCTTTAGACCGTATCATAGCATTGAAACTGCGCTTGTTAGAATTATAAATGACCTTCTTATTGCATCAGATAAAGGTAACATCTCACTCTTAGTCCTGCTTGACCTTAGTGCTGCTTTCGATACTGTAGGCCATAAAATACTATTAGATCGTTTACACAATTATACCGGTATTCAGGGACAGGCACTACAATGGTTCAGATCTTACTTATCAGACGGATCAATATGTCCATTTAATTGGGAAATAGTCAAATCTCACGCAAGTAAATTATGGATTACCTCAGTGATCAGTTTTAGGACCCTTGCTTTTCTCCATATACATTCTGCCCCTTGGCAACATTATTAGAAAACATGGAATTAGCTTCTACTGTTATGCAGATGATACTCAGCTATATATCTCATCAAGACCAGATGATTCCTTCAAGCTATCCAAACTGGCAGAGTGCATCGAAGACACAAAACATTGGATGACTAGTACCTTCCTTATTTTAAACTCTAGTAAAACAGAAATATTACTTATAGCACCAAAGACACGTAAACGGAATATCTCAGATTACAACCTGCAAATTGAATGCTGAACTGTTACCCCAACAAATACAGTTAAAGACCTAGGCGTTATATTAGACGGCAACCTGTCATTTAAAAATCATATCTCAAATATCACAAAAACATTCTTCTTCCACCTTAGAAATGTTGCCAAATTACAAAATATTTTTATTTGTTGCTGATGCAGAAAAGCTTATTCATGCATTTGTGACCCCAAGACTTGACTATTGTAATGCTCTACTTAGTGGTTGTCCTGTATCATCAATAAACAAACTACAGTTAGTTCAGAATGCAGCTGCCAGAGTTCTTACCAGGTCAAGAAAATACGATCACATAACCCCAGTTTTATCATCGCTTCACTGGCTACCCATTAAGTATCGTATTGATTTAAAAATTATTTTAATTACTTACAAAGCCTTAAACGGTTTAGCCCCTACTCACGTAACTGAGCTTTTATCACATTACAACCCATCACGCTCCCTAAGATCTCAAAACTCAGGACTTTTGATAACACCTAGAATAACTATAACCACCAATAGGGGGTTGAGCTTTCTCATACGTAGCACCTAAACTCTGGAATAGCCCTCCTGATACTATTCGAGGGTCAGCCACTCTCCCAATTTAAAGGTTCTGTGTGTAAGTTTCAGAGGCCACTATTGGCGATGTAGGAAATTGCAACCTACAGCTCCTCTACCCCCCCTCTCCCTCCCATTAGAGAGGCTACGGTTGCCATCACAGGACAAAAGGGTTCCGTAAATTATACCGGCCATTATCGGTGGTGTTGATAATTGCAATCTACGTCTCACAGGCGAACAACAGACTGAAGTTACGGACACAGGACAGAGATGTCGTCGTCTGAGACAGCAGAGAGTAACCTTTGCAAGTCAAGTGACCAGGTGTATTTACAAAGAAAAATAAATAAATTTAATTTACTTAATTCATCATTTACTCTAATCGTTATAGTGAATATTATTGTTACATTGTGTCAGTGATTTATTCGCTTATTTTGCATAGCATTTTTTGGCACGGTAACTTGGTTCATAATTTACAGCCTATTTTAACGGCTTGCTAATGCTAAAGCTGTGTAATCTAACCGCGAAAGTCTTAGCAGACGTTTTCTCATCATCACAGAGTGAATCAGATGACTTAACACAGGTAGTAAGAGGAGGAGAGCGGAGATGTAGGGGTGTTGGAGATGCAGGCAGGGCGAGTAGCTAACGCACAAGAGAGGATGTGGAAGCTAAGCAGTATTATAATATAATTTACACCCGATTTATGCAAATTCTGATTGTAAACATGATTTCTAACTTGATTTGCAAACAGCCATGCAACAAGGACTTATGATACAATTACAAAGTACTAAACATTTACAAGGAAAAACGCTACTTCTCTTGATGATCATGCTCATCAGTTAACTAAAGCTATCAAACAAACAGTTCACTTATTTTGTGGAAATTAGACAAACTTACCGGTCCAGCAGAAAGCTGGAAACTTCGGCGTCGCTTAGCAAACCCGTTTCCTGCTTCATGCCCTCCTTTTTGAAAAGAACCACGCCGATGTTTATTCAGGTTTTCTGCCGTTTTTTGTCTCGGATGCTTGCTGCATCGTATTTTCTCTTTTTTGACGACACAGATTGACGCTCCGTCGGCTCGTGTGCAGAGTATCCGCCATTAGCGCAAATTTCACTTCTTACTGCAACAAAGAACCGTTTCTATTTCTAATAAAAAACACGACAAGAAAATGTTGTTATTGTTCTTTCTCTACTTCTGCTAATCCTTCTATGTAGTGGCTTTGCAAGCTGCCTTTGCAAAACACAGCCGAAGAAGAAGAACATAGTCCCGTGCATCCTTCCTTTTTACGAAACGGGCTCAGTTTGTCCGTGTAGTGCTACTATAGAAACATGGCTGTGCAATTTGATAAATTACATGTAAGGGTGTGCCCGCGGTATATATACATAAAATGGCTCATTGTAAGGTAATATAAACATTTCAGTTCATTTTGAAAGGTATTTCTTCATTTTGGTAAATAAATCCTTCAAAATGCTACACACTGTACCTTTAAATCTAGATTAAAGACACATCTTTCCAGCCAAGCTTTCACTTAATGCATAGTTAATGAACAGCAGCTACGCTAATTATTCTCTTTCTGTCTCCGCCTCGGCATGCCCATCCCGAGGTAGGGAGAAATTCCGCCAGGTCCAGATGATCGACATATCCCCATCCCCAACTAGAGATTACGCCATCTACAGCTGCAGAGTGACTGACCATCCCAGCTCCATCTAAGGCAATTCCACCACCACCCATGAGAAATACGACCATCTGACCATCCCAGCTCAGACAACTCCATCCCCAACCATGAGCAAAGACAGATTACTTGTCACATTAATGCTGAAGTTACACTACTTGCTATTTAATGCTAAAATTACATCACATATCAGCAGTTTGAAGTTAGATCTGCATTTAGTGGCCCTGATTGGAGGTTCCTGGGTGGGTGTTTGTGGGGAGTGGGGGGGGCTCGTTGGTTGTGGTTGGGGGGATTCATTTGCTGGGGCAGTGTGGGTCCGGTTTGGTCTTGTTTTGTGGTCGATGTCGGACAACAGAGGAATAAAGTTACCACATGCCATTCCTATTTTCTCTGTTTTATTTACATCCAGATTAGCTGAAGGGTTTAGGAATTACATCTCTTTAATATGTAGTGTCCCACTTTTTCAGAGGTTTCAAAAGTAATGGGACAGTAGAATCAAAAGCTATTTTATTCTGCGGTATGGGCTTTTTGTTAAATAATTTCTTCATAAATGAAGCTTGTTAAAGGTGTGGAGTTTATTCTATGTTTGGTGTTTGCATTTGGAACCTGTTGCTGCGAACCTACCTCAGTGAGATCTCCATGCAAGTTAAACAGACCATATATTTCAAAAACACGACAAATCCATCTGAAAGATCACAGGAACACAGGAATTAAGTGTTTCCAAATCAACTTGTGAGCTCAGCAACAAAAAAAATCCTGGATGTCCATATCAGATAAAAGTGGTGGATGATAGCATTATCGTCTACATACAGTATGCATATTATCTGTATATCACTCCTTTTCCGTTGTACTCTAAGGTCAAAACATAGATTTAAAGACTGTAATGTCACATTATAAGGTTTCTAAATGAAAAAAATCACATGACGCAATAATCCAATATTCTTTTGTAGAAAAGATTATTTGCTGAACTACAAACGAACAATTGAAGAATGCCAGAACAGTTGAGGAGTTCTCATTCCCTCTTTATCAAACGGCAATTTACCTAGTACATATAATATGAAAGTGATGTGATGTAAGGCCAAGTATGGTCTTCCATACGCAGACTTTGTGCTCTGCATTTAACAGTGAGTAACACACACACTGTGAACACACACCTAGAGCAGTGAGCAGTCATTGCTGCGCAGCCCGGGGAGCAGTTGGTGGGAATGGTGCCTTGCTCAAGGGTCTCACCTCAGCCATGGAACTGAAGGTGGAGGAGAGCGTTGATCATGCACTCCCCCCACCTACAATCCCTGTTGTGCCGGCAACGTTCGAGCTACATATCCGAGTCTATAACCATTAGGCCACACCTGCCCATTCACACCCATGATATACACCCATGTGCATGTGATGTTTACACACACTTTTTTTACTGCTATACTCATACTATCACATTTCTCATTTCACTCTCACTTTCCCCTATCTCATTTTCACTCAAACAGACATAAAGCGACATGACTCTCCTCAACCCCCTTCCTATAATTCCTCTCATCTTCTGTCCTTTCCTCAATCTCTCCATTTCACACATTTCACTTTTTTTACCCAGCGTCTCTCTCGCTCTCTCTCTCCTCCCTTTATCAACTCAGTCACTCTGCAGCCGCACATAATTAGCTATAAACAGCGCACTGCTCTCCCCCACATCTGGAAAGAGTTTAGGCATAGCAGTTTCCTACCAGGACAGCTAAATATTTAGGTTCAGACTCACTGTGTATGGATGAACTCAAGAAAAAGAAGTGGGGAAAAGAGAGAGAGGGGAAAGAGGGGGTGCATTTGCGTGGGGAGGGGGGGTGGAAAAAGTGTCCGTTTATGGTCAATATATTGGCCTGTATACCACATAGTAGCACCAGAAGTAATTTTATATGCCATGGGTGTATGCATATACTGAAAGGATATATGGGTAATTTGGGATGAAATGGAAACCAGGAGCAGGCTGACGTGTGGACCAGCATCAAACACACACACACATACACATAAGAAGTTATCAGTTAGCCGCAGAGGTCAAAGCAGTTAAACTCTAATACAGAAGTGTAGCCACAAATACTCTGCAGAGGTGCTTAATAAACAACAAGCAAATGCCAATGAAATGCAAACCGCATCTAAATGGCTCCTATAGAGTGTTGGGGTAATGCAGAGTTTTAAATATATTTGAGGGGCCAAGTGTGGGATAAACAAGCAGTAAAATCGCTTGGGCCGTGGCCGAGCGGTTAGCACACATGCCCCAACACACTGAGCTGCGGCCCTGATGTGGGAAAAACGACTTCTATTCCAGCTCATTTAATTCCCGATTCCCGAACACTTTTGTTTAATGGAATAAAGACAAGACGACTTATTTCAAGCAACATAGAAGGAATAAATACATTCAAATATATTGAGATCACAAAAAAAAAGGCTATGTGAACTGAATTGTGGTGTCGCCCCCTGCACATTCATTTTCACACTAACTACTATACATTCACACACCAATTTATTCAGGCTATGGAGGAAACAATAAGTTCAATGTTTTGGGTAATATTTGGGGTCCTTTCCCCACATTTTCCCCTCCGCCAATCAGATTTAAGGATGCCATCTGCTTATCTAACCTAATCAGCTGAGGAATGCCATATGCTTTGTCGCAGACCTGCAGCTGGTCCATAAGATAACCTTTACCAAAATTACTGACCCCAAACATCACATTCTAACCTCTTGTCTTTCAACTAGGATTGGTCAGAGACTGCTCTGTCTCAATGCTGTCACTTAACAATGATTATCTTAAAGAAATAGTTTGCCTTGAAATGAAAATTCTGTCATTATTTACCCGCTCTCATTTCAAACCATTGAAAAAAGCCTCACCAGCCCTGCAGTAAAAATGACCGTGTTGCCAGATCTTATTGTTGAAAAGAACAGCAAACAATGACAAGCCCAAAATAAAACTACAAATCGATACATTCTACACACAAACCACTACGAGAAACCGTTTGCATATTGTTTTGCACTATCTGCCTGGCCGGGGGGGCTGCTTTAGAATTCATACTTGTATTAAATGTGTCTCATGTACAGCTGCTTTGTAACAATGAAAATTGTAAAAAGCGCTATATAAATAAAGTTGAGTTGAGTTGAGTTGTTCACTTTATTAACTTTATAATGTATCTGCTGCATCATAAGAAAAGACTAAAGAACAAAATGTAAAGGTGTTAAAAATCTGTAAATATGGCAAACCTCGCGAAAGCGCACTGTGAAGCTCTGAACGTAAACAAACACAGCCTCTCTGTCTGATTTTTTAGTTAAAATTGCCTGACTAAACAAGTCTTTGGCCTAATACAGCAGATTCGTATCAAACGGATTTAACTCTTGGGATTCATGTTTCTTGTTCACTGCGACCAACGCCAAAAATTCAGCTGTCAATCATCACATTTACTCTCATTCTGTACAAACGTGGAATCTGCGTGGAATGATTTATACAAGGTTTCACTACTTAGAAGTGTGTCCCATTGATAATTTATTAAGAAAATAAGGCTCAAAATCTTTTTAAGGCTTAATTTTGCTTCTGAAGATAAAGGATCTAGTTTTAAGAATTGTTCAGTTAATATTTCTATGTGCTATATGATTCCGTGATATTTCTGCAAACAAGAAAAAAATCATTTTGTTGCAGTGCATTTGTAAACCGTTTTAATACATACAAATTAGGCACTATGCTATTTTTGGTGTTTGCTGGTGAGGAAAAGAAAGGTGGCATAAAGAATTCACATTTGAATGTATTTATTTTTAGAAGTGTTTTATTTTTCAACTGAATTTACTTGAGAAAGCCAACATAATGATGTTTCACTTCTTTTTCTTCCTCTTCTTCTGGGACAACATTTTCTGACTCTTACTCCTCCTACAGCTTTCAAGCTAAAGCCACCAAACTTCAAACAGATCTTCTGACTGGTCTCACTTGAGCTATATCTTTTCAAAAAGATCGGATTTACAGTTTTCCTAAAACAGCCGATCAAACTTCCCAAAAATCCAATAGATTTAAGGGCAAGTTATGGTCCTGTGTAGAACCTACGCTTATAAATGTTAGAGTTGTATAAGTGAAGGTGATAAAAGAGAAATTGAGTCTAGTTGTCCCCAGAAGTACAAGGATGAGCATCAGGCTGGGCTGCAGCTGGATCAGTCTATAAGGAAAACAGTGCCAATTTATAGTGAATCAACAGTTATGCAGGGATAATGCGATGATGTATTGTATACTCATGCTGTTCTGCCCAGTGCACACCTTCAGGAGCTTGAATGTTTTCGGGAATAATCGAACAGCTGTATCTATCTTTAATATATGTGATCAAACTTAAGACTCTTCGAAGGTATCAAGTATGTAGAACTACGCTATAGGTACTCATGATAAATATGAGATTTTTTTAATTTTTAAAACAATCTTGATGAGCAGATTAGAAAGATCTAGTGTATGAAATTTAGCGACTAGCGGTAAGGTTGTGAATTGCAAACAACGACTCACTCCACGCCTCCCTTTCGAAGCAATACGGTGGCTTACACAGGACTACGATTTCATCACGTTTTCAATTCCTTCCCTAAGAAGATATCATATTTATGAAACGCATCTGTATAGGGCTACTGTAGAAACAAACGAATTCCATATAAGTCTACCTGGAGTGTATGTAGATAGAAATTGCTCATTCTAAGGTAATAAAAACATAATGCTTCATTATTTAAGGTCTTTACAAGACATCTGAAGACATAGTTATGTTTATTATATTGCGTTTCTGTCAATAGATCCTCAAGAAAATTACACATTGGACCTTTAAAAATACACCTTGGAAGCTGTCTAGACAGCCGAGAGCAACATTACAGACAACAAAACATCAACATTCTAGATATCTAGAAGGGAAGCATGAAACCCTTCATCTCCAAGTCTTAAAAATAATCAGACTTAACTACCTTTAGAAACACTTAACTAGTGTTGAATAAAACGTTTTCATTAACCGCTCCTCATTTTCCCTTCAGGGAGCAGGAGACTATGAATGCTTTACTTCTTACACACAAAGCCTCATAAAAGTGCCACACGGTGCACTTTCCATATGTATGCAAAACAAATAAACCGTGTTAAGAGGTGCCGAGGTTCACAAGAGCTTGTCTCCAAACGCCTCAGTCGTCTGACGCCGAGCCTAGCTTTGCCCCCTTCTTGTATAGCTTTTTTCTATCCATTTCCTATGGTTTAGCTAAGGCAATGTGTTGAACAGATGTGAGCGGTTATTAAGCAGAACCACTGGCCTCTTTAAATGGAGTCCTGGCTACTCTGGCCTCCTCCTCCAAGGGAGCCAATCCCCTAGCTTGGTTCTCTTCTCCTGGGCTTGTTTGCAAGGTTTGGAGCACTTTAAATGTTTACGTTTTTATGACGGCCATGTGCACGCGAGTTCTGCTCCCGCTGGGAAAGGAAGCAGAAGGGCTCGATGAGAAGGCAGAGCCCAAAATGCGGGTTATGTGATGAGTATGTTAACAATTCCTGCTTTTCCATGCTAATCGAGATGTCAAAAAGCAGACGAAAAATAGTGCATTCCTCACCAAAACAAATACACACAACTCTAGACATTTCTCCCTTGTCTCATACTAGGATAAGGTGCAAGTTTTTATCCAAGTTTTTCATAAAGGCGCCCAAACACCCACAGTTCAACCCTCAAACCCAAGAATAGTTTACGTTCATCAAGACTAAAAAATAACAGCACTGTAGGTCATCAAAACTCCAGACATACTATGAAGGATCTAATTTCCTTTCCGCACAGACAATATGAATATGGGCCTGTTGTGTAGATTGTGTTTGTGTGTTAGATTGTGTCTTCTATCCTCAGACTCAAATTTCTAATTTATAACCTTATGAGGAAGGATGGAAATGTGAATGTTCACTTTATAATATCAAAACAGACAACACAAAAACACTGGCAGAAGGAAAAACATATCAAGGTTTCTTTATAATGACATCATTAATCATGCAGACAATATTACTTTCTAATGTGCTTCAACTAAAAAGTAATTATTTGTTTAGAAACATTTCTGATAAAAGGCCTGAAAATTTGTAACTTGGTGAAACTCTGTGACAAGTAGGGTTGTCACAATAACCAAACATTACTGTAGTCTATAGAATTCATTTTAACAATTTTTGGTGATATCTATTGGCAATAAATACAAAAATAATCTGATCAGTCAAAATTATCCTAGATTTGGGTATTTTGTGATATGGTAAATCACCACTGGAAGGGCTGAATTATTAACAATATTACCATATGTTACTTATATCACGATATCAGTCATATTTGTTAATATCACGGTTATTGACACAACCAGTATATTGTGGCACTGCTAGTTACAAACGTCTTGACACATCCACTCACAATGACACACCTCATTCTACAAACTATTCTACACCTCATTCTAAAAACTAAGCCATTTACAGCACAGACCATTGTATTCATTGAAAGTTTGACTCATGGTTCATTATATGGTTCATTAGTGTTTCAACTACATTGTAACTACATCTTAACACACCTTAATACATGAAGAACTTAACATCATTATTTTGGATCAACTTTGGATACACTTTGTTATTAGCCCAGTTCTGTGCTTATTTAGAACTAAACTTGCATGTGAAATATGTCGTACACATAGACTGTAATACTCACAAAGAAACAGTCCGACTGGGGAGCAGACTGACTTCTGGAGTCTCCGTTAGTTCCTTCCCACCGCAGCTCACTTTTCGCCGTGCTCCTGGTGCAGGGTGAGCTTTACCACGCTCCTCTGTGCAGCTGCAGCCGCTGGAGAGGAGCTCTGGACAGCCCTCAGTGACTCTGCACTCCGATGCGCTGCTTTGAAGGAGCAGCAGTAGAAACATACGGACCCAAAACGGGATGCGGATGCAGGGTCCAGACATTGTCCCCCACGCGATCAGTTGCGGGGCCCCATATCAGCCCATGACATCACAAACTTGTTGATCTTGGTGCTAATAAGTTAGAATGTCGGCGATGAATGAATGCGGTGATAAACAAAAAGTTGTTTAACACTTCATTCTCTTTGAAAATTGTCGTGCCTCTTGTAAATGGATAGAACGGAACGTCGGATTGTGAAACTGTCACTTCAGCTAAAACAATGAAAAGCTCGTGTCATTGATGATTAAGAAATCCAGCATGCAATATTTCCATAATTGTTCTGCTCCTCCATGTCAAAAAATGAAAGTGAATACTTGAACACATATCTGTGCCTCTTTATAAACGATGCGTTTAAAAAACTAAGCAAACAACTGATGCGCAAAAATGTCACTCTTAATGTATCTATGTATGACGTGTTAAGTTGTTACTCCCTTGGTTTTATGGGCATCCCAAAATTCCTGAACGTAGCTTTTGCCCATGTTTTTTCACAAAGCAACAGCATTTCATATATAATAAAGATTCGAACTCCAATCAGCAAACAGGACCGTGTGACGCTCTGGTGCGCTCCGTGGTGCGTTTGGTGTCATTCGTATCGTAACGGTGAATATCGGTCCCGTTCTTAATTCCAAGACTCCGGCGCTTTTCCTATGCGAATCCTGTCACACTCATATCGAGCCTCAGAGCGCACATCCCTCTCCCGACGGAACGCCGAGCCACGGGGTCCTAGCGCACACAGTTTAATATCCCCGTTATTTCGTTTATATGAATATCAGCATTATGTTCCATTCCATTCCATTTTCTACCGCTTATCCGAACTACCTCGGGTCACGGGGAGCCTGCGCCTATCTCAGGAGTCATCGGGCATCAAGGCAGGATACACCCTGGATGGAGATCAGCATTATGTGTTGAAGAATATTCTTCCAGTTTCTTTACACCATTTTTGTGCAAATTCAATGCTGATTTAGTATACAACATGGGTTAATTAGTTCAGACAAAAGAGAAAATTCTTTAATTGTTTACTCACAACATAAAGAATGTTGACTTTAGTTAGTTGATTTTGTGTCCTTGCAATAGAAGTGAATGTGTACCACAGTTGTTCGGTCACCAACATTCTTCAAAATACCTTTTTTGTTCTGTTGAAGAAACGAAGCCATGCACGTTTGAAATTACATCATTTTCATTTTTGGGTGAACTATCACAACCACAACATGGAAAATAGTAATGTAAAGAAACATTAGTGTGGTCCAAATTGAAGTTTTCTAAAACCATATCAGATTTTTTCTTAAAATCTGCTCTTTGCACTCCTTAGCGCATTCAAATGACTGCAAAAATTTGTGAACAGTTGCAGGTACAGTAAGTAGTAAATAACAACTTTTGAAACATTATGTATATAAAAAACTTTTACATATATATCAAATTAGCGCTGCTAATACTTAATCACTTAATTAATGATAAGATCAATACTGACTACATATCATGCACTAAGACCCAGTTGGGTCAGTCATTGAGGTTGTTGATCCCTTCTTGGATGCTTGCGTGCGACTGGACCATAGGAGGCTGAATAAGGCTTTGGCTCAGATGTGCGCAGAGCACATGGGGTCTGAGAACCGAGGAGGAGAAATCTAATACATTCAGGAAACAGATCAGAGTGATAGACAGAGTTTCCTCTCAGTTTGTTTCTAATGGTTCTGAGAGTAAAAATGCAAGAAACCCTGTTGAATTTAGTACGCAGTTGCAAAAAGGTTACGAAAAATTCCCTTAACCACCGTTCCGATTAAATCTGTATTATATTTAGTACATTTATGAGCATTAAATGCAAAATCATATCTTTCCCTAAAGACTTGGCATTGTTAGATACTTAGATGTTGGTAACTGGCACACATTCACTAGCATTGGTTTTGTGTCCTACAATAGAAGTGAATGGATGCCGGCGCTGTTCGGTTACCAACTTTCTTCTCAGTAGTTTCTATTGTGTTCTGAGAAAGAAAGTCATACAGGTTTGAAATGACCTGTCAGTAACTAATGACTGAATTGTTATTTAGGGTGAACTTTAACTTTAAGGCTTATTTTAAAGAGCCTTAAGATTTTGCTTGTCATGGTGTAATAATGCCAATCTGTTGAGCTGAAAAAAAATTATATTTTTTTTATTGGGCATTTGCTAAGGGGGCATATACTGCTCATAACAGCAGAATTGTTGCTGTAACTCCGGGAAGAAGGTAAGGGACCAGATATGGACTGCTGAGATCTTTTTGAGCCAGTGCTGTAAAATTCCTGACACACGCAAAGCTTAATTTCCTAGACTTTGATACACATAAGTTAACCTTTGTCCACAGCATGAATTCAGCAGAGCTAAAATACGTTCTTATTTTATTTCAAAACGGCAACTTTTCATTTTAAAACCGACCCCTTTTGATATACCAGAAGAGAGGAAACCTTAGCTCCTGCTTAAAAACAGACCAAGACCACTTTTGAAAACACAAGCGAGAAAACGGATAGAGGCTTTCAATTGAGATCGACATTTACGTCGTTGCAGCAGGTTCAGACGGCCGAGTCCCGCCTGCTCACACAAAGGGGCGACTGTGCTATGGCTAAAACGGCGCAGACGTGCGTTTGTTATTGCTGTACTCGATACTGTGCTGAAGAACGAGGGCCGATTCCTAGCACTTCCGGAAACGTGCCAAAAATGTGCGGCTCCAACCGAAGTCTGTTTATCCTGCATTTAAAATAACGCTTCCAGCGCACTCCCTCCCCACCTCCAAGACCCCCTAAATCCTCATCATATGGTGCGCAGTTTCCATCTTAAATGTCACGTCCCAAACTGCACATTACATCAAATTATTCTTAATGGCATCCAGACAAACTTTTATGTCTTTCCAACATTCTCGCACTCACTTTAGCCTGCTGCCTCCTTATCCCCCATTCTTTTCTTTGCAAGCTCATATCGCAACGCAAGCGGTATCTCCCTCTCCCCGTTAAACATCTGGAGTCCATTCCAGGTGGAATAAAGAAAGAGGTATTGAAAATGGAGGAGCCCGAGTTTGCAATGACAATGAAAAGAATAGCCTACAATGGGCGAATGCGAAAGAAAACACAAATATTTTTATGCTTAAGAGAAGCAGAGACTCCCAAAATATTTTTCAGCCACACTAGCCACAGCTAACTTTTAAACAACATTGTTTTGATTGACAAGTGTGCTAGAGCAATCTTTCATTTAAACAAATATGACTTGGTTTGACATTTTGGTATCAAATGCTATGAGATTATATGATTTGATATGATGAAATACTTTTGGGGACCACTGTATGAGATAGGTGCTCCCAGGGTCAAAGCGAATGACCTCCGGTGATTGATGTTAGTTCCCATTGCACTCTCTCTCTATGGTCCTAAGAGAGATATACTGCTTGAAAAACAATACCAAATTTATGAAAGGCACAAAAACAAAACCACAGCCAAAAAACATATAAAGAACACTTTGTGAGTTCATTTCAAAGCAGCGTTGGCTCTTGATAAAAGGATATCAACTTGATCTAAAGTCAAGTGAAAAGTTATGGAGATTTTGCATTTTTTGGAAGTGCTGTGTTTATACCGCCACCTTGTGTTATCTATAGGTTCGTACCCTTTTCATGTGGTCTAACATGGAAATAATATCTGAAACTGCGTAATTTTAATGTTGATAAATACTTGTAATCAAAAATACTGATAAATGATTGGTGACATTAATGTTTTTTTTTATTTTTATTTTTAAATCCTTTTTATATTCAAAATCCAGAAGTTCCTTCCTGGTTCTTGGTGAGAAATATATTCCAAATCCGAGATGTCTTGAACCCAGCTGTCATGGTTCTGCCACTAGACCAAAAAAGACATGACATGATGAGGCAGAATCGTGACAGAGCCTCATGTTTTGTGTAGAAAGAGACATCGCAATGCCTATTCTGACCTTTCATACACTCTCTCTAGTCTTGTTCTTGTCTCAGCCCCCTCGTTTCCTCATTATTGCTTGTAAATGATTTCATGCCCTGCAACTGTTCCCCTCTTGATTTGGTTACTTTTATTATGCCCTTGTATTTCCGTTTGTTTTCTTCTGTATCAACTTCACGTCCTGTTCCTGCATTGTGTTCTGTCTAGTCTAGTCTAGTCTAGTCAGTGTAAGTTATGTCAAGTGTTTTTTTAGTAAGTCCAGTTAGTTATTCTATGTTCCTGTTTAGTCTATGATTTATTCCGTTAGTGATTGTTGTTTTACACCCTCGTGGGTTTTGCTTTGTATTTTTATGTTAATATTTTTTAAAAATATGTGTTTTATGCTTTTAAATTTAGCCTGTGCATATAAAAATACTTGCATAACATTGTTTGGTGATGTATATGGAAAACTATATTGTTCAGTAGCCTAAATTAGAATAAAGGATAGACCTATGATAAATTCTGAAGGTGGGACAATATGTTTTACACACCACGTAAAAGTTGTCTCTTTTCCCACAAATTAAAAGGCAAATATTTTCCCACAGCGATGTAAGAGAGCAGAAAACTGTGACAGATTATTCAGAATTAAGTGCAGACCACTTGAAGGTAAAGCCTTTGAGTCATCGTGTCCCATTAGGAAAAGAGTTTAACAAATGTCTGATTGCTCCCATTTTCCCATTCAACAGAGCACATTTCCTGTCTGTAATGTTACACGCCAGCTCCATTTAATGGGCTTTCTGGGAAAGATCGATTACAGCGATGTCTGAATACAAGCAAGATTGCTGAGAAGCAAATTTCCAAAAATACCAAATGACACAGGCGGATCATTCATCTTGTAACAGTTTACTGTCGCATTTTCACCTGTACACTTTGGTGTTATAGTTAACTCTGTCATTAGGGGGCACTCTGTAGTCTGAGCTGTCTGCTAGCATAAAAGATGGCAGAAAAGAAGCATTGGGAAGGAAGTAAGGTACTAAACACATGAGCTGTGTCTCGTTTCGTAAGGCTGCATCCTTGTGTCCTCCAGAGGTATCATCCACTAAAGGATGCGGTATACGGAGGAATCTCTAATTAGAATTAAATAAGAAATCCTTCGTAGGACATTCTGGCAGAAAAGTAAACAGGAAGTACCAAGCTTCTATTACAACACATTGCACTCGCACACATGTTAAACAACAAATATTTGTAGTTGATTTTAAGAGGTAAAAAGTGGCTTACTTTCTACACTAAACAATGCCAAAAGAGTTTAACAATTGTATTTTTTCCCCTTTTTGTCCTTTAAGGTAACCAGTTCATAGAATCTCATCAATTACTAAAATGGCCATTTTGCAAACAGTTCTTTATCCAACAGAAATACAAACTTAACATGAAACCGGTTAGCCAACCATATCAAACATACAGTTAGGGAAATACTTATTTGATCACCTGCTGATTTTTTGCATGCTTACAAAGAATTGAAGGGTCTATAATTTTTTGCTGGTTTTATTTTAACTGCTTGTTTTTAAAAAAATTATGTGGATTTTTTTATATAAATCTTATAAATTGATTTGCATTTCAGTCAGTGAAATAAGTATTTGATTCCCGAGCAAGACATAACTTTGTACTTGGTGGAGAAACCCATGTTGGCAAGCACAGAGGTAAAACATTTCTGATCACCAAGTTTGCACATGTGTCAATTCAATTCAAGTTTATTTATGTAGCGCTTTTCACAATGTACATCGTTCCAAAGCAGCTTTACAGGGGCAAACAGGAAGAACAGAAAGGTAAAACACAGCACAGTGCATGGTGTTTAAAGAACGAGCAAGATCATTCTAATACATAATATCTAATTAATAAATAAATGCAGTCTCCCGGTGAGCAAGCCAACAGTGCCCTGCTATGGCGAGGAACCCAAGCTCCAATGCTTGATTAATGAAGAAAAAAAACCTCGGGAGAAACCAGGCTCAGCGGTGAGGGCCAGATCCCCTCTGACGTGTCATAGCTGCACTCAGTGACTCCGACCAAAAGCCACACAGCAAATATCCACGAGGAAGAGGGAGAGCCCACCATTTGCAACCATATTTGCCGAAAACCGTGCAGGTTCAACCCGGTCCCACTCCACTCCCACTTAATAAAAACCTTGGATTGTTTTTGTTAGTTTCTATGAGGTTACGGAGGTGCTCGGCTTTTGCTGCTTTAAGTGCCTTTTTGTAACAGTTTGCACTCTCTTTCCATGCAATTTTAAAGACCTCTAATTCGTTTGTTTCCATTTGCGCTCCAGTTTACGTGTTTCTCTTTTTAGTGCGCGAGTGGTGCTATTGTACCATGGTGCTATGATCTTTTCATTAATCTTTTTTGACTTCATAGGTGCAACTGCTTCTAATGTATTAGAGAAAATAGTGCCCATGATGCTGGTCATGTCGTTGAGCAATTCTATATTTGGTGGCAAGGTTATTAAAGGAGTCAGATCTGGCAGGTTCTTTATGAAACTATATTTAGTAGTTGAGGTGATTGTTCTACCCTGTCGATAACGAGATGTACATCTGATTTCTGCAGTGCGCAGTCTACATGTTATAAGATGGTGATCGTTGCTTTGTGGTTTAATATCGATATTGGTTAGACCGGCTCCTTGAGATATAATCAAGTCTAGTGTATGATTAAATGTGTAAGTTTCAGAGGCCACTACTGGCGATGTAGGAAATTGCAACCTACAGCTCCGCCACCTCCCTCCCATTAGAGAAGCTACGGTTGCCGTCACATGACAAAAGGGTTCCGTAAATGATAGCGGCCATTATCGGTGGTGTTGATAATTGCAATCTACGTCTCACAGGCGAACAACAGTCTGAAGTTACGGACACAGGACAGAGATGTCGTCGTCTGAAACAGCAGAGAGTAACCTTTGTAAGTCAAGTGATGAGGTTTATGTAGAAAAATAAATAAATAAAATTGACTTAATTCATCATTTACTCTAATCGTGATAGTGAATATTATTGTCACTTGTTTAACATTGTGTCAGTGATTTATTCCTTATTTTGCATAGCATTTTTTGGCACGGTAACTTGGTTCGTAATTTACAGCCTATTGAAACCGCATGCTAATGCTAAAGGCGTGTAATCTAACAGCGAAAGTCTTGGCAGACGTTTTTCTCATCATCACAGAGTCAATCAGAGGACTTAACACAGGTAGTAAGAGGGAGAGGAACGTATCCCGGGAGGACTGCACAAGAGAGTATGTGGAAGCTATGCAGTATTAAAATATAACTTACACCCGATTCATGCAAATTATGATTGTAAACATGATTTCTAACTTGTTTTGCACACGGCCATGCAACAAGGAATTATAGTACAATTACAAAGTGCTAAAAATTTACAAGGACTTCTATTGATGATCATGCTCATCTATTAGCTAAAGCTATCAAACAAACAGTTCACTTATATTACGGAAATTAGACAAACTTACCGGTCCAACAGAAAGCTGGCAACTTCAGCGTCGCTTGGCAAACCCTTTTCCTGCTTCATTCAAAAGCCACGCTGATGTTTATATGTGAAAACACAGTGCTTTATGTGAAAACACAGAAGACAGACATACCCACATAGAAACGCTCCACACACAATATACAGACGTACCAACTCACATAGACATAGAAACATGGACGGACGGACATACAGACATGTATCCACGCACGCATAGTGAAAACACACATTAAAGATAAAGGAGAGACAAACACATGTCAAATATTAAACATACTATAAATTCCTATATGCAATATTAATTACGAAAACTTTAAAATATTAATTCTAAAGCACCTCCCCGCCCACAGGCCTTTGTGATCTTGTGCAGCGTCTGCTTCCCAGCAGCCCAGGCACCCTTCGACATCGGCTCCGGTTCCTGTGCCCCAGCACAGATTGCACCCAGGAAGAGGAGGTCGAGGGGGAACCTCCCCCCCCTCAGCAACCTCATCGCAAGAAGCGCCCCTGATGGGAAGACCCCAGGGAGAACAACACCGGGCCAGACCTTCACAGCCACGTCTCTGATCGGTTGGTACAAGAGGGTTTCTGCCTCGTCTCCAAAGACGGGCCCTTCTCAGGGCCTGGCGCCCAATTACTCAGAAAGAGAGTTTCCGTTCCCCCTGGGTGTCCCTTGCAGCCACTCAAACACTCCACTGGACTGTGTTCGGCAACCCGAACTCACGTCTTGGCGAGGCATAAGGTCGAACACACATAATAGCCCCACCACTCTCAAACCGACTGTGTGTGCAGCTGTTCCGCCAGGCAGGTAAGTCGGTGGAGCCAAACTTCCCTCCGGGGTCCCCCCGGTGGTTAGCTCCGCCAGCCGACGAACTACCCTCTGTGGGAATGGTGAAGCAGACCGTCCCCTTGGTCCCCCTGTCTCAGTCCCTGGGAGCTTGGCAAGAGCTGCCCACAATGTCTCGGTGGCTACTGAGGACGGTCCGTTTGGCTACTCGATACAGTTCGCCAGAAACCCTCCCAAGTTTCATGCCATCCTCTCCACCTCTGTCAGAGGCAGGGATGCCTCCGTACTTCAGTCAGAGGTCACCACCGTTCTGGCGAAACAGGTCATCTAGTTCGTCCCTCAAGCCAAGATATTCAGCGGGTTTTACAGCCCGTACTTCATCGTTTCCAAGAACGACGGTGGGTCGCAACCGCACTTGGTTCTCAGAGCTGATGCTCTGAGAACTACTCCCCCCTGGCCCAAGGGCATGTTTTGGCATTCCAGACAAGACCTCTGGAACCTGCTTGTCTGGTCTCTAGACGGGACGAGGAGATCCTGAGTAGGCTACCCCCCTCTGTGGCGGAGACCATCACCCAGGCTAGGGCCCCATCTACTAGGCGGTTATACGCCTACAAATTGCGCCTCTTCTCGTCATGGTGTCTCTCTCAACGAGAAGACCCACGGAGGTGCTTGATCGGGATCGTGTTGACCTTCCTACAAGAGAGACTGGAGACTAACATCCCCCTCCACGCTGAAGGTGTATGTAGTGACTCGTCACGACTCAGTTGATGAAAAGTCTCTAGGGCAGCATGACCTGGGCACCAGGTTCCTCGTCTCCGCTCCATACCCTCTTAATGTGGTCCTTGCGGGCCTCTCTGGGCCCCCCTTTTAGCCCCTCAGAGGTTTCGATCTTCCTCACCTTTCGAGTAAGACGGCCCTCCTCATGGCGCTCGCATCCTTCAAGAGGGTAGGGGACCTTCAAGCATTCTTCGTGTCTTGAATTAGGCCCTGGCAACTCTCACGTTATCTTGAGACCCAGGCCCGGATATGTGCCCAAAGTTCCCACGACTCCCTTTCGGGACCAAGTGGTGAACTTGCAGACGCTCCCCATCGGGGAGGAAGACCCAACCCCATCCGTGTTGTGTCCAGTACGCACACTGCGCCTCTACGTGGACGGCACGCAGGGCTTCAGGAGCTCTGACCAGCTCTTTGTCTGTTTTGGAGGACAGCAAAAGGGGAGGGCTGTCTCCAAACAGAGACTGGTGCACTGGATCGTGGATGCCGTCACAGCGGCATACCGATCACAAGATCTCCCGTGACCATTGGCAGTGGTGGGCTCACTCCACACGGGGTATAGCCACCTCCTTTGCACGGGCCAGAGGCACCTCTCTGGCAGACATTTGTAGAGCTGCGGGTTGGGCCTGACACCTTCGCAAGCTTTGCAACCTTTGCGTAAACCAAGTTTCAGCGCACGTGGCAAAATGTAGGCCTGGCATCCGGCAGGGTGTATGCCTGCAAAAGCACCTCCCCACCCTCCAGCATGTTTGGTCAGTGTTCTATCTACCTCCCTTCTTACCCAACCACATGGTTAAGAATAAGCATCCAACCACCTCCCTTCTTACCCAATCATATGGTTAAGAAAATGGAATTCCATCCATCACTAACCAAGCACCCCCTGGGGGTCAGCTGGGCAGAGCAGCCTTCCCCCTTAGGCCGGGAGAACATATGAACTATCACAGATAGCTCTAACCGGACCAAGTGCTAACGGACGTCTGTAACACCCCCTCCGTGGGCTGTTCTGTCTGATGTATCCTCATGATGGTCTGAGGAAACATCTGATGGTCCCCACTCCTGGTAACTCATGACCTCCCTCAGGTGGACCTATACCTCGCGGTAAACTACTCAGTCTGCACGTTCCATGCGATCTCCCCTAAGGGCGAGACCATATCCACCAATGTATTCCTGCCCCCGGCTAGGAAGTGGCCTCTGCAGCGCATCCCTAATTAAGGAATTTGTGCTCACTCGGTGTAAACCCGATCCAGACGGCCACTCTGCCAGTAGAGAGCTAAGGCCTCCGTCCGAGAAAGGTTACCGGTCAGGGTGTACCCATCTTTCTCCAAGAAAGCACTGGGACCCACCAACCATCACACTGGAAGGTTACAGTTTCGCAAAAGCGTCGTGCTGACACGCCCAGGCCTGCTACCGTCGCATCTCTAGAGATTGTGACACGATACAACGTTGTGGCGTTTCCCATAGGAACCCCATCTGTCGGCTCGACACAACATCGAGATACCGACAGAAAGGGTCCATTATGCCACAACACGTATTGTCCTCTGCTGAAGTCGTGAGAGGCTCTCAGGATCTTCAGAACAAAAGGTAAATGAATGCTGCACACCGTCTTCCTTTTACACCGGATATCCGGGGGAGGAGACCGGCATGCAATTTTCATTAGCCAAATTTCATTGGCCTCTTCTATAGTAGTCGAAGTTGATAGGTTCTCAAGGGCGAACCCCATCTAAAATCTCGTTCCCTCCATCAGGGAACTGAGGTTACAGACGTAACCGAGAGGTTTTACACAAAATGCCATTTTTAAGTGCGGAGCCGATGTTTCTGACTCTCCCAGGACTCAGAATGAGCGTTTAAGACAGCTAACTATGATCCTTTGCTAAACGCACTTTTTCATTATGCACACCGCCAGTTTTACACAAAATGCATTTTTCAGTTCAAAGCCCTTGTTTCTTACTCTCCCAGCACTCAGAATGAACGTTTAAGAAAACTGACTCTGATCCTTTGCTACACGCACCTTTTCATTATGCACACAAGCCAGTTTTACACAAAATGAAGTTTTCAGTGCAAAGACTATGTTTTTCACTCTCTCAGCACTCAGAATGAGCATGTAAGAGAACTAACTCTGATCTGTTCCTAAACGCACTTTTTCATTATGCACACCGCCAGTTTTACACAAAACGCATTTTTCAGTTCAAAGCCCTTGTTTCTTACTCTCCCAGCACTCAGAATGAACGTTTAAGAAAACTGACTCTGATCCTTTGCTACACGCACCTTTTCATTATGCACACAAGCCAGTTTTACACAAAATGAAGTTTTCAGTGCAAAGCCTATGTTTTTCACTCTCTCAGCACTCAGAATGAGCATTTAAGAGAACTAACTCTGATCTGTTCCTAAACGCACTTTTTCATTATGCACACAGCCAGTTTTACACAAAAAGAAGTTTTCAGTGCAAAGCCCATGTCTCTCACTCTCCCAGCACTCAGAATGAGCATTTAAGAAAACTACCTGTGATCTGTTCCTAAACGCACTCTTTCTTTACGCACACACAGCCAGTTTTACACGAAATGAAGTTTTCAATGCAAAGCTCATGTTTCTCACTCTCCCATCACTCAGAATGAGCATTTAAGAAAACTAACTCTGATCTGTTCCTAAACGCACTTTTTCATTATGCACACAGGCAGTTTTACACAAAAATAAGTTTTCAGTGAAAAGCCCATGTTTCTCACTCTCCCAGCACTCAGAATGAGCATTCAAGAAAACTGAATCTGATCCTTTGCTAAACGCACTTTTTCATTATGCACACAGCAAGTTTTACACAAAATGCATTTTTCAGTTCAAAGCCCTTGTTTCTTACTCTCCCAGCACTCAGAATGAACGTTTAAGAAAACTAACTCTGATCCTTTGCTACACGCACCTTTTCATTATGCACACAAGCCAGTTTTACACAAAATGAAGTTTTCAGTGCAAAGCCGATGTTTCTGACTCTCCCAGGACTCAGAATGAGGCATTTAAGAAAACTAACTATGATCCTTTGCTAAACGCACTTTTTCATTATGCACACAGCCAGTTTCACACAAAATGAAGTTTTCAGTGCAAAGCCAATGTTTCTCACTCTCCCAGCACTCAGAATGAGGCATTTAAGAAAACTAACTCTGATCTGTTCCTAAACGCACTTTTTCATTATGCACAACAGATCAGTTTTACACAAAATGAAGTTTTCAATGCAAAGCCAATGTTTCTCACTCTCCCAGCACTCAGAATGAGCATGTAAGAAAACTAACTCTGATCTGTTGCTAAACGCACTTTTTCATTGTGCACACAGCCAGTTTCACACAAAATGAAGTTTTCAGTGCAAAGCCAATGTTTCTCACTCTCCCAGCACTCAGAATGAGGCATTTAAGAAAACTAACTCTGATCTGTTCCTAAACGCACTTTTTCATTATGCACACCGCCAGTTTTACACAAAATGCATTTTTCAGTTCAAAGCCCTTGTTTCTTACTCTCCCAGCACTCAGAATGAACGTTTAAGAAAACTGACTCTGATCCTTTGCTACACGCACCTTTTCATTATGCACACAAGCCAGTTTTACACAAAATGAAGTTTTCAGTGCAAAGCCTATGTTTTTCACTCTCTCAGCACTCAGAATGAGCATTTAAGAGAACTAACTCTGATCTGTTCCTAAACACACTTTTTCATTATGCACACAGCCAGTTTTACACAAAATGAAGTTTTCAATGCAAAGCTCATGTTTCTCACTCTCCCATCACTCAGAATGAGCATTTAAGAAAACTAACTCTGATCTGTTCCTAAACGCACTTTTTCATTATGCACACAGCCAGTTTCACACAAAATGAAGTTTTCCATGAAAAGCCAATGTTTCTCACTCTCCCAGCACTCAGATTGAGCATTTAAGAAAACTAGATCTGATCCTTTGCTAAATGCACTTTTTCAATATGCGCACATCCAGTTTCACACAAAATGAAGTTTTCAGTCAAAAGCCAATGTTTCTCACTCTCCCAGCACTCAGAATGAGCATTTAAGAAAACTGAATCTGATCCTTCGCTAAACGCACTTTTTCATTATGCACACAGATCAGTTTTACACAAAATGAAGTTTTCAGTGCAGGGCCCATGTTTCTCACTCTCCCTCCACTCAGGACGAGCATTTATGAAAACTAACTCTGATCTGTACCTAAACACACTTTTTCATTATGCACACAGCCAGTTTTACACAAAATGAAGTTTTCAGTGCAGGGCCCATGTTTTTTCACTCTCCCAAGCACTCAGGACGAGCATTTAAGAAAACTAACTCTGATCTGTTCCTAAACGCACTTTTTCATTATGCACACAGCCAGTTTCACACAAAATTAAGTTTTCAGTGCAAAGCCAATGTTTCTCACTCTCCCTCCACTCAGGACGAGCATTTATGAAAGCTAACTCTGATCTGTACCTAAACACACTTTTCAATTATGCACACAGGCAGTTTGACACAAAATGAAGTTTTCAGTGCAAAGCCAATGTTTCTCACTCTCCCAGCACTCAGAATGAGCATTTAAGAAAACTGAACTCTGATCCTTCGCTTAACGCACTTTTTCATTATGCACACAGATCAGTTTTACACAAAATGAAGTTTTCAGTGCAAGGCCCATGTTTCTCACTCTCCCAGCACTCAGAATGAGCATGTAAGAAAACTAACTCTGATCTGTTGCTAAACGCACTTTTTCATTATGCACACAGATCAGTTTTACACAAAATGAAGTTTTCAGTGCAGAGCCCATGTTACTCACTCTCCCAGCACTCAGAATAAGCATTTATGAAACTAACTCTGATCTGTATCTAAACACACTTTTTCATTATGCACACAGGCAGTTTTACACAAAATGAAGTTTTCAGTGCAGGGCCCATGTTTCTCACTCTCCCTCCACTCAGGACGAGCATTTATGAAAACTAACTCTGATCAGTTCCTAAACGCACTTTTTCATTGTGCACACAGGCAGTTTTTACACAAAATGAAGTTTTCAGTGCAGGGCCCATGTTTCTCACTCTCCCAGCACTCAGAATGAGGCATATAAGAAAACTAACTCTGATCTGTTCCTAAACGCACTTTTTCATTATGCACACAGCCAGTTTCACACAAAATGAAGTTTTCAGTGCAAAGCCAATGTTTCTCACTCTCCCAGCACTCAGAAGGAGCATTTAAGAAAACTGAATCTGATCCTTTGCTAAACGCACTTTTTCATTATGCACACAGATCAGTTTTACACAAAATGAAGTTTTCAGTGCAGGGCCCATGTTTCTCACTCTCCCTCCACTCAGGACGAGCATTTATGAAAACTAACTCTGATCTGTAGCTAAACACACTTTTTCATTATGCACACAGGCAGTTTGACACAAAATGAAGTTTTCAGTGCAAAGCCCATGTTTCTCACTCTCCCAGCACTCAGAATGAGCATGTAAGAAAACTAACTCTGATCTGTTGCTAAACGCACTTTTTCATTGTGCACGCAGGCAGTTTTACACAAAATGAAGTTTTCAGTGCAGGGCCCATGTTTCTCACTCTCCCAAGCACTCAGGACGAGCATTTAAGAAAACTGAATCTGATCCATTGCTAAACGCACTTTTTCATTATGCACACAGAACAGTTTTACACAAAATGAAGTTTTCAGTGCAAAGGCCAATGTTTCTCACTCTCCCAGCACTCAGAATGAGCATGTAAGAAAACTAACTCTGATCTGTTGCTAAACACACTTTTTCATTGTGCACACAGGCAGTTTTACACAAAATGAAGTTTTCAGTGCAGGGCCCATGTTTCTCACTCTCCCAAGCACTCAGGACGAGCATTTAAGAAAACTAACTCTGATCTGTACCTAAACACACTTTTTCATTATGCACACAGGCAGTTTCACACAAAATGAAGTTTTCAGTGCAAAGCCAATGTTTCTCACTCTCCCAGCACTCAGAATGAGCATTTAAGAAAACTGAATCTGATCCTTCGCTTAACGCACTTTTTCATTATGCACACAGATCAGTTTTACACAAAATGAAGTTTTCAGTGCAAAGCCCATGTTTCTCACTCTCCCAGCACTCAGAATGAGCATGTAAGAAAACTAACTCTGATCTGTTGCTAAACGCACTTTTTCATTATGCACACAGCCAGTTTTACACAAAATGAAGTTTCAGTGCAGGGCCCATGTTTCTCACTCTCCCTCCACTCAGGACGAGCATTTATGAAAACTAACTCTGATCTGTACCTAAACACACTTTTTCATTATGCACACAGGCAGTTTTACACAAAATGAAGTTTTCAGTGCAGAGCCCATGTTACTCACTCTCCCAGCACTCAGAATAAGCATTTATGAAACTAACTCTGATCTGTATCTAAACACACTTTTTCATTATGCACACAGGCAGTTTTACACAAAATGAAGTTTTCAGTGCAGGGCCCATGTTTCTCACTCTCCCTCCACTCAGGACGAGCATTTATGAAAACTAACTCTGATCAGTTCCTAAACGCACTTTTTCATTGTGCACACAGGCAGTTTTACACAAAATGAAGTTTTCAGTGCAGGGCCCATGTTTCTCACTCTCCCAGCACTCAGAATGAGGCATTTAAGAAAACTAACTCTGATCTGTTCCTAAACGCACTTTTTCATTATGCACACAGCCAGTTTCACACAAAATGAAGTTTTCAGTGCAAAGCCAATGTTTCTCACTCTCCCAGCACTCAGAATGAGCATTTAAGAAAACTGAATCCGATCCTTTGCTAAACGCACTTTTTCATTATGCACACAGAACAGTTTTACACAAAATGAAGTTTTCAGTGCAAGGCCCATGTTTCTCACTCTCCCAGCACTCAGACTGAGCATTTAAGAAAACTAACTCTGATCTGTTGCTAAACGCACTTTTTCATTATGCACACAGGCAGTTTTACACAAAATGAAGTTTTCAGTGCAAGGGCCCATGTTTCTCACTCTCCCAGCACTCAGGACGAGCATGTAAGAAAACTAACTCTGATCTGTTGCTAAACGCACTTTTTCATTGTGCACACAGGCAGTTTTACACAAAATGAAGTTTTCAGTGCAGGGCCCATGTTTCTCACTCTCCCAAGCACTCAGGACGAGCATTTAAGAAAACTAACTCTGATCTGTACCTAAACACACTTTTTCATTATGCACACAGGCAGTTTTACACAAAATGAAGTTTTCAGTGCAGGGCCCATGTTTTTCACTCTCCCAAGCACTCAGGACGAGCATTTAAGAAAACTAACTCTGATCTGTACCTAAACACACTTTTTCATTATGCACACAGGCAGTTTTACACAAAATGAAGTTTTCAGTGCAGGGCCCATGTTTCTCACTCTCCCAGCACTCAGACGAGCATTTAAGAAAACTAACTCTGATCTGTACCTAAACACACTTTTTCATTATGCACACAGGCAGTTTTACACAAAATGAAGTTTTCAGTGCAAAGCCCATGTTTCTCACTCTCCCAGCACTCAGAATGAGCATGTAAGAAAACTAACTCTGATCTGTTGCTAAACGCACTTTTTCATTATGCACACAGCCAGTTTTACACAAAATGAAGTTTTCAGTGCAGGGCCCATGTTTCTCACTCTCCCAGCACTCAGGACGAGCATTTAAGAAAACTAACTCTGATCTGTACCTAAACACACTTTTTCATTATGCACACAGGCAGTTTTACACAAAATGAAGTTTTCAGTGCAGAGCCCATGTTTCTCACTCTCCCAGCACTCAGAATGAGCATTTAAGAAAACTAACTCTGATCTGTTCCTAAACACACTTTTTCATTATGTACACAGGCAGTTTGACACAAAATGAAGTTTTCAGTGCAAAGCCCATGTTTCTCACTCTCCCAGCACTCAGAATGAGCATTTAAGAAAACTAACTCTGATCAGTTCCTAAACGCATTTTTTCATTATGTACACAGACAGTTTTACACAAAATGAGGTTTTCATTGAAAAGCCCATGTTTCTCACTCTCCCAGCACTCAGAATGAGCATTTAAGAAAACTGAATCTGATACTTTGCTAAACGCACTTTTTCATTATGCACACAGGCAGTTTTACACAAAATGAAGTTTTCAGTGCAGGGCCCATGTTTCTCACTCTCCCAGCACTCAGAATGAGGCATTTAAGAAAACTAACTCTGATCTGTTCCTAAACGCACTTTTTCAGTATGCACACAGATCAGTTTTACACAAAATGAAGTTTTCAGTGCAGGGCCCATGTTTCTCACTCTCCCTCCACTCAGGACGAGCATTTATGAAAACTAACTCTGATCTGTACCTAAACACACTTTTCAATTATGCACACAGGCAGTTTGACACAAAGTGAAGTTTTCAGTGCAAAGCCCATGTTTCTCACTCTCCCAGCACTCAGAATGAGCATGTAAGAAAACTAACTCTGATCTGTTGCTAAACGCACTTTTTCATTATGCACACAGCCAGTTTTACACAAAATGAAGTTTTCAGTGCAGGGCCCATGTTTCTCACTCTCCCTCCACTCAGGACGAGCATTTATGAAAACTAACTCTGATCTGTACCTAAACACACTTTTTCATTATGCACACAGGCAGTTTTACACAAAATGAAGTTTTCAGTGCAGAGCCCATGTTACTCACTCTCCCAGCACTCAGAATAAGCATTTATGAAACTAACTCTGATCTGTTCCTAAACGCACTTTTTCATTATGCACACAGCCAGTTTCACACAAAATGAAGTTTTCAGTGCAAAGCCAATGTTTCTCACTCTCCCAGCACTCAGAATGAGCATTTAAGAAAACTGAATCTGATCCTTCGCTAAACGCACTTTTTCATTATGCACACAGATCAGTTTTACACAAAATGAAGTTTTCAGTGCAGAGCCCATGTTACTCACTCTCCCAGCACTCAGAATAAGCATTTATGAAACTAACTCTGATCTGTATCTAAACACACTTTTTCATTATGCACACAGGCAGTTTTACACAAAATGAAGTTTTCAGTGCAGGGCCCATGTTTCTCACTCTCCCTCCACTCAGGACGAGCATTTATGAAAACTAACTCTGATCAGTTCCTAAACGCACTTTTTCATTGTGCACACAGGCAGTTTTACACAAAATGAAGTTTTCAGTGCAGGGCCCATGTTTCTCACTCTCCCAGCACTCAGAATGAGGCATATAAGAAAACTAACTCTGATCTGTTCCTAAACGCACTTTTTCATTATGCACACAGCCAGTTTCACACAAAATGAAGTTTTCAGTGCAAAGCCAATGTTTCTCACTCTCCCAGCACTCAGAAGGAGCATTTAAGAAAACTGAATCTGATCCTTTGCTAAACGCACTTTTTCATTATGCACACAGATCAGTTTTACACAAAATGAAGTTTTCAGTGCAGGGCCCATGTTTCTCACTCTCCCAGCACTCAGGACGAGCATTTATGAAAACTAACTCTGATCTGTAGCTAAACACACTTTTTCATTATGCACACAGGCAGTTTTACACAAAATGAAGTTTTCAGTGCAAAGGCCCATGTTTCTCACTCTCCCAGCACTCAGAATGAGCATGTAAGAAAACTAACTCTGATCTGTTGCTAAACGCACTTTTTCATTGTGCACACAGGCAGTTTTACACAAAATGAAGTTTTCAGTGCAGGGCCCATGTTTCTCACTCTCCCAAGCACTCAGGACGAGCATTTAAGAAAACTGAATCTGATCCATTGCTAAACGCACTTTTTCATTATGCACACAGAACAGTTTTACACAAAATGAAGTTTTCAGTGCAAAGCCAATGTTTCTCACTCTCCCAGCACTCAGAATGAGCATGTAAGAAAACTAACTCTGATCTGTTGCTAAACACACTTTTTCATTGTGCACACAGGCAGTTTTACACAAAATGAAGTTTTCAGTGCAGGGCCCATGTTTCTCACTCTCCCAAGCACTCAGGACGAGCATTTAAGAAAACTAACTCTGATCTGTACCTAAACACACTTTTTCATTATGCACACAGGCAGTTTTCACACAAAATGAAGTTTTCAGTGCAAAGCCAATGTTTCTCACTCTCCCAGCACTCAGAATGAGCATTTAAGAAAACTGAATCTGATCTTCGCTTAACGCACTTTTTCATTATGCACACAGATCAGTTTTACACAAAATGAAGTTTTCAGTGCAAAGCCCATGTTTCTCACTCTCCCAGCACTCAGAATGAGCATGTAAGAAAACTAACTCTGATCTGTTGCTAAACGCACTTTTTCATTATGCACACAGGCAGTTTTACACAAAATGAAGTTTCAGTGCAGGGCCCATGTTTCTCACTCTCCCTCCACTCAGGACGAGCATTTATGAAAACTAACTCTGATCTGTACCTAAACACACTTTTTCATTATGCACACAGGCAGTTTTACACAAAATGAAGTTTTCAGTGCAGAGCCCATGTTTCTCACTCTCCCTCACTCAGGAAGAGCATTTATGAAAACTAACTCTGATCTGTATCTAAACACACTTTTTCATTATGCACACAGGCAGTTTGACACAAAATGAAGTTTTCAGTGCAAAGCCCATGTTTCTCACTCTCCCAGCACTCAGAATGAGCATTTAAGAAAACTGAATCTGATCCTTCGCTAAACGCACTTTTTCATTATGCACACAGATCAGTTTTACACAAAATGAAGTTTTCAGTGCAGGGCCCATGTTTCTCACTCTCCCTCCACTCAGGACGAGCATTTATGAAAACTAACTCTGATCTGTAGCTAAACACACTTTTTCATTATGCACACAGGCAGTTTGACACAAAATGAAGTTTTCAGTGCAAAGCCCATGTTTCTCACTCTCCCAGCACTCAGAATGAGCATGTAAGAAAACTAACTCTGATCTGTTGCTAAACGCACTTTTTCATTGTGCACACAGGCAGTTTTACACGAAATGAAGTTTTCAGTGCAGGGCCCATGTTTCTCACTCTCCCTCCACTCATGACGAGCATTCATGAAAACTAACTCTGATCAGTTCCTAAACGCACTTTTTCATTGTGCACACAGGCAGTTTTACACAAAATGAAGTTTTCAGTGCAGCGCCCATGTTTCTCACTCTCCCAGCACTCAGAATGAGGCATTTAAGAAAACTAACTCTGATCTGTTCCTAAACGCACTTTTTCAGTATGCACACAGATCACTTTTACACAAAATGAAGTTTTCAGTGCAGGGCCCATGTTTCTCACTCTCCCTCCACTCAGGACGAGCATTTATGAAAGCTAACTCTGATCTGTACCTAAACACACTTTTCAATTATGCACACAGGCAGTTTGACACAAAATGAAGTTTTCAGTGCAAAGCCATGTTTCTCACTCTCCCAGCACTCAGAATGAGCATTTAAGAAAACTGAATCTGATCCTTCGCTAAACGCACTTTTTCATTATGCACACAGATCAGTTTTACACAAAATGAAGTTTTCAGTGCAGGGCCCATGTTTCTCACTCTCCCTCCACTCAGGACGAGCATTTATGAAAACTAACTCTGATCTGTAGCTAAACACACTTTTTCATTATGCACACAGGCAGTTTGACAAAAAATGAAGTTTTCAGTGCAAAGCCCATGTTTCTCACTCTCCCAGCACTCAGAATGAGCATGTAAGAAAACTAACTCTGATCTGTTGCTAAACGCACTTTTTCATTGTGCACACAGGCAGTTTTACACAAAATGAAGTTTTCAGTGCAGGGCCCATGTTTCTCACTCTCCCAAGCACTCAGACGAGCATTTAAGAAAACTGAATCTGATCCATTGCTAAACGCACTTTTTCATTATGCACACAGACAGTTTTACACAAAATGAAGTTTTCAGTGCAAAGCCAATGTTTCTCACTCTCCCAGCACTCAGAATGAGCATGTAAGAAAACTAACTCTGATCTGTTGCTAAACGCACTTTTTCATTATGGCACACCAGTTTTACACAAAATGAAGTTTTCAGTGCAAAGCCCATGTTTCTCACTCTCCCAGCACTCAGAATGAGCATTTAAGAAAACTAACTCTGATCTTCCTAAACGCACTTTTTCATTATGCACACAGCAGTTTTACACAAAATGAAGTTTTCAGTGCAGCCCATGTTTCTCACTCTCCCCACTCAGAGCATTTGAAAAAACTAACTCTGATCTGTTCCTAAACACTTTTTCATTATGCACACAGGCAGTTTTACACAAAATGAAGTTTTCAGTGCAGCCCATGTTTCTCACTCTCCCAGCACTCAGATGAGCATTTAAGAAAACTAACTCTGATCTTCCTAAACGCACTTTTTCATTATGCACACAGCAGTTTTACACAAAATGAAGTTTTCAGTGCAAAGCCCATGTTTCTCACTCTCCCAGCACTCAGACGAGCATTTAAGAAAACTAACTCTGATCTGTCCTAAACGCACTTTTTCATTATGCACACAGGCAGTTTACACAAAATGAAGTTTTCAGTGCAGCCCATGTTTCTCACTCTCCCAGCACTCAGAATGAGCATTTAAGAAAACTAACTCTGATCTGTTGCTAAACGCACTTTTTCATTATGCACACAGCAGTTTTACACAAAATGAAGTTTTCAGTGCAGCCCATGTTTCTCACTCTCCCAGCACTCAGATGAGCATTTAAGAAAACTAACTCTGATCTGCTAAACGCACTTTTTCATTATGCACACAGGCAGTTTTACACAAAATGAAGTTTTCAGTGCAAGCCCATGTTTCTCACTCTCCCAGCACTCAGAATGAGCATTTAAGAAAACTAACTCTGATCTGTTCCTAAACGCACTTTTTCATTATGCACACAGGCAGTTTTACACAAAATGAAGTTTTCAGTGCAGCCCATGTTTCTCACTCTCCCAGCACTCAGATGAGCATTTAAGAAAACTAACTCTGATCTTCCTAAACGCACTTTTTCATTATGCACACAGCAGTTTTACACAAAATGAAGTTTTCAGTGCAGCCCATGTTTCTCACTCTCCCAGCACTCAGAATGAGCATTTAAGAAAACTAACTCTGATCTGTTGCTAAACGCACTTTTTCATTATGCACACAGCAGTTTTACACAAAATGAAGTTTTCAGTGCAGCCCATGTTTCTCACTCTCCCAGCACTCATGAGCATTTAAGAAAACTAACTCTGATCTTGCTAAACGCACTTTTTCATTATGCACACACAGTTTACACAAAATGAAGTTTTCAGTGCAAAGCCCATGTTTCTCACTCTCCCAGCACTCAGATGAGCATTTAAGAAAACTAACTCTGATCTGTGCTAAACGCACTTTTTCATTATGCACACAGGCAGTTTACACAAAATGAAGTTTTCAGTGCAAAGCCCATGTTTCTCACTCTCCCAGCACTCAGAATGAGCATTTAAGAAAACTAACTCTGATCTGTTGCTAAACGCACTTTTTCATTATGCACACAGGCAGTTTTACACAAAATGAAGTTTTCAGTGCGGCCCATGTTTCTCACTCTCCCAGCACTCAGATGAGCATTTAAGAAAACTAACTCTGATCTGCTAAACGCACTTTTTCATTATGCACACAGGCAGTTTTACACAAAATGAAGTTTTCAGTGCAGCCCATGTTTCTCACTCTCCCAGCACTCAGATGAGCATTTAAGAAAACTAACTCTGATCTGTTGCTAAACGCACTTTTTCATTATGCACACAGCAGTTTTACACAAATGAAGTTTTCAGTGCAGCCCATGTTTCTCACTCTCCCAGCACTCAGAATGAGCATTTAAGAAAACTAACTCTGATCTGTCTAAACGCACTTTTTCATTATGCACACAGGCAGTTTTACACAAAATGAAGTTTTCAGTGCAAAGCCCATGTTTCTCACTCTCCCAGCACTCAGAATGAGCATTTAAGAAAACTAACTCTGATCTTCGCTAAACGCACTTTTTCATTATGCACACAGCAGTTTTACACAAAATGAAGTTTTCAGTGCAAAGCCCATGTTTCTCACTCTCCCAGCACTCAGAATGAGCATTTAAGAAAACTAACTCTGATCTGTTGCTAAACGCACTTTTTCATTATGCACACAGCAGTTTTACACAAAATGAAGTTTTCAGTGCAGCCCATGTTTCTCACTCTCCCAGCACTCAGATGAGCATTTAAGAAAACTAACTCTGATCTGTTCCTAAACCACTTTTTCATTATGCACACAGCAGTTTACACAAAATGAAGTTTTCAGTGCAGCCCATGTTTCTCACTCTCCCAGCACTCAGAATGAGCATTTAAGAAAACTAACTCTGATCTGTTGCTAAACGCACTTTTTCATTATGCACACAGGCAGTTTTACACAAAATGAAGTTTTCAGTGCAAAGCCCATGTTTCTCACTCTCCCAGCACTCAGATGAGCATTTAAGAAAACTAACTCTGATCTTCCTAAACGCACTTTTTCATTATGCACACAGGCAGTTTTACACAAAATGAAGTTTTCAGTGCAGCCCATGTTTCTCACTCTCCCAGCACTCAGAATGAGCATTTAAGAAAACTAACTCTGATCTGTTCCTAAACGCACTTTTTCATTATGCACACAGCAGTTTTACACAAAATGAAGTTTTCAGTGCAGCCCATGTTTCTCACTCTCCCAGCACTCAGATGAGCATTTAAGAAAACTAACTCTGATCTTCCTAAACGCACTTTTTCATTATGCACACAGGCAGTTTTACACAAAATGAAGTTTTCAGTGCAGCCCATGTTTTCACTCTCTCCAGCACTCAGATGAGCATTTAAGAAAACTAACTCTGATCTGTCCTAAACGCACTTTTTCATTATGCACACAGGCAGTTTTACACAAAATGAAGTTTTCAGTGCAGCCCATGTTTCTCACTCTCCCAGCACTCAGAATGAGCATTTAAGAAAACTAACTCTGATCTGTTCCTAAACGCACTTTTTCATTATGCACACAGCAGTTTTACACAAAATGAAGTTTTCAGTGCAAAGCCCATGTTTCTCACTCTCCCAGCACTCAGAATGAGCATTTAAGAAAACTAACTCTGATCTTCCTAAACGCACTTTTTCATTATGCACACAGGCAGTTTTACACAAAATGAAGTTTTCAGTGCAGGGCCCATGTTTCTCACTCTCCCAGCACTCAGATGAGCATTTAAGAAAACTAACTCTGATCTGTCCTAAACGCACTTTTTCATTATGCACACAGGCAGTTTTACACAAAATGAAGTTTTCAGTGCAGCCCATGTTTCTCACTCTCCAGCACTCAGATGAGCATTTAAGAAAACTAACTCTGATCTGTTCCTAAACGCACTTTTTCATTATGCACACAGGCAGTTTTACACAAAATGAAGTTTTCAGTGCAGCCCATGTTTCTCACTCTCCCAGCACTCAGATGAGCATTTAAGAAAACTAACTCTGATCTGTTCCTAAACGCACTTTTTCATTATGCACACAGGCAGTTTTACACAAAATGAAGTTTTCAGTGCAGGGCCCATGTTTCTCACTCTCCAGCACTCAGGAGCATTTAAGAAAACTAACTCTGATCTGTTCCTAAACACTTTTTCATTATGCACACAGGCAGTTTACACAAAATGAAGTTTTCAGTGCAAAGCCCATGTTTCTCACTCTCCCAGCACTCAGAATGAGCATTTAAGAAAACTAACTCTGATCTGTTCCTAAACGCACTTTTTCATTATGCACACAGCAGTTTTACACAAAATGAAGTTTTCAGTGCAGCCCATGTTTCTCACTCTCCCAGCACTCAGAATGAGCATTTAAGAAAACTAACTCTGATCTTCTAAACGCACTTTTTCATTATGCACACAGGCAGTTTTACACAAAATGAAGTTTTCAGTGCAGCCCATGTTTCTCACTCTCCCAGCACTCAGAATGAGCATTTAAGAAAACTAACTCTGATCTGCTAAACGCACTTTTTCATTATGCACACAGGCAGTTTTACACAAAATGAAGTTTTCAGTGCAGCCCATGTTTCTCACTCTCCAGCACTCAGAATGAGCATTTAAGAAAACTAACTCTGATCTGTTCCTAAACGCACTTTTTCATTATGCACACAGGCAGTTTTACACAAAATGAAGTTTTCAGTGCAGCCCATGTTTCTCACTCTCCCAGCACTCAGATGAGCATTTAAGAAAACTAACTCTGATCTGTTCCTAAACGCACTTTTTCATTATGCACACAGGCAGTTTTACACAAAATGAAGTTTTCAGTGCAGCCCATGTTTCTCACTCTCCCAGCACTCAGAATGAGCATTTAAGAAAACTAACTCTGATCTGTTCCTAAACGCACTTTTTCATTATGCACACAGGCAGTTTACACAAAATGAAGTTTTCAGTGCAGGGCCATGTTTCTCACTCTCCCAGCACTCAGATGAGCATTTAAGAAAACTAACTCTGATCTGTTCTAAACGCACTTTTTCATTATGCACACAGCAGTTTTACACAAAATGAAGTTTTCAGTGCAAGCCCATGTTTCTCACTCTCCCAGCACTCAGAATGAGTTAAGAAAACTAACTCTGATCTGTTCCTAAACGCACTTTTTCATTATGCACACAGGCAGTTTACACAAAATGAAGTTTTCAGTGCAGCCCATGTTTCTCACTCTCCCAGCACTCAGAATGAGCATTTAAGAAAACTAACTCTGATCTTGCTAAACGCACTTTTTCATTATGCACACAGCAGTTTTACACAAAATGAAGTTTTCAGTGCAAGCCCATGTTTCTCACTCTCCCAGCACTCAGAATGAGCATTAAGAAAACTAACTGATCTGTTGCTAAACGCACTTTTTCATTATGCACACAGGCAGTTTTACACAAAATGAAGTTTTCAGTGCAGCCCATGTTTCTCACTCTCCCAGCACTCAGATGAGCATTTAAGAAAACTAACTCTGATCTGTTCCTAAACGCACTTTTTCATTATGCACACAGCAGTTTTACACAAAATGAAGTTTTCAGTGCAGCCCATGTTTCTCACTCTCCCAGCACTCAGAATGAGCATTTAAGAAAACTAACTCTGATCTGTTCCTAAACGCACTTTTTCATTATGCACACAGGCAGTTTACACAAAATGAAGTTTTCAGTGCAAAGCCCATGTTTCTCACTCTCCCAGCACTCAGAATGAGCATTTAAGAAAACTAACTCTGATCTTGCTAAACGCACTTTTTCATTATGCACACAGCAGTTTTACACAAAATGAAGTTTTCAGTGCAGCCCATGTTTCTCACTCTCCCAGCACTCAGGAGAGCATTTAAGAAAACTAACTCTGATCTGTGCTAAACGCACTTTTTCATTATGCACACAGTTTACACAAAATGAAGTTTTCAGTGCAAAGCCCATGTTTCTCACTCTCCCAGCACTCAGATGAGCATTTAAGAAAACTAACTCTGATCTGTGCTAAACGCACTTTTTCATTATGCACACAGCAGTTTTACACAAAATGAAGTTTTCAGTGCAGCCCATGTTTCTCACTCTCCCAGCACTCAGATGAGCATTTAAGAAAACTAACTCTGATCTGTTGCTAAACGCACTTTTTCATTATGCACACAGCAGTTTACACAAAATGAAGTTTTCAGTGCAAAGCCCATGTTTCTCACTCTCCCAGCACTCAGATGAGCATTTAAGAAAACTAACTCTGATCTGTTGCTAAACGCACTTTTTCATTGTGCACACAGGCAGTTTTACACAAAATGAAGTTTTCAGTGCAGCCCATGTTTCTCACTCTCCCAGCACTCAGATGAGCATTTAAGAAAACTAACTCTGATCTGTCCTAAACGCACTTTTTCATTATGCACACAGGCAGTTTTACACAAAATGAAGTTTTCAGTGCAGCCCATGTTTCTCACTCTCCCAGCACTCAGAATGAGCATTTAAGAAAACTAACTCTGATCTTGCTAAACGCACTTTTTCATTATGCACACAGGCAGTTTTACACAAAATGAAGTTTTCAGTGCAGCCCATGTTTCTCACTCTCCCAGCACTCAGATGAGCATTTAAGAAAACTAACTCTGATCTGTTGCTAAACGCACTTTTTCATTATGCACACAGGCAGTTTTACACAAAATGAAGTTTTCAGTGCAGCCCATGTTTCTCACTCTCCCAGCACTCAGATGAGCATTTAAGAAAACTAACTCTGATCTGTCTAAACGCACTTTTTCATTATGCACACAGCAGTTTTACACAAAATGAAGTTTTCAGTGCAAGCCCATGTTTCTCACTCTCCCAGCACTCAGAATGAGCATTTAAGAAAACTAACTCTGATCTGTTGCTAAACGCACTTTTTCATTATGCACACAGGCAGTTTTACACAAAATGAAGTTTTCAGTGCAGCCCATGTTTCTCACTCTCCCAGCACTCAGATGAGCATTTAAGAAAACTAACTCTGATCTTCCTAAACGCACTTTTTCATTATGCACACAGCAGTTTTACACAAAATGAAGTTTTCAGTGCAAAGCCCATGTTTCTCACTCTCCCAGCACTCAGAATGAGCATTTAAGAAAACTAACTCTGATCTGTTCCTAAACGCACTTTTTCATTATGCACACAGGCAGTTTTACACAAAATGAAGTTTTCAGTGCAGCCCATGTTTCTCACTCTCCCAGCACTCAGATGAGCATTTAAGAAAACTAATCTGATCTTGCTAAACGCACTTTTTCATTATGCACACAGCAGTTTACACAAAATGAAGTTTTCAGTGCAAAGCCCATGTTTCTCACTCCTCAGCACTCAGAATGAGCATTTAAGAAAACTAACTCTGATCTGTGCTAAACGCACTTTTTCATTATGCACACAGGCAGTTTTACACAAAATGAAGTTTTCAGTGCAGCCCATGTTTCTCACTCTCCCAGCACTCAGAATGAGCATTTAAGAAAACTAACTCTGATCTGTAAACGCACTTTTTCATTATGCACACAGCAGTTTTACACAAAATGAAGTTTTCAGTGCAGCCCATGTTTCTCACTCTCCCAGCACTCAGAGAGCATTTGAAAACTAACTCTGATCTTCCTAAACGCACTTTTTCATTATGCACACAGCAGTTTTACACAAAATGAAGTTTTCAGTGCAGCCCATGTTTCTCACTCTCCCAGCACTCAGAATGAGCATTTAAGAAAACTAACTCTGATCTGTTCCTAAACGCACTTTTTCATTATGCACACAGGCAGTTTTACACAAAATGAAGTTTTCAGTGCAAAGCCCATGTTTCTCACTCTCCCAGCACTCAGAATGAGCATTTAAGAAAACTAACTCTGATCTGTTGCTAAACGCACTTTTTCATTATGCACACAGCAGTTTTACACAAAATGAAGTTTTCAGTGCAGGGCCCATGTTTCTCACTCTCCCAGCACTCAGAGCATTTAAGAAAACTAACTCTGATCTGTCCTAAAACACTTTTTCATTATGCACACAGCAGTTTACACAAAATGAAGTTTTCAGTGCAAAGCCCATGTTTCTCACTCTCCCAGCACTCAGAATGAGCATTTAAGAAAACTAACTCTGATCTGTTCCTAAACGCACTTTTTCATTATGCACACAGCAGTTTACACAAAATGAAGTTTTCAGTGCAAAGCCCATGTTTCTCACTCTCCCAGCACTCAGAATGAGCATTTAAGAAAACTAACTCTGATCTTTCCTAAACGCACTTTTTCATTATGCACACAGCAGTTTTACACAAAATGAAGTTTTCAGTGCAGCCCATGTTTCTCACTCTCCCAGCACTCAGAATGAGCATTTAAGAAAACTAACTCTGATCTGTTCCTAAACGCACTTTTTCATTATGCACACAGCAGTTTTACACAAAATGAAGTTTTCAGTGCAAAGCCCATGTTTCTCACTCTCCCAGCACTCAGAATGAGCATTTAAGAAAACTAACTCTGATTTGCTAAACGCACTTTTTCATTATGCACACAGCAGTTTTACACAAAATGAAGTTTTCAGTGCAGCCCATGTTTCTCACTCTCCCAGCACTCAGAATGAGCATTAAGAAAACTAACTCTGATCTGTTGCTAAACGCACTTTTTCATTATGCACACAGGCAGTTTTACACAAAATGAAGTTTTCAGTGCAGCCCATGTTTCTCACTCTCCCCACTCAGGAGCATTTAAGAAAACTAACTCTGATCTGTTCCTAAACGCACTTTTTCATTATGCACACAGCAGTTTTACACAAAATGAAGTTTTCAGTGCAAAGCCCATGTTTCTCACTCTCCCAGCACTCAGAATGAGCATTTAAGAAAACTAACTCTGATCTGTTCTAAACGCACTTTTTCATTATGCACACAGCAGTTTTACACAAAATGAAGTTTTCAGTGCAGCCCATGTTTCTCACTCTCCCAGCACTCAGACGAGCATTTAAGAAAACTAACTCTGATCTGTCCTAAACACACTTTTTCATTATGCACACAGGCAGTTTTACACAAAATGAAGTTTTCAGTGCAAAGCCCATGTTTCTCACTCTCCCAGCACTCAGAATGAGCATTTAAAAACTAACTCTGATCTGTTCTAAACGCACTTTTTCATTATGCACACAGGCAGTTTTACACAAAATGAAGTTTTCAGTGCAAAGCCCATGTTTCTCACTCTCCCAGCACTCAGAATGAGCATTTAAGAAAACTAATCTGATCTTGCTAAACGCACTTTTTCATTATGCACACAGCAGTTTTACACAAAATGAAGTTTTCAGTGCAGCCCATGTTTCTCACTCTCCCCACTCAGAATGAGCATTTAAGAAAACTAACTCTGATCTGTTCTAAACGCACTTTTTCATTATGCACACAGGCAGTTTTACACAAAATGAAGTTTTCAGTGCAAAGCCCATGTTTCTCACTCTCCCAGCACTCAGAATGAGCATTTAAGAAAACTAACTCTGATCTGTTCTAAACGCACTTTTTCATTATGCACACAGGCAGTTTTACACAAAATGAAGTTTTCAGTGCAAAGCCCATGTTTCTCACTCTCCCAGCACTCAGGACATTTAAGAAAACTAACTCTGATCTTCTAAACGCACTTTTTCATTATGCACACAGGCAGTTTTACACAAAATGAAGTTTTCAGTGCAGCCCATGTTTCTCACTCTCCCAGCACTCAGAATGAGCATTTAAGAAAACTAACTCTGATCTGTTCCTAAACGCACTTTTTCATTATGCACACAGCAGTTTTACACAAAATGAAGTTTTCAGTGCAGCCCATGTTTCTCACTCTCCCAGCACTCAGAATGAGCATTTAAGAAAACTAACTCTGATCTGTTCCTAAACGCACTTTTTCATTATGCACACAGCAGTTTTACACAAAATGAAGTTTTCAGTGCAGCCCATGTTTCTCACTCTCCCAGCACTCAGACGAGCATTTAAGAAAACTAACTCTGATCTGTCCTAAACGCACTTTTTCATTATGCACACAGGCAGTTTTACACAAAATGAAGTTTTCAGTGCAAAGCCCATGTTTCTCACTCTCCCAGCACTCAGAATGAGCATTTAAGAAAACTAACTCTGATCTGCTAAACGCACTTTTTCATTATGCACACAGGCAGTTTTACACAAAATGAAGTTTTCAGTGCAGCCCATGTTTCTCACTCTCCCAGCACTCAGAATGAGCATTTAAGAAAACTAACTCTGATCTGTTCTAAACGCACTTTTTCATTATGCACACAGGCAGTTTTACACAAAATGAAGTTTTCAGTGCAGCCCATGTTTCTCACTCTCCCAGCACTCAGGAGCATTTAAGAAAACTAACTCTGATCTGTTCCTAAACACTTTTTCATTATGCACACAGGCAGTTTTACACAAAATGAAGTTTTCAGTGCAAAGCCCATGTTTCTCACTCTCCCAGCACTCAGAATGAGCATTTAAGAAAACTAACTCTGATCTGTTCTAAACGCACTTTTTCATTATGCACACAGGCAGTTTTACACAAAATGAAGTTTTCAGTGCAGCCCATGTTTCTCACTCTCCCCACTCAGACGAGCATTTAAGAAAACTAACTCTGATCTGCTAAACGCACTTTTTCATTATGCACACAGCAGTTTTACACAAAATGAAGTTTTCAGTGCAAAGCCCATGTTTCTCACTCTCCAGCACTCAGAATGAGCATTTAAGAAAACTAACTCTGATCTGTTCCTAAACGCACTTTTTCATTATGCACACAGGCAGTTTTACACAAAATGAAGTTTTCAGTGCAAAGCCCATGTTTCTCACTCTCCCAGCACTCAGTGAGCATTTAAGAAAACTAACTCTGATCTGCTAAACGCACTTTTTCATTATGCACACAGCAGTTTTACACAAAATGAAGTTTTCAGTGCAAAGCCCATGTTTCTCACTCTCCCAGCACTCAGAATGAGCATTAAGAAAACTAACTCTGATCTGTTGCTAAACGCACTTTTTCATTGCACACAGGCAGTTTTACACAAAATGAAGTTTTCAGTGCAAAGCCCATGTTTCTCACTCTCCCAGCACTCAGAATGAGCATTTAAGAAAACTAACTCTGATCTGTTCCTAAACACTTTTTCATTATGCACACAGGCAGTTTTACACAAAATGAAGTTTTCAGTGCAAAGCCCATGTTTCTCACTCTCCCAGCACTCAGAATGAGCATTTAAGAAAACTAACTCTGATCTGTTCCTAAACGCACTTTTTCATTATGCACACAGGCAGTTTTACACAAAATGAAGTTTTCAGTGCAAAGCCCATGTTTCTCACTCTCCCAGCACTCAGAATGAGCATTTAAGAAAACTAACTCTGATCTGTTCCTAAACGCACTTTTTCATTATGCACACAGGCAGTTTTACACAAAATGAAGTTTTCAGTGCAAAGCCCATGTTTCTCACTCTCCCAGCACTCAGAATGAGCATTTAAGAAAACTAACTCTGATCTGTTCCTAAACGCACTTTTTCATTATGCACACAGGCAGTTTTACACAAAATGAAGTTTTCAGTGCAAAGCCCATGTTTCTCACTCTCCCAGCACTCAGAATGAGCATTTAAGAAAACTAATCTGATCTTTGCTAAACGCACTTTTTCATTATGCACACAGGCAGTTTTACACAAAATGAAGTTTTCAGTGCAGCCCATGTTTCTCACTCTCCCAGCACTCAGAATGAGCATTTAAGAAAACTAACTCTGATCTGTTCCTAAACGCACTTTTTCATTATGCACACAGGCAGTTTTACACAAAATGAAGTTTTCAGTGCAGCCCATGTTTCTCACTCTCCCCACTCAGAATGAGCATTTAAGAAAACTAACTCTGATCTGTTCCTAAACGCACTTTTTCATTATGCACACAGGCAGTTTTACACAAAATGAAGTTTTCAGTGCAAAGCCCATGTTTCTCACTCTCCCAGCACTCAGAATGAGCATTTAAGAAAACTAACTCTGATCTGTTCTAAACGCACTTTTTCATTATGCACACAGCAGTTTTACACAAAATGAAGTTTTCAGTGCAGCCCATGTTTCTCACTCTCCCAGCACTCAGAATGAGCATTTAAGAAAACTAACTCTGATCTGCCTAAACGCACTTTTTCATTATGCACAGGCAGTTTTACACAAAATGAAGTTTTCAGTGCAGCCCATGTTTCTCACTCTCCCAGCACTCAGAATGAGCATTTAAGAAAACTAACTCTGATCTGTTCCTAAACGCACTTTTTCATTATGCACACAGGCAGTTTTACACAAAATGAAGTTTTCAGTGCAAAGCCCATGTTTCTCACTCTCCCAGCACTCAGAATGAGCATTTAAGAAAACTAACTCTGATCTGTCCTAAACGCACTTTTTCATTATGCACACAGCAGTTTTACACAAAATGAAGTTTTCAGTGCAGCCCATGTTTCTCACTCTCCCCACTCAGAATGAGCATTTAAGAAAACTAACTCTGATCTGTTCTAAACGCACTTTTTCATTATGCACACAGCAGTTTTACACAAAATGAAGTTTTCAGTGCAAAGCCCATGTTTCTCACTCTCCCAGCACTCAGAATGAGCATTTAAGAAAACTAACTCTGATCTGTTCTAAACGCACTTTTTCATTATGCACACAGCAGTTTTACACAAAATGAAGTTTTCAGTGCAGCCCATGTTTCTCACTCTCCCAGCACTCAGAATGAGCATTTAAGAAAACTAACTCTGATCTGTTCTAAACGCACTTTTTCATTATGCACACAGCAGTTTTACACAAAATGAAGTTTTCAGTGCAAAGCCCATGTTTCTCACTCTCCCAGCACTCAGAATGAGCATTTAAGAAAACTAACTCTGATCTGTCCTAAACGCACTTTTTCATTATGCACACAGGCAGTTTTACACAAAATGAAGTTTTCAGTGCAGCCCATGTTTCTCACTCTCCCAGCACTCAGAATGAGCATTTAAGAAAACTAACTCTGATCTTCCTAAACGCACTTTTTCATTATGCACACAGGCAGTTTTACACAAAATGAAGTTTTCAGTGCAAAGCCCATGTTTCTCACTCTCCCAGCACTCAGAATGAGCATTTAAGAAAACTAACTCTGATCTGTTCTAAACGCACTTTTTCATTATGCACACAGGCAGTTTTACACAAAATGAAGTTTTCAGTGCAGCCCATGTTTCTCACTCTCCCAGCACTCAGACGAGCATTTAAGAAAACTAACTCTGATCTTGCTAAACGCACTTTTTCATTATGCACACAGGCAGTTTTACACAAAATGAAGTTTTCAGTGCAGCCCATGTTTCTCACTCTCCCAGCACTCAGAATGAGCATTTAAGAAAACTAACTCTGATCTGTTCTAAACGCACTTTTTTTATGCACACAGGCAGTTTTACACAAAATGAAGTTTTCAGTGCAAAGCCCATGTTTCTCACTCTCCCAGCACTCAGAATGAGCATTTAAGAAAACTAACTCTGATCTGTCCTAAACACTTTTTCATTATGCACACAGGCAGTTTTACACAAAATGAAGTTTTCAGTGCAGCCCATGTTTCTCACTCTCCCAGCACTCAGAATGAGCATTTAAGAAAACTAACTCTGATCTGTTCCTAAACGCACTTTTTCATTATGCACACAGGCAGTTTTACACAAAATGAAGTTTTCAGTGCAAAGCCCATGTTTCTCACTCTCCCAGCACTCAGAATGAGCATTTAAGAAAACTAACTCTGATCTGTTCCTAAACGCACTTTTTCATTATGCACACAGCAGTTTTACACAAAATGAAGTTTTCAGTGCAAAGCCCATGTTTCTCACTCTCCCAGCACTCAGAATGAGCATTTAAGAAAACTAACTCTGATCTGTCCTAAACGCACTTTTTCATTATGCACACAGGCAGTTTTACACAAAATGAAGTTTTCAGTGCAGCCCATGTTTCTCACTCTCCCCACTCAGGAGAGCATTTAAGAAAACTAACTCTGATCTGTTGCTAAACGCACTTTTTCATTATGCACACAGGCAGTTTTACACAAAATGAAGTTTTCAGTGCAAAGCCCATGTTTCTCACTCTCCCAGCACTCAGAATGAGCATTTAAGAAAACTAACTCTGATCTGTTCCTAAACGCACTTTTTCATTATGCACACAGGCAGTTTTACACAAAATGAAGTTTTCAGTGCAGCCCATGTTTCTCACTCTCCCAGCACTCAGACGAGCATTTAAGAAAACTAACTCTGATCTTGCTAAACGCACTTTTTCATTATGCACACAGCAGTTTACACAAAATGAAGTTTTCAGTGCAAAGCCCATGTTTCTCACTCTCCCAGCACTCAGAATGAGCATTTAAGAAAACTAACTCTGATCTGTTCTAAACGCACTTTTTCATTATGCACACAGGCAGTTTTACACAAAATGAAGTTTTCAGTGCAGCCCATGTTTCTCACTCTCCCAGCACTCAGAATGAGCATTTAAGAAAACTAACTCTGATCTGTTCCTAAACGCACTTTTTCATTATGCACACAGGCAGTTTTACACAAAATGAAGTTTTCAGTGCAGGGCCCATGTTTCTCACTCTCCCAGCACTCAGAATGATCTAAGAAAACTAACTCTGATCTGTCTAAACGCACTTTTTCATTATGCACACAGGCAGTTTTACACAAAATGAAGTTTTCAGTGCAAAGCCCATGTTTCTCACTCTCCCAGCACTCAGAATGAGCATTTAAGAAAACTAACTCTGATCTGCTAAACGCACTTTTTCATTGCACACAGGCAGTTTTACACAAAATGAAGTTTTCAGTGCAAAGCCCATGTTTCTCACTCTCCCAGCACTCAGAATGAGCATTTAAGAAAACTAACTCTGATCTGTTCTAAACGCACTTTTTCATTGCACACAGGCAGTTTTACACAAAATGAAGTTTTCAGTGCAGCCCATGTTTCTCACTCTCCCAGCACTCAGAATGAGCATTTAAGAAAACTAACTCTGATCTGTTCCTAAACGCACTTTTTCATTATGCACACAGGCAGTTTTACACAAAATGAAGTTTTCAGTGCAAAGCCCATGTTTCTCACTCTCCCAGCACTCAGAATGAGCATTTAAGAAAACTAACTCTGATCTGTTGCTAAACGCACTTTTTCATTATGCACACAGGCAGTTTTACACAAAATGAAGTTTTCAGTGCAGGCCCATGTTTCTCACTCTCCCAGCACTCAGGACGCATTTAAGAAAACTAACTCTGATCTGTCCTAAACGCACTTTTTCATTATGCACACAGGCAGTTTACACAAAATGAAGTTTTCAGTGCAAAGCCCATGTTTCTCACTCTCCCAGCACTCAGAATGAGCATTTAAGAAAACTAACTCTGATCTGTTCTAAACGCACTTTTTCATTATGCACACAGCAGTTTTACACAAAATGAAGTTTTCAGTGCAAAGCCCATGTTTCTCACTCTCCTCCGCACTCAGAATGAGCATTTAAGAAAACTAACTCTGATCTGTTCCTAAACACTTTTTCATTATGCACACAGCAGTTTTACACAAAATGAAGTTTTCAGTGCAAAGCCCATGTTTCTCACTCTCCCAGCACTCAGAATGAGCATTTAAGAAAACTAACTCTGATCTGTTCTAAACGCACTTTTTCATTATGCACACAGGCAGTTTTACACAAAATGAAGTTTTCAGTGCAGCCCATGTTTCTCACTCTCCCACTCAGAATGAGCATTTAAGAAAACTAACTCTGATCTGTCCTAAACGCACTTTTTCATTATGCACACAGGCAGTTTTACACAAAATGAAGTTTTCAGTGCAAAGCCCATGTTTCTCACTCTCCCCACTCAGAATGAGCATTTAAGAAAACTAACTCTGATCTGTTCCTAAACACACTTTTTCATTATGCACACAGGCAGTTTTACACAAAATGAAGTTTTCAGTGCAAAGCCCATGTTTCTCACTCTCCCAGCACTCAGAATGAGCATTAAGAAAACTAACTCTGATCTGTTCTAAACGCACTTTTTCATTATGCACACAGCAGTTTTACACAAAATGAAGTTTTCAGTGCAGGGCCCATGTTTCTCACTCTCCCAGCACTCAGACGAGCATTTAAGAAAACTAACTCTGATCTGCTAAACGCACTTTTTCATTATGCACACAGGCAGTTTTACACAAAATGAAGTTTTCAGTGCAAAGCCCATGTTTCTCACTCTCCCAGCACTCAGAATGAGCATTTAAGAAAACTAACTCTGATCTGTTGCTAAACGCACTTTTTCATTATGCACACAGGCAGTTTTACACAAAATGAAGTTTTCAGTGCAGGGCCCATGTTTCTCACTCTCCCAGCACTCAGACGAGCATTTAAGAAAACTAACTCTGATCTGTCCTAAACACACTTTTTCATTATGCACACAGGCAGTTTTACACAAAATGAAGTTTTCAGTGCAAAGCCCATGTTTCTCACTCTCCCAGCACTCAGACGAGCATTTAAGAAAACTAACTCTGATCTGTCTAAACGCACTTTTTCATTATGCACACAGGCAGTTTTACACAAAATGAAGTTTTCAGTGCAGCCCATGTTTCTCACTCTCCCAGCACTCAGAATGAGCATTTAAGAAAACTAACTCTGATCTGTTCTAAACGCACTTTTTCATTATGCACACAGGCAGTTTTACACAAAATGAAGTTTTCAGTGCAAAGCCCATGTTTCTCACTCTCCCAGCACTCAGAATGAGCATTTAAGAAAACTAACTCTGATCTGTTAAACGCACTTTTTCATTATGCACACAGGCAGTTTTACACAAAATGAAGTTTTCAGTGCAAAGCCCATGTTTCTCACTCTCCCAGCACTCAGAATGAGCATTTAAGAAAACTAACTCTGATCTTTGCTAAACGCACTTTTTCATTATGCACACAGGCAGTTTTACACAAAATGAAGTTTTCAGTGCAGCCCATGTTTCTCACTCTCCCAGCACTCAGAATGAGCATTTAAAACTAACTCTGATCTGTTCTAAACGCACTTTTTCATTATGCACACAGGCAGTTTTACACAAAATGAAGTTTTCAGTGCAGCCCATGTTTCTCACTCTCCCAGCACTCAGGACGAGCATTTAAGAAAACTAACTCTGATCTGTTCCTAAACGCACTTTTTCATTATGCACACAGGCAGTTTTACACAAAATGAAGTTTTCAGTGCAAAGCCCATGTTTCTCACTCTCCCAGCACTCAGAATGAGCATTTAAGAAAACTAACTCTGATCTGTTCCTAAACGCACTTTTTCATTATGCACACAGGCAGTTTTACACAAAATGAAGTTTTCAGTGCAAAGCCCATGTTTCTCACTCTCCCAGCACTCAGGAGGCATTTAAGAAAACTAACTCTGATCTGTTCCTAAACGCACTTTTTCATTATGCACACAGGCAGTTTTACACAAAATGAAGTTTTCAGTGCAAAGCCCATGTTTCTCACTCTCCCAGCACTCAGAATGAGCATTTAAGAAAACTAACTCTGATCTGTTCCTAAACGCACTTTTTCATTATGCACACAGGCAGTTTTACACAAAATGAAGTTTTCAGTGCAAAGCCCATGTTTCTCACTCTCCCAGCACTCAGAATGAGCATTTAAGAAAACTAATCTGATCTTGCTAAACGCACTTTTTCATTATGCACACAGCAGTTTTACACAAAATGAAGTTTTCAGTGCAAAGCCCATGTTTCTCACTCTCCCAGCACTCAGAATGAGCATTTAAGAAAACTAACTCTGATCTGTTGCTAAACGCACTTTTTCATTATGCACACAGGCAGTTTTACACAAAATGAAGTTTTCAGTGCAGCCCATGTTTCTCACTCTCCCAGCACTCAGACGAGCATTTAAGAAAACTAACTCTGATCTGTTCCTAAACACACTTTTTCATTATGCACACAGCAGTTTTACACAAAATGAAGTTTTCAGTGCAAAGCCCATGTTTCTCACTCTCCCAGCACTCAGAATGAGCATTTAAGAAAACTAACTCTGATCTGTTCCTAAACACTTTTTCATTATGCACACAGCAGTTTTACACAAAATGAAGTTTTCAGTGCAAAGCCCATGTTTCTCACTCTCCCAGCACTCAGAATGAGCATTTAAGAAAACTAACTCTGATCTGTTCCTAAACGCACTTTTTCATTATGCACACAGGCAGTTTACACAAAATGAAGTTTTCAGTGCAGCCCATGTTTCTCACTCTCCCAGCACTCAGAAGAGCATTTAAGAAAACTAACTCTGATCTGTTCTAAACGCACTTTTTCATTATGCACACAGGCAGTTTTACACAAAATGAAGTTTTCAGTGCAGCCCATGTTTCTCACTCTCCCAGCACTCAGAATGAGCATTTAAGAAAACTAACTCTGATCTGTTCCTAAACACTTTTTCATTATGCACACAGGCAGTTTTACACAAAATGAAGTTTTCAGTGCAGCCCATGTTTCTCACTCTCCCAGCACTCAGAATGAGCATTTAAGAAAACTAACTCTGATCTGTTCTAAACGCACTTTTTCATTATGCACACAGCAGTTTTACACAAAATGAAGTTTTCAGTGCAAAGCCCATGTTTCTCACTCTCCCCACTCAGAATGAGCATTTAAGAAAACTAACTCTGATCTGTTCCTAAACGCACTTTTTCATTATGCACACAGCAGTTTTACACAAAATGAAGTTTTCAGTGCAAAGCCCATGTTTCTCACTCTCCCAGCACTCAGAATGAGCATTTAAGAAAACTAACTCTGATCTGTTCCTAAACGCACTTTTTCATTATGCACACAGCAGTTTTACACAAAATGAAGTTTTCAGTGCAAAGCCCATGTTTCTCACTCTCCCAGCACTCAGACGAGCATTTAAGAAAACTAATCTGATCTTGCTAAACGCACTTTTTCATTATGCACACAGGCAGTTTTACACAAAATGAAGTTTTCAGTGCAAAGCCCATGTTTCTCACTCTCCCAGCACTCAGAATGAGCATTTAAGAAAACTAACTCTGATCTGTTCCTAAACGCACTTTTTCATTATGCACACAGGCAGTTTTACACAAAATGAAGTTTTCAGTGCAAAGCCCATGTTTCTCACTCTCCCAGCACTCAGAGCATTTAAGAAAACTAACTCTGATCTGTCCTAAACACTTTTTCATTATGCACACAGGCAGTTTTACACAAAATGAAGTTTTCAGTGCAAAGCCCATGTTTCTCACTCTCCCAGCACTCAGAATGAGCATTTAAGAAAACTAACTCTGATCTGTTCCTAAACGCACTTTTTCATTATGCACACAGGCAGTTTTACACAAAATGAAGTTTTCAGTGCAAAGCCCATGTTTCTCACTCTCCCAGCACTCAGAATGAGCATTTAAGAAAACTAACTCTGATCTGTTCCTAAACGCACTTTTTCATTATGCACACAGGCAGTTTTACACAAAATGAAGTTTTCAGTGCAAAGCCCATGTTTCTCACTCTCCCAGCACTCAGAATGAGCATTTAAGAAAACTAACTCTGATCTGTTCCTAAACGCACTTTTTCATTATGCACACAGGCAGTTTTACACAAAATGAAGTTTTCAGTGCAAAGCCCATGTTTCTCACTCTCCCAGCACTCAGAATGAGCATTTAAGAAAACTAACTCTGATCTGTTCTAAACGCACTTTTTCATTATGCACACAGGCAGTTTTACACAAAATGAAGTTTTCAGTGCAAAGCCCATGTTTCTCACTCTCCCCACTCAGAATGAGCATTTAAGAAAACTAACTCTGATCTGTTCCTAAACGCACTTTTTCATTATGCACACAGCAGTTTTACACAAAATGAAGTTTTCAGTGCAAAGCCCATGTTTCTCACTCTCCCAGCACTCAGAATGAGCATTTAAGAAAACTAACTCTGATCTGTTCCTAAACGCACTTTTTCATTATGCACACAGGCAGTTTTACACAAAATGAAGTTTTCAGTGCAGGCCCATGTTTCTCACTCTCCCCACTCAGACGAGCATTTAAGAAAACTAACTCTGATCTGTTCCTAAACGCACTTTTTCATTATGCACACAGCAGTTTTACACAAAATGAAGTTTTCAGTGCAAAGCCCATGTTTCTCACTCTCCCAGCACTCAGATGAGCATTTAAGAAAACTAACTCTGATCTGTTGCCTAAACGCACTTTTTCATTATGCACACAGCAGTTTTACACAAAATGAAGTTTTCAGTGCAGCCCATGTTTCTCACTCTCCCAGCACTCAGAATGAGCATTTAAGAAAACTAAATCTGATCTTCCTAAACGCACTTTTTCATTATGCACACAGCAGTTTTACACAAAATGAAGTTTTCAGTGCAGCCCATGTTTCTCACTCTCCCCACTCAGACGAGCATTTAAGAAAACTAACTCTGATCTGTGCCTAAACACACTTTTTCATTATGCACACAGGCAGTTTGACACAAAATGAAGTTTTCAGTGCAAAGCCCATGTTTCTCACTCTCCCAGCACTCAGAATGAGCATTTAAGAAAACTAACTCTGATCTGTTCTAAACGCACTTTTTCATTATGCACACAGGCAGTTTTACACAAAATGAAGTTTTCAGTGCAGCCCATGTTTCTCACTCTCCCAGCACTCAGACGAGCATTTAAGAAAACTAACTCTGATCTGTCTAAACGCACTTTTTCATTATGCACACAGCAGTTTTACACAAAATGAAGTTTTCAGTGCAAAGCCCATGTTTCTCACTCTCCCAGCACTCAGAATGAGCATTTAAGAAAACTAACTCTGATCTGTCTAAACACACTTTTTCATTATGCACACAGGCAGTTTTACACAAAATGAAGTTTTCAGTGCAAAGCCATGTTTCTCACTCTCCCAGCACTCAGAATGAGCATTTAAGAAAACTAACTCTGATCTGTGCTAAACGCACTTTTTCATTATGCACACAGCAGTTTTACACAAAATGAAGTTTTCAGTGCAAAGCCCATGTTTCTCACTCTCCCAGCACTCAGAATGAGCATTTAAGAAAACTAACTCTGATCTGTTCCTAAACGCACTTTTTCATTGTGCACACAGGCAGTTTTACACAAAATGAAGTTTTCAGTGCAAAGCCCATGTTTCTCACTCTCCCAGCACTCAGAATGAGCATTTAAGAAAACTAACTCTGATCTTCCTAAACGCACTTTTTCATTATGCACACAGGCAGTTTTACACAAAATGAAGTTTTCAGTGCAAAGCCCATGTTTCTCACTCTCCCAGCACTCAGAATGAGCATTTAAGAAAACTAACTCTGATCTGTTCCTAAACCACTTTTTCATTGTGCACACAGGCAGTTTGACACAAAATGAAGTTTTCAGTGCAAAGCCCATGTTTCTCACTCTCCCAGCACTCAGGAGCATTTAAGAAAACTAACTCTGATCTGTTCCTAAACGCACTTTTTCATTATGCACACAGCAGTTTTACACAAAATGAAGTTTTCAGTGCAAAGCCCATGTTTCTCACTCTCCCAGCACTCAGAATGAGCATTTAAGAAAACTAACTCTGATCTGTTCTAAACGCACTTTTTCATTATGCACACAGCAGTTTACACAAAATGAAGTTTTCAGTGCAAAGCCCATGTTTCTCACTCTCCCAGCACTCAGACGAGCATTTAAGAAAACTAACTCTGATCTGTCTAAACGCACTTTTTCATTATGCACACAGGCAGTTTTACACAAAATGAAGTTTTCAGTGCAGGCCCATGTTTCTCACTCTCCCACACTCAGAATGAGCATTTAAGAAAACTAACTCTGATCTGTTCTAAACGCACTTTTTCATTATGCACACAGGCAGTTTTACACAAAATGAAGTTTTCAGTGCAAAGCCCATGTTTCTCACTCTCCCAGCACTCAGAATGAGCATTTAAGAAAACTAATCTGATCTGTTGCTAAACGCACTTTTTCATTATGCACACAGCAGTTTTACACAAAATGAAGTTTTCAGTGCAGCCCATGTTTCTCACTCTCCCCACTCAGAATGAGCATTTAAGAAAACTAACTCTGATCTGTTCTAAACACACTTTTTCATTATGCACACAGGCAGTTTACACAAAATGAAGTTTTCAGTGCAGCCCATGTTTCTCACTCTCCCAGCACTCAGAATGAGCATTTAAGAAAACTAACTCTGATCTGTCCTAAACGCACTTTTTCATTATGCACACAGGCAGTTTTACACAAAATGAAGTTTTCAGTGCAAAGCCCATGTTTCTCACTCTCCCAGCACTCAGAATGAGCATTTAAGAAAACTAACTCTGATCTGTCCTAAACGCACTTTTTCATTATGCACACAGGCAGTTTGACACAAAATGAAGTTTTCAGTGCAAAGCCCATGTTTCTCACTCTCCCAGCACTCAGAATGAGCATTTAAGAAAACTAACTCTGATCTTGCTAAACGCACTTTTTCATTATGCACACAGGCAGTTTTACACAAAATGAAGTTTTCAGTGCAAAGCCCATGTTTCTCACTCTCCCAGCACTCAGAATGAGCATTTAAGAAAACTAACTCTGATCTGTTCCAAACGCACTTTTTCATTATGCACACAGCAGTTTTACACAAAATGAAGTTTTCAGTGCAAAGCCCATGTTTCTCACTCTCCCAGCACTCAGACGAGCATTTAAGAAAACTAATCTGATCTTTCCTAAACACACTTTTTCATTATGCACACAGGCAGTTTTACACAAAATGAAGTTTTCAGTGCAGCCCATGTTTCTCTCACTCTCCCAGCACTCAGAATGAGCATTTAAGAAAACTAACTCTGATCTGTGCTAAACGCACTTTTTCATTATGCACACAGCCAGTTTACACAAAATGAAGTTTTCAGTGCAAAGCCCATGTTTCTCACTCTCCCAGCACTCAGAATGAGCATTTAAGAAAACTAACTCTGATCTGTTCCTAAACGCACTTTTTCATTATGTACACAGGCAGTTTTACACAAAATGAAGTTTTCAGTGCAAAGCCCATGTTTCTCACTCTCCCAGCACTCAGAATGAGCATTTAAGAAAACTAACTCTGATCTTGCTAAACGCACTTTTTCATTATGCACACAGGCAGTTTGACACAAAATGAAGTTTTCAGTGCAGCCCATGTTTCTCACTCTCCCAGCACTCAGAATGAGCATTTAAGAAAACTAACTCTGATCTGTTCCTAAACCACTTTTTCATTATGCACACAGGCAGTTTTACACAAAATGAAGTTTTCAGTGCAAAGCCCATGTTTCTCACTCTCCCAGCACTCAGGACGCATTTAAGAAAACTAACTCTGATCAGTTCCTAAACACACTTTTTCATTATGCACACAGGCAGTTTGACACAAAATGAAGTTTTCAGTGCAAAGCCCATGTTTCTCACTCTCCAGCACTCAGAATGAGCATTAAGAAAACTAACTCTGATCTGTTCTAAACGCACTTTTTCATTATGCACACAGGCAGTTTTACACAAAATGAAGTTTTCAGTGCAGGGCCATGTTTCTCACTCTCCCAGCACTCAGGACGAGCATTTAAGAAAACTAACTCTGATCTGTCTAAACACTTTTTCATTATGCACACAGGCAGTTTGACACAAAATGAAGTTTTCAGTGCAAAGCCCATGTTTCTCACTCTCCCAGCACTCAGAATGAGCATTTAAGAAACTAACTCTGATCTGTTCCTAAAAC